>NC_054824.1:9133358-9797941 GCF_018345385.1 Vulpes lagopus
TCAAGAAACAGTAAGTGTTGGGGAAGATGTGGATTAAAAGGAACCCTCAAAAAAAAAATAAAAGGAACCCTCTTACACTGTTGGTGGGAATGCAAACTAAGTACAGCCACTGAGGAAGACAGTGTGGAGGTTCCTCAAAAAATTAAAAATAGAACTACCCTTCAATCTAGTAATTGTACTACTGGGAGCTTACCCAAAGAACACAAAAACACTAATTCGAAAGGATACATGCACCCCGATGTTTATAGCAACATTATCAGCAATAACCAAGTTATGGAAGCAGCTCAAGTGTCCATCAACAGATGAATGGATAAATAAGATGTGGTATATATTTATATATATATTATATATACTAATATACTAATATTATATATTATATATATATAAATTACTCAGCCACAAAAAGAAGGAAATCTTGCCATTTGCAACAACATGGATAGAGCTAAAGAGCATAATGCTAAGTGAAATAAGTCAGTCAGAAAAGACAAATATCATATGATCTCACCCACATGTGGAATTTAAGAAACAAATAAGCAAAGGGAAAAAAAGAAAGAGAGAGAGAGAGAGAGAGAGAGAAACCAAGAAATAGACTCTAAACTACAGAGAACAAACTGATAGTTGCCAGAGATGTTGGGGGGGATGGCTGAAAAGGATGATGGGGATTAAAGAGTACACTCATCATCATTTAAAAAAAAAAAAAAAGTAGTTTTTTTGACTAAAGAAAAATAAAAAACAAAATATTGGGGCGCCTGGGTGGCTCAGTCAGTTAAGCATCTGTCTTCAGCTCAGATCATGATCCTGGGGTCCTAGAAAAAAGCCCCATGTCAAGCCTGATACAGGGCTCCCTGCTCAGCAGGGAGTCTGCTTCTCCCTTTGCCTCTGCCCGTCCTGCCCTCTCGTGCATGTACTCTCTGAAATAAATAAAAATCTTAAAAAATTAATAAAGTAAAATTTTGCCTTGTCTAATAATAATGATACTGATAATATACTTTACCAAATATAATTGTACTACTTCACCAAATTTACTTGTGCTGGGTGGGATTTAAGCACTTTACATGTAACAACCTTGCTTCATCTCCATAATCCAATGAGGCAGATTTGGTAAATTAAAGCATAAAACTAGTAACTAGTCCAAGGTCATACAGCTTTGAAGGGCAGAGCTTGGATTTGAACCCAAGTTGAACTGACTCCAGAATGTATGTTTTTTTTTTTTTAAAGATTTATTCATTTATTTTAAAGAGAGGGAGACACGGGGAAAGGTCAAAGGGAGAGGGAGAGAGAGAATCTCAAGCAGGGTCCCCACTGAGTGCAGAGCCTGATGTGGGGCTCAATCTCATGACCCTGAGATCAGAACTTGAGCCAAAATCAAGAGTTGGATGCTTACGCAACTGAGCCACCCAGGTGGCCCCAGGATGTATGCTTTAATCAATTCACCAACACTGTGTCTCAGCTTTTACAAAGGTAGTTGTGGCTCTACATAGAGAACTGTCCTCACTTCTTGTCCCTCATGGGCAGTCCCTGAAAAGTTCATAGAAGGAATATTATCCATTTAATTAATTACATCTATAAGCTAACCTATTTTTAATAGTGATTCAGTGGGGTGGGGGGGAATATAATTTCACATACTGACAGAGCTAATAACCTTGACACACAATCAGCATTTAAAAAAATCTCCAGGGATGCCCGGGTGGCTCAGCGGTTGAGTGTCTGCCTTCGGCTCAAGGCATGATCCTGCGATCCCAGATGGAGTCCCATATTGAGCTCCCTGCAGAGAGCCTGCTTCTCCCTCTGCTTGAGTGTCTGCCTCTCTCTCTGTGTCTCTCATGAATAAATAAATAAATCTTTAAAAATAAATAAATAAATAAATAAATAAATAAATAAATAAATAAAAAAGAAAACAATCTCCATGTCACGTTTCCCACAAATTAATCATAGATAAATTCATAGCTGAGTCATTCGTTGGTGTCATAGCCACCAGGAAACTTGACCAGAGAGTCCAACTCAAAGTGCATTAGAAATCCATTTTATGAAATGTTCTTTTGGTGCGAGATCTAACTTATATAATTATAGAACATTAGAATTGGAAAGGGCCTTGGAGTTTATAGAATTTAATCTCCGTAAGTGAAGCTGTCCAAGAAGGACACATGAATTGCCCCAGGACCTAGAGCCATTCGGTAGAAGGAACATCATGAGAACTAGCTCACAGACTTCCCAGGGTCCAATATCTTTCTCTGCTTTCCATGATGCTTGCCCCACCCCATTTGACATTTGAAAAAAATTTTTTTTATTTCTTAAAGATTTTATTTATTTACTTGAGAGAGAGAGAGTGTGAGCAGGGGGAGGGCAGGGGGAGAGAGAGAGAGGGAAACAGAGTCTCAAGCAGACTCCTCACCAAGCCTGCCTCAGGGCTTGATCCCATGACCCTGAGACCGTGACCGGACTCTAATTCAGATGCTTGACCGACAGCCACCTAGGTGCCTTGTGACATTTTTATATAAAAAAGTAACATGTTCTCATTACTTGGGGCCAAAGACACTTTCCTATGCTCTGTACAAACAAGGTTTATGTAATTACATTCCACTGTTAAATTTTGGGAAGATCCTTGATTTGCTTGGAACACAAGTGAGGTGGTGCTTACCTTTTCTTCCTTTAGAGAAGCAGATGGGTAAACGTAAGAGAACATGAGAAGGACATGAGATACGAGTGTGGGGAGTATCCTACGTACATGGGTGCTCATTTTGTATTATTCCATTATACCCCATCACCAATCATTCGTTCCCATTGGAAATTGTTGGAAATATCTCTGAAAACCATCAGGAAATGTTTTAAGTTCCGTGAAAGAACACAGATCTCTTTTCAAAATGCCAGCCTCTTGGCTTCTTCTCTAGTCCATGAGCCAAGGACCTCCATGGTCCGACTGCCCTTGGTCTCCCTCTGCCAGTCCCTCTGAACACAGCCATTTGTTCATTCTTCCCAAATCATGGATTTCATCCCATCATCTGTATCTCAGAAACCCTCAGTGACTACTCTCTTCAGGGTCGAGCCCCAACTTCCAGAACCCTAAACAGACAGCACGCTATATCAAATCCACTTGCCTTTGTGAACCTACACAATTCATCCATTCTGACCAAATTAGTATGTCCCCAGTTTCCCAAACATAGGTGGTGCTCGCCTGTCTCTGTACCTTTGCCCATGTGGCTTTTCCCTCCCAGGATATCACCTCATCTGTCTGCGCCTATCCGATTCTGAGTCACCAGGCAAGGCCCAGCCTGGAGGCCTCCCTGTGACCCAGGCTTCCAGAAATCCTTCTCTGAAAGCACTTATTACCGGTAACACTGATTTCGCAGATTCCTTTTGCTTTCCCATCCAGTTTATAAGCTCTTTTAGAGCAGGGAACATTTTTTTAGACTAAAAACATTTCCTCTATGCCTTAAACATATAAAGAACCAAGTATTGAGAGCTGATTTTTTTTTTTTTTTTTGGTGGCTTTTCTGTTTTCTTCCTTCTCCCCCAATATTCTTCTTGAAGAGATGGCAATTTAAAACATTTGGGGTGGGATGGCTGGGTGGCTCAGCGGTTGAGCATCTGCCTTCAGCTCGGGGTGTGATCCCGGGGTCCTGGGATCAAGTCCCACACTGGGCTCCCCTCAGGGAGCCTGCTTCTCCCTCTGCCAGTGTCTCTGCCCCTCTTTCTGTGTGTCTCTCATGAAAAAACAAATAAAATATATTTTTTATTATTATTTATTTAAATTTTTTTATAAATTTATTTTTTATTGGTGTTCAATTTGCCAACATAAAGAAATAAAATATTTTTAAAAATAATATGTTTGGGGTGATTTTATATACTTATCTAAAAACCTAAAAGCTATGGGATATATATCATTAGGTAGAACCTTTTACCTAAAAAGTCGATGAATCAATTTGAAGATAAGCTGTTACAGCATTTAGTAATAGGTTAAGAGAATTCAGAACATAAGAACAGAGGAGCTTGGGTGCCTGGGTGGCTCAGTTGGTTAAGCTTCTGCCTTCGGCTCGGGTCATGATCTTAGGGTCCTGGGATCGAGCCCTGCATTGGGCTCCCTGCTTATCAAGGAGTCTGCTTTTCCCTCTCCCCCCTCTGCTTGTGCGCTCTCTCTCTCTCTGTCAAATGACTATATAAAACCTTTAAAGAAATACATAAAAAGAACAGAGGAACTCAATCTTTTTTGTTTTGTTGTAAAAACCACTCAAGTTTGCCCCCCAACATCAGTGGCAAAAGGGGAACAAGAATATAAATGGAAGGTCACATGCTATAAATTTACATGTTTTAAAGTTATAAGCGAAGCTAACAAACTATTAGATAAAGCATATTCTAACGTCTTGTTTTTAAAAATACACCTTTAGGGCAGCCCCGGGAGGGCGCGGGGGCTCAGCGGTTTAGCGCCGCCTTCAGCCCAGGGCCTGATCCTGGAGACCCGGGATCGAGTCCCATGTCGGGCTCCCTGCATGGAGCCTGCTTCTCCCTCTGCCTGTGTCTCTGCCTCTCTCTCTGTCTCTCATGAATAAGTAAAGTTTTAAAAATCTTAAAAAAAAAAATACACCTTTTAAGTGACCTCAAGCCCAGGTTTTCCTCTTCCTCTTCCCTCCTCTGCCTCCATTCTACACCACCAGTGGCCTCCCACGTCTGCCAGCGGACAATGTACACATCTAAGCTTGGAGCACACTCCCTGCCACCTCTTAGACCTGGGGACACACACCCTGGCAGCAGGGCCTGCCCTCAGGGATAGGCAAAGAAGGATCCTTTTTAAAGAGAGGCCTCTTGCCCAGGTCAAGCAGAGATGCTGAATCTACTCTTTTTTTTACTTCTTAAGATAAATTCATTCAGAATTTTTATCTTCATTCAAAATACCAAATAAAAAGTAAGAACCCTTGTGACATTAAAAAAAAAATCAGTTAATTTTTTTTAGTTTTATCTTCTTAAATGTATAAGTACATAAAAAGAGAAATACATAGTACAATTATAAAAATTTGCACATTAGGGCAACCCTGGTGACCCAGCGGTTTAGCGCCGCCTTCAGCCCAGGGTGTGATCTTGGAGACCTGGGATTGAGTCCCACATCAGACTCCCTGCATGGGGCCTGCTTTTCCCTCTGCCTCTCTCTCTCTCTCTCTCATGAATAAATAAATAAAAATCTTTAAAAAAAAATTTGCACATTATTCCTCGTATAATTATTATATACTATAATTACTCCTAGTAACACACCAGTAGTTTAACAATAAGATGGCTTATACTAAAAACTCATTGGCTGGGGTGCCTAGCTGGCTCAGTTGGTTAAGGGGTAAACCAGCTGCCTTTGGCTTAGGTTATGATCTCAGGGTCCTGGGGTCAAGTCCCTGAATCTGGCTCCCTGCTCAGCAAGGAGTCTTGCTTCTCCCTCTGCCCTTCCCTCCAGCTTGTGTTCTTGCTCTCTCTCATATAAATTTTAAAAATATTTTAAAAAAAAACTCATTGGCAAAGGTGTCACAGTCACAATTGGTAATATAGGAACATACCATTTTTTTAAAAAATGATCAAAGATACATTACTTGATGAACAGCAAGACAGATCCTTCTGCTTTTTCCAATCCTCCAAATTAGCTTCTGAGTCATGGTGTAGTTTGGCAAATGTAACCGTATTCTTTATCTTTTCTAAGCTCTTCTTATAAAGATATAATCATATGTAAACTCCTAATGATTTGGCTTCCTCAGTGAATAAGCAGATACATGTTCATCTCAGTGTATGTAGGACAAGTCCACTTCACGGTTGGTGCCCATGATTACAACAGACCAACACATGTTTTGAAATCACATGTCCGGAAGATCATCTAATGTACCATATAAGTAAAAGAAAAAAGTCAAGAAACAGGATTCAATCTTATTCTGCTCATTAATAGTTAGCCTTCAAGTTACAGAAAGAATTCAGGAAAGAGATGGCAAAACAGAGGGCAGCAATTAAACATGACCAGAGCGCACAATATTTGCCAATGACATCTCTCCAGTGTTCATCCCCTCCACCTTTCTGTTTTCCCCTCTACTTTTTTATTCATTTCTGCTTCATATATCACCTGTTTTTATTTCCTTTCTTCTCTCTTGCTTGTGCCTTATATCTGCCAGTGCCAATCACCAGTGCTGGAAATGGAAGTCCCCTCTGCTACTTCCCTCTTCTGGAATTGACTTGCTTAACAACATTACAAACATATACTTTTATAGATAAAAAAAGTCCACCGGTGTTTTATAAGCCTAATAAATCAGTGTTTTTCACTTTTTATTTTCCCTACATAGTTGCAATCACAGCACAGACAACAGACAACCAACTGGCCACATTTGGAAGTTCCTAAAAAGCAACAAATCATTATCTGAAAACTGGTAAATAAAGGAGGGGAAAAAAATCAAGCATTTATCCTGCCTTTCTTATGAACTGTTTTTCAGAATAAGTTGACGTGGGAAAGTTGTTTTATTTATTTTTAAATTTTATTTATTCATGAGAGACACAGAAAGAGGCAGAGACACAGGCAGAGGGAAAAGCAGGCTTCCTACGGGGAGCCCCATGTGGGACTCATCTAAGGACTCCAGGATCACGCCCTGAGCCAAAGGCAGATGCTCAACCACTGAGCCACCCAGGCATCCCATAAAGTTGTTTTAGAAAGATCCCAACTGGGGATCTTTCTGTTAGGCGAAAGGCTTTGCAAAGGATGGATCAGGATGATGATGCCAATGAATATAGCATAGAAAAAGAACATTTGTGAAACAACTCAATAGTATGTATAAAGCATTAGCTGTGAAATATTCCTGCAAAATTAATCTAATCAAGTTCTAAGCATTGGTTTATTATTTACTGCTAAGCAGTAGGGATGGAGGCAAGCGTTAAGGGACATCATGAGGATAAAACCAATCTTCTCCATGGGAGACTCATCTCTTCTCTTTCTTTTACTTATATATTCAATCATTTCTTTCTATCTAACATCCCTGAATGTGGACTCAGAGATATTTATTCTATACTTTGAGTTCTAATGCAATACTTATTTATATTTTGTGGCTCTAATTGTTCCAGTTTTGGCAATTGGAGCTTTCTCAGCTGGCCCCATGTCCTTTTGACATACCTCTATCTGTGGGTGTGTGTGTGCGTGTCTGTGGGGAGACTTTTTACATTCTGGCACCACAAGATACTCCAGGTTTATCTTGCATATTTTGGGCTCCAGTCCTACAATCAGCCATTTTTCTAAAGAGTCCTGGTACATGTAATTGGAGAATGGTATTAGAAACCCAGATCTGGCTTCTAGGTGTGTTTGTTGCTACTGAAGTATCATTGATTCTAGGCCCTCTGTGCTGACAGAGCAAGGAAACAAATATGTATAGTAACTGATATGTATATCTAAATATTCCGGTATGTAACCATCTGTATCTGTATTAAGCTAAACATGGTGTTGGGATTCATACTGATTTTGGGACTGGCTTTAAATCCAGCTGTGGGGATGGAGAATAGGGGAGGTACAGAAGGAACAGGATTACCCAGAGAATGGTAATTGTTGAAACTGAGTGATGTGTAAATGGAAGTATGATGATGTGGTGATCCATTATGCTATTCTCTCTACTTTTGAGTATGTTTTTAAATTTACATAACAAGAAAAACTTTTGTTAATAAGAATAGGTAAGGTTGGAGAAGCCCATTTATTATTCCTTTATACTACATTTTAATGAGCATTGCTAGCTAATTTCCAAACATAAACTAATTGAAACACTTTAAACATTTTAAAAGACTTTTTTTAAAGTACGCAGTGACAGAAGTAAGAAATTACAGGTAACAAGAAGGGAACTTCTAGAAAAAACTGTGTAAAATAACACAAATGATAATTTACTGGAATTGCAGATAGAACACACACTTCAATAAACTCTGAGAACACTACTGTATTTTCATTAAAAAGCTGTTATTCATAATAATTACGCTTAATCAAGGAAAAGCTAAATAATGTTTAGCATGTTTTATTTAAGAGAAAAACAAAAATAAGTAAGCATATCTTTAGACAGTTTTTATTCAAATCAGTATAATTTTCTAAGTTTCTAACCTACAAAGATAGACACTAAATCATCTGTAAAAGTCAGCTGCCTAGAACAACGCATTCTCCAAGGTTTCAGATAGCTAAGTGTTGAAACTCAGCTCTAAACATCCAATTCCGGGCAGCCCGGGTGGCTCAGCGGTTTGGTGCTGCCTTCATTCCAAGGCCTGATCCTAGAGACATGGGATCAAGTCCCACATCGGGCTCCCTGTGTGGAGCCTGCTTCTCCCTCTGCCTGTGTCTCTGCCTCTCTCTCTCTCTCTCTCTGTGTCTCTCATGAGTAAATATATAAAAATCTTAAAAAATTTAAAAAATAAACATCCAATTCCCTAAAATATTTAAGTAATTTATATTTCCACAAACACATATATTTAGTGTTCATGAGAGTCTCAGATTTAACTCAAAAAGAAACAAAAATTCAACAAAAGCTGTTCTTACCCTAATAATTCTGTGAAGGAAAAAAATATTATATGGAACATTTTTTTCAAATTCCATTTCTGATGAAAAATGTAAAGCAGGTTTCAGCTTATGTTCACAAAAATTTTCATGGATTACTATGTTATTTTTATATCCCTACAAAAGGGGAGCTAAAGCCATATTGATAATGCCTAATGTCCAGAGTAAATATGTTTGCTTTAAAATATCCTGAATCAGTGAGCTTTTTATTGGTCAGCCCAATCTGTTGAAAGAGATTTGGGGGTGGGGGGGTACCTGGGCTGGCAGAGTTTGGGACTCGTGATCTTGGAGTCATGAGTTCAAGCCCCACATTGGGAATAAAGCTTGCTTCATTAAAAAAAAAAAAAAGTTTTGATACTTACTATTAAACTTCTCTCCCTAAATCAGACCAAAGATCATAAATAGGGGGTGAAAGATTCTATCTTTTTTTATCTATCTTATTATCTAATTTTGTTCTATCCTTTTTGTCCACGGCCTGCAAATAAACAGGGCTCTTTTTCTTTTTGAGTGCCTGGCATAAGCAGGGCACAATAGGGAGGAAGCATGTTTTGGGAGGGGGGAGGCTTGGAGAACTGAAATAGGCCAGAGGCTGCCTCTTTACTTCCAGCTGAGCCACACCCCTCACAACCCATGAGTCACCAGGCTGTCAGCACTGCTGACTTCTTAGGAGAGTAACTTGCATTCAAGAGATCATGCCCAGCACTCCCCTAGGAGGACTCTTGGGATGTGATGTTCCAGAAATGAAGCCCCAGGTACTTCTTTACTCATCTGGTGCAGATGTTTCTGGGGTCCTTCAAATAATTTATAGAGAAGACTAAAATGGGCATGATCCCATAGAAGTTTGAAGGCAGAAACCAGGCTAGCGTTACCTATTGACAGACAAGGCAGGTACCTATGAAATGTCTGCAAAGAAGATCCACACATTTATGTTCTATCATTCTGGTCCTGGGATACTTCCTTTAAGGATAAGATTTGTCTGTTCTTTGCTTGTAGGATTTACCAGAAACATTCTGGAAGGGGAGGCCAATTTGCATCAGATTAGCCTTGCTCTGTGATGAGCAACCTATCTTTCAGACTTCACGGACATCCTCCAGAAGCTTAGTTCAGGTAACTTCTCTCTAAAGACCAGAAATCAAAAAAATAAAAAATAAAAAATAAAAATAAAGACCAGAAATCATACGATACATTTCCCTTCCATGTCATCACGCCTCACTCCTCCTTTCTTGCCAGTCCCTTGCATCCAGCTTCCAGTGATGCCAAGCAGAGAGAGCAGTGTCCTTTCATGTGGAAAAGCACAAGGGTGAAGCCAAAATACTGCAAGAACAACATGTATTTGGAGCATTTCCATTTGGCCGTCTTCAATAATCCAGTACATTGATTCCACAGTTCAGGAAACCCAAATTCAGTCTGAGAGTGAGGAATTCCAAGATCCTTTTTTAAAAAAGATTTAATTTATTTATTTGAGAGAGAGAGAGAGAGAGAGAGAGAGCATAGGTTGTGGGGGGAAGGGAGAGGGGAGAGTCAAGCAGACTCCCTTCTGAGCGTGAGCCCCTGGGCTCAATCCCAGGATTTCGAAATACCTGAGCCAAAGTCAGATGCTTAAGCAACTGAGCCACCCAGGGACCCCTCCAACATTCTTCACTGTACCCAGCAACACACTGTTTGGAGTCTAGGCACCAACACCCTTGCTTTTCCTTGTTTGCAAAGCAGAGATAATGACACTAACTCAGGGACTCGTGCATGAGCTAATTAATAATTGCATAGTGCTAAATATAAAGAGGCTTCATGGTACAGGCAGGTAAAATGTCCCTTTAGGAGTGACACATATTAATTATACTGTGTGAGAACCCAGCAAAGCTGCATCAATCACTTTGAGAAAGGTGGTCTAAGGAGAGAGATCCACCCTATTTCATTTTTATGATGATACACTTGCTTTTTGGGTTCCTGCTCCTAGATTCATCTTTGCAATAGTGCAGAATTACTTCATTTTTATGTCTTATTTAACTCTTTACCTAGCAGTCAGTTCAATTTCTCTGGGTGTATCACAGAGCATTGTGTTTACCAGGCTGTGGCTGGACAGACGGCAGAGGAGAGGCTACGCCATCATCTCAGGGACCGAAGGGAAGCTCCCTGTCACTAAGGAGAAGTCCAGGACTAGCCTGGCAGCCTGAGTGCTCTTGCAGAGGGGCTGCACCCACTCCCCCACTCCCAGCACAGGCCAGGGCTTACTGTCCCTTGTGTAGGGCAGACTCTGGAGGCCTTGAGGCAGAGTTGCCAAAGCTGTTTGTTGCCAAACTGGTTCCTGACAAAACATTGACTTTCTGCATATGAAATGGCTACAAAGAAAGATTTTTTTTTCCCTTTTAATGCCATTAATTGGGGCAGAAAATGAGAAGGTTGTGTCACAAGGGAACAAAACAGGTTTTGGACTCAGCTCCCTAGGAAACATCACAGGCATGATAATCCCAACGGTTGCAGAACTGTAGAAAAGAGAAACAATGTGCTGTACTTACCGTGTCAAACTAAAATTAATAAAGCAAATCAAATTAAGAAAATTGGATTGTATAATACCTACTAAGTATTAAGCACACATTGAGAAAAAAATAACGATGGAAATTAAGTTGAATAAGGTAGAAAAATTTATTCATTCATTCATCACTTATTGAGCACCTAGTATATACCTGTCATTGTGCTAGGAATGGGGATACGACAGTGAACAAGAGACAAAAATCTTCGTTCCTTGGAGTTTACATTGTGAGGAAGAAAGACAATAAATAAGTAAAAAAATTAGCAGGAAAATATTTGGTACTAGCACTCTGCAGATAATTCATGTAGGTTGAGGTGATCATAACTGAATGGCCTTTGTGCAGAGGTAACATTTAAGCTAAGGTGTAAAGGAAAAGGAAGAATCAGTCCCATGAGGACTGGGGGAAGTGCATTCCGGGCCAACTGAGTGGGGAGAGTCAACATCTCAAGGCAGGTAAGAGTCCTGTACGCCAAGGTACTGCTCTGGTGTGGCTGGGGCACAGCAGGGAGGAGAGTCTGAGTTAGGCAGGGGCAGGAGGCAGTTCATGCAAGGCCCATAAGTCCACATGGAAACTGGAGATTTCTTTTCTAAGTGTGATGAGAAGCCACTGGAGAGTTGCAAAGAAGTGGTAGGATCTGATTCATGCCTTTAAAAGATGACTCTGCTGCTCTGTGCAGAGAGATGTGTAGGGGAAAGAGTACAAGAGCCAGAGCCAGGGGGACGCATGAGGAGACTGTTGCAGTTATGATCATAGTCCTCTGGTTACTACTCACTCATTTTTGGGGGGGAAACTAATGACAAAGGATCATGTTGTGTGCATCTACGTGTCTACTGGGAGAAGGAAAAGAGATCTCATTCTTGTGGTTTGGTAAATGTCAGACTGCATTGAACAACAAGACAACCATGGCCCAACAGTCCTTTGCGCATGGGTGGACTGTAGAGTTACGGTGTTTAACTCATCCTGGCCTTTGGGGCAGCCATTGGTTCCCTGTTGACTTCCTGTCATACTTTAGTTGGTGGCTACTCCTTACTCTTCTCCACACTCCCAAACCACCCTCTTCTCAATCATCAGTTCTTCCCCCAGACCCATTTTTTGGGGGTAGTAACTTTATTTCTTTCTCTGCAAAGAAAAGTAGAAGCTCCCTGTGTGAATTTCTTCTTGTGTCAACCTTACATTTGGATTCTTTCTTAGTTTGGAAAGATGTATCTCTGCTCCCCTCCAAAGCTTGTCCCCTCCACCTGTCCCAAGATCTGTGTTACTTAACCAGTTTGCACCCCCAGAAGGATTCCCTAGTTCTGAAACATTTTTAGTACCCTCTTCTCCTTTATCCTCTTCTCTGCTTCTAAAACTAGAGCCTAGCTCGTCTGATCTTAGTGGGCAGCCCTGCCCTCTGGGCTGCTACTGGCCATCTCTAACATTCCCCCTTCTGGGCTTTGCCTCTCCTTCAACCAGTAAATGAACCTCAGCCTCCCTCTCTAGTTCCCAGTGCCCAGGTCTCTAGACTCCTGCAACCTTCAAGAATTGCACAAATTTAACCATATCCTTCATATCCTTTTTTTTTTCTTTTCCAAATCCTTTATCTGCTTCAACTTACCTACTTCTTGACTTCCCTCTTTTACTTTCTCCTTGTGTGAGCTTTATGTTTCTCTTTTTCAGGTTAAACATTCATTAAATCTCTCATTTATTCAACACTTAGAGACAACTCTCAGTTATGTAGGATTCTGTAAAGTCCCTCACTGGCACTCTTTCTCTAAACTTACTACAGAATCACAGTCCCTTATGATTACTATTATATACTACAATATATATGATATAATATAATACATAATTACTGGGGCTGGAAGTATTTTAAAAGTAAAAATCTTCAGATTTGGGAAAGATGATATGCATATATACCATAATACATTAATATCTACAGCAAAAATGTATGACAATTCGTGCTAACTGGGATAATTAAAGACAATAAATGGCCTCATAAGAATTCAGGTCAAAAAAAAAAAAAAGAATTCAGGTCAGATTTTGCTGCCAAGTGAGTTTTGATGTCAATTTACAAAAGAAAGGAAGGGAGAAAGAAAGAAAGAAAGAAAGAAAGAAAGAAAGAAAGAAAGAAAGAAAGAAAGAAAGAAAGAAAGAAAGAAAGAAAGAAAGAAAGAAAGAAAGAAAGAAAGAAAGAAAGAAGAGAGAAAGAGAGAAAGAAAAGAAAGAAAGAAAGGAAGAAAGAAAGAAAAAGAAGAGAGAGAAAGAAAAGAAAGAAAGAAAACAAGAAACATGGAAAATTTTCAGTCTAATTTGGTCTGATGGTATCTCATGGCTATTTCTTTATACTGTTTTTTTCTGTTACTCTAAAACTTTCTACCTGGTTTTCAAGTCACTACTTCAGTTGATATTTTTAAAAAGAATAAATTGATTTTTTTTTGCAAGCAGTCTTCCTTTCTGAAGAATTTCACTTGCCACCAGAAACATTATTTTTTAAAAGCCTCCTAAACTAAAAACCTTAGAATCTTTTTATGCCATCCACTTTTGCTCCTATATATAATCTATCAACAAATTTCTTCACCTCAGCCCATTCAGGTAGAGGTTTCTACCTTAATACAAACCCATACTGTTTTAACGTGTTTTGGGCAATTTCTGAGACTCTAGTCCCCCTCTATGATAAGTTTTTTATTTCCCTAAACTCCACCTTTCCATCACACCAAGAATATCAGTGACACTACCTCTGAAATATTTCATTCATCATGAATGCTTCTTTGCTCAAGGACTTACAACACTTCCTCTGTCTGTATTTAAAGACTGGACTGCTACCTGCATTAATTCTTTTTTTTTTTTTTTTTTAAGATTTTATTTATTATTTGACAGAGAGAAAGAGAGGGCTCACAAGCAGGGGGAGCAGCAAAGGGAGAGGGAGAAGCAGGCTCCTCACCAAGCAGGGAGCCTGACATGGGACTCAATCCCAGGACCCTGGAATTAAGACCTGAGCCAAAGGCAGATGCTTAACTGACTGAGCCACCCAGGTGCCACCCCTCCCCTCACATTATTCTTTTTATTTTTTAAGATTTTATTTATTTATTCATGAAAGACAGAGAGAGACAGAGAGAGACAGAGAGAGAGAGAGGCAGAGACACAGGCAGAGGGAGAAACAGGCTCCATGCAGGGAGCCCGATGTGGGACTCGATCCTGGAACTCTGGGATTACGCTCTGAGCCAAAGGTAGACGCTCAACCCCTGAGCCACCCAGGCATTCCCTCGCCCCCTCCACCCCATATTTATTCTTAAAGAAAGTTCAACTTCCTAAGATTCCTCTCTGTACCATTCTCTCTAACCAAACATACGGTACTTTGATTTATCTTCTCATGAGTTCAACTACCACCCTGATTCTGATGCCTTTCCGAATTGTAAGATAGAACATGGTACCAAATGTAACTGATATACTGCTTATTTTTTAGTCTTAAATAAAATTTGCTTGTCATTCCTCTTAGGCTTATTTTAGGGTAAGTTGTTGGCAATTTGTGTGACTGAGTTAGTCAGTGTACTCCCAACAATTCCCCTTTCATTTCCTTCCATTTTTCACTGAAAGGAGAAACTCCCAAGGTACCTCATTAACAAGCATGAAATGAATAAATAAATAGCACATGTACCAAACATAAGGAACAAAGCTTAAGCCACTGGTAGAATGTTAGCACTAAAATTGCAGAGGCACTAGGGACTTTTAGTGAGCTTTGAATGAATGCTGAGTACATGGGTATTGAATCTCTTTCCTTATTTTGTATACTTTGACCTTCTAGTGCTTGTTTCCTTTTCTCCTGTAATCTACCTAGTAATTCCTTCATTACTATTTATGCTGTGAAAATATATGATGCTCCGTTTAGTACTTTGGATGACCACTGATGAATATTTACTCACAAACTTGAAAATATTTGATATCTCAAATATATATTTTTTTAATTAAGTAGAGAGGTGCCTGGCTGGTTCAGTTGGGGGAGCATACAACTCTTGATCTCAGAAGGATAGGAGTTCAAGCCCCACACTGGGTCTAGAGCTTACTTTAAAAAAACAAAACCAAACCAACAAACAACAGTGAAGGCAGAGAAGACAACTCATAGCAAGATCAGAACTCATAGCAACTCATAGCAGCCCAGAAAAGTCAAACTATCATTTTACTCAAACTATCAGTTATTCAACTATTGCCCCCCACCCAATTCCAACATGGGTATCATTTTATTCACTGACTTTTTAAATGACCAGAAGGAAGTAAATTGAGAATGCCTTTACCTGATTTGTAGGTGAAATGAGATATTCATGGTCACTATTTTGCTCAGAGATTGGAAAAAAACTCAAAATAATTCATTAAATTTAAGAGCGATTGTACAAACTAAAGAAAGTTCAGTAGGGACAATCAGCTAATTTCAGGTTTAAAACATAACTATAAGATGTAACAAACAAGTCTGCTAGGTAAAATACAGGGCAGAGAAGACTAGTGTGTGTGTGTGGGGGGGGGGGTGCATACAAATAAGGAGCTAATGAGAGCAATGTGATGTAAAATTTCTTTGAAAAGGCCCTGTACTGGGTGGCTCAGTGGTTTAGCACCGCCTTTGGCCCAGGGCATGATCCTGGAGCCCCAGGATCGAGCCCCAGGATTGAGTCCCATGGTGGGCTCCCTGCATGGAGCCTGCTTCTCCCCCTGCCTGTGTCTCTGCCTCTCTCTCTCTCTATGTCTCTCATGAATAAATAAATAAAATCTTAAAAAAAAAAAAAAAAAGAAAAGAAAAAGCCATGATAATGAGATGAGTTAATACAATTTTTACATAAAAAGACACTGGAGGTGGAGGAACATTATATGTAATCTAGTCTCAAGTTGTTATCGTGATTTTTTTTCCAGCAGAACATTTAATGCAAAAGAAATTGCACAGGGATTCAGGCATATGTAGAAAACAGATAGAAGTGAGCTTCCCTGAGTGAGGACCTGGCATGAAGCCTCAGTTCCTCTCCCATCCACTTTTCCATCCAGCCCTTTCTCCCTGTCACAGCCTCTGAGGCACCTTAGGGCATCCCTAGGGTTCCACAGAGCACTAGCTAATCCAGCTTCCATCTTCTAATTTATAAATATAAAAGCTGGTACCCGGGCAGGGTAAATAACCTACCAAGGCTAATGTGGCTGGTCTAAAGAAGGGCCCAAGTCAGAGCTCTGGTCTCTCAGCCACATTCAAGGCCGTCTAGTTCACTTTTCAAGTCATTGCATTTCCATGTGTTGAGTGTCTTCTAAATGTCAGGTACTGCATGAGGTGTCAATGAGATGGGAATGTCCTGCCCTAGAGAATGCTAGTGATGAAGACATAGGCTTCTGAATAATAATATGGAGAAAATCACTTGGGATATTACAGAATTCCTTGAGAACATGGGAGATGTCAGATGATATCCGCTGAGAATGCAGGGAAAGGTCACAAATGAGATACTCTTTAATCAGTTTTAGAGATGGACAGATGTTGGTCAGGCATAATTTTTTGCAATCACAGATACTTAATAGGTTGCCGAAGCCAGTTCGGACTATTACAAGTTTAAAGCAGAAAATCAAAGAGGGGTTTTTAACGGGTGTTTGTCATTGTTATAACATGTATTGCCATTTTATAAAATACCTGAAAAAATTCAGCAAATTTTTTTTAAAGATTTTATTTATTTATTCATGAGAGACACAGGGAGAGAGGCAGAGACATAGGCAGAGGGAGAAGCAGGCTCCATGCAGGGAGCCCGATGTGGGACTCGATCCTGGGTCTCCAGGATGATGCCCTGGGCCGAAGGCAGATGCTCAACCACCCAGGCGTCCCGAAAAAATTCAGCATTTTGAATTAACATATACTTTTTGGTGGAACTTCACTTAATTGCTAAAACCTACAAGTATTCTAACATTCTGACTAGCTATTTTAGGCAAAATTTATGAGAGAATCCAAAGGCTAAGTCCTCTGTGCTGGTGTGAATGATAGCATCACAAGCGGGGAGAGGCTTAAGGGGAGTTTTAGCATCCATGCCAAACAGTCCCAACGTCCCTCATTTTCTAAGTTAGTCATTCTTCATTTTAAGATTCTAATAAAACGGGCAGCCCCCCTGGTGCAAAGGTTTAGTGCTGCCTGCAGCCTGGAGTATGATCCTGGAGACCCGGGATCGAGTCCCACGTCGGGCTTCCTGCATGGGGCCTGCTTCTCCCTCTGCCTGTGTCTCTGCCTCTCTCTCTTTCTCTGTGTCTCTATGAATAAATAAATAAAATATTTTTAAAAATATTCTAATAAAACAACCAAATGGGTGAAAAACTCATTACTTAGGGTTGTTATTAGGACCATCTTGGCGAATAGCCCGTTCAGGTTTCTAAGACCTTCATTCAAAGTCTGCAGGGAATTCAATTAGATGGTCCAATGTTTCCTGAGATGATGCAGGTTTCCTTGGAGAGATTCTTTTTCTTCCTTTCTTTCTTTTTTCTTTTTTAGGCTGCATGTGTCATAATTGCAGAGATCTCTCCAAATGACACAGTACCCAAATGCTCTAAGCATTTCAGTTAGGGCTGTCTGTTTGTCCTCCAGTCATCAATCTTTGTTTCCCCCTCTGAACATTTTCTTCCATGTTGCTGGTGAGAAGTCATTAAAAATATCCCCTGGTAGCTGATAATGAATCAATAATTAGCAAAGGACACAAATCTATGCATAGTGAATTTTTTATCTCTCTATATGTGGTATTTGATGCTTCCAAAAGAGAAAGTCATCAGGTGAAATGACAGAGAGAAATCAAAGCTTTACTAAGAAGAAATGATAGTCAAATCAATCATCATGGGCATAAACACAGAATAATTAATATACTAGTCCCTTGCCTCTTGTCTTAAAATAAGGAAGAGCTATAAGGGTCCATCTGACGGATGTGGTCAGCAAACTGCCAACTTCAAATGTTTTACTCTACTTTCAACTGTCACTTCAGCATTAAATGTTCTTCAAAAGTACCGTGTGGAACACACAAAAATACATATATATACATACATATATATATCATACAAACGCATATGCATATATATATTTAAAGCTATTACCTACTTCATTAAATTATGGGTTATACTATAATCAGTACCCTGAAGAAACACAATAGATCAGAAGTGTCCAGGGCATGCTTTTCTTAGGGCACATCACAAAAACTAGTCTGACATACACATTCCACGCATTCCATTCCAAAAGCTTCAAAGCCATCATGTGAAAACAAAGCAAATATATAATATTGTAGGTGAACAAGAGAAGGATAAATAACCATCAAAGGAGAGCTCAGGTTGGTGGTGATGGCCACCCCACATCTTACAAAGTAGCACAAAAGATTTAATACTAAAACAACACACTGGCTTTTACAAACAGGAACTGGGCATAATGAGTAAGATCAGGGTTGACCTTGACTGACCTTGCAATCTTAAGCAATCTTAAGACATCTCCTGTCAAATCAGATACATAAAAAGCAATTCTGAGATGTTAATCTGGAATCTTAAGCTAATCCTTGCACTTCTCAAAGCACCTTTATGTGATTTATTAATATCTGATTCAAATAAGAACTTGGCACACTGCAAATGAACCCAATCCAAAGGAAAGTGGCCTTTGAGAGAAGATAAGGTAGCTTGCTGCTTTCCCAGCACTGAAGTTCTGAAAAGGCTAGAGGAGAGAGAGGACTAAGTCTCAGAGAACAGTACCCAGCAGGAGCTACCTTCACAGGCATTTCCTTTGCTGGTTAAGCTCTAACCGACCGTTGTTCAACCCTAGGATAAATAAAAAGTATCTAAGTGAATATATTAATGAATAGTGCCCAGGATACTTGCAAATATATGAGACTAGAATGGCATTAGCCCTGCATAACAGTAATAGATACTGATTCACAATCACAGACTTCATATTCAAACATTATTAAAGAGACACTGCACAAATCAGTGACTCAGAAGGGTTCCCTCAGCAAGGACTTACCTCAAGATCCCGATCATAGTCCCTGTTTCTGGAGTTTTCACATCTACTCCGGGAGTCAGGCCACCTATTTCGACACTCAATACTCGTGCTCCGATTAGTGGCACATGCATTGCACCTGCCACAGCCACAGCCGCAGCAGGTCCGACCCCCCATTGAGGCTCTGGATGGGACCAGTCTTCAGATTTTCCTCAGGAGAGAATAATAAGTATTGCAGAAGAAGTGGAGCAGAGAAGTGGAGTCCAGAGCTACATACGTAGCCACAGATGGTTCCAACTGGCCCAAACGTGTTCAGAGTGCAGCCAGAAGCCTTTGTTCTTAGCAAAAGAAGGGATCCCCAACGAAGGATTTTTGACCTACTATGAATAGGGAAAGACTCTTCATCGATTCAAAAGAAGATAAACCCCCAATTTTTCATCTCTCCAGTCAAAATGATGATATGATCCTCTCTAAATGTCCTCACGAAAACAAATGAGCATCACTGGCCAGGGACTCCTCTTTATTATGGGGATGATGTCACAAGAGCTTTAATTTCCCCCTGTACTGCATTAGGTGGTAGGAATTCAGCTTAAAATTTAAGGATGTCAGAGACCAATAATAGTAATTAGTACTTATGCAGAGCTTTGTATATGCCCCAGGCTTTACAATCATTAGTGATTCCTTACAGCAAGCTGCACATACTGGTCACCACCCAGTATTCTTTTTTTTTTTTTTTAACCACCCAGTATTCTTGAAGGAAATGGATTTGTATTGACTAGAGCTAAAAACAGAATCCCAGAGGACATTAAATGTTTTCAGTCCTCTATGCTTTGAGTCTGAGACAATTCAATACTTTGAATAGCAAGTGCAAGAAATTTAATTGCACAAAGAGACTGAAAGATATACAGAAGCAGAACTAGAATGAATGAAAGGAAAGGGTATTTCAGTTACTTTTCTGAGACCTTCATTTAATTCCATTGCATGTGTGACCAGAAAATATCTCAGAAGTCCCAATCCTGATAGCCCCTCTCCAATAAGGGCAGAAAGGCATTTTGGTTTTTCACCACTTAATAGCTCCTCCCACACAAAACCCCCACCCCCGCAAACGCCACAAATTTAAATCCTGGTTGGATAACAGAACACTACATTGTTGAAAAAGAAGAAGATACACAAAGATTAAAATGCCCCATACAAGGACACAATTTTTATCAATTCTGGATATCAATGATTATTTACTTTATCATAATATCTTCAGCAGGATAACCAATCCAATACAAAAATGATCAAAGAGCATGAAAAGATAATTCACCAAAGAAATAGAAATGGACAATAAGCAAAAAAAGAGCTCAACCTCTTTTTTATTTGAAGAACTGCAAATTTAAACAATGAGATGCCAACAGATGGGCAAAAGAAGAAGACTGATTATATATAACATTTATAAAGTGGTAGAAGAATAGGCACATTCATCCACTTTGGTTGGGAGCTTAGATTGATAAAAACTTTTTATGGGCAATTCGATAATAAAGATATTATCATTTTTAACATTTAGAAATAAGTGTGTTTCAACTCAGTAATTCTGTTATGAGGGAATTTATACCACACAAATACTAACCAAAAAATCCCACAGACACAGTATTGTTGTTAGAAGTAAGAAAGTGGAGGTTTGTGTGCCTGGTTGGCTTAGTCAATAGAGCGTGCAACTTTTGATCTCAGGGTCACGAGTTTGAGCCCCATATTGGGGGTAGAATTTACTTTAAAAAAAGTGGCAATAACTTAAATGTCCAAAAATAAAGATTGGTAAACTATATAACAGTATACCTATTATGTAATATTATATTCTGTTATACATATGAAATACTCTGTAGCAATTCAAAAGGCATATTTATAGTACTAGCTTGAAAAGATGATCATAAAGATTGATAAGTAAAAAAACAAGTTAGAGACTTGTATGCAGTGTATGATCTCTTTTGGTAGGAAAAGCACAAATGGACTAACTCTGTTTACATAAATGCCTAAGAAAAAATTCTGAAAAGATACACACCAAACTAGCTAACTTCAGAGGTGATGAGAGAATTTAAGTCTTTATTTTGTATGTTTCAGACTATCAGAAAGTTTTTGCACCAAGCAGATATAATCTTTAGAAGAAAAATAGATATATTATCACATTTTTAAAAAGCCCTGAAAACCCTACCTGCCTATCACAGTAAAAGCCTTCTAGTTTGGATTAAGACAGGAAATGGACTGGCTAATATGTATTTATATGTTTATTTTTATATATGTGAACAAACAGCATCCACAGTCATTACCTCAAAGGAAGACAACACATATATTTGAGGAAAAACAAACTACTCACTATTTCCTGCTGCATCCTGGTGACCATGATACCTTCAAATGCGTGGTATCACAGAGATACCCTGATTTTTCCAAAGCCAGCTATACATAGGCAATCGTTTTTTTTCATATAAGGCCCCACATTTAACTCTGGCGAGAAGAACAGCTGGTATACCATATCCTGCTGTTTGTAATGCCTTACTTAGGATACAAAGCAACATACTCTAGCCTATAGAATGGCCAAGCTATGAAATCTATGTGGTAAAGGCAGCTCCAGCTGCACCCAATAATACCAGGCTTTTTCAGAGACAAAGAAGTGCTTTCTATGCCACCCAGCTCAACCTTGATCTTTGCAACTCCACAGCACAAGTGCTGAAGGAGAAGGTGGAGGCACGCTTTGGAAATGGCCACGTTCTCTTTCTGCTGCCCACATGTGGCCTATTTATGTACATATAATACATGTGTTTGGTGAGCTTTCCTGCTCTACTTTTGAAAGCTTAAGTAAAAAAATAAAAATAAAAATAAAAAAATAAAATAAATAAATAAAAAATAAATTAAAAAAAAAGTAAAAAAAAAAGAAAGCTTAAGTAAAAATGAAATTTGTACTAGAACTAACTGACATGCGGCACCTTCGCAATAGCATTGTTTTCTATTGCTTTTTATGGTGAATACACAACATTTCATTCATGGAAAATGTGTAGCTAATGTTCCAGCCACATGAATACAGTCTGGTCCTTGAGGCCTCCTAGTCCAGTAAAGAAGGAGACTTGTAAAATTAGTATGGTATGGTGAGTGCTGAGTTTGGGTTATGACATCCAAGGTAAATGGCAGCAACAATGAGGAAAATAAACAACTTTTCTGAGGCCGACATCACAAAGGAAGAGCTATTTGAGTAAGACCCTAAAGGATGAGTAGACAAAACGTGGAAAGACTTTGTAGACATGGGAAGAAATATCTGCAAAGGCAGTAGAATGACCCACTAAGGACATGTGGGAACAGTAGTCCCTCAGACAGTGCAGTCAGGACTGGTATAGATTACAACAAATCAGAGAATCATAAAAATTACATGTGTATACCTAAACCATTGTAATTTAACTTTAATCACATAACTTAAATCATACCTATTCATTCCTCTGCTTAAAATGTTTTTTGAATATGTAACACCTTCACATAGCTCAAAATTCAAAATATGAGAAAGTATACAGCAAAAAGTCTCTCCTGAACATGTCCCCTATCTGCTCATTCCCCTCACCCCTATCACAGGTAATTAGTTTTACTTCTATCCTTCTATATTTTTTAAGGTTATTTATTTATTAATTTGAGAGAGGGAGAGAGAGAGTGTGTTCCCGAGAGAGCACGGTTGTAGGGAGGGACAGAGGCAGAGGGAGAGGGAGAAGCAGACTCCTCGCTAAGCAGGGAGCTCAATGTGGGACTTGATTCCAGGCCCCTGGGATCATGACCTGAGCTGAAGGCAGATGCCTAACTGAGCCACCCAGGTGACCCCTGACCTTTTATATTTTCTTAATGAACCTACAAACAAAGACATTAATTTCTAATCTCCTAACTTTTGCACAAAATGTAATATGCTAACACATCGTTCTCTATCTTTAATTTTGTTTTCTAACAGTATATCTAAATTTTTAGATCAGTACTGATAGAACACAGAGAGGCTCTTAAGATGGTCTGGTAAGGGTAAGAGATTGAAGCTGGGCAGTAGACCTACCTGCGCAGATATGACTGGTCCCAGGTCAAGGTGGGATGGAATGATAGTAAGATCTGGCTGGTGATGAAAGCAGACATTTGGGACAAGGAAGGCCCAAGGGCACAGCAGTCTCTATTCACAACACCGATGGAACAGGTGATTTTAGGTAAAGTGTCAATAGGAAGGTGAAATGTAGTGTTGGAATGGATGGATAATACTTGTAAGTCCTTTAAATCATGATAGAGATGGTCTAATCTTAGTAAATGTCTCAGGGTGAGGGTTGGAAGTTAGACTTTAGGATTTGGAAGGTCCTACTTTTTGCATGATGATATTAGAACTGTCCTTGGTAAGATTAGCAGCTGGGGTGTATCGAAACAAAATGTGGGAGCCCAGTGATCAATGTTTACATACTGTGTCTTAGGCTAACCCAACAGTGGACAAGACACAATACAATGTTCTGTGGGATAAAGCAGGATGGGAGTGGAGTGAACAAGTCTGAGGCCTCTTGAGTATTCATATTTTGAACTTGGTCTGGCCTAAGAAATGAAGTAAGGCTGGGAATTGAGCATTCAGAGAAACATCAGTGGACCCATGTGGAGCAGCGAGAGAGAGAGAGAGAGAGAGAGAGAGAGAGAGAAGAAATAATGGGGTAGACAGGAAAATGGGGCATCACCTCTCAAAGTGGTGAATCAGAATGGAAATGAAAATGTTAGAAAATGGCTTTTTCTTCTTTTCTACCATAACCAATGCTTGTTAAATTGGATTGTTACACTTTTTGACTAAACTAGAATAACCAGGCTGGAAACTGGAAGATGCTCCACCTTAACCATTTTAAGATGAGTTAGGCAATAAAAGCTGTCAAAAGTGATTGTGGTAGAACCATCTCTGAGATAGCTGAGACTAAAGCAGATACCTGTCTGTTTCAATGATTTGGGAGCATTCCAATCTCAAAGAGTGAGATCAGAGATTCACACGTGTTTCCTGAATGATGGGGCAGAGAAACATCAACAAGATCAAAATCTATACAAGTGACTTCTGAAAGAAACACTGATTTTTCCTAAAGATTATAGTTACCCTCTTTTTTTGAGAGGATCAGGGGCTTATTTTTTTCCTTTTTCTCTATAGATTATAGTTACCCTCTTTTTTTGAGAGGATCAGGGGCTTATTTTTTATTTTTTCTTTTTTTTTTAAGATTTTATTTATTTATTCATGAGAGAGAGAGAGACAGAGACAGAGACAGAGACACAGGCAGAGGGAGAACCAGGCTCCATGCAGGGAGCCTGATGTGGGACTCAATCCTGGGTCTGTAGGATTACACCCTGGGCTAAAGGCGGTGCTAAACTGCTGAGCCACCCAGGAATCCCTTATTTTTTCTTTTAAAAAGTACACATGCGGGATCCCTGGTTGGCACAGCGGTTTAGCGCCTGCCTTTGGCCCAGGGCGCAATCCTGGAGTCCCGGGATCAAGTCCCACGTCGGGCTCCCGGCATGGAGCCTGCTTCTCCCTCTGCCTGTGACACACTCTGCTCCTCTCTCTCTCTCTCTCTCTCTCTTTCTCTCTATGTCTATCATAAATAAATAAATAAATCCTTAAAAAAAAAAGTACACATGCAAACACACTTAAAGATAATGGGAAATAAAAAAAAAAAAAAAAAGATAATGGGAAATAGAGGCTTTATCCAGGTCATCAAGAATGAGAGAATCCAAATGGTTAAAGCACAATAGTTTTTTGCTTGAATTAATCAAATAATTACTATACCTGTTTATTCCATTTTACTTGTTTGAACTTGTTTCCAAAATGATTAAAATTTTACTTATAATTACTATAGTCACATAGAATTTTCTAGATCAAAATAAGTGAGTATGACTGAAAAGGGATTAAATGATTTTTGTACTAGAAATCATAGAAATTCTCATTAAGGTAATTGCCTTCTTTGAAGATACTGATTTTAATTAACATTACATTGCTCAGTATCTTGTTCTACTTGTTTTTAAAGAAATGCTTTAATTTAATAAAGAGTGTTCTTTCATGTCCCAGAAATACTTCCATGTAGTGGAATTAAGACATCTTCACTTATGAAATGAAGTAAGCAGAAAATATGACATGATAAATATAAGTACATAAATATAACAAAACACATAAGAACCTACAATGTAAATTCTCTCTTATATGCAAAGAATGACTCAACATGATTGTCACTTATATACAGAATATATGTTTTCTTTTCTTTTTTTTTTTTTTTTTTTGATAGTCACAGAGAGAGAGAGGCAGAGACACAGGCAGAGGGAGAAGCAGGCTCCATGCACCGGGAGCCCGATGTAGGATTCGATCCCGGGTCTCCAGGATTGCGCCCTGGGCCAAAGGCAGGCGCTAAACCACTGCGCCACCCAGGGATCCCCCCCAGAATATATGTTTTCATTTAATGATACCACTTCCTTATGCTTTTCTCTAACATGAAAAAATGGTTTGTTAGAAATATAAACATCTTACATAAACATATCTTCTGCTTTCAAATGCACTAAAGATTTTATGTGGTCATTTATTATTATTATTTTTTTAATGTGGTCATTTAAAGGAAAGATTGTTCTGTACAAATAAATATAAAATCCCTGGTGATTTTTCCCAACTAAGATTTGAATTCTAGTAATATTCTATTTTGATTTTTTGTTATAGCTTTTTTCCCTACTTGATGTATATATGCATTTGAGAGGCGATACTGTCTTTGTAATTATAAATCCATATTTCCGTTTACACAAGCAGGTATAGTAAATGTCTTC
Organism: Vulpes lagopus; assembly: GCF_018345385.1. NCBI lineage: Eukaryota > Metazoa > Chordata > Mammalia > Carnivora > Canidae > Vulpes > Vulpes lagopus. The sequence goes on from NC_054824.1 coordinate 9,159,169, forward strand.
TTATTTTAATTGAAGGATTCAATATAGTATTGTCATCTTTAAAGAATGTCTAAGGAATTTTAACAGCATGTTAAATAAACAAATGCAATAATAAAATGTACAGAACAAATAAAGAGAATGAATAGATTCTGGCTGTTTGGGGAAAGGCAATTTGCTTAACTTTAATGCAAATAGAAATTAAAACACTCATTTGAATAAATACATATAACCAAGAGGGCTAGGCCAACTTAGGAATCTTAAGAAGAATTTATGGCCTTCTGCCTGGGGAAGATGCCAAGGGCAGTCCTGATGTCCCAGCCTAATAAATGTGCTGATTCTCGAAGGAAGTGACCAGGCTCATTGCAGAGCAGACTGAGAGCAGGGTACTTTGGTAAGTGTGAGAAGTGCCCTGGCACACAGGCACTCACAGTAGGTATGGACCACCCAGAATCTAAGTGGAGTTAACTTTTGTTTCTCAATGAGACTGGCCAGGTCAGTGTGGGGGGATGTCTTGCACTTTTTAAGAATAATCCACTTAGGGATCCCTGGGTGGCGCAGCGGTTTGGCGCCTGCCTTTGGCCCAGGGCGCGATCCTGGAGACCCGGGATCGAATCCCATGTCGGGCTCCCGGTGCATGGAGCCTGCTTCTCCCTCTGCCTGTGTCTCTGTCTCTCTCTCTCTCTCTCTCTCATAAATAAATAAAATCTTAAAAAAAAAAATAATAATCCACTTAACTCTTCTCAGCCATGATCTCAAGTGACAAAGTTGAGAACACAAGAGCAGGGAAGAGAAAGTCTGTTCCTTTTGTCCAGGCCTAGTAGAATATGCAGATGAGAAAGACCAAGAGAGCCAGAGCCCAGAGAGAGCAGGAGTAAGAAAGAGGGATGGTGGAGGGGGAGAGGGGGCAGGGAGATGGAGGGAGAGAGGCAGAGAGTGAGGCAGAGAGACAATAGGCAGACCCAGAAGTGGACTTCAGTGCCGAACCTTCCTGTTGTGGGTATTTGGCCATCGCTTAGGGGGAAGGTGTGATAAGAGTAGAGAGTCACAGGCGGTGCCTGGCTGACCCCACCTCAGGTGACACTCAGAGACAGTGTAGCCAGAAAGACGGTTTCTGCTTGCTTCCTCCTTCACCTTCTTGCCTTTCTCTATCTGCTCTGGCTCCCTGCTACCCCAGGGTCCCAGTTCAGCTGTTTCTGGCGGCAAGCCTCCTTGACCCTGCCCGCCCTCCCAGTACTGAACGCTCTGCGTTGGCCTGGGGGCCTCTCCCCATGGGCTCCCCAGTGCCCGGGGCTCCCTGACTGCACCCTGGGAGAACAAGCAAGGGTGGAGCGACCATGTCTACGTGGCATACCATCACCATGAAGAAGACAGGCCTGTCTTTGGGCTGTGAATCCGGGAGGAGGGCCCTCCCCATACACCCTTCTCGGTCATCCCTCTCAGGGGGTTTGTTTTGTGCCCAACTCTGAATGTTGCCACCCATTTTCTCCTGGACTTGAGTTAACATCGTGGGATAGTTAATGGCTTGATACTGACAAAATTATTTTTATTTTAAGTTATTAAAAGACAAATGTAGTAAACAACCTGAAACTCTAGCTAGGACCAGGGACTGGATTTATTAGGTTTAATTTACAGTTATAAACTATTATAAAGAAAGAAGGCTAAAATGTGAAATTAGCCTGAATATAAGCATAAAATACAGAAATCCAGCTTATTTAACTTTTGAAATTTAAATTTGATTCTTACTTCAATGTTTTACAAAAGTTAATTTTATATTTCTGGCACTTTAATGGATATTATGCTGTTTTGAGTTACAAAGCTTCTCTATTGAATTTCCCTACCCACTTTTATCATGTTCTAATAAAATATAAAATATGAACTAACAATCTCATCATGTCCTTTTTTTCCTTTACTGCTTTCATCACTAAGTAATTAATTTTTTTTATTCTAAATTGTGATAAAATACACATAAGATAAAATTTACCATCTTAGTCATTTTAAGTATACAGTTCAGGAGCATTAAGTATATTCACATTGTTGTGCATCCCATCTCCAGAACTTTTCATCTTGCATTAATAATTAACTTTTTTTTTTTTTTAGATTTTATTTATTTATTCATGACAGATATACAGAGAGAGGCAGAGACATAGGAAGAGGGAAGAGAAGCAGGCTCCATTGAGAGAGCCCCCTGTGGGACTCGATCCTGGGACCCCAGGATCACGCCCTGAGCCAAAGTCAGACGCTCAACCACTGAGCCCACCCAGGTGTCCCAATAATTAACTTTTTGGATATAGCATTACCAAGGCAAAATTTTTTTTGGTGGGAGAGGATTTCTTATAGTAATAGGTTGTAACAAGAAATGTATTATACAACCTTCAAAGCCTGGCAGCTACACCAGCTCTCACACCATGACTAAAAGCATCATTGTATTTTTTGCTGCAGACAAGAACGTGAGTAATATTCTTTTATGTATGAATGAATATGGGTAACATGCATCCACTTCTCTATCTCCCACCTCGGCGGAAGCTCTTTTTTTTTAAGACAATACAATCAAATCAGAACTTTCTAGACAGACATCTAGATATTAAGGAGTAACTGCTGATATAATAACAACTCTAAAATCCTTGCAGTAGGAAGTAATATAAGTGCTTTTTATGGGAATTCCAAGTATTGATGTCCTATTTTACTTTGCATGCCTTTGAGTTAAAATGCAGTCTGTGTGAAAAAAGAAAAAAGGTAGGCAAAAGGCACCCATGACAATGAGGAAGAACATCTGAAGGCAGCATAGAGCAAAGATTCACACTCATCCCTTGAGACTCAGTATTTATTATCATGGTGCTTTGATATATAATGTCTTTTTAAAAATTTACATTCTTGGGATCCCTGGGTGGCGCAGTGGTTTAGCGCCTGCCTTTGGCCCAGGGCGCGATCCTGGAGACCCAGGATCTAATCCCACGTCGGGCTCCCGGTGCATGGAGCCTGCTTCTCCCTCTCCCTCTGCCTATGTCTCTGCCTCTCTCTCTCTCTGTGACTATCATAAATAATAAAATAAAAAAATTTAAAAAAAATTTACATTCTTTTTAAGTGTGTGTTTTTCAGACAAGGGTTATCTTACCATATTTTAATTCATTAAAGTATTTATCCTGGGAGCCAAATATTGGAGATGAAGCATTACCTTTTTAAACATTCCAGGTTCCATAGGAAAAGGGCCAGGTATCACACTGGTAGTGTCAAGGAGCTGGGATTCCTCACGATGCAGTGCAAATGTCTGGCAATCTGGAGCCACATGACCTCCAACCACTACCTCCAAAGCTCTGTAAAGAATGGAAACAGTTATGTCAAAAACCTATTAAGAACTCTGGAAACTCAAGAAACCCAACGGTACATTTCTGTCTGTATATTTCCAATTAGCCAAAATGAGGAATCATTCTTCAAAGCCTACAAAGGATTGTAGATAATTTGGCAGTGTCACACACATTTAGGAATAAACCATGAGGACCTCACCATGTGGTCAACAGAATTCTTTTAAACCTCTTGCAGAAAACAAAATCCGAGCTAGATAGGTAGATAAACAGCATTTATAGATAGGGTTGGGCAATCCAACTTCATTTTATGATTTCTTGGTTTCTCTGCTGTCATTGCTCTTAAGAGAAAAAGTCATTTGTAAATTTCTTGAACATTGGAAATAAAGTAATAAATCCATTAGGAGAGGGATCTAGGCTATGCCAGGGAACAGGAATCATTCCAGGATTAATATCTATTAGAGTCCAAAGAAATGCAAAGCAATGAAGGCAGAGTGTTTTTGCATACCCTGGTGGTTTCCTACCCAAAACCATTTCCTTTATTCAAACTCCCAGACACCTCACCACCACCACGTACTTTTAATTCACTAATAACCCTGATTTTGTTCAGATATCCATCCTCCACATGCCTCAGAGGAAGCCACTCACTTCTTGCTCAGTAGTTGATTGTAACTGGTCTATTCCTGGTGTCCTGTTCCCCTCACCAGGAACACCAGATGTACATAGGCCTACACATCTCTCTTGCTAATATTACCCGATTGATTTAGGTCTCTCTGTCCCCCTCTAAATGATTTGTACGTTTCCTGAGTTATCTGGTGCAAATGAGATGTGAGGGGGTCTGCTGAAGGAATCAGTGGAAGGTCTTTCTCTTAAAAGAAGGTTTACAGAAAAAACTAGTTCTTGGGCAGCCCGGGTGGCTCAGAGGTTTAGCATTGCCTTCAGCCCAGGGCGTGATCCTAGAGACTCAGGGTCGAGTCCCACGTCAGGCTCCCTGCATGGAGCCTGCTTCTCCCTCTGCCTGTGTCTCTGCCTCTGTCTGTCTGTGTCTCTCATGAATAAATAAATAAATAAAATCTTTTAAAAAAAAAAACAAAATAAAACAAAACTAGGTCTTCCCTGCAGGCCAGTGTCATGTCTGCATATGATGAATGTGACAGCCACTTTGGAACCATGAGTGGCATTAGCCAAAGGAGAATAGATGGAGCAGAAAGGGGACAGAAATATGAGAGCTTGAGTCTTCAAATATATTGTTGAGCAACTGGATTAACAAATCCTAGACCTGCCCTAGTTCTAGAGTTCTCACTATGGTACATAATAAATGCTCTATCCTTTTTTATTTTTTATTTTTTATATTTTTTAATTTTTTATAAATGCTCTATTCTTTAAGCCATTTTGAGTTAGGTGTTCTCTGTTATCTGCAACTGAGCATCCTAAGTGATACAAGGGTTGATATATTTCTTAACCATGTAATTAAGGCTGGAATAAAGATACTGAAGTCGGATAATGTCTTTGAGTGAAGAATGTTAATGAAGTGGAAAGAGAACTAAAAATCCAAGGTTTTAATAATTTGCAGAAGAAATAGAAGGTAGGTTCAGTTTTTCAATGGCCAGAGGAAGGGGAGGAATACTATAGATAGTCCAGAAGTGGTGCTTGCTCCAATCCATAATTCTGAAGCAGGAAATTCTGAGTGTTTGTAGTACAGCCAATAACCTCTCACCTTCCCTTGAGGGCAGGAGGCTGATGACGTGTTGGCTGAGTTCTCTTCCCTCTTGACCCAGATACAGGCAGTATGGCTGTGTACCTGGTTACAGGTGCCATTATTTCAAACTTGGCTCCAGGACTCAGTCAAGGAGATAGAGAAGGCCACGGGATATGTGGGCTGGGAGGGTTTCACAAGTAGAGCCCAACTTCAGGACAGTCTCTCACCCAACTCTAGATGCTCAGGTCACCCCAGGAGCATTTCTAGTTCCTCTCTAAAGTGTCAGACATGGAACTTGTATTCATAGCAAACTTATTATGCAAGTTTGTCTGCTGAAACCAGTCTTCACAATTTATGACACAGAAATAATAGACCCAGAATCATGCTGGAGGGTCCCTAGGCCATGCAGTGACTCTTTAACAACATCTAGCTTCATTCTTTCAGCAAGCATTTTGACATCTCTCTGTGTCATCTGTCAAAGTACATAAGACCAACAAACCCACTCCCTGCCCTCAAGGGTATTAAGGCCTAGTGGACATAGGAGCTCCTTAAGGGGGCACTATTAATTCTGAAAAATAGTTATACAAGGAGTGAAACATGATAAATCTCCCTGGCCTACAAGCTACCCTTAGTAAGTGGTGTGTGCAACGGGAAAGGCCAATTGGAAAGGTTGCTAATTTTTTTTTTCCCTAAGGGTAAATTTTAGTTTAACTCCTGAGTAGGCTACAGGTAATCATAAGAAAGGCTGAGCTTGGCTCCCTGATGAGAAAGTTAAGATTTGTAAATGGAAGTACAGTTTTCTTTGTGAATAGTCACTACTGGTCTCTTATTAAGGACAATATCTCTTGGCTTAAGAAAAAAAGTAAGACAAAATAAAATGAAATCCCCCAAACACTGCCATATTGATCTGGAATTTTAGCGGAGGAGATTTATTAATTTGCTAATTACAGTCTGTACTTTCCTTATTTTGGCACATATGTTGCCAGAAATGAAAGAGTTTCAGCATTAGGTCATTCACTTTACTCAGACTCATAAATAAGTGGAATATTTGCCAGCTCATCCAGTAACTCTCCCTGTTTCCATTTTATTTGGCTTGGTTTTAAAAACCAGATTGCCCTTTTCCCTGGAGATTAAGCTGGTAGAAAATTAATAATGGCAAGATTGTCTACCTTTTCCTAGGTTAAAAGCCACAAGGCTATTTCCAGACAAATCTAAGCTTTGTGTGGCTTGAAGCTTATATAATTTGGAGGACCCTCTTTAAGAAAAAGAAAACAACTTATTTTACATTTTCACAATTTTTATTATTAGGACCTCTCCCGAAGGCTTGGGAGTGGCTCTTGAAGCATAAACCACATTTGCTTCCTATAAACCTGGTTCAAGTTTTCCTAATTTGGTCTACTTCATCAAGTTGTTCCTCAGCATTCTAATACACGTAGCCTTATATCAAGGCAATTAAATGAGTTTCTTTATCTGATAATTCTTTTTATTAAGGAGGCTCTATGCCCAACATGGAGCTTGCACTCATGACCTCGAGATCAAGAGTCGCCATGCTCTACCAACTGAGCCAACCAGGCCCCCCTTTTATCTAATAATTCTTGCTTCAGAGATAATGTTCATGGGGATCCCTGGGCGGCTCAGCGATTTGGCGCCTGCCTTAGGCCCAGGGCTTGATCCTGGAGTCCGGGGATCGAATCCCACATTGGGCTCCCTGCATGGAGCCTGCTTCTCCCTCTGCCTGTGTCTCTCCCTCTCTGTCTCTCATTAATAAATAAATAAGATATTTAAAAAAGAGAGAGAGAGAGAGAGAGAGAGAGAGAGAGAGAGAGAGATAATGTTCATGCAAAATAAAATGTGACACTAGGTAAAGTTTCGGTTTAACTACAGCGTACAAATTGATGCTGTGCTGCCATCTATTGTCTGCTGGAAGAACTCAGTGTGTTCCAGTAAGCCTTGGAGCTGTGATTTCAAAGTTACTCAAGGGACTTCCAGCTGCACTGAATGATTTCCTCATGAGAGCTTAAAACCCCGGCGATTAGAACCATACTTTTTTTTTTTTAAGATTTTATTTATTTCTTCATGAGAGAGAGAGAGAGAGAGAGAGGCAGAGACACAGGCAGAGGGGGAAGCAGGCTCCATGCAGGGAGACCCATGTGGGCCTCGATCCCAGGCTCCCAGATCACTCCCCAGGTCGAAGGGGGCACTAAACCTCTGAGCCACCCGGACTGCCCTAGAACCACACTTTTGAATCAAGGCAGTAGTTGTATAGCTACATAAGTTTCCTGGCCATGAAGAAAGAGAGAAAACTTTTAATTCACTAACTAATAATTGTGTAGTTTTGTTTTGTTTTTGCTGCAACTGCTAAATGGTAGCCCTCTATTATTATGGACACACACCAGCAGAACATTCTAGACTTGAAAAGGCCCTAGGGATGACCTGGTGCAGTCCCCTCACTGCAGATTTGAAGAGACAATGATTCTGAGAAACCATGAGGCTGACAGAACTATGGGCCCTGCTGATTAGTCATGAGAATGGAACTGGAAGTCTGACTTCTATGCCGAGGCTCACAAAAAGAGGCAAACCATGACAGTGTCACCATAAAGCCATGTAAATCTGGCCTATCTCCAGAAAACAAACAAGCATGTATATTTATTTGGAAACCAAGGGTTTTAGATGTACAGAATGGGTTTTTCTTTCAGAAGCAAAGTATTCAGACTTCTATTTTTCTCAGCTGAATAGGAAATGGAATGTAGGGGGAATCCCTGGGTGGCTCAGGGTTTAGCGCCGCCTTCAGCCCAGGGTGTGATCCTGGAGTCCCTGCATGGAGCCTGCTTCTCCCTCTGCCTGTGTCTCTGCCTCTCTCTCTCTCTCGAATAAATATTTTTTTTTTTTTTAAAAAAAGGAAATGGAATATAGCTGTGGTGTGCACTCAGATTTCAAGCCCTACCAGCCTAGCCATTAGTTATGTGATCTTGGCAAGTTACATAATTTTTTTAAGCCTCAGCTCCCTCATCTACAAGATAGGGATGATAACCAGATGGTCGTGAGGATTGAATTAAATTAATTAAATTAGCTAATGCTCATAAAAGAATTAGCTAATGCTTATTAGCTTAGTACTGACACATAGTAGGTGCTCAGTAAATACCAGTTATTTTAATTGTGTATATGAATGTCAGTTAACATTTCTTGCTAACAGCTTACTGGGTATCATGTAGATGTTACTTTGAGCTAGCATATTTATCAGGCTCAACCGTGAAATAATATAGAAACAAGAATGGCAGAGATGGGGGTACAGAAACCCACCTGACTCCCCAGGTCAGAGACTAATTTCAAGTTCTCCGCAGATGAGTTTCATGATCACAGTGGGATGGAGATATAAATATAATTTTCTATATTCATTCAAGTTTTAAAAATCTAAAACATTCTCAGAGTTTTAGCTATATAAAGAATACTCTGACATTCACAGAAGTACTGAGCACTGGCAAACGGTAGTAGCTTTTAACACAGAAACTCTGCCATCTACTGGTTGCACAAGATCATCAATCTACTCATCCTTTATTTTATTTTATTTTACTTTATATTTTTAAGTGTTTCTATATAAAGTAACACTCTCTGGTCCAATCAGCCTCCATCATCCTGGGCCCCTCAATGTTTTATTTTTTATTTATTTTTAAAAGATTTTATTTATTTATTCATGAGAGAGAGAGAGAGAGAGAGAGAGAGAGGCAGAGACACAGGCCGAGGGAGAAACAGGCTCCCCATAAGTCCGATGCAGGACTCGATCCCAGGACACCGGAATCACACCCTGAGCCAAAGGCAGGCGCTCAATCACTGGGCCACCCAGGCCCACCCCCTCAGTGTTTTAAATAGTACCATAAAGGTTTGGGACCATCTCCAATCTGCTGTCTGGAGCAGAATGTCCAAGTTTCCCTCACATCCCATTGGAATGCAGATCATTTCTCCAACGAAGCCTGGAGACCTTTGCCATAACAATTCCACTCTGTGAGATCTAGGCTTTGGGTACTACAGAGTCTGTGAAACTTAATCAAGGGATCCCTGGGTGGCGCAGCGGTTTGGCGCCTGCCTTTGGCCCAGGGCGCGATCCTGGAGACCCGGGATCGAATCCCACATCAGGCTCCCGGTGCATGGAGCCTGCTTCTCCCTCTGCCTGTGTCTCTGCCTCTCTCTCTCTCTCTCTGTGACTATCATAAATAAATTAAAAAAAAAAAATTAAAAAAAAAAAAAAAGAAACTTAATCAAGCTATCTCAGAACAGAATCAAGCTATCTGGGCAGCCCTGGTGGCCCAGCGGTTTAGCACCGCCTTCAGTTCCAGGGTGTGATCCTGGAGGCCAGGGATTGAGTCCTGCATCGGGCTCCCTGCATGGAGCCCGGTTCTCCCTCCTGTGTCTCTGCCTCTCTCTGTCTCTCATAAATAAATAAATAAATAAATAAATAAATAAATAAATAAATAAATAATCTTTAAAAAAAAAAAAAGAATCAAGCTCTCTCAGAATAATATGTAAATTTTCATCATCTGGGATCACTCTTCATGGTCAAGAAACTCTGAAGCCCACCCAGAACCAGGCTGAGCTCTACAAAGTTTGGCTTTCTTACTGGTTGGTGTTCACAGAGGAAGGAAGGATCTCATTCTGGGCAAGAGCACAGAGGACAGGGAACCAAAATAACCTGGGCAATAACGGTCCCAAACCCCAGGAGAACTGACAAACTGAGGTCTGTGTCTTAAGGAGGGGCTCAGTTTCAGCAGGAGACTCATGTTTGGCACACAGCTGCACGTTCACTCACTTAGAGGAGCCAAAGGTCACGGTATTTTTTTCAACTTCTCTTTATCACACTCAAGTCCAACACGTTTAGTTGTTAAAATATAAAAGAAAGAGATTTTCTAGATTGCTGGTATTTTCTTTTAAGGCTATTTGAGTTCCTATAATCTAATGTGAGAGAAGAGCAAATGTAGCTTTTCTTTTGATGGCATATCTAATCCCCAAAGAAAGACTATCTAATGACCTTCCTAAGCTCATAAATAACAAATTAATAATGCAAGAGAGAGTTTTTAAAATTGCTATCCTTTGCAACACAAAACAAAGCTGGTGGTGATTAGATTACCCGGGGGCAGGCAAGGAGCAAGAAGCCTGGCAAAAAATGATTATAGGTACAAGTGTAGAAAACCAACCCTGAATCACCAGGGCAACCTGGGGAGTCATCCTTGGGTTCTCTTGCTTCATCGCCCCACCTCTGATCACTGGTCAAGGAGCCCTTTGTCATCACACCTGAGTTTGCTTTAAAAGACCCTAAAGACTCAGCCACATGAAAACTCTTTGTTGGACACATTGCAGGGAAGCTGAGAAGGGTGTTAGCCACCATCTTACCTAATAGTCTCTCAACAGGGCCTGAAAAGAGAAATGTCTCTTATTGTTTAGTGCCAAAAAAACGCTTTTCTTTTCCTTACCTGCTGTCTTTCAGACAATGTGGACTGTGTATCTGATTGTGAATCAATTTTAGTTACGCTACAGAGCTTTGTGAATGTATGCTTCTTAAGTAATTGTCTCTCTGGTATTATCACATTATTACTCTTTTCGTTTTCTGAGCTTTACTTTTACATTGTTGATTCAATATAAACTGTAAATCCTTTGGAGGAAGCAGTGATGGCGTATAAATACATGAAACGTGTTGCTTGCACCTCACCAGAATGACGTCCATCTACCCTCGTCCATTCAACTGACCATGATCCCAATCCCAAACTTCATGATCTTTCCAATTTAGAGCATTTTCCAGCTATCCTCTGTGACCTAGTCTCCTGCATCCTCTAACCCACTCTAACATTATAAACACATTGGTCTTTCTAATATTTTCTTTTATTTGAAAACCATTAGATGGTTCGGCACTGGGTACAGAATAGTCCAGCATTCAAGACAGTTTTGCTATATTGTACTTTCATTATAATCATTGATGGCTTTTGCTCTCACGGAGTAAGTTCTTTCTTTTTTTGGCTCAGAGAGTACGTTCCTTACGGAGCTCGTATGTATGATTCTCTCTGTTTCTGTCATGGCATATAACCACACCTGTCACATCACAGATGTTCGGTTAGGGTTTACTGGGTGGGTGAATACAAAGCCCTTTCTGCAAAGATGGTTTGACTCATGACTACAGCAGCTGCTTGCAGAGCCTGTACTGTTTATGACTATTTCAAATAACATCTGTATGAAGCTTTGGTTCAAAAGCACCTCTTCCTAACCACAATAGTTGCAGCTAGGCTGGTCTGTCGTTATTTTCCATAAGGCTATGGTGACATCGCACGCTTTGAAGTTGACTTTATAGCACCTTTAATACGTATCATCTGCTTCCTTTGTTTACCTTTGCCACACCTTAGCTCAATAATCCAAAATGACCTTGGTGCCGACCACAATTAGTAAGAGTCTATGAAACTCTAGGGTCCCTAAAGAACTGGCACCAAACTTGTCTAAGTTGGTCCTTCTGGGTCCTCAAAGAATTATCTTCACCAAACTCGACCTTTACTAATAATTGCACTGCTGCAAATGTTATTCCTCTATAGCAATTTAAGAAGCAAAAAGTTTCAAGATAAATTGTGTAATTGTTCCTTGTATCAAAAATGTTTAGCATTTACTGTATTTCCTGAACTCACAGATAACCACTTTTCTTTTTTTTTTTTTTTTTTTTTTTTTTTGATAACCACTTTTCTTACAAATCAGGTACTCTCAAAATTCTCACAGCTAGAATTCAGAGATTTAAAGGCTCTATTCAATCTATTATCTATACAGTGGTCTATAAATCCTATAAATCTAGAAGTAAGAATTGAGTCTTTCTTTATATAAAGATTTTTATTTATTTATTCATGAGAGACACAGGGAGAGAGGCAGAGCAGGAGAAGCAGGCTCCATGCAGGGAGCCCGATATGGGACTCGATCCCGGATCCCCAGGATCATGCCCTGGGCTGAAGGCGGCGCTAAACCGCTGAGCCACTGGGGCTGCCCAGGATTGAGTCTTTGAATGGTCCTTGTAAGACATATAAAACATTTTCACACACAATATGGTGCTTACAGTAAATGCCCTTTGATGATAATATGAAACTAACAAAATTATTTTAAGATAAAAGAATGGTTTTTTTTTTTTACTTTTTCAAGATAATTCCTACAGATGTTAGTTTCTACATTAGTTTCTAATTTCAACTGTCAATCTCATCATGTTTGACTTCCTCAATTTCCAAATATCTGGCGGTTGTTCAATGATTAATGTAAAATGATCAGTAATTAGTGCCTAATTGTCTGAATTACATCTTTGGCTTCCCTCATCCACCTGTACCAGGTAAGTAAACTTTACCAGAGTTGCTTAAGGGCCTCCTAGATATGTCCTTCAGTAGTGACTAGAATTGTCATCATTTACGTAATGATGAGTTCAATTAGTATCTTTAACTGGTGCTAATGTTACAAAAGGAAACTCTAATTAAAAATCCTTTCCAACAAGAAGTAATCATGCAAAACATATTATGGACACATTAGAAATACCGATTTGCTGACTGATGACAATGAGAAGCTGAATCTGAGAAGAGACTGATTTTATACTCTTGGCTCCCATAACTGAAATCCTCTAAGGTGTAAGAGGTTATCATTACTCTTCACCCAACCTAATAAATTTGTCCTTACACAGATGCTAGAAACAAGCTCCAAATTCTCCACTAAGGGGTACTCTACGGCCGCTCAACCCCATTCTTCCTACAGTTGTGGTCAGAGGGATTTGTTTGTTCTTCTCCTATGCACAACTGGCTTCATTATTTATCCTTTGCTCAGGTCTCCTACTAATTCTTTCCCCTTTCCTTTTAGGAATCTCTGGCTATCAAATTCTATTAAGTCTAATTTCAAAATGCATTTCCCCCAGTACACTACTGATTATAATGAACCTTGTGTTTCTCTTCCTTTAGTATAAACTAAAGGAAATCCCAACTGACCAAAGGGTTGTGCTCCAAAACTTTTTTTTAAGGTAACTGACTTATTATCTTGTAAGTACAATATTATAAATGGTAATTTGACTCCCGGATAAACTACATGAAAAGTCAATTTCATGTAGATAAAATAGTACATACACCCTAGCAAAAAAAAAAAAAAGAGAGAGAGAGAGAGAGAGAAAGAAAAAAAAGAACAAAGAAAAAGAAGAATGGTAATATGAATTATAGAATTCTTGCATTGACACCACTGGCCCCACACATCCTAGGCTGAGCACTGAGGTACCAGGCTCAGGACTGGCCTTTGTGTGCAACAGCTCTTCAGACATAAAGGACTAAACTAAAGGCCATGCAGGGTTCAGGTGAGTAATAGGAGCTAGTTGTGAATTTCAGGCTGAATGCTATGAAGTGACATTTTTATAGGTCAAAAACAGTCAAATAAGGTCCAACCTAGCATTATTTGTTAATGTTCATATTGGGTATTCTACAAATATACATTATTTCCTCAGTTCAATTATGGGCTTCTTAGGAGGTAAGAACCATATCGACATGTATCCCTATAACCTCTACTCAGTTACTTGGTAGGTATAAAATAAACGCTTTTTTTTAAAAGGATTTTTTTTTGCTTATTTGAGAGAGAGAAAGAGAGAGGGACAGAGAGACAGAGAGAGAGAGAGAAAGAATCTCAACCAGGCTCCCCGCCCAGGGCAGAGCCCAGTGCCCGGTTCAATCCCAGGTCCCTGAGGTCACCATCCGAGTCAAAACCAAGAGTTGGATGCTCAACTGACTGTGCCAGCCAGGCCACCCCCCACCTTTTTTTTTTTTTTTTTTTTGATCAGGGATGATATAAAACAAGTTTTTTCTTGCGGCACTGATTGAGAACCCAGGCTTCTAGCACTGAGAAAGAGTTGAGTCACTAAACCACAAAGCATTCTACTCCAAGAAGGTATTTGTTTTGTTTAATAGAATTTTAAATTAGGGAGTGTCAACTCATCAGGTAGAGGATTTGTGATTCAACAAGCTGTGTGCACATAAGAGATTTTTATTTCTGCATCTAACATGAAGGTAGGAACTTTCACAATATTTGTGGATATCAGGCACAAGCTAACAGAAAGAACAGCTATATTCATGTTCTTCACTGCCTTTAATTTAAAAAATTTAAATATTGCCAATATTTCAAAAAGGAAATAAACTTGTGTTTTATAAACCAGATAATAGTGTGATATATCTCAGATTTCTTCAAAATGAGCAATTCATAAAATTAAAGAGTAGATACAAAATTTTCATTAGGGTTTTTTATTTGCTGTATTAGTTATAATGGAAGAAAAAGGCTACTGGCATTTTCCCAGCATCCACAATTGCTATTTACTAAAAATAATCAAAATGATGTTATTAGCAAAATTAATTCCCCAATCTGTCATCCTTTCTTCCCTTTAAAATAATACAATCTTGGGGCACCTGGATGGCTCAGTGGTTGAGCATCTGCCTTCAGCTCAGGTCTTGATCTCAGGGTCCTGGGATCAAGTCCTGCATCAGGCTCTCCCCAGGGAGACTGGTTCTCCCTCTGCCTATGTCTCTGCCTCTCTCTGTGTGTCTCTCATGAATAAATAAATAACATCTTTAAGGAAAAAAAAAAAAGAATCTTAGAGTTTCCCTCTATTTAGGAAATAGTCAAAATGAAGTATTTTATCGCCCTCACAAATTTAGCAGTTACAACCATCACTGGACTTCAAATATGAGAAAATCATATAACTGAAATTATTAATTTATATAATGTATTTTTTGAAAACCCAAAAGATTCAACATCGAATCATCACCTTATCATTCCAATGGATTACTCATTTTTTCAAAAATTTTATTTATTTCTTTGGGAGAGAAAGAAAGAGTATGGGTTGGGGGAGAGGCAGAGTCTGAGCATGGAGCCTGATGCAGGGCTGGATCCCAAGGCCCTGAAATCATGACCTGATCTGAAGCCAGAAGCTTAACTTGACTGAGCCACCCAGGCACCCCTGGATTACTCATTTTATCCTTTCACTTACCCATCAACTAGTTTATATAAGTCACTAATAGACAAGGAAGACAGTGATCAACCTAACTAAACACTTGGATTCTCCACTTCAGCGCCAAACAAGTTCCTGAGAAAGCAAAACACATATTGATTTACTATTTATCTGGATATAGGACTGGCCATAGGCACACGGGTGGAATCTGACATTGTTTCTCTCTTTTTTCCCTTTGCCTCCTCACCATGGATCCCAGGAGCTTCCTGTGGTTCCATATCAATTATTAAACAGAAAACTGTTGATCTAATAAAACTAAATAATGGGAGAGAACTATTTACTTTCTGTGTGCACTGGGGTGAATAACATCCCCCCCCAAATTCGCGGTGCCCTAGAGCCTCAGAATGTGGCCTTATGTGAAATAGGATCTTTGGAGATGTAATTAGTTAAATTCAGATGGAGTCACACTGGATTCAGCTGGTCCTAATCCAATGACTGGTGCCCTTATAAGAAGAGGGATACCTGGACAAAAAGACTCAGCCACACGAAGATACAGAGGAGGCTATGGGACGGTGTTGGCAGGGACTGGAGGGACCCAGCTGCCACCAACAAAGGGATTGCTGACAGCAACCAGAAACTAGGAAGAGGCGGGGAAGGATCTTCCTTGGAGCCGGCAGAGAGAGGATGCACTTCTAGCCTCCAGAACGGGGAGGGAACAGGTTTCTGTTGTTTCCAGTCACAACTTGGTGGTACTTTGGTCTGGCGGCCACCGGAGACTCATACACTATGCTACTCTGCTGAGGGGAATGTGCATTTTTTTTTTTTAAAGTCTTCTAGGAGATGCCAGTGGTTAAGGCAAAGGGAAGAAATTGCACGTATTTCTGGTATCAATAAAAACTCAGAGGAGAAGACATTTTTTAGGGAAGTGAGCCTTCTGAGTACCTTTTAAATGAAACCCAGCATGTGCCAGCCTCCTCCAAAGAGGTATGGGCCCAGGCTAGTCTGAGTGGAGCGTTTCACTAAGCCTTGTGGAGGGAAGAAAGAGAAATGCAAAGAATGCATGCACACTGCCACCCAGGGCACTCCAAAGATGCCAAAAGTCCTAAGATCAGAAATGCTATTTTGGATAATCAGAATCCCTGAAGTAAAGCCAAGAACAATGGGAGACCTAAGGAGGAATCTCTGAGTTAAAGAGGATTGGATGTGTCTATACCATGCATTCCTTTAGATGCTGGCAAAGTCATGCCATATATCAAAGTTAATTCCAGGTGGCTAAAAGAATTAAATGTAAAAACATCAAATCACTAAGAAGTTGGAAGTCCTAATAAGGCAGGATAGAAGATAATACAGGATGGGAACAATTTCATAAGATTAAAAGCAATGGGGGGATCCCTGGGTGGCTCAGCCCAAGGCCTGATCCTGGAGACCTGGAATCGAGTCCCATGTCAGGCTCCCTGCAAGGAGCCTGCTTCTCCCTCCTCCTGTGTCTCTCCCTCTCTCTCTCTCTCCCTATGTCTATCATAAATAAATAAATCTTTAAAAAAAAAAAAGATTAAAAGCAATGGAAGAAATCAAAAAAAAGAAAAATACTGTGGGGCAAAAATTTTACGAGGCAAAAATTTTAACTTTCGTTACTACTTTAGTTTTGAAAGATTTTTAAATTTATTTTTTTGACAGAGAGACCGAGAGAGAGAGAGAGAGAGAGAGAGCGCGCGCGCATGAGCAGCAGCAGAGGGAGAGGGAGAAGCAGACTCCCCACTGAACAGGGAGCCAGATGTGGGGCTCAGTCCCAGGACCCTGGGATCATGATCTGAGCCAAAGGCAGATGCTTAACCAACTGAGCCACCTAGGCACCCCCATGTTTTTTTTTTTTTTGAAAGATTCTATTTTATTTTTATTAATGAGAGAGAGAGAGAGAGGCAGAGACACAGGCAGAGGGAGAAGCAGGCTCCACTCAGGGAGCCCGATGTGGGACTTGATCCCAGGTCTCCAGGATCAGGCCCTGGGCTAAAGGCGGCGCTAAACTGCTCAGCCACCTGGGCTGCCCCGCATGTGTTTTTTTAAAGGCAATAACAAGCCAAGAAAATATTTTCAACAAAAATATCCACCAATTTCTTAAGAGCCATACTGGATAAAGAAATCATAGAAATATATAAGAAAAATATTAGCAAACCTAGTAAAATACGCAAGGGAAATGAATAATTTTTAAAGGAAGAAAGAAAAGGTTAATGGATACATTTTCCAAACCTCATTAGTAACCAAAATATATAAATTAAAGTAACAATAGATACAATACAATTTTAAAATTAATAATGCTGAATGCTTTTATATACTACTGGGGGATATATTAATCGCTATAGCCTTTCAGTAAGCAATTTATTAGTATTTATCAAGAGATTTTAAAATGTTAATATACCTATTAATACCCTGTGATTCTACTACAGGATGTTTGTAAGGAAATATTCAAAAAAGTCTTCAAAGAGTTATTTACAAAGATGTTTATGGAAAAGTTATTAATGATAACAAAATTTTCAAGCAACTCAACTAATTCAGGTAATGATTTACTAAGTTATGAAACATTCATATTATAGAGTGCCATTTTTCCTTTAGGTCATTGGGTAAAGCCTGGGATAAAATGGCAAGTTGAAAAATAGGATAAAGAATTGTATATTGGGACACCTGGGTGGCTCAGCAGTTGAGCATCTGCCTTCAGCTCTGGGTGTGATCCTGGAGTCCTGGGATCGAGTCCCACATGGGGCTTCCTGCATGGAGCCTGCTTCTCCCACTGCCTGTGTCCCTGCCTCTCTCTCTCCATGTCTCCCATGAATAAATAAATAAAATCTTAAAAAATTTTGTATATCAACAATGTTAAATATCCAAGAATGTATGGAAAGGAAATATACTAAAATTTTTTTTAAAGATTTTATTTTATTCATGAGAGACACAGAGAGAGAGAGAGGCAGAGACACAGGCAGAGGGAGAAGCAGGCTCCCTGCAGGGAGCCTGGCGTGGGACGTGACCATGGGACTCCAGAATCACACCGTGGACTGAAGGCAGCGCTAAACCACTGAGCCACCCGGGCTACCCTAAAATCTTAATAGTGGTCATTTCCAGCTAGTTGGATTATGAGTAATTTATATCACTTTTCTGTATTTTCCACAACTGTTATACATTTTCTTATAATGAAAAAAAATTAACAAAAAAAGCTGTAAAACTCCTAATAGGCTCCTCAGGGAAGACTAAATAATAAGGATTTTGAGTGGCAGTAGCAGAAGGTAAAACCCAGATGATGGAACAGACCTTTCAACATAATCTAATAAAATATTAATGCACAGATTCTACCTGCCAGTTTCAATTTCTTTTTCCCAATTCCTTAGGCCAAGAATTCCCAGCCTAGATCTGGGAACACCCCAGGTTATTGTCAATTATCTCATGAGAGTCATATATTTATTCTTGGATATTTTCCAAGACACTACTTGTTTTAAAAATTTGCAAGGAAAAAAAATACTTGCAGGACACCTCACTCTGTTTAAGGCAATCAACATCTGTTTTGACGTCTGTCAGAGAATTAAAAAGCAACCATTGAAAGGTAATTCTGCAGGATTGGCAGCTAGACTGGGGTGGGGGACAGGAGAACACAGAAGTTGGCAAGAGAATGATTCTGTCTTGTTTCCTGCTGTGCATGATTTCAGAATCATTTATCCCACGTCAACAGGGGATAGGGTGCAAATAACCAAAGGGTATCCTGATTCCATTCACTGTTTCATAAATCAGTGTTCGGTATCTTTTTATACCTCCTCTAGCTCCTTTTTATTATCTACGTACATTTTATAGAACAAATCAGTAAGCCCATAAAACGAAACCGGTAGAGAAAAGTAAATCTTTCATTTTTTTTTAACTTAAACTCGATTAACATATAATGTATTATTGGTTTCAGGGGTAGAGGTCAGGGACTCATCAGTCTTACGTAGTTTCATTGATTTCTGGTCTAATCTTTATTATTTCTGTTCTGCTGGGTTTAGGCTTGATTTGCTGTTCTCTCTCCAGCTCCTTTAGGTGGAAGGTTAGGTTGTGTATTTGAGACCTTTATTGTTTCTTGACGAAGGCTTGTATTGTTATTTATTTCCCTCTTAGAACCACCTTTGCTGTATCCCAAAGGTTTTGAACAGTTGTATTCTCATTTCTTTCCATGAATTTTTAAAATTCTTCCTTAATTTCCTGGTTGATCTATTTATTCTTCCTTAGTAGGATGCTCTTTAGCTCAAGTATTTGAGTTCTTTCCAAATTTCTGCTTGTGATTGAGTTGCAGAGTCAAAGCACTGTGGTCTGAAAATATGCAGGGAATGATCCAATCTTTTGGTACTGGTTGAGACCTGATTTGTGACCCAGTATGTGATCTATTCTGGAGAATGTTCCATGTGCACTAGAGAAGAATGTGTATTCTGTTGCTTGAGGATGGAATGTTCTGAATATATCTGTGAAGTCCGTGTGGTCTAATGTGTCATTCAAAGCCCTTGTTTCCTTGTTGATCTTCTGCTTGATGATCTGTCCATTGCTGTGAGTGGGGTGTTAAAGTCCTCTACTGTTATTGTATTATTACTGATGTGTTTCTTTAATTTTGCTATTCATTGGCTTATATAATTGGCTGCTCCCATGTTAGGGGCATAAATATTTACAATTGTTAGACCTTCTTGTTGAATAGACCCTTTAATTATGATATAATGTCCTTCCTCATCTCTTATTACAGTCTTTGGTTTAAAATCTAATTTGCCAAAAAATAAAAAAATAAAATCTAATTTGTCAGATATAAAGATAGCCACCCCAGCTTTCTTTTGATGTCCATGAGCATGATAGATGGTTTTCTGCCCCCTCACTTTCAATCTGAAGGTGTCTTTGGGTCTAAAATCAGTCTCTTGCAGACAGCATATCTATGGGTCTTGCTTTTTTTTTTTTTTTTAATCCAATCTGATAACCCTGTGTCTTTTGATTGGAGCATTTAGCCCAGTTACATTCAGAGTAACTACTGGAAGAGAAGAATTTTGTGCCATTGTATTATATGTAAAGTCACTGTTTCTGTATATTTCCTCTGTTCCTCTCTGGTCTCTGTTACTTTTGGGCTTTCTCTTCACTTAAATATTCCTTTTAATATTTTTTGTAGGGATGGTTTGGTGGATCACAAATTCTTTTAGCTTTATCCTAGAAACTTTTTATCTCTCTTTCTGTTTTGAATGACAGCCCAACTGGATAAAGTATTCTTGGCTGCATATTTTTCTCACTTACCACCCTGAATACATCATGTCAGTCTTTCTGGCCTGCCAGGTCTCTGTGAATAGGTCTCCTGCCAGCCGAATGTTTCTACTTTCATAGGTTATGGACGTCTTGTCCTGAGCTGCTTTCAGGACTTTCTCTTTGCTTCTAAGATTTGCAAACTTCACTATTATATGTTGGGATATTGACCTATATTTATTGATTTTTGAGGGGGGGTTCTATGTGCCTCCTGGACTTGGATGCCTGTTTCCTTCCTCAGATTAGGGAAGTCCTCTGCTATAATTTGCTCCAATATACCTTCTACCCACCTCTCTCTCTTTCCTCTTCTTCTGGGATCTCAATTATCCTAATATTGTTTTGCTTATGATATCACTTATCTCTCAAATTCTCTCCTCGTGATCAGGAGTTGATTATCAATCTTTTTCTCACCTTCTATATTGAATATATCTGTGAAGTCCATCATCTCCATCTTCTATTTTACTAATTCTTTCTGCCTCATTTATCCTAGCAATTAGAGACTCCATTTTTTATTTCATCTCATTAATAGCCTTTTTGATTTCAACTTGATTAGCTTTTTGCTCCTTTATTTCTCCAGAATGGGATTCTCTAGTGTCTTCTATGCTTTTATTCAAGCCCAGGTTGTATCTTTATAATCATTATTCTGAACTCTAGTTCTGCCATCTTACTTATGTCCATACTGATTATGTCCCTGGCAGTCAGTACTGCCTCTTGTTTTCTCTTTTGAGGTGAGTTTTTCCATCTTGTCATTCTGCCCAGAGAAGAACAGATCAACGAGAGAGCAAAATACTAAAGTGGCAACAATGACTCCAGAGAAATATACATTTAAACAAATCAGAAGAGACCTGAAACATCCCCCCCCCCCGCCCCGCGAGAGAGAGAGAGAGAATATAATCAGATAGGTGAACAAAATAGAGCAATACACTGGATTCTGTGTGTATTTTGGTCCACTTGTTAGAAAACTAGATCCCAAAAAAAAAAAAAAAAAAAAGAAAACTAGATCCCAAAACTGTAACAAAAGAAAAATTTATATATGTACAAAAAAATTAAATACAATGAAAGGATAGAATGTAACCATAGGGATCCCTGGGTGGCGCAGCGGTTTGGCGCCTGTCTTTGGCCCAGGGCGCGATCCTGGAGACCCGGGATTGAATCCCACATCGGGCTCCCGGTGCATGGAGCCTGCTTCTCCCTCTGCCTGTGTCTCTGCCTCTCTCTCTCTCTCTGTGACTATCATAAATAAAAAAAAAAAAAAATTAAAAAAAAAAAAAAAAAAAAGAATGTAACCGTAAAGATGAAAATTAAAAGACGAAAAAAGGAATATAAATAGATGAACAAAAACAGAGCAATACACTATTCTAAGTGTATTTTGCTCAGTTAGAAGAAACTACATCTCAAAATTGTAAGGTAAGAAAAAAACATACATATATGAAAATAAAATTAAACACATTGAAAGGATAGAATGTAACTGTAAAGATGAAAAATTAAAAAGAGTTTAATAGAAAAAAAGAAGAAGAAAGAAAAAAAACCAAATATGATCAGACAAGTGAAGAGAATAGCCATTCACTAGATTCTGGGTGTATTTTGGTCTGTTCGAAGAAACTGCATCCCCAAATTGTGAAGAGAGAAAAACTTACACATATACAAAAATAAAATTAAATACAATGAAAGGATAGAATGTAAAAATGAAAATTAAAAAAAAGTTTTTAGAAGAAGAGTTGATAAAACACAAAATTAGTTGAAAAGGGGAAGAGAAAAAAATTACAATTGAAAGACTAAAGAATCACGGGGGAAACCCCCACGAATTCTGTAGCTGTATTCCCCTAGCACTGGAGTTTTGCATTTCTCAGTGATCAGTGAACTTGATCTTGGCTGGATGTTCTTGCTGATTTGGGGGCGGGGCCCATTGTGCTGGTTCTCAGGTGTCTTTGACCAGGGCAGAATTGCACCTCCCTTGCCAGGGGACCAGGCTCAGTAATCTGCTCCAGGTTGCTCTCTTGGCTTCTGTTCCCTGAAGGTTTCCATGCATCTTGCGAGGATGAGAATGAAAATGGCAGCCTCCCCATCTCCAGCCCCAGTGCCCAAAGCTGGGGCCCCCCTCTTCAGCGCACCCTCGGGGAGAAGCAGTCAGTCACTCTGGTCTCCCTGGTCTCCCTCTGTATTCTGTGCTCACCCAGCCTGTGACCGAGTGTTTCTGTCTCAGGCACGTGACCTTTTTGAGTCTCCAAACCCTGCAGACTCCTGTGGCATGATCCTGTGCTGCTCCTCCCTGGGGAGGAAGGGGGTTCTCGTTGGTTCTGCCATTTGTTGGGCCTCTACATGGAAAGCAGTTGCACCAGCTGTGCTGCAGTTCATGGTTTATGGCAACCCCGAGCTGAGAGCCCACTGCTGGGCTTGCTGATGTTGCCAGTTTTCCCGCTCTGATGCCTGGGAACTCTGTGACACTCAGGCTCCCTGTGACCCCAAGGATCCTGAGACCACACTGTCCCACCTAGAATGCCACTCCTGCTTCACCACCTGAGCACCTTTCAGGTAAGGGATGTCTCTCACCAGAGCAGATTTCTGAAAGCTCTGGTTCTGCACTCCACCGCTGTATCACTTTCTGGGACCCGGCTGATGGAGGGTCCCTCCACCACCCTCTGCCCCCTGTGTTTTATCTTCCTGTATATCGCCCCAGACTCACTTCTCCACATCTCCTACCTTGCAGAAAGTGGTCGCTTTTCTATTTGTAGAGTTGCAGCTATTTTTTTTTTCTTAGACCTCTGGTTGAGTTCATAGTTGTTCAGAATGATTTAACAGCTATCTAGCTGAATTCTTGGGACCAGACAAAAGTAAGGTCTCCCACTCCTCCACCATCTTAGACTCAGTCCAAATCTTTTATCTTTTATGCTGATTCTAGATAAAAGCTTCTGGTTTAGTATTCTACAGTTTCCTTTTAGATCCGGGGTTACCAAGCCTCTAGGCCAAATCTGGCCCTCAACTTGTTTTTGTAAATAAAGTTTTATTGGAACAACTACATAGTAAGTATAATATAGAAGTCTCTGTGGCTGATTTGCTGCTACAATGACAGAACTAAACACCTGCAACAGACACTGGATGGTTGGCAGTATCTAAAATATGTAAATATCTAAAATATCTAACATACCCCAATTTTGGATTATAAACTCCTACAAGCTTGCTTGGCAGGTGTCTCCTTTTTGCACATTTATAACTATCATTAAAGAGGAATAAGCACTTCTAAAACTCTAATAGATATTATCAGATAATTATAACACAAGCTCAGGTTTACCCAAGTCTGGATAAATTCAAAGATAGGAAAAATTCACCCACAACTTCATATTTAGATCTAAATCTGAATAATTCTTTGATTTATTTACTTGGCTACTAAAATATATATGCACATATACATGTATTTACATTTTTAAATCTTATTTTAAAGAAATAAAGCATAGGTGAGGACAAATAGAACGTTCTCCAGGATGTTTCCCAGTATCCTCTCCTCCTGCTATCTATGCCTTTATATAGTTTCCTCTCATACACAAGTGATGATATCTCACTTCTGAGACTAGGTCATAACACTATGGTTTCTCTCTCTTTCTCTGTCTCTTCTCACCACTTGCTTTGGGGAAAGCCAGCTTCAGTGTCATCCTGTAGAGAGGCCCACGTGGCAAAGAAACTCAACCAGTCACCAGGGAGACCTGAGGCTTCCTGAAAACAGTCACAAGAGTAAGTCTGGAGGGATGCGGGGAAGCTCAGTGGTTGAACGTCTGCCTTCAGCTCAGGGCATGATCCCAGAGTCTCAGGATCGAGTCTCACATCGGGTTCCCTGCAGAGAGCCTGCTTCCCTCTGCCTGTGTCTCTGCCTCTCTCTGTGTCTCTCATGAATAAATAAAATCTTAAAAAAAATTAAAAAAGAGTAAGTCTGGACATGGATCCTCCAGCCCCAGTCAACCCTTCATATGACTGCAGCCCTGGTTGACAGCTTGGTTGCCACCTTACAGAGACAGTGACCTGGAGCCACCCAGCTAAACTGCTTCTGAATTCTTGACTTGTTCAAGCTGAGAAATGATAAATATTTGTTTTAAGCCCCTAAACTTGGGGGTATTTCTCATACAGCAATAGAAAATGAATATGCTTACCTCCACTACCACTTAGATATTGTGGTTTCTGATATTTATTTATTTATTTATTTATTTATTTATTTATTTTTATTTTTTCTGGTTTCTGATTTTTAAAAGCCATCTGCGCTCGAAATGGACCATGAATTAGATCTAGCACAGGACGCAATATAAATATCATGCACTTCAAACAAATCAGAGACTTTTCTCTATACTATAAAAACCGTCAGCCCTGAAAACAGCTCTCAAGCATGCCACTCTGTTGCCATAGTGACATTAGTCAAAGATTGAAATGACTAAGACTGTGTGTGGGTACCTGGAAACGATACAACCTTTAGACTAGGAGGACTGAACACCTACCAGAACTTGTCAACAACTAAACTCCCAAAGTTGCAACAGACTCTCCCAAACTAGACCTCAAGCATCTCAGACCAGTTTAGGCTTCCAGACAGTTGAACGGTAACAACAATCTTTACATTTGGGGACGCCTGGGTGGCTCAGTAGTTGAGCATCTGCCTTTGGATTGGGGCATGATCCCAGGGTCCTGGGATCGAGTCCTGCATCTGGTTCCCTCCCTCTGCCTGTGTCTCTGCTTCGCTCTCTGTGTCTCTCCTGAATAAATAAATAAAATCTTAAAAAAAAAAAAACTTTACATTTGTGTAGCACTTTGTCATTTGAAAAGTCGTACTTTTTATGTGTTAATCTTCAATCCTCACAGCAACCTTGACTTGTAAGTTTAAAGTAGGAGACATCTTATTTTCTGTAAAGAGAAGAAGAGAAAATACTAGCATAAGAGTAGAAAACAGCATCTAATTATCTCTGTGAAGAATTAGGATGTTCTGCAGAGAATGTGCAGAGCCCAGGAGTTCAGTGGAAAGATCTCAAAGGCCAAATCAGGAGCCATGTGAGTAACAGGTTGAGGCGTACTGTGTGGCATCCATTTCCAGAAGTCTCCCAGAGAATTCCATTTTTCCCATTGGTTCAGAACCCAGGGTACACTTACAAGAATAATTTCTATATTGGAATTAGAGTATTACACTCTTGACCCTCGATTGGTCAAGCCCTCCAATGACCCCTGATTACCCTGAGAACTTAGCTCCCTGGAGGGTAGGTATTGGGTACCCTTCCTCTCTGTGCTCCACCGGCTTGTTTTATACTGAATTCATATAAAAGGCACTCAATTATTGTGTAGGAAAGGCATAAAGAAGGAGCTTAAAGTACAATATGTGTTTCCTCAACCTATCAAACCTATTGATTACCAAGTATTTTATTGTTTTAAAGATTTATTTGAGAGAGAGAATGAGCACATGGGGGCAGGGTGGTGCAGAGGGAGACGGAGAGGAAGAGAATCTCAAGCAGACTTCCTGCTGAGTGTGAAGCCTAATGTGGGGGCTCAATCCTATAACCCTAAGATCATGACCTGAGCCAAAACTAAGAATCAGATGCTCAACCAACTGAGCTAGCAGGTGCCCTGGTATTACAAAGTATTAGAAACACAGTTGTGTGGTTTGTCTTGATGGACCTCCCTCTATTTAAAATAGAAGTGCACAGGGATGCCTGGGTGGCTCAGTGGTTGAGTGTCTGCCTTTGGCTTGGGGCATGATCCCGAAGTCTTAGGATTGAGTCCCAAATCAGTCTTCCTGCATGGAGCCTGCTTCTCCCTCTGCCTATGTTTCTGCCTATGTTTCTATCTCTCTGTCTCTGTCTCTCATGAATAAGTAAATAAAAAATTTAGAAAAAAAAATAAAATAGAAGTGCACAAAATCTGACAGAAAACCTTAATGGAAGTCAAAGTAAGGGAGAAGAGCTCCTTTTGAATTAGCAGTGACTCATCTCCTAAGCAGTCTGGGTGATGAGGTACAATTAAGGGACTATGTTTATTTGAATATTTCACTCTCAAAGAGCTTCCAGAGAGAAGAGGCATCAAGAAGACAGCAATGGGGGCACCTGGGTGGCTCAGTGGTTGAGCGTCTGCCTTCGGCTCAGGTCGTGATCCCGGGGTCCTAGGATTGAGTCCCGCATCGGGCTCCCCGCAGGGAGCCTGCTTCTCCCTCTGCCTGTGTCTCTGCCTCTGTCTGGGTCTCTCATGAATAAATAAATAAAATCGTTAAAATAAGTAAATAAATAAATAAAGTGTCCACTTAAGAATGTGTTTATACGTCACTGCAGAAGGTTATAGACTACTTAGAGGGAGGTTTATTCCAAAGCAGAGATTGGGAGACTAAGTGGCAGCGGGCTGGATGGACACATGCTTACGAGGCCGTGGGAGCTAGTCTGCAAAGGCGGCCCCAGCAATTTCTCTCCTCATGGGACCGCATGCTGCTCTGACATCCCAGGGTGGAGTTCTTTTTTCCTTTTGAGCTGCCTCATCAGAGGTGCAGCTACCCTGGGGAGAGGCCACATGGGGGAGGGGATTGCGGGGGAGGACCTTGGCACCTGACCAACAGCAAGAACTGAGGCCCAGGATGCAGGCCCCAGGAGAACTGTTCCTGCCAGTGCCCAGCTGTTTTAGCTGAGCTGTCAGGCATGTGCCCGCAGAAGCCACCTCAGAAGTTCTAGCTTCAGTACACATCCCATAGAGCAGAGACAAGTTGATCCCACATGTCCTGCCCAAATTCCAGTCATCAGAGGCAAGAAAATGATTGTTAGTTCAGGTCAGGATAGCTGTTATGCATCAATCAATACCTGAAACAGGCTAAAGTCATGTAGCCTTCTGCTAAAATCTATTTTTTAAAAATGTTATGGTCTGTCTTTTCTTACAGAAATCACAGAAAACGCAGTTGTTCTAAGAATTCATTAGGTGGAGACTGAAATTTGAATAGATACACTTTAGAAAGGGTAGAAAGATTCAGGGAGGGTTTTTTTTTAAACAGTAATATACATGTTATATATATATATATATATATATATATATATATACAGTACACACATTTTTATCTTATTTTAACTGAATAGAGCAGCAGGAAAAGACAAATAATCAACCCAGCAGTACTAAGAACTTGAAATAATTGTAATAATAGCAATAACTACTTTTTATTGGGTGATTGCTATATCCCAAGCACTGTGCTAAGTGCTTTACATCTATTTTCTCATTTAGTCCTTACAACAAACCTGTGAGAAAGGCGTTATTACTGCATTTTATACAGATGAGGAAACTGAGTCTCAAAGAGATTAAGCAATTTGCCAAAAGTTACAGTGCTAGGAAGTTGTGAGGCTGGGCTCTGAACCAGGCCAGCCTGACTTGAAAGTTATTTAACTATTTACTGTACTCAATAGCCTCCACCTTTAACCATAAAGTAGTTTCATTATTCAGAGACTTTTAGGTTCAGAGAAGAATATGTCCCACAGTAATTACAGCTAATAATAAAGCCATATTTTGGTCTTAAAAAAGTGACTCAAAGTATTTTTCATACAGTTCAGCATCCTCTTGCATTACAAGTATGGGGTTTGGTCAGATTCACGCTACGTGATTCTGGGAGGATATAGGAAAATTTCCCATATACAGTAGGGACATCCGTCCTTTTGTTAGTTTTTCTCATATTTCCCACAAGATTGCTTGTTATATAAAAGAGTGAACTGAGGCACAACTCTCTGATTCTGATGATTTACCCCGACCAGTCCTCCTGTTAACTCTGGCATTTCATTTGCTTCCTACTTTACCTAGTCTTGCCTATCCCACCTGTTTTCCCCTCTTTCAAACACATACACTGTCCCCCATACAAATAAATGCCAACTTTTCATTATTCAGAGAGGGCACATACTGAATATCTTTAATTAGCAAGGCTATAGATGGTGATATATTGCACACAGAGGCAGAAAAATGGAAGGAAAGGAAGGGAACATCATTTTGCCCAAGTATTAATTTTCCAGGTTATCAACCTGCCCGCTCCACAAAACAGTTTTCTACTTCAAAGTCTAAAATGCCATAAAAAGAGTTGTTCTAAAACCAAGTGAATGGCTAGTTTGAGTTGCTTCTAGAGCCTCAGTGAGCAACTTCCCTTTACAAAAGACCGAGGATAAGGATACTCTTGTTTATCTGATAAAAAGTTGGAGAAGCCTTAAGCCACCTGATCTGTTACTTCCACAAAGAATCTTCACAGCCTCTCAGCTTTGCCAAATTGCACAAGAATCTAGGATGAGGCTTTGATGTGTGGGAAGGACAATGAACTGAAGAACTGACAGGCTTGCTTTCTGCCCAACATCTGTGTGTCTCTACATCCTCAGAGTGAAAGGAAAATCTGATTTGGTATCAGAGGCCCTTAATTAAAATACCATCTCTGCTACATCTAGCTGTATCACCTTGGGCGAGACCTTTAATCCGTTTGTTTTTTAGATTATTGACCTGTAAAATAAAGATAATTACATGACATGCTACAGAATTGTTATATGATTTAAATGAGATGCTACTTGTGATAGCATTTTGTAAACTGTGAAACTTATTACAAAGTTTAATTATTATAAGATCTCCTGCCTTACAGGAACATTGTACCATGTATTACATGAGTGTACTAGCTTTCCAGAGAAAATAAACTGTAAAATTATTACATATCATGTTGTTTATTTAAAGAGACACATCAAAACCCAGAATAGTGTAGACATTTAATTTTCAGACCGATTGATTATAGTATACGCTTGCAATTCAATAGATAGACTCATTAACTCAATCTACAAAAATAATTTTGAGTGACTTACCACAGTGAATAAGATACCTTCAGGGAGCTTACATTTTGAATGAGAGAGACATAGGAGAAAAAACAGGCTGGTATCAATTATTACCCCATGTATTGATGATTTCCACAAAGAAAAACAAAGTGGAATAAGAAGGTAAAGTGATGACCACAGAGTACCTAAATATATTAAGCAAATACTAATAGATCTGAAGGGAGAAATGCACAATATAGTAATAGTAGGGGACTTTAATATCCCACTTTCAGCAATGGATAGATTATCCTGACAGAAAACTGACAGAGAAACACTGGACTTGAATGATATCTTAGACCAAATGGATCTAACAGACAGATGTAGAACATTCCACCCAACGGTAGCAGAATACACATTCTTTTTAAAATTTTTTAAAATTTAAATTCAATTTAGCTAACACATAGTGTATTATTAGTTTCAGAGATAGAATTTAGTGATTCATCAGTTGCATTTAACACTCAGTGCTCATTACATCACCGGCACTGCTCAATGCCCACTACCCGGTTACCCCATGCTCCCACCCACCTCCCCTCCAGTGACCCTCAGTCCATTTCCTATAGTTAAGAGTCTACTATGGTATGTCTCCCTCTGTGTCTTCATCTTATCTTATTTTTCCTCCCCTTCCCCTACGATCATCTGATTTGTTTCTTAAACTCCACATCTGAGTAAAATCATATGATATTTATCTTTCTCGGAATACACATCTTTTCAAGTACATAAGAACATCCTCTAGGATAGGACATATATTAGATCACAAAACAAGCCCTAGCAAATGTGAAAAGACAGAAGTAAAACCAAGTATCTTCTCTGTCCACAATGGTATGAAACTAGAAATCAGTAACAGGAGAAAAATAGAAAAATTCACAAATGTGAATCAAACAACACACTCCTAATAATCAAATGGTCAAAGAAGAAATCAAAAGGGAAATCAAACAGTATCTAGAGACTAACAATAATGGAGAAACAACATACCAAAACTTACAGGATGCAGTTAAAGCAGTTCTAAGATGTAAGTTTATAGTAACAAGTGCTTACATTAAGAAAAAGAAATCACAAATAAATGACTTCACACCTCAAGGAACTAGGAAATGAAGAACAAAATAAACCCAAAGACAGCAAAAGTAAGGAAATAACAAAGATCAGAGCAGATATAACTGAAATAGAGACCAGAATAACAGCAGAAAAGATCAATGAAATTACGAGTGTTTGTTTTGTTTTGTTTTCTGGAAAGATAAACAACACTGATAACTCTTTAGCTAGGGGGCACCTGGCCTGCCCAGGTTTGAAGACTGTGCAACTCTTGCTCTCAGGGTCATGAGTTTGAGGTTCATGTTAGGTGCAGAGATTACTTAAGGGAATAAATAAATAAAAACTTTCGAAAAAAGAACCGGTAACTCTTTAGTTAGACTAAGAAAAAAAGAAGAGACATTATAATTGATACCACAGAAATACAAAGGACTGTAAGAGATTACTATGAACAATGATGTGCCAATAAATTGGATAATCCAGGAAAAAAATGGATGAATTCCCAGAAACATACTGAAACTGAATCATGAAGATATAAAAAAATTTGAACAGAGTAATAATGCGTAAGGAGATTAAAATAGCAATAAAAAACCTCTCAACAAAGAAAAGTCCAGGGATCCCTGGGTGGTGCAGCGGTTTAGCACCTGCCTTTGGCCCAGGGCACGATCCTGGAGACCCGGGATCGAATCCCACATCAGGCTCCCGGTGCATGGAGCCTGCTTCTCCCTCTGCCTGTGTCTCTGCCTCTCTCTCTCTCTCTCACTGTGTGCCTATCATAAATAAATAAAAAATTAAAAAAAAAAAAAAAACAAAAAAAAACAAAGTCCAGGATCAGATGGTTTCATTGGTGAATTCTACGAAACATTTAAATAATTAACATCAATCCTTCTCAAACTCTTCCAAAAACATAGAAGAGGAAGGAACAGTCTCAACCTTATTTTACAAAGCCAGCATTATCCTAATATTAAAGCCAGATAAGGACACCACAAGAAAACAAAACTACAGGCCAATATCCCTGATGAATATTGATGTAAAAGCTCTCAAAAAATATTGGAAAACTGAATTCAATAATAACCTTAAAAAGATCATGTGGATTTATCCCTGAGATGCAAGGATTGTTCAACATACACAAATTAACATAAATACAATATGCCACACTAATAGAAGGAAAGATAAAAATCATACGATCATCTCAATAGATGCAGAAAAAGGCATTTGATAAAGTTTAACATCCTTTCATGATAAAAACTCTCAAGAAATTAGGTATAAAAATAACTTATCTAAATAAGAAGGAAGCCTGGAGGTGTACAAAAGGAGGCTGATAAGTTGATTCAAAGGAGGTCTACAATTTGATTGTTGAATTTGGCAGCATGGTAGCACCTAAATCTGATGTTTCCTCCCATGTGGAAGGAATTCAGTTAGTGTGACTCCTGGTGCCTCTGCACTCCTTTCCTCGCTCCATCTCTGTGGAGAGAGTGACTTCTCCAATTGGGACAGAATTAACTGGGACACTTGGTTCACCCCTCCTCCTCTTGGGAGCTGGTTGCTTACAGGGAGCAAGTATTCCCTGCTTCTGCAGGGGAGGCTCTCTGCCCAAGTCAGGAGGCCTGAGATCTCCTAATCTGTACAGAATCCAGGCAAGAAAGTAGAATAGTGCTATTGATTAGGCACCTCTTAGAGACCAAGAGCCTCACCGTGCTTCAGAGGGGCTTAATTGGAGTGGGCTTCAAGGGAAAGAAAGTGGGAGAAAAGGAAGTGGAGATAGCAGGCATAAACTATTTTGTAGGGTTTTTCTGTTGGAGGGGATCAGAGAAATGAGGGTGGATATAGGGTCACAGAAAATGTATGTTTTTTTTTAAATTTTTATTTATTTATTTATGATAGTCACACACACACACAGAGAGAGAGAGAGAGAGAGAGAGAGAGAGAGAGGGGCAGAGGGAGAAGCAGGCCCCATGCACTGGGAGCCTGACGTGGGATTTGATCCCGGGTCTCCAGGATCACGCCCTGGGCCAAAGGCAGGCGCTAAACCGCTGTGCCACCCAGGGATCCCTGTATGTGTTTTTAAGGTAGACAGTATTACAGTATGTTTGCATGCAGATAGGAACACCACCATAGAAAGAGAGGAGGAAAAATGAATGGGAGGGAGAGAGATTGGTCATGGACCAAACTCTTAGAGTAGGTAAGAAAAGATGAGATCAAGAGTCCAGGGGGAAGGCTTGGCTTTTAGATAGAAGTTTGACATCCACAGTGTCAAGGGAAAAGTTGAGGATATGGGTAGCAAAGAAGATAAATTCGTGGCAGGAGGTTGTGGTATTTCTACATGACTCGTCCTACTTTCTTCAAACGAGAAGCAAAGTTACCAGCTGAGTGGGCAGTGGGGTTTGAAGGTCTGGGGTGCATCAATGATATGGGAGAGGGATCCCTGGGTGGCGCAGCGGTTTGGCGCCTGCCTTTGGCCCAGGGCGCGATCCTGGAGACCCGGGATCGAATCCCACGTCAGGCTCCCGGTGCATGGAGCCTGCTTCTCCCTCTGCCTGTGTCTCTGCCTCTCTCTCTCTCTCTGTATGACTATCATAAATAAAAAAAAATAAATAATAAAAAAAAATAAAAAATTAAAAAAAAAATGATATGGGAGAATGAAGGATAGAAGAAACAGGCTTTCTGGGTCAACACCGGGGCTTATCCAGTATATGTCATCATGATCTGAAAGCAGTCAGCACAGCTGTGAGTTTTTCTCTAGTTGCTTTCAGTTAGAAAAAGTGTTTAGTTAGAGAACTGTATTTTGTCAATATTGGGTTTTTCTCATGGGCTGAGGGCAAGGTGTCTGGGGTTAGATGCAAAGGGGTGATTTTAATAGACCAAAACTCTTTCCTGGAGGGAGTGAGGTGGGATGCTAGACAGTGGTAGAAGGTGAAGGCAGGGTGTGGGATAAACTGAGATTTTTGGAGGTGGTAAAATTGCTGGTAATAACACGGCCTAGGGAGTAACAGTGGGCATGGTGGAGGTGACAAGGCCAGCCAACTGAGAGGCGATGGTGCAAGGATGGGCCATCTACATGGATACTGAAATTGCCCAGAGCCATGCCAGGAACAGTGCCAGCAAAGGGGATGACTCAGGTGTTTGGATCTTTACTGGATGAGTGGGGGCGAGCAGGAGGACTGGCAAGGAGAGCTTGAGGGTGTGCGCCACCATGGGGCTGAGGAGGCGGGCCGAGTCACCCGGGTGTGGAAAGAGCAAGGAGGATCAGGAAAACACCTCCTCCTCCAGTGAGAGTAAGAAGTGAGAGAGAACAGACATCCAATACCCGAGAGGCACAGGGGAAAGGTAATGTCCTTGGGGGAAATCCAGGATTTGCTCTGAGGGGCACCCCAGAGAGAGTTTGATGGTGCACCCAAACTGATGAAGATATAGGGGAAGATCTTGGGGGCAGTTCAGAGCATTCTTTCCACACACCAAGGACTGCATCAGAGCAGCAAATGACCAGGTGGGAGTCTGGTAGCCTACAGGAGTCTGTTGAGCTTAGCTACAGGAACAACTAACTCACTTTAGAGTATACTAGCCACCATCCACTTCTGAAGGCCTTTCATAGGCACCAGCTCTTCGCCTCCCTTACCCTATAACATCCTTTTCTGAAATGGAGCACCTGAAAAGGGGAATATTGTGAGTGGCATTCGTTTTAGGCACCTAATTTCTGTGTTTGTTGATAGGATTATCGTTTCTTTATTTAGCTGTTGATTCAGTTCAATTACTTGAAAAGAACCACTTGAGGCCATCTTTTACCATCTGAAATAGTTTATGTAATAAACATTATGGAATAGATAGTAAACGAAGACATGCAGGAATTGTCCCAAGTTACAGTGGTAGAATGAGGACTGAAATAATATGCTTTTCATTCCTGAAAACAAAACAAAACAAGAATCTAGCTACTAAACTCTTGCCACGTGAACAATTTTATTTGCCCATGTTCCCCAAATAATATTTAACATATCCTTTCAATAAGGAATTAGTGCTTCTAAGGGAATTCTAAACTTCCACATTATTTAAAAATGGGGAGGCAGGGTAGGAAAGAAATGGAATAGGTCAGAATAGCAAGAAAAAGGGAGTATGATCATCTTTTTTGTTTGTTTGTTTTTTGTTTGTTTTTTTTAGAGAGAGAGAGACCACACAAGTGGGAGGGGCAGAGAGAAAGGGAGAGAGAGACTATTAAGTGGGCCCTAACAAAAGGCTTGATCTTGCAATCCTGAGATCATGACCTGAGCCAAAATCAAGAGTTAGGCATTTAACTGACTGAGCCACCCAGGCACCTCAAAGAGCATGATTATCTGGAAAAAGGAGAATGATTTTTAAAAGGCTACTACAATTTTGAATTCAGAAAAATACAGTTTGAAAGACTAACAAAAATAATGTTGATAGGACAGCTAATTAAGGGCCAAACCATGAAGACACTTGTACAAAATCTACCTAACTTCTTAAAAATGTGAAATATGAGATATCAGTTTTCTCAAGTCATATCCCACTTGGAAATAGGAGAAATGAGTATCATGCTGAAATAAGAAAAGTCCTATGATTTTTTTTTAAATTTGGATTTGGTTAAGCTATTATGCCTTATAGTATAGAAGTAGATATAATCTACTCGCATAGTCAGGGATAATACTTCAATTATTTGACAACCAGTTAGACGTCAACTAATTAAAACAGATAGCTAATCAATTCAAACGGAAGTTGACCAGTAGACTTCACTGCCAGGCAACAGCCATATGTCAGTTCTGCACAAAATGAAATAATTTGCAGCTGTTAACTTTTTTTTTTTTGAGAAACAATCATGTGGAAATTTTTCATAATATATTTTAAGTGAAAAATGAAGAGCATTGTACTTTGTACATATATACACAAACATATAGTATAATTCTAATACTTTTTCAAAAGTTTAAGACATCATATGCATAGGGGAAACAAGCTAGAGAATAAAATCTATCAAAATGCTGAAAATTATTCAATGATAATCCCTGAAGAATGTTTTGTTTTTCACTTTCCTGCATTTATACAATTTGACAAATAAGAACATGATTGATTGATTGATTGATTGAGGAGGGGCAGAGGGAGAGAAAGAATTTTAAGGACGCTCCACACCCACAATTCTGAGATCCTGACCTGAGTTGAAATTAAGAATTGGACACTTAACTAACTGAGCCATCCTGGTGCCCCAAGATGTTCTTTTTAAAAGGAAGAAATATACTTAAAAAGAAATATAGTTAATAAAATGTCTCGGTCACCAGGCTTCTTGGTGGTTGTTTTTTTTCTTCCCTACCAAAAACAGAAGAATCTGACTATTACACTTCAAAGTCTTCCTTGTCTTTCTTTCATTACCAAACTTGCAAAATGCATCATTTCTACTTACTGCCTTGTTTCCTGACTATTCACACTTTAGCCTCTCACTAGCCAGCTTCTGGACCTATCAGTCTACGGAAATCTACCTCTCAAGTGCTCCCAACATTCTCTTAATCATTAAATTCAGTGCCTTTGCTCAGTCTTTATTCTTCCTGAATTCGCTGCACTTTTTGACTTCATCCTCAAAATTCTTTCCTCCCATGGCCCTCAGGATGCTGTGGGTCCAGCTCCTGGGCCTCTTCTGCTGATGAGCTCTGATTTTCAGGCTCTCGCCCCACTTGTACTTCCCACCTCCAAAATGAGTTCCTCAAGGCCCTCTGGCTTCCTCGTCTTCATTCTCCACTCACTGACATGCTGAGCCCACTCTCTGTTCTGTGTCATCCTGCAGGATCCCCTCTGAGAAGTGGCTACGGAGAGATGAAGAGTGAACATGGGAACAGGGTATGCGCTTAAGTCAGATGCCGTTCAGCCATTGTGTCACTCAACAAACATTTACTGAAATCCTCTGGTGCCAGGAAATATACTGGGTGCCAAGAGATCGAAACCATGGTTCCCATCCCCAAGAGTGCACCATCTAAAGGAGACAAGCATATGGAGACTAAGTGCAAAGGGGTTGTGGGGCCCTAAAGGAAGTGTGTACATATGGGTTGCAGGGGAGTACGGGAGGGAGTCACTAGTTCTTTTTTTTTTTTTTTTTTATGATAGCCACAGAGAGAGAGAGAGAGAGAGAGGCAGAGACACAGGCAGAGGAAGAAGCAGGCTCCATGCACCGGGAGCCCGACGTGGGATTCGATCCTGGGTCTTCAGGATCGCGCCCTGGGTCAAAGGCAGGCGCCAAACCAATGCGCCACCCAGGGATCCCGGGAGTCACTAGTTCTAAGGAGGAGCCATCACAAAACCCAGAAACTGACATCGAGACCTAGAATACTGAAAGCGAGCTGAATCTAGGGTGTCAGGGTGAGAGCAGGACCTTGAAACAGAAGAAATGTTGGGATCCAAGTGCACAGACCAATAGGACAAGACAAGGAGTCACATCTAAGGTAGGGTCCAAAGGACATACCATGCACAGCTCTCTGCTGTGGAGGGCCTCGTCTGAAGGCTGGCAGCCCCACCGTCTCAGCCTCAGCTCCAGTGGTCCTACAGGCAAGCAGGGACCAGCCTGCTATGGAACAGCACGTCCACGGGTGTGCGCGTCTGCCGGATGGAGCTCATCACGTATGACAAGGTACAGCTTCCATCGCCCCCTATCCCCCACGGCCAAAAATGACTTCACATCAGGTTCCATTAAGGGCATGGCAAGGGGAACTTCATTGCTCAAAGTTGAAACCCTAAAATCATTTTCTACCTCTCTATGCTCCCACTACCCGTATCCCATCAACTGCATCAACTTGTAATGAGCCTCCCTCCGTTGGCATGCAGATATAGGACTCTTATTTTCCACGGCATTTTTGCCTCCCGAATTGGAGATCTTCTACCTCGAGGCCTGGCTAGTGACGATCATCTGTGCTGCTCACCATCCTTGGCCTCCAGGCTACCTCACTCCTGCCTTCCTGGGCGTGTGGACTCTCTCGGCTTTCCCAAGTGTGGTGGCTTCTTGCCTCTGGCCCAGCACAGGTCCACCTGCCCTGAAGACTTCTCAGGATTCCAGGAAGCCTCCTCGGAGACCTCCCCCTTTCTGCATGTGTCTGTGGCTCTCGCTCTCCTCCTCACTGCTCTGTCAGCACATCCTCCTCTCACCCTAACCCCTCTGGTATTTGGCATTATCAGCAAAGGACGCTTTCCCCATAAGTGAAAGTACTAGAGGATGGATGCTTATCAAAAAATGTAATGGTTTTTGACAGCAATTTTTGCCAGATGAAGTAGGTGCTTCTTTGCACTCAGAGTATGCTGAATGTAATTCACCTTTTCCTTTAATATTTGGAATCATGGAAATGCACAAAATCAGGGTGCCAGTGGCTCTGTTGGTTAAGTATCTGCCTTCGGCTCAGGTCACGATCCCAGGGTCCTGGGATTGAGCCCCACGCCAGGCTCTCTGCTCAGTGGGAAGTCTGCTTCTCCCTCTCCATTGCCCCTGCACACACTCTCTCTATCTCGCTCTAATAAATAAAATCTTTTAAAAATGTACAAAATTATTACACTATACAGCCTGAGCTGGCTGGGAGATTTCTGTATGGTCTCATCTCTTGTTATGAGCTGATGTTAAAAGTTTCTGATCTAACAGACTTAGAAAGAACTGCAGGGTAAATGGGAGAGCCAAGGTTTTTAGATCAGTGCCTTTGTAGACATAATGCTAAATTGATATGGTCTGGCCTTAGGGATGGCTTTAGCATCCTGTACAGAAAAAAGGATTAGAAACTTCAAAACAGCTATATTTGCTACTCAGAGAATTTTTTTTCCTGTGTTGGGATTTTCGATAATAAATCAGAGTTGAGCTTGCTAAAAGCCGTCTTTTGAGCTAGCTGAGTAACGTTTCTGTGCTGAAATTTCCAGTGTAACCACCTTGTCACTTTAAACCTTGCGAGAGTTTATGTTAATTCTCTTAGTCCTTTATCTCCCTCATAGTACGATGCTTACTGTATGTATACATGCAGTTAATGTCTACTGAATCCATAATCAAAGGCCCAGGTCACTGCCAAATTCTTGTCATCTTGGCAGTTAACGGGTTGGAAAACAGCAGTCCACTGGAAGTGAGGCTGTGCAGGATGAAACAAAAGTGGATGCGGAAAAGGACTTTAGAATGAAATTTGAGTTGTTACTGGTAGAGAACTAATAAGACTACTTATCAGTTCATCCCTCCACCACTGATGGAAGATAAAAAAAGCAGAGAGAGGCTAAGAGCCTTTGATTATCTTTAAAGAAGTTAGACTTTGGGAGACACACATGTCCTTATGTGCTAGTCTGAGGGATAGAGCAGTACCTCCCACATTTTGCTCTTTGGGATTTCTTTCCAACATCCCGGGCTAGAAACAGGGTGAGGCAAGAGGGGCATCTGGGGTGCAGACTGTAAGGAGGCAGCTGCTCAAAGGCCACTTTCACCACCCTGGGAGCCAGGGGAGTGTTCTATACCCAGATGCCTCTCCTGACTCGCCCTGGTTCCCGTTCTGCTGCCACATTCTCTTCCTCACTTCTCAATGACTCAGTGGCCAGCTTGTAGCCCTTTTTTTTTTTTTTAAAGGTTTTATTTATTTGGGAGAGTGAGCAAGAGAGAGAACACTGGATGGGGAGGGCAGAGGAAGAGGGAGGAGCAGACTCCCCACTGAGCAGGAAACCAATGCAGGGAGGAAGGGAGACATGGGGCTCCATCCTGGGACTCTGGGAATCATGATCTGAGCCAAAGACGTTTAACTGACTGAGCTACTCAGGCGTCCCTGTAGCCCTTTCCTTAAAACATTATTTTTTATGTTAAAAAATTTTTTGTGTGTTTTTAAAAATGTAAATTTTATTATTGCTTTTTTTTCTCTGTTAAAGTGAAGCATGCCTAATATAAAACAGTTCAAGAAACATAGTACATATGGAATCTAAAAGCAGAGAAAAAAACCAAACTAATAGAAAAGGAGATCAGATTTGTGGTTACTAGAGGCAAGGGGGTGCGGTGGGGAGGAGGGGGATGGTCAAAAGGTACAAACTTCCAGTTATGAGAGAAATAATAAGTACTGGAGATGTAACCTACAACACGATGGCTGTAGTTAACACTGCTCTAGGGCATATTTGGAAGTTGCTAAGAGAGTAGATCCTAAATGTTCTCATCACAAGAAAAAAACACTTTTTTTTTTGCTTTTTGTGTCCATATGAGATGACGGATGTTAACTAAATTTATTAGAGAAATCAATTTGCAATGTTTTAAGTCATTATGCTGTATTTATTTTTTTAAAAAGATTTTATTTATTTATTCATGAGACACACACACAGAGAGAGAGAGAGAGAGAGAGAGAGGCAGAGACATAGGCAGAGGGAGAAGCAGGCTCCACGAAGGGAGCCCGATGTGAGATTCAATCCCGGGACTCCAGGATCACGCCCTGGGCTGAAGGCAGATGCTTAAACACTGAGCCACCCAGGCATCCCTATGCTATATTTCTTAAACTTATACAGTGTTGTATTTAGCTATATCAATAAAACTGAAAGAAAAAAAGAAACAGAAATAAGCTGGAAATGGAAGTTCCCATAATGCCACACTGAGAGAAAACCATTATAAAGATTTTTAAGTGCGTGCTCATACACACATGCACACAGAGTCAAATATGTTTTTCAACCAAATTGTCATCAGACTCTACATATGGTTCTTTTTAACTTACTTTAGTGCATCATGAGTATCTTCTATGCCCATAAACACATGTGCTTAATGAATACCATTATTTGTTTCATAAACCCTTGATTGAAGGACTTACTTGATGGTTCAAGTTTTTTGCTCTTCTAAATCACTCTGAGATAAACATTCATTTATTTAAATATTTATAAGTTTCCTCCTTTTCTCAAAATTCCAGCTGAAGTCCCACATTTGAGAACAATGGGCAACACATTCTGAAGAAAGGTATCAGAAAAACCCTGAGCCAGACTCACTAAAACACAGCAGAACCAGTCTAGCAACTATCAACCCCCATCTTTTACCTCAGGCTTATATAAAACAAGACTAGATATCTCAGTGGAGACTGAAGAATATCATCAAAGTAAAGCTTATGCTTGGGTGTCCTTCCAGTCCTTCATGGAGGGGAAGAGAGAGTGCTTCTCCTCCTACTGCAGCAAGCCAAGGGAGTGAAGCTCCAAGAAAACCAAAAATAGAAGTTAGGAGTGCCCTGCAGGAAGGAAAAACAGTACTTTCTCCTCTGATAAATGTTTATTGCACTATGGGATTTGGGTCCTGGAGCTGCTATGGGTCTAGGGAAAAGCATTCTTAAAAGGGTCTGGTCAATATGCCCTGAAGTTTGGGGATGTACATGGACCCAGAGGGCACTGCTGGCTTCTTGTGGGAAGAACCCTGAAAACTGAGGAACTGGAGTCCCTCTAATAGTGAAGCTGAGAAAGGTAGCATTGGAGGCCTATTCTGGCAAAGGGAACTTGACAATAAAAGGCTGTGGGGTAAGCTCTGGGCAGAGTTCAGAAAAGGAATGCTAAGAGAGCAACTGCATCATTGTCTGTATCAGGCAACAAGCAGTGAAAACACCTGTAGGGGTCTGCAAGGAATCAAAAAAAACAAAAAACAAAAAAACAAAAAAACAAAAACAAACAAACAAACAAAAAAACCCAAGAGAGAAACTGCCAGCATCTGAATGCCTCCCATATACAAAGGCTAAGAGAAGACAGGCAAATAGAAAGCTAATAGAAAAGATTTTTGCTCCTCTTCCTTCAACCTTCCCTCCCACCCCCATTCAATCTTGAGGGCAGAGCTGGAGAAGGAGCTCTGGAGATTACTCTTATATAAACAGGTTTCTAAAGATTTTTTTATGCAGAATTATGTCATCTATTTTTCTGCAAAAAAGCAATGGCTATTTCCTGAAAACGAGTAAGTTCATCTAAAATGGATAAACTAACATTTTATTGAGGAGCTTGATGTTATTTAACTGGAATAAGAAGTTGAAATCATGAGATGGTCTTTGACATTCCATCAGTTTTCACTTTGCATATTAATGGTAACCACAGCAGAAAACCTGGACACTATAGGTTGGGTGGAGTTTTTTGGTTTTGGTTTTGTTTTTTTTGTTTGTTTGTTTGTTTGTTTTTTTTGTGCAAAATGGTGGTTTTATTTTAAAGCACGGGGACAGGACCCAATGGGCAGAAAGAACTGCTGCCTGCACTCATATAGGTTGGAGAAAGAGGTAGAATCAGCGCTCTCATTTCTCAGTTTGCTGGGTCAAAGGCAAATTTATGTGGAAAAAGAGATCAGGATTTCTTCAAAATTCAGCCAGTTGAATGGATTTGCATTCTTTTGTCCTCAAGTTGGTGATGTCATCTTTGCTCAGGTCTGTGCCACTGATGTTCCTTCTATCAGAAAGGAAGGGATTATAAATCCTCTTTCATTTTTTAAATCATGTGGGTTGAGAGGTACCCTTCAAGAATTCGGTGGTGAAAAAAAAAAAAAAAAAGAATTCGGTGATGTTTGTAGGTGATCTTTGCCTTCAGAGAAAGTAAAAGCCTGCCTTAACTCCATGTCTAGTCCTGGAAAGTGCACCTGGTTGCATGCCTCCAATTTCTTCTTCCAGAGAGGCAGCTTGGAACTGGTAACTAATCTCACCATATTTCTCTCTGCTCCAGTAGCAGCATCCTTAATGATATTGCCTGCAGGGTTTTGAATAACAAGGTTCACATGATTGATAAGCCAAAAATACACACCAAGTTAAGCCAAGCCAAACATTTCCTGCTCCCAACTTGCTCTAAGAGTGGACCTTTCTTATCTTTCTTATCTCAAAAGAAAGTGCAACTTTGAAGAAAGTCAATTAAGCACTTCAAACGTCTTCCAGAACCAGTGGCCCTCTGCATAGTAGAAAAAGACTTGATATTCTGCTCTCAGTTCTTGGAAAAACTTCTCAAAGAGGAGGCAATTCTGGGTCTGGCTCTTGAAGAGCAGATAGTGGTAGCAACAAGCCTGTCTTTGGTCAGGCCCCTGGTGGAAATCCATGCCAGTGTAGATATCAGGGAGCCATCTTGGTTTGTGGAGTTTCTTCCTCAACAAAGGAGCAAAAACTAGATATGCTGCTAAGCCTTGAAGGAGTTCCACTGGTGCACAGGAAGTCAAGATTCACTTCTATTTGAAGTGTTGTATTGAAAAGTCATTTTCCCTATTTCAAAGACAAAAAAGTCTTTGCAGTATCCAAAGGGGGGGGGGCGGCTCACAAACAGATTCTTATCAGGTGAAAGAACACATGCAGGATGGTGGAAAACCAGGCTGGTTGTACAAAAGATAGCAACCATTTCATTTAGTTGGGTGCTGAGGGTATGAGGTAATTGCCAATTTCTCCAAAATCTGCTTTTAAAAATTAGAAGAAATACCAGCAATTCTGGAGTTAATATAATATGGCAGAGATGTCTCTGCCATATTATATTATAGTTTTCTTTCTCTGCAACAAACCCCAAACCAGCCTATAAATCTTATGACCGCACAGTGTCACCAGAGTCTCTCTGACTGAGTGTGGCTTGTTTTACCCCACAGTGCCATGTGAACTTTCATAATGCCTTTAGACAAGGCTTTTGTGATGGAGTGAAGCCAAATTTTGATAAAGTTGAATCCTTTAATAATTCACGTTCTTTTCATGAAGATCTGCTTGGTCTATAGTGGGCACCTATTTATTTTTTGCTGACCCAGAAATTCATGGTGTTTTTTTTCCCCCCCCCCCCCCAGTTACAGGACATTGATTACTCTTGAGGGAATCACCCAACCCCACTCTGACTGTGTGGCTCTGCTAGGACTATGCCAACCCTGGGCATAGGCATGACTGCTGTGACCAGG
This sequence comes from Vulpes lagopus, assembly GCF_018345385.1. Taxonomy (NCBI): domain Eukaryota; kingdom Metazoa; phylum Chordata; class Mammalia; order Carnivora; family Canidae; genus Vulpes; species Vulpes lagopus. The sequence continues at coordinate 9,202,076 of NC_054824.1, forward strand.
AGGACAGAGCATACTGGCTTCACAAGCCTGGATGTATAACTCAAACCAGGCAATGAGATACAAGTGCAAATATTTTGTTTGAACAGATAGAAAAGGACGTTCTCTTTTTGCTGGGAGGAAATATAAGCCCAAGCAAAGGGGGCCTCTTCATGGTAGGGGGTGGGAGCATGGTTACCTAAGAATGTTGCCCTCATAGAGGAAGACAGAGCCAGGTAAGGAGGGTATGACTTCAGCCTCTGAAACCAGCCATTTCTATGGCCGGACCACCTTGGGCTCTTCAAGTGTGTGAATCAATAGTTCTTTTTTGCTTTTTGTTTTGTTTGTTTGTTTTTCAGAATTTGAGCTAGATTTATGTTCTTGCAACTGAAAAAGTCATGAGTGACACAAAAGGTCCAATTTACTCTTAGATGGACAGATATAAGCCACTTCTTCAACTTTGCTGGCTTCATGTGTCCACTGGTAAGAACTTTGCCACACATAAGACACACTGAAATTTGGAGGCCCATCAAGTTCAGAGCTGAAGGTGAAAATAGAGGATAATAATGTTTGTCTTATTTTCTTTGCTCTAAAATTTCCCAATTTATGTTAGGCTGATGTAAACAAAGACAGATATCCCTAATCATAAGAACAGGGTTTAAGTTCTTTAGTTCCTGTCAGTAGCAAACCATTCTAGACACTCTAGCCTAGCAAAAACGATCACCACACCCTTCGGTAACAATCCACAGCAATCCATAAATGTGTGGGATAAACAATAATCTAGTAACATGCTTTTTTTCTGACAAAATCAAAATTTAAAGTAATAGGACTTTAGTTGAGATGATTAAGAAGCTATTCTCCTCCTATTCTAAATTATATAGAGTCTGGATAAATTAAAATGAATTATTTAAAATACATAATTTTGGGATCCCTGGGTGGCGCAGCGGTTTGGCGCCTGCCTTTGGCCCAGGGCGCGATCCTGGAGACCCGGGATCGAATCCCACGTCAGGCTCCCGGTGCATGGAGCCTGCTTCTCCCTCTGCCTGTGTCTCTGCCTCTCTCTCTCTCTCCCTGTGTGTGTGACTATCATAAATAAATTTTAAAAATTAAAAAAAATTTAAAATACATAATTTTACTCAAAAGACAGAAAATTTTAAGGTATCAAAAAGGAAGAGGAAACCCAAACCATCAGCATAAGCAGCACGACGCTGCCTGCAGTAGGGGAAGAGGGAGTATTGGGGCCAAAATAATCTCCTTGCAACCGAGTCTTTAATGACAGCACCAAGTTGGGTATGAAGGCCCCTATCCTCATAGTGAGGAAGGTTAACGAGGCTTCCCACACCGGTACAAGTGCCGAAAACTGGCCTTTCTGTAAATAAGGACTAGAAGAATGTTACCAGCAGGCCTGATGACAAGATGTGAAGAAAACTTAGGACAAAAAAAGTCATTCAAAAACAACTTATACACAAAGACCCTAAGCCTGTGTCTATAGATACGTGGTGACAGTAGCTCTGCGTGAAGAAACTACACTAAACATCAAAATTATTGAGTCCTTATGAAACCTGCAGGCAAATGCTAAACTGCCTCTTGGGTTCACTTGCACAGGCGGGGGCACACACAGGACTCCAATGGAAATCAACTTCTGCCCCAGACAAGCTCATTTCAGAAACAACTCCCCGGTCAAAATAGGTCAATAGCGGTTGAACATTTTGTTATGGTCCCAGGTGCCCTGTGACAGTTCAAAAAGACAGTTTCCTCTAGAAACACAGCAGCTTTGGTAGAAAATGTATTTCACACTGACTTTATTATTACACATCCACATACACAAATGCTTTCTCATTTATACAGATTACTTATTAACTACATTTTATCTATCATGTTCCTGGTTCTTAAGATGAAAATCTCCCAGGGGTTTTCTACAATAAGTATTTTTATGACGAATATGTTTCCTGATTTGCTCCCCCACTCTTTGAGCCAAGATATCAATGAAGATATTATGAGACTAAGATTTGGATGTTCACATGTAGTCATTCTTTTCCTGAAATAGATGAGCTATTATGTTCCTACATTTCTTTTTTTTTTTTTTAATTCAATTAACCAACATATAGAACATCATTAGTTTCCAATGTAGAGTTCAGGGATTCATCAGTTGCACAGAACACTCAGTGCTCATTACATCACAAGCCCTCCTTAATGCCCGTCCCCCAGTTACCCCATTCCCTCCACCCACCTCCCCTTTAGCAAACCTCAGTTTCTTTCCCATAGTTAAGAGTCACTCATGGTTTGTTTCCGTCTCTGATTTCTTCCCATTCCATTTTTCCCTCCCTTTCCCTATGATCCTCTGCACTGTTTCTTATAGTCCTCATATGAGTGAAACCATAGTTAATATTCTTTTTTCTAAATCACTTATTTCATTCAGCATAATACCCTCCAGTTCCATCCATGTTGATGTAAATGGTAAGATTTCATCCTTTCTGATGGCTGACTAACATTCCACATGTATCACATCTTCTTTATCCATTCATCTATCGAAGGACATCTCGGCCCTTTCCATAGTTGGCTATTGTGGACATTGCCACTATAAACATTCGGGCGCAGGTGCCCCTTCGGATTTGTATCTTTGGGCAATCACTGAGTCATAGGGCAGCTCTACTTTTAGCTTTTTGAGGACCCTCCATACTGTTTTCCAGAGTGGCTGCCCGAGCTTGCATTCCCACCAACAGTGTAGAGAGCTCGTTCCCCTTTCTCTGCATCTTCACCACATCTGTCCTTTCCTGACTTGTTAACTTTAGAATAGCTAAAATTAACAAATTAGGCTCCTACATTTCTGAGAAACAGTTCGTATACCTCAATTTAAATTTTTAATCCAGACCGATTCGTATTAGCAGGAGAACTTTCACAGTTCCAGCACGGAGACATACACCTGCCACGATGCTGCCTGTCACTTCGTATCTTGGCTTCTTTCTTCCTGCGCATGTATGAAGCAGTGCTGTGATGGAAAGATCACCAGGCCAGAGATAAGGAAGCCTGCAGTCCAGCCTTGCCCTGTCCCCCCCATAGACATCTAACCTCGCTGCAAGTCATGTAACCTCCTTAGGCTCCGGCTTCCAGACTTACAAACTGGTGATAATATCACAGTACCTCACACGTGTGAAAAGTACTGACGGGGAGCCTGAAGGGAATCATGGGAAAATTGCAGATGTGGGAGAAATCCTGGCACTAGTCCTCCTCCAATAGTACCCCATGTGCCCTGGAGCAAGTTTACTCTACGTTGATGCTTTTCATCTGGGATTCTGTGACTCCTAAACTCCTTCCCACATTTGACAGTCTGAGTTCCTTTGGAACTACCCTCTCTCCAGATTTCTGTTTTGCATGTGGTTTTTAAGCTAGCATGATTCAACCTTTCTTAGATCACCTGAACTTTTGTTTCTATAATTTTATGCACATAGCCTCCATCATTATAGTAGCACCCACTCTGCATTTTTTTTTTTAGTTCTATTATTGAAGTATAGTTGACATACAATGTTAGGTTCAGGTGTACAGTATAGTGATTCAACAAGCTAAAAATCCTTTAATGGTGTCCCACCACCAGGGACAAAGCCCCTCATCTTCAAGGTGAGCTACGGGTCCTGATAGCTCTCAGAATCACTTTATTCCATGCAATCCTTTGCTCCCGATGCCCCAGCAACATTGGGATCTTTTCGATTCCCCTTTCAGCATTTTTCAGGTCAGAACCTGTCATGTGTCAGACAATGTTCTAGGCACAGGAGATAGCACAGAGAAGTTTCTCGTCCTCACAGAGCTTACATGCCAGGACTTGAATGCAGCCCGCTCCTTGCTACCAGTGGGCATGGTCATCACATGGCTCACAGTCTTCTCCCGCTTCTCCCTACTCCATCCCACATACTGTTGAACTAGGGATCACTTCTTCCTCAGGTCCTAGATCAAGAGAATCAGATTCCCCTTCCCTAACATGTTCCCACCGTTCACTGAAAGATCCTAAGTTTCAGAGACTTATTCAGAAGACCAGAGAATAATGATATCATTAGTGGTAGAAAATATGACTAAAAATTCTCAGAATCTAACTTCCTATTAAAGGGAAGCAAACTGGAGTCTAAACTCTCTTCACAGTAAATAACACATATAAAATACAAGTAAAGTCCAAAACATTCCCAAGTTAAGAGTAACTTAAGAATCACTTGCTACAAATGAATCCAACTCTATTATTTGCTCTGCAGGTAGAAAAGAGGTTAGGGGATCCTTACAATTTTATATAAAGAAAAAAAATGATCCTTCATACCCCTTTTTATCTGAAACCTAATTACAACCAGAAGGTCATTAGATGATGTAGGAGCTTGGAAGAGGAAAAGCAGTGCCTGGTAGGCAATCCTCAATCAGAGTGCAGCAGCAGGACCCAAATCTCAACTAGCTAGCAAAAAAAGGGTAGCTCCCAGAACAACCATGCATTTATTCTGGTCACATTGTTTTCTTTGTTTTTCAAATGCTCTTCCCCTCACCCTTCTCTACCCAGTAAAGCCTGCTTCTCTTTGAGATTTAGCTTCTCCTTTGTGAAACCTTTGATTTTCCTTCAAAAAACTGATCACATCCCCCTGTGTCCTAATAAACCCTACAGCTGTTGTAATTTTCACATGGCATTGCAGATAGTTGCTCAGTGTCTGTCTATCCCACTCGATTGTGAGGTCCATGGAAGCAGGAATTGTAGCATATTCATTTTTTCTATTTCCACTTCTGGTTCTTCACACAGTGCCTGGCACTTATTGGGGTTTATTCTGTGTTCTATATTTATTGCATATTTATAGAGACTACTTTTAAAGGGCTCTGCTAAAGTCATTCAGTTTCTTCCAACACCAAGGCAAATCTTTCCATGACTACCTAAAAATATTCTGCCCTCAACTTGTGATCAAGCTTCTCCTGCTGCACCTGTTTCTATTCCTCTTCTGAAATATTTTCCCCATCCATTGCTAGAACCCAATAAAGAAAATAAGAGATGGAGGAAACACAAGCACAATTACACTAAAATAAAAAAGAAAAGAAAAAAGGGCGTCGCCTCAAGTAAGATCTGGTAATGTCTGCTATATTGTGCAGGTACATATTTAATTAATATTGTATCTTAAAGGACAGATCTGGAAAACCCAAGCTGAATTTATCACACAGAAAATTCCTTCTAAACCATAAGAGAATACTTAAAGCTTACTTCCTTGGGCCCAGATGGTCTTTAAAATTTTTACCATGTCTATATTTTACATCCAAAAAGTTATTCAAATGGATGTTCTCAACAAGTTTAAAACTTTCCAACAAAGACATGAAACTGAACTTTTTAATTTCCTGAAATTCAATGACTCATAGGCAACAAGAGCATCAAACAAGTTATAAGAGAGTGATGAGTTATTTTTTGATCTAGAAAATTAGAAGGGCAAACTAAAGCATGTGACGAATTACTATTTAGGCTGAGGGCGAAAAACTAAAGTTCCTTTAAAGCAGATTGTGAAAATTGACTGCAATGTTTGATCTACTGATTCATGTCAGGATTTTCTACATACAAAACTGTCAAAGTGCTGACCAAAAGGTTTTTCTGAGGTGAAGAGATTTTGACAGGAAGTGGTAAGGTGACGCATCAGGCTTCTTCTTCTTCTTCTTTTTTTTTTTTTAACACAGAGATTCCATTTGGAATGACATTGGGTACTTTATGTATTCATATACACTTGTTGGATGCTTCTACCATACAAAATAGACAGCCTTCCCTAGGCAAACGTCCTCACTGACAAGGGTCAATGAGAGGTGAACTGTAGTTTGCAATAGAAGCCAGGTAAAAAATACTAAGACGAGCTCCTTATTTATTCATTCAATAAATCTTTATATGTCCAAGGTGCCATATATTATGCTGGTGCTAGGGAAAAGGGGGTAGCACTAGTCTTTAAGGAGCTTAGACTCTGATAGAAACAGGTGTGTAAACAGACAACTGCAAAACAAAACAAAATAAAACAAAACAAAAAACCATAGGATTTGTGGCAGAGGGATTCAGAAAATATGAAACAAGAAGGAAGGGGTCAATTTTGCCTGGAAGAAACTAGGGCGATTTCATAGAAGAGGTAGCGCTCTGATATGACATTCTAGCAATTGAGAAGTAGGATAGGAAAATGAATAAATGAGTTCAGGACAGCTTAGCAGCCAAAAAAAAAAAAGTCACTCAACAGAGCTTTTGAATGTTTAGAGGCATTTCAGTACTCAAAAGATTGTAGTTCCTGTATATTTTATAGATTGATTTTTGCCATCAATTGCTGAAATGGCTTCTGAATCCACTGGTTGTTGGCTTGTTGGCTTGTTGTTGCTCTTATGCTGTTATCTCAGTTTCATATGCCTGACAACCTTTAAAAGTAGGGAAGATGGGTAAAGGTTTGATCTACATGTTGTACTTCAAAACTTCCTGGAGAAAAAAATGAAAAACAATTGTGTATAAATTGTTCAATGAATATAGAACACAGTAAATTGTGTTCAATGAGACTTAGAATTTTGGTACTTACTGATAAGCTGCCAGATGATTACCTCTCATGGTGATACTAATTGCTAGGGAACATGAGGCCATGTTGAAGCTTTGAAGCTTTGGCTTCAAAGATCGACACAGAGATACTGTGGCTCAAATTCCCATGTTTATGATAGAAAAGGGTTAAAACATGGAGCTTCCTGGAATTATACAGGGAGGAAGTGACTATTATGATTTATCTCTAAGTTAATTCTCTGCTAGAAATGTTCCAGTTATAGAGATTAGTGGTGGTCAAGGAGTTAGTGGTGATACACCCCACTGATTTAATAGAGGCTAGTATGGCTATAGCCTTCCACTGACCCCAAACCATCTGGGTCTGGGCATAATGCCCTCACTCCTGAACTCTGTGTTCCCTGGTCACACCCTTTCCTTTATCAGAGATGAGGGACTCAAAGCTGAACATTATAAAAAGGATTATGTTGCATAATTGACTTGAGCTCATCTAAAGTACCCAAATGCTTAGAGCTCCTAAATTCTAACTTGATATGTCTAATTTGAGGCAATTTCTGAATCAATGATTCCAAGTCTTCTTTGAATCTATAGTCACACTCATATTTAAGTGAATCAAGATAAAAGTCATTTGAAAAACCATAGCTTTTAAATATTTGATTTCATGTAATACCACAGCAACTTTAGTGAGAATGTCTTTAAATACCATGATGCAATCAGTCAAAAATGTCAGCATTCAAATAGTGTATGTTTGTCTGAGGTCTTGTTTTTCTGGCAGAACAGGGTATTAGTAAGCCCACAATCTGCACATTTGGTCAAGAGGCAATACCATTAAACCTGACCTTTCCACTCACCCATGCTAAGAGTAGCATGTCACAGATTTTAGGTGCTGGTTTTTCTGACTCTTGTGCTAAAGTTGTCAAAGAGGATAAATGTTCTGGTAGGTATGCTGGAAATGAAATTATATATTCAGAAGTTGTAGAATCCTCCTTTGCTAGAGGTCAGTGAAGTCATACACATAGATGATAATATTGTAGCTAACTTGATGTTTAAATATGGAAAAATTATGATGTTTAAATTTAGGAGTTCATTCAATGTTCACACTGAAAGAGTGTCACAATGTTGACACATTTTCAGTATAAACTCATAGAAATGTGAAATAAAGGGACACCTGGGTGGCTCAGCAGTTAAGCGCCTGCCTTCAGCTTAGGGCGTGAGCCTAAAGTCCCAGGATCGAGTCCCACATCGGGCTCCCTGCATAGAGCCTGCTTCTCCCTCTGCCTGTGTCTTTGCCTCTCTTTCTGTGTGTGTCTCTCATGGATAAATATATATATATAAAATATTTTTTAAAAAAAAGAAATGTGAAATAAAATTTAATAGATTAGAATTCAAAAGAGCACCAAAAAAAAAAAAAAAAAAGGAAAAAAAAAAGAAAAAGAAAAAGAAGTACCTTGAGATCAGAAATAAAGAAAGTGATCAAACCAAAAGCAATAAACGTACATGCTGGCACTGGGACCCTGGCATCTAATATATATATATATGAAAAAAATGAAAGACCAAAAATTAATTAATTAAGCATTCACTTTAGAGGCTAGAAAAAGACTAGCATAAACTCAAATGAGAAGAAAGTGACTATAAAGATAAGTCGGATATTAATGAAATAGAAACAAATAGTTGAGAGGAAAAAGAAAACTAAAAACATCTTAAAGACAAAAACCTGTCTACAGAAACAGAAATGGGTTTTTATACCATGAAAATATTACTTTAATACATTTGGAAATTTCAAGAGAATGGAAACTTTCCTAAAACTATATAAATTACCAAAACTGATTTAAGATGAGCAGACACTGATTAGAGTCTTACTATGTTAGGGAAATCTAAACAATATTATGAAGATTACTCAAAAGTTACTAGGCCCTGATATTTTTATATTAAGTAACCTTTACTAAAATTTCAGGTTATCTTCCTTTTTATAACCCTTCTTACATAAACTGTTCCAAAGCATGGAGAAAGAAGGAAATCTCACCAATTAACTTTATGAGTCTTATATATTCTTGATATCCAAAGCAGAAACAGATTATAAAATAAAGGAAAACTATGGGCCCACCTCAACTATAGGCATAGTCATAAAAAATGCTAAATAAAATATTAGCAAAATGAATTGTTCAATGTGTGAAAAATACAATATATCTTCACCAGGAAGAATTTATCCCAGGAACTTCAGCCTAGTTTAACATATAATTAGACATTCAATGCTACTATTAATACAACATAGGAGAGTAATAGATTAAAGGAGAAAAACTATGTGGTTGTATTATGCACAGAGTAAATGATTGAATATGAAAATCCAAGGCAATCTACAAACTATTAGAAATAAGAGAGTTTGTCAAGATTGTTACATTGAAGATCAATGTATAACAATCAGCATTTCTGTATACCAAAAATTATCATTAGAAAATCTAAAAAAAAATTAAATCCTATTCACTACAACAAATACTAAAGATACCACAATATTCAAAGAACAGACAGTCAAATTCTTCAAGAATAAAATTATATTATTTCCTAAAGGACATGAGTCAAGATCTAAGATAATGAAGAGATATAATTATGGATGAAAATAATTCAGATTATAAAGAGGTTGATTTTCCTCCCAATTAGTCTATAAATCCACTGCTTTTCTAATAGAGATGCCATTAGATCTTTTCAACAAACTTACAAAATCAATCCTAAATTTATAATGGAACAGAAAAAGGCCAAAAATAGCCCAGGTAATTGAAGGGAAGAGTAAAAAGAAATCTCACCAGGAGACATTGATAAATGTCATTACACTTAAAAATGTAAACTTTAGGGGTGCCTTGGGTGGCTCAGTTGGTTAAGCATCCGACTCTTGATTTTGGATCAGGTCATGATCTCAGGGTCATGGGATGGAGCCCTGTGGTGAGCTCCAGGCTCAGTGAGGAATCTGCTTGAGATTCTTTCCCTCTCCCTCACCTTCTGCCCCTCCTCCCACTTGTTCACACATACACACTCTCTCTCTCTCAAATAAATACATCTTTTAAAAAAAGAGCAAATCTTAGTGAAAACTGAGTAGTATATAGAATTGTTGAATCATTACGTTGTTCATCAGAAATTAACACAACATTGTATGTTAATTATACTTTAACAAAAAACTGTAAACTTCTACATTACATAAGGAATCATTAAAGAGTTTAAACAATAAAAAAATTTCCAAAGAAAAATGTTAAGCAATAACCACAAAAATGCCATAGTTGGAGAGTGGCTATTTATAATACATCTATCAAGTAAAGGATTAGTATTCAGAATATAGAAAGAACTTAATAAGGACAGCTCAGAAGAAAAATGGGCAAAGAATAATTACTTCACAGAAAAGGAAGTTTATATAACCAATACACATAGTAAAAGACTTCAACATTACTACTAATCAGGAGAATGTAGATTACATTACATTACAACCCAGAATGAAGAACATTCTACTAAAACATGAAGACTATATCCTTTAAAATAAAGAAAGGCTGAGGAACTGATCAAGGTTAAAAGAGACTAAAGATCTGACAATCAAATGCTATACATGGGCGTGGAATGGAACTTGGATGGGGGAGAAAAATGATACAAAGGACATGATTAGTCAGTGGACAAAACTATGAGTGGTAGATTAGATAAAAAGTATTGTATGTCCAGTTAATTTTCCTAAAGTGGATCTTTGTACTTGAATGATATAGGAGATGTTCTTATTCTTAGAACATAGACATTGAAATATTTAGGTATAAGGTCACATATGACATACAGTTTAATATGAAGTGATTCAGAAAGATATGTATATAGAGAAAAATAAATAAAATGAGGCAAAATGTTAACAATTGGTGAATCTGGACAAAGGGTATCTGGAAGTTCTTTGTACTATTTTTCCAATTTTTCCCTAAGTTTGAAAATATTTCCAAGTAAAAAAATCTTAAATTAAAAACCCAACAACTATATATACTCTGATAACATTTTGCATCCATCAGATGGGCAAAATTTTAAGAGTTGGATAATACCAAATGTTGGTGAGGCTGTGAAAGGTGGGAACTCACACCTTTTGACAAATCTACATTGGAGAATAATTTCATACTTTCTAGTAAGGTTAAAAATTCTCATATTCTATTATCTAGCAAGTCTAGACAAGGGTGATCACTGTCAGGTTGTTTGCACATTTGGTCGAGAGGCAACCCCTTAAACTTGACCTTTCCACTGATCCATGCTAAGAAGTGGCATGCCAAAGATTTTAGGTGCTGGTTTTTCTGACTTTGGTGTTGAAGTTATCAAAGAGGATAAACGGGTCCTTCTTGAAATGCTGGAACTGAAATTACATATTCTGGCAAAGTTGTAGAATTCTCCTTTACTAGAAGTTGGTTAAGTCAAACACACACAGATGATAATATTATAATTACTTGATGTTTAAATGTGGAAGGACTGTGATGTGCTGTTTACTTCCCACTGAACTTATGAATTCATTCAGTGTTCGCACCCAAATAGGGTGGTCTTTTCACATGGTGAAAAATTACAAAAACTGAAAAAACTAAAATGCCCATCAATAAGGGATGGGATAAATAAAGTATTGCATAAAATGTAAATCTCTATCCTATTTAAATAGACTAGATCTTCTTATATCATCAGAGATAAATTTTTAAAACCATGATATTGAGTATTTTATTTTTATTATTTTTTAAAGATTTTATTTATTTATTTATGGGAGACACAACAAAGGCAGAGACACAGGCAGAGGGAGAAGCAGGCTCTCTGTGGGGAGCCCGATGGAGGACTTGATCCCAGGACCCCAGGATCATGCCCTGAGTCGAAGGAAGACGCTCAACCACTGAGCCACCTAGGTGTCCCAATAATGACTATTTTAAAAAGCAGGTTGTAAAAGGATAGATAAAAGCAATATGATACTATTTATGTAAACTTAAAAATTTTAAAACAATAATATATATCACTTATGGGCACATACACATGCAATAAAAGCATTAAATCATGAGTGGAAAGGATACACATTGACCTCAGTTTAATAGTAACAGCTAGAAAAACAGGGAGAGAAATGGATTGGATGGGGGAGTCTTAAGACATATCTAAGGTGGGGCACCTGGGAGGTGGCTCAGTTGGTTAAACATTGGACTCTTGATTTCAGCTCAGGTTGTGATCTCATGGTTATGGGATCCAGCCACTCATGGGCTGGGTGCTAGGCTCTCTCCTTCTCTCTCTGCCCCACCCTCCCTAAAAAAAAAACCCACAAAAAACAAAAAACCCCACAACATATTTGTATTAATTTTTTATTTAAAAAAAAGAATAGGAGGGGATCCCTGGGTGGCTCAGCGGTTTAGTGCTGCCTTTGGCCTCAGGTGTGATCCTGGAGTCCCGGGATCAAGTCCCACATCAGGCTCCCTGCATGGAGCCTGCTTGTCCTTCTGCCTGTGTCTCTGCCCCTCTCTCTCTCTCTCTCTCTTTCTCTCTCTCTCTCCTTGTGTATCTCTCATGAATGAATAAATAAAAATCTTTTAAAAATAAAAAAATAAAATAAAATAATAGGAGACATATAATGGCAAATTGTTAGCAAACTACTGTGTGTGTGTGTGTGTGTGTGTGTGTGTGTGTGTGAAATGCATATTGAATAATTTAAAAGAAAAAAGTTTTAAAGAAAGGCATGGGTGTGTATTAGCACTCTTTGGAACTTCACAACATACCCATAATTTCAAAGGAGATTCCATATTTAAAGCTCTAGTAAAAGTATGATAAAATAATGAGTAATAATTTTTAATATCTGCAGCAAAAATAACTCAAGGAAAGAAACGTTTTAGGTTTACCCTTTCAGAAGTTGATTTTTCCTTAAATTGTTCTTTATAAATCATCAGGTATATAATGAGCTATACTTAAGAGTTTAGCTAAAAAAAAAAAAAAAAGAGTTTAGCTAGATCTCAAGTGCTTCTGCACTTTTCCTTTAAAGTGCAAATATTTGGGACCCCTGGGTGGCGCAGTGGTTCGGTGCTTGCCTTTGGCCCAGGGCGCGATCCTGGAGACCGGGGATCGAATCCCACATCAGGCTCCCGGTGCATGGAGCCTGCTTCTCCCTCTGCCTATGTCTCTGCCTCTCTCTCTCTCTCTCTCTCTCTGTGACTATCATAAATAAATAAAAATTTTAAAAAAAAATAAAGTGCAAATATTTTCAGAAAGAACACTTCGAAATGTGATTGGTATCAATTTTTGCTGTACGTATTTAACACACTAATGCTATAAGCTCCCTAAGGCACTGCACTTCCAATGAAGGGATACTCTTTGTGTTTTTTCTTCTTTGAAAGATAAAGCCTGTCAAGTTTTTTTGAAACAATGTTTGCTTTTAAACTTAACATTCATAAGCAGAAATCACATGTTTCATTTAACTTGGAAGCACTATTATGAAACAAACTTAACTTGTTAGAAATTGCTTTGCTTTCAAAAACAAGCTTATATTTTGGAAACAACTTAAAATCACTTTATTTCTTTTTGCTGGATAGAGGGCTTAACAATGCCAGGAATGAAATCAAGGTGTTGACATCCATTTTCCTAGAATTTACCCCTTAAAAAAAAAATCCCTTGATAACAACTTTAAGATAATCTTATAAGAAGGGCACCTGGGAGGCTCAGTGGCTGAGTGTCTGCCTTTGGCCCAGTGCGTGACCCCGGGGTCCTGGGATCGTGTCCTACAAAGGGCTCCCTGCATGGAGCCTGCTTCTCCCTCTGCCTGTGTCTCTGCCTCTCTCTCCGTGTCTCTCACAAATAATTAAAATCTTAAAAAGGTAATCTTATAAGAACATAAGGGATGTTTGGAGGCTTAAAAGGAAAAGTGTTTACCAATATGTTTTCGATTATCTGTGGTGAATGGAAATGGAAAGACACAGAAAACATAGGCATTTAGTAAATGCTTAATGGTTACCAAAACCCCATGAGGGTAAAGATGCTGTTCTGTATGTGTAAGAAAGGCAGAGAAAAAAAGGGGAAATGTTCCTTCAGAATCTGTGGGAAACATGACAGTAAAGAAGACAATGAGAAGGTTAAACAATGTTAGAGACACTTATTAGCACGATGTGTTCAGAGATGTCAACAAAATATGATGTCAGGGAAGCTGAATCAAGTGTACGTGAGGCTCTGTGGCCTGGATGAATTTTATTCGTATGGATTAGAGACTATTTCAGGCAGTTCTAAAACCCAATATTGACCAGCTACACTTCTACTCAAATGCTGATAAAAATGCTTTTGATCAGTAATCTAACATTCTATAGACAAGAAAACACAAAAAGGAAGAGGAAAAGGAGGAGCAGCGTAAAGAGATACAGTTTTACTATACACAAATGTAATAAGTAGGTGGTCAACAAAGAATGATAAATCTTTAGGTCTGACAGCAGTGGTAACACTCGAAACATTTAGGACAGGTACAGACTGAGCACCAAGCAATCCCTGCCAATCCTTGCAGGGCTCAGACACTGAAACCCCCACTGCAGTGCCAATTCAGGGAGGGTCAAGGGAATGGGGTGCAGGGGGGACACTCAGAGGGCTCTGGACAGCATCTGCTTACACACCGGTGTGTTACTGTTATAATATCTTAAAGGTGAGGTTGCACAGATGCACAGAGGTGGATGCTACTTGCCCCAATTAAAACGACTTTAGAGCACTTCAGACATTTCTCTTGCACCCCTCAGGCAGCATCATTCCATGCACCAGGTTTTGCCTTCTAGACAAAGGACCACAGCTCTGCTGGGCTCTCTCTCAGAACTCGGAGGAGCTGGACCAACATCAGCAATTTAGACACTGTCAGCATATTCTAGAACTGAAACAACACCCAAGATTCTAGTACAGAGACTTTGCTGCCCTGATACCTAAAGATTATAGATGTGGTTTAAACAAAAAATTCAGTCATTAAATTATTATAGAGCACTATAGAAGTCCTAGCAGTAAATATAAGCAAGCTAGTCAATGATTTAAAAAAAATGGAGGGGGAGTATCTACTACCACTAGTGTTCATCATATAAAAGGATGATAATTATAACAATCATTTTTCATAAATACTATAGAAACTTCAGCTACTCAGAGTTTTCAGGGCTAGAATTACTCTGCATAGCCATTTTTACAACAATTTTTTAAAAAGAGGTTATTAACCTGTCAGAATGGCTAAAACCAACAACACAAGAAACAACAGGTGTTGGCAAGGTTGTAGAGAAAGGGGAACCCTCTTGCACTGTTGATGGGAATGCAAACTGGTGCAGTCACTGTGGAAAACAATGTGGAGATTCCTCAAAAAGTGAAAAATAGAACTACCATATGATCCAGCAATTGCACCAGTAGGCATTTACCCAAGGACACAAAAATACTAATTCAAAGGGATACATGCACCTCTATGTTTATAGCAGCATTATCTACAACAGCCAAATTATGGAAGCAGCTCAAGTGCCCATCAATTGATGAATAGATAAGGAAGATGTAGTATAAATATAAAATGGAATATTACTTGTCATAAAAAAGAATGAAATTTTGCCATTTGCAGCAACACAGATAGACCTACAGAGTATTGTGCTAAGTGAAATAAGCCTGTCAGAGAAAGACAAATACCATATGATTTCACTCATTTGTGGAATTTAAGGAATAAAACAAACAAGCAAAAGACAAAAGAGAGAGAGACAACCTCAAAACAGACTCTTAACTATTGAGAACAAACTGATGGTTACTAGAGGGAGGTGGCGGTGGGTGAAATAGGTGATGGGGATTAAGGAGTGCACTAGCTGTGGTGATCACTGGGTGATGTATAGAAGTGTTGAATCCCTATAGATCTATAGATTTGCCTAGTCTGGGTATTTTGCATACAAGGAATTATTAAATATGTGGTTTTCCTTGACTATTTTCTTTCACTTACTATGATCGAGCAAGGACTAAAATGGGGATCCTCTGTCTTTTGCAGCTTAGAACCAGTTCCTCCACGTCTCCTGATTTTCATCTTGTTGGTCCTCCCAGACCACAGAGCTGGGATATGGTCAGTTCTAGCTCATCTGACCAAGGAGTCCTTTATTTTGATTTCTCTACGATCATGTGTAGGAAGTCTCTCCGATCCCTAACATTTCAGCAGACATCAGACAGAAGTTCCCAGTAAAGGTGTTTCTGGAAAGACTGGGTAAGAGAAGAGAAGAAAGATAACATTTTCAGAAGACACCCAAGTATAGAGTGCTGACATATGGAGGGCACTGGCGGCTCAGTCAGGAGCCAGGTAGACTCAGGTGACTCATCAATATGGGAGAAGGAAACACTTGCTCTTTTCCAGCTGTGCATTAGCACACAGCCCTTTACCCAGACTTGTCAGTTTTCCTTCTGGCATGGGCAAGAGACATTCCCACTTGGCAGTGGCCTGGAGATGGAGGGAAATGGCAATCAGTACCCTACAGAACTTAGTTTCCTTCCGTGAAGGAAGACTGGAGAGAAAACATACATAACACAGCTACAACACTACAGACAGAACTAAATGGCACCGTGAAATACTCCTTGTAAAGTGTGGGCTTCACAATGAACTTGTTTCCATAGTTTATTCATCTATTAAATACTTATTAAGTATCTGGGGAGTGTGTATGGCTCAATCGGCTAAGTGTCAGACTCTTGATTTCGGTTCAGTCTACGATCTCAGGGTCGTGGGATCCAGTCCCACACTGGGCTCCACTCTGGGCATGGAGCCTGCTTAAGATTCTCTGCCTCTCTCTCTGCTCCTGTGTGCCTCTGTCCCCCACCATACTCGCTCACTCTCTCTCTCTCTCTCTCTAAAAAAATAAAATAGGGACACCAAAAAAAAAAATAGGAACACATCTTAAAAAAAAAAAATAGAGCTCAGCCGTTGAGTGTCTGCCTTCAGCTCAGGGCATGATCCTGGGACTGGTTATCGAGTGCCCCATCCAGCTCCCTGCGAAGAGCCTGCGTCTCCCTCTGCCTATGTCTCTGCCTCTCTCTCTCTGTGTCTCTCATGAATAAATAAATAAAATCTTTAAAAATATATATATATATTTATACACATTATATATGTATGTATGTATTTATTTATTTATTTATTAAATGTATTTTACATTATAGGCAAAGATTTCCAAAAGAGGAACATAAAAGGGCTATAGAAGACCTTATTAGAATTGAGAAGTTCTGTAATTTAATAAACACTATCAAGGAGTGCCTGGGTGTCTCAGTTGGTTAAGCAGTTAAGCGTCCAAGTTGTGATTTCGGCCAGGGTCATGATCTCATGGGTTATGTGATCAAGCCCCACATGAGGCTCCATGCTCAGTGGGGAGTTTGCCTGAGATTCTTCCCCTTAACTCCCTCTCCCTTTACCTGCCTCTCAAATAAATAAATCTTTAAAAATTTTTAAAAAATAAAAGACACTATCAAGAGAATAGAGAAGCTACAAACTGAGAAATCACAGAAATCACAGGACATTTATGTCCTATTTGTATATATGCATATGCATTCCTTATGTATATGCATTCTTTACGTTATAAAAGAATACAGTTATATATATATATAAGAATGTGCATAAATAAATCAAATATTTGTAAAGAAGAAAGTCCATTTTCTAAAGTGGGTAAGACACTTAAACAGTCACTTCACCAAAAAAGGATATCAAATAGCCAAAAGTTTATGAAAAGGTGTTCAACAACATTAGTTATTAGGGAAAGATAAATTCAAGCCACAACAAGGTACACTATTAACCTACCAGTGCATGCAAAAATGGCTAAAATTAGAAGGACTGATGAGCAACCAGACCTCTAACACTGCTAATGGAAGTGTAAATGGGTAAGGTCGCTTTGAAAAATAATTTGGAAGTATCCACTAAATGAAGCATATGTTTGCCATATGTCTCAGCAATTCAAATTCTGTGTATACCCTACAGAAATGAGTACATATTTATGTTCACCAAAAGACGTATGTGAGGATATTCACAGAAACTTTATTCACAATAGGGAAAAACTGGAAACAATCCAAAGGTCTAGTGACAACAGAATGTATAAAATAAACTATGACACAGTTGCATAATAGAATGTTACACAGCAATAAGCCACTGTTTTGCAAAATATGGACGACTCTCATAGACATAATACTGTGTGAAAGAAGCCAGGTATACACCATATGATTCCAATGATATGAAGATATAAACAGTAAAATTAGCCCATAATGAAAAATAGGTCAGAATAATAGTTATTTTTATGATGGGGGAGGTGGTAAGGATAGTGCACAAGAAAGCTTTCTGGGGTGACCGTATTCTGTATTATCTGGGTTATGGTCACATGGTGTATGTGTAAATAAAAATTAATTGAGCTGTGTACTTAATATTTTTGTACTTTGCTCTATGTATGCTATACTACAATTAGAAATGAAAAGAGGGAAGAAGAGAGGAAGGTAAAGGAGGAGAGACAAGGGGAGGGTGGGGGAAAGGGGAGATGATCAGACTCTGATTTAATAAGGAGGCACTGAAGAACCTATGGTAATTTCTATAATAATAATAATAATAATAATAATAATAATAATATTTTCTGCTTTGTTACCAAGTCCCCAAAAACCCAGCATTTCCAAACAGTAGAACATTTGTTCTTTGGTAGGTGTGAGCGGAACACAGTTTTCTTTACAGGTCCATCCTACAGGTGATTCATCTTAATTCTATTTGTCCTTGAACAATAACCAACTTCATGGATAAAATTAATGAAACTATTTCCCTAGGCCCAGGGATTATTGATTAATTGATTATTAAAATCAATTGCAGACATAAACAATTTGCTCAAAGTTTTACTCAAAAATGTATCTTCTGCCAAAAGAATGAGCACCTAATTCATTTTCATAGCTATTATAAAACAGAGTCAATATTCACATTAATGAAAAGTTATAGCAGCTTAAAAAAGCCAAAATATCACAATGCCACAGAAACTTACCTATCATTATAGGAGTCAATTAGACTAGAAAATCATGTAAAAAATGTAAAAATGACAAAATATGCTTTTATGTTACATATATTCAACAAGTAAATGTCAGAAAAGTCTCAATCATCTCTTTCACACACAAAAATATCCAGCTAATATATATTGCATAAACTTACTTCAAATTCCTGCTCAAGAAAGAAAACTCACACTTCTGGACACCTGGGTAGCTCAGTCAGTTAAGCGCCTGGCTCTTGATTTTGGCTCTCAGGTCAGGATCTCAGGTTTGTGAGATGTAGCTCTGCATCTAGCTCTGTGCTCAGCGGAGAGCCTGCCTCTCTCCCTCTCACTCTGCCCTTCCCTGTGTGCTCTCTCTCTAAAATAAATAAGTAAATAAATCTAAAAGAAAAGAAAAGAAAACTCATACTTCTGAAACAGAGGTAAATAAGAACTATTTTCTAAAATAGGACTTCAGAAGACAAACTAAAAAAAAAAAAAAGAGAGAGATTTGTTTTACCAGGATGCTTTAAATTTTGAAGCAATTGGTCAGTTTATTTCATAGTATGTTTTTGAAAGAATAGATCAATTTTGAAAAAATTTGAAACCCTACTAAATTTTACTTTGCCATATAGACCTGGATTTTGAAAAAAAATAAAAGTAGTTCTATTTACCATCATAAGAAAAAGCATATTGCCAATTAACACCCTCTGCCCACTTTAGTTTTATTCCAGAGCTCCAACAAATCAATAAGAAAACACAAACACACCAATATTAAAATGGGCAAAGGACATTCCACAAAGGAAGAAACACAAATATATAGCCAATAAGTATATGAAGCTATTACTCCTCCCATAGTAATCAAACACACACAAATTGTACAGCAACAAAGCAAATTTTTACCTAAAAAAGTGGAAGAGATTTTTAAAATTATAAAAGTTACAGATGAAACTATGAAGGGGAACTTGGGGAAAGGAATTTCGAGTCCAAGTGCCACTTGAGTACTGAGCTACGATAAATCGGTGAGCAGAAACATAAACTAAACGCTGACAATTTAAAAATTGACGAAATTGGTACCAATTTTATGCCACTGTTAACTTTTCTGCTTAGGTATTTTCTTTCTTAAAAGTTTAGTAGTGCTAAAAAAAAAAGTTTAGTGGTACTAAATATTCCTAGCTATCATAATAAAGAATTCTTTGTTTTTTCAAAGGATAAAACTGTCAAGAGGACGGGTTTTTCCCCTAGCTAGCCACCTCTATGATATAAAGTTAGTATTTTTACAAGATGGCTACAACCCCAATACTATTTCTTATATGGTGGCATCTTATTCTGATTGTCAAGAGAATACATAAAGAGAAATGAGTTGAGAAATAAACTTGCCAGTCTGAACTATAAATAGTGAAAAGCATAATTTACAAAACCATATACCAAATGGTACTTTTCTCTGGACACTGATGGTTGACACCGGAAATGACTATTCTACTATAGAACTGAAGTATATTCCCTCCATACTGTATTTCCTCCACGAAGTATATTCCCTCCCACCCCCTACTTTAAGAGGATATTGCTTACAATGAAACTTTTTAATACATATTAAATTATATACTCAACATAGTTTTAAACCATAAGAGCCTTTGCTCCTGAATTGCTAATAACAGACACAGAGAGAGAAGCAATTCAATTAAACAATCGCCAACAATTCATGATGAATACCTAGGTCCGGGGCTGGGCTGAAGAGAAGGGGGTAGGTGGAAAAAGAGCTCAATCTCCTCTCCCTTCTTCACAATTAAGTGAAGTGCAAACACACACAATGCTCTTGCATTAGTTCCAAGATAGTTCAGGACCCAGAAGTATTTGGAGGTGCAAAGATGGGGACAGCAAGAATATCCACAAAGTGTTCTTCAGACTTCTAGGGCAATTTTTTAATATACACAGGAAAGAAGTGCATGTAATTTACCACTGTACCAACATGGCAGAAAAAGCTTGAGTTTTAAACTTAGAAAAGGCATTCATAGTAGTGAACAGCCAGGTTCATGGTGGGGTGACTTTATAACTTACCATCCAAACAAGGATCCTTTCAGAGTAAAAGGGGATGCTACTAATGAGTGCCAGGGATGAGAGGAAAGAAGGGCCTCTACAGGGGTCAGCTGTGACAACAGGGGACAGTTACATTCACTCTATGCTCCAGGCCCCATGAAGGAAGGTGAACCTTTTCCATCTCTTTTGCACATGAGAAGCAGGTTACGAGTCTGTCTCCTCAGCCCTTTCCCTTCCTCATTTCTCCCTGGTATTTACATCAAAACACTTCTTCCCACTTAAGAGTTCAAAGCATTTTGCAGTTCTAGTGATAATTAACCTCACTGTTTGTGAAAACTTTGAAAGTTCAACGAATTCTTTAAATCCCTACAACTTCATATTGCCATTTTATTCACTTGCATATTAATTCCTAGATTGCACCGTATTGGCCCCCTGCAAAACAGTCTCAACTAAATTATATTCCAGGTCAATATTAGGGACTGACTATAAAAAACACCCCCAAGGAATTTGTTGTTGAGTCTATTTTAAGAAATTGTCAAACACTGTTCCTGAGATCACAGAGTTCTCTTCATAAAGGTGCCCCAGAGAAAATTCTGATTTGAGTACAACGAAGCATTGTAACCCTCCTGATGGGTCTCTGTTTATCTTAAAGACTGCACTGAGTGACTTAGACCATTTCTTGTTTTCTTGAGAGTATTAGAGAAGTTAGTGCTAGATTTGAGATGCAGTCATACTAGTGGGAAAGTCGTTATGATCAGCAGGTTTAGCTTCTCTCTCATTTCTTAGGTTCCAACTGTCTTTTCTTTGTTGTTTTACTATATTTGCAAATCATACTACTTTGGCATATTTTATGCCCTCTGGTAAGCCTCCTGAAATCTTTGCTGGATTAAGATATAGTTATAAGAATAAGAAGGAAAAGGAAGAGGGGAGGCAAATGTAAAGCTACTGTTTCTAAATTCTATTTTTTACTTTAATCAAACTCAAATCAACCCTATCCCAATGGTCTTTTTCTAAGGAGAGCCCAGGTGCCCGATGGCAGCTCCTGAAGAGTCAGTGGGTCACAGAGGAGTCTCTGGAGACTTATGTCAAGTCAGAGTTTAAACTGCTTTTTCCCATCTTAGACGAAGGTGACACTAACCACCCACCATCAGCAGGAAGTGCCCTGCAGGTTGCCTCCTCCTAGAGGTGGTGTGTGTGCTGAGCTAAGCTCTCACCTGGTTCCTGCACAGTCGGCACTACATGTCTTCAGGAAGACCTGCCTTGTTAGAAGTGCTCCTGATGAACAAGGAAGTATCTTTTTTTTTTTCTTTGTGCAAAGTTGGCCAGCCACAAACAGAAATGAGAACCACAATTATGGCTTTACTAGTCCCAAGCACTAATTATGCAAACTCACCAGCTCATACAGTCATCAACTATCTGGCTCTAAGCAGTGTCTTCGCTGGCTGAACACATAGAAGACTGAATATGAAGAATGGCAGGAGGAAGTTATCTGTGACAGATTTGCCGAATATGAGCAATAGGTGTGGAAATGAAGAAGTGATCAGAGGAAAAATATGTATGACAAATTATAAGGTATATTTATATCAGAGATTTACTCAAAATCCATTCATACTAGAACTTTTCATTTATTGTGTCATGTATGTTTGTTTTTTTAGGACATAATGCCCAGCTTCCAAAACTATTCTTATTATTCTAGTCTGCACAAATTCATTTACATATTTACATATATAAAAGGTTTGAGACTTTACACATCTGGTATATTTGGTTCTTTTTTTTTTTTTTATAAATTTTTTTTATTTATTTACGATAGTCACACAGACACACACAGAGAGAGAGAGAGAGAGAGAGAGGCAGAGACACAGGCAGAGGGAGAAGCAGGCTCCATGCACCGGGAGCCCGACGTGGGATTCGATCCCGGGTCTTCAGGATCGCTCCCTGGGCCAAAGGCAGGCGCCAAACCGCTGCGCCACCCAGGGTTCCCGGTATATTTGGTTCTGTAGTAAATGACTGTCATTACTTATGCAAAGGATACATTTGGGATATGGGTTCAAATATTTTTTTTTATTTTTTTATTTTTTTTAAAGATTTATTTATTTATTCATTAAAGACACAGAGTGAGAGACAGAGGCAGAGACATAGGCAGAGGGAGAAGCAGGCTCCATGCAGGGAGCCCAATGTGGGACTTGAGCCCGGGATCAAGACCTGAACCGAAGACAGGCACCCAACCACTGAGCCACCCGGCGTCCCTATTTTTAAAAAATTATAAACAGGGGCACCTGGGTGGTTCAGTGGTTGAGCATCTGCCTTTGGCTCAGGTCAAGGTCCCACAGTCCTGGGACTGAGTTTCACACCGGGCTCCCCATGGGGAGCCTGCTTCTCCCTCTGCCTACGTCTCTGCCTCTCTGTCTCTCATGAATAAATAAATTTAAAAATAATAATAAAATAAAATAATAAAATAAATAAAAATTATAAACATAATGTAAAGAAATGAACTTTAAACTCAAGAGACCTGGGTTTCACCCCAGCTCGACCACCAGGCAGCTGGATGCCTTTGGGAAGACTCTCTTTTGAGATTTCTGAATCCTAATTCCCATTGGGCTAGACCTGTGATTCTCAATTAATGACTGTAATAAGAGGTTAGTTAAAAAGCAGACTCCTAGGCCCTACTCAAAACCTACTAAATTTCCATTTCTGGAGGTGGGGACAGAAATCTGTTTTTTTTTCCTCCAGGCAGTTTGGATATTTAAGCAACACATTTTGAGAAACACTAGACCTCTTCTTTCAAAGGTCCATAAAATTTTTGTTCCATGATTAGGTCAAGTTGAATTTTCAACATCCCTTCCCCCAAAAATTACCTAAAGAGTCCATCTACCTTTCATGGACATGGAGACAAAAAAAAATTTCCCATTAGCCTTCCTGGATATCAACAATTTTGTAGTAAGTGGGTTACTTAATAGCAATATAGTCAAGGTGCCTGAACTATAATTTTCTTTTGCAATATGGCTAACTCAAGAACAATGATTCACCAGCTCATATTATTGTTAATAATACCTTTTTGTAATAATCACAAGTGTACAAATTATTAAAGGTCTTCTGCTAGCTTCTGCATACCAGTAGCACAAAAACTATTTCTAAACACTAAGCTTTTAATTGTGGCATAAATATTAAAAGTAAAGTCTAAATTATTATGAAACATTAAAAATAAAGTTATATTTCTAACAGAAATATTGCTATATTTTTAATATATGTTTTCCACCATGTAGATATATGTTCTATGTATAGACAGCAATACATAGAAAGATTGATTGTTAGAAGCCAACTTCACGTACAAACAGTAGAGTTTGCATAGAACATTGTGTGACCCTGAAGGAACAAAACTTCAGTGCTCACACCAAACATTCTGTTTCAAGCCTCAGACATTTCAAAATCCATCAAGGATGCTGCTGACAGCTGGTCTGATTCTACAGAGACCCTGATTGAAAATTCTGCATCTGCTAACATGTTTTCATAATACATCAGAGAATTTGTTTTCTCTATAAAAAGAATTTCTACAAAACACAACCACACTCTTCCTGGAGTATCACCTTTTTCATCACAAACACAAAGTCGTCATGGCTGCTACTCCCTTTAAAGTGCTATGCCCTAGATATGGCCAGCAATTAAGCCTGCAATTTTGACTACACTGACTGCACGTGTACTGTCAACATGCCTATTTGCAATGTCCATGGCCTGCCTCCCAGAGCTAAGGCTAACAGGTACTCAGGAGCCTGCCCCTCCCTGGCTGCTACATGCCACCTGTGTTTAGAGATAGACAGCAAGTTGCTGCAGCTGAAGACTGCTCATTGCTTCCTGGGGCTCTGCTTCTGAGTCCCTTCGTGGTGTTTCCTTCTCAAAGTGAATGCATATCTACCTTTAGTTGGTGCACCACAGTGCAGTTGTTTGGATGTACTGCTCTGGCCGTACTGCTGTAACCAGATTATACTAGCACCACACTGCCCATATCTGCTCAGGACATGGTAGCCTGGGACTACCTGGGACTGCTGAACTTCCAACTATGTGGGGGCTTCCTGGCCAGCAGGAGCCCACACTGTCAGAGGCAGGAAAGGGCAGGGGAACAGTGGCCTCTGCGAGCAGCCCTCAACCCATGACTGTCTAAACTAAGGGTTCTAATACCACCCCTACTCCTCTCCCCTAGGGATGGAATAGCTCTGACTCCTACAGTGACGTGCAGAATTTCCCATGGGGACTAACCTCCATTTAACCACAGTGGAAACTGGCATGATAATTAGCCCCTTTACTGGCTGGCTTCCCTTACCTGCTCACTTCCTCATGCCCTACAAGTATTTCCTAACTTCCATGTGTACTTGAATCCTTGTCATAGAGTCTGCTTCTGGGAGAACCCACCTAAGACAGGGGTGTCATCTCTCTCACTAAAACAGTCTTTTACTGGATATGGTTTGTTGGTCTTTTAAAAAAGTAAACTCTATTCCCAACATGGGGCTTGAACTCACCACCCTGAGCTGAGATCAACAGTCACATGCTCTATTGACTGGGCCAGCCAGGTCCCCACACTAAATGTGGTTAACAGGATTGGCTGATATGTAACTGTTGGATATAACATTTGTCTTTGTTAACGTCCTTCAACCTCCTCCGTAGCAAATTAGAACTTCTAGCCAAATAGAATATAAAAACTGGAAAGATATTGATAAATATCATTTCACCCCTCTACTTGTTTATTTTTCATATTTGAGGGGAACTGAGCTCTAAAGAAGTAAAATGATTTACCTAAGGTAACACAATCAGAAAATGTCTGAACCAGGAGCAGAATTTAGATATTGTGGCCACAAGCTAATGGCTGTAGACACTGTGCTTCCAACCTGTAAAGAAACCGATATGCTAATTTTTTAAATCAAAGCTACATTATGACTATAGAGAAGCCAGACATCTTTTTTTTTTTAAGACATTATTTATTCATGAGAGACACAGAGAGGCAGAGACACAGGCAGAAGGAGATGCAGACTCCCTGTGAAAAGCCTGATGTGGGACTCGATCCAGGGACTCTGGGATCACACCCTGAGCTGAAGGCAGACCTCAACCACTGAGCCACCCAGGCGTCCCCAGGCATCTTTTTCTACATCTTCTTTTCCCCTTAAATATTCCTCATTAGTAAGGCTCTCTGGGCTGCAAAATAGGAGCGTCTGCACACTCAGTTTAAATTTTATGATCCTAGGCTGAATTAGTAAAATGATAATCAAACATAAAGACATATATGGATAAATCTTAAGAGATTATTCAAAACAGCATGTATATGTCTAAACCAAATAACTCTTACAGTTTTCTTCTTTTGTCTTCTGCAATTGTCCAAGTGGAGCAAGGTTTCTACTCAGAGGGGGTTTAAAAACTCTAACTCTGCCAACCTTCCCTGAGACCCTGATGGCTTTCTACTTTTCACCAAAAGACACTCCCACTGAAAAGGGTAGAGAGAACTACTTAGCATTAGAACTAGTTCAGTTTCCATATGCATTAGACATTACTGTTTATTGTACTTACACCTTGACCAACTTTGCTAGAAAACTTATAAACTCAAATTTGTGATTCAGAGGAGTTGAACAAGATCAAATCTTATGAAGTCCAAATCCATCCCTCCTACTATAAATGAGGAATCTAAGCCCCAGGGAGGTCAAGCGATTTTACTCAGTTAACCCAGCTAATTAATAGAGATCCAAGTCTTCAGATTTCTGGTTTAGTTCTTTCCCCCAAATGGTTATTAGCAACATTGTTTTCTGAAGTCATCTATATTATTGGTACAAAAATCCCAAAAGGTTATGACGCTCTGATAGAAACCGTTATATCACCTGCTCACACTTTCCTCTCTGTGCTAATAAACCACCCAGTTCGGTGGCTAGTCCCTCAGCCCTCTGATCTATCGCCAAGCTTTGATGCCTCAGGGAGCTTAGACTGTAGCTACTTTGGGTTCCTGTGCATGCCCAAACCTTGGCTTTGGGGCACCAGAAACTCTTGAGCATTAAATCAGAGACTCTTTCAAATCACAAGTTCCAAAAGCTAATTACTCCAGAAATTTTTTTTTACTTGTTCAATATTTAAATTTCCTAAATATGCAATTCCTAAATTGTGCTCAGTGCTACTAAAATTTCCACTTCAGAGATAAAACTGAAAGGTGTGTGCATGTTAGGACCTGAACATGAGTAGCTCTGATGGGAAAGGTGTCTGGTGGGGTAACAGATGCTGGGGTTTTGCTCCACCAAAGTCATACAAGTCTGGACAGTGTCTTTGGTTATCAAACTCCAAACACTGAAATGCCCTAAAGACAACTGTCTCTCAAAAAAGCATAAAGTAGGTAAGAGTCAAACTTGATAATTCAATAGTCGGACACCACTGGCAAAAATCTGCTTTTTCTTTTACATATAGAATTTTCTTAGAAATATATTAAAACTTTAATATTCATAGTAGTGTGATCTTTATCTAGAATACATCAATATCTTACTCTACTTACCAAACAAATACTTCTCAATTTCCTCTTCTACTTCCATATCATTTTACTTCATTAACATTGCCCATGTTATTTTTTTTTAAAAAAGGGAAGAAGAATAAAGGACACTGCAATAAACCAAGAAAACTACAAAACTTTTTTTTTTCAATTTCTATCTATTCTGTATTGTGGTGTTACAATGGAAAGACTGTTGGCTAAAATTCAAGATTCCTGGGATATAGTCCTCTCATTAATCAACCTAATGCCTCGATTGCTTAATTTGAAAAATGGAGACAATCAAACCTAACTACCTCCCTGAATTCTCTGGGAAGCTTGTAGGAGCTTCTTCTATGAAATAAGTGGCATCTTTAAGAGGAGGCAACCTGGTGGCAGGGGCTGGGAGGAAATATGGGTGTGTCTATCTAGCTAAACAATTCTCACAGACATTTAAGGTAGCAAAGGACTCAGGCAGGTGGGGAAGAAAGCCAGGAAGAGGGGGCGATGCAAAGCAGAAGCAACAGGACCCACAGAACCTCTCTCTTTCAATCCACAGCTTTGTGCAGGGACATGGATGAGGGGGCCCCAGACCAGCTTTCAGACCAGAATTCTGGAGATAAGGAGGCATGCACAGAGACGAGATTAAGGTGGAAAAAAGACGAGGAAAAGCAAATATTGCCATGTATCTACTCCCTGAAATGTGCCATGCCAGGCACCCAGAAAAAAAAGCAGTGAGAGGATGAGCTGAGTCAAGGGGTGATGGTTCTCACTGCTTTCACATTCATTCAAAGGAGCCTCTGGATGGCTTGGTCAGAGGCCAGGCAGGTTGGTATCATCCCTGTTTTGTTGATCAGGACCCTGAGACACAAACAGTTTAGATGATTTGCCCAAAGTCACCTAATTTGTAACTGAGAAATCCAGGATTAAAACCCAAGCTCTCTCATTTCTATTACTGGTAGGTTTTCATTTTCATTTTTTCTTTTCTGCTATTTGGTAATTGGTGAGGATTTTATATGTTAAACTTTAAGTGAATTTTGTTAAAGATTTTATTTATTTGACAGAGAAAGAGAAAGAGTACACACGAGCAGGGGGGATGGCAGGAGGCAGAGGGAGAAGCAAGCTCCTCACTGAGCAGGAAGTACTAGTTGGGACTCAATCCCAGGACCCCAGGATCATGACCTGAGCTGAACGCAGATGCTTAACTGACTGAGCCACCCAGGTGCCCCCATTTTAAGTGAATTATCCTCATTTTATACCTGCAGAATATACTCATAGTAATTCACATTATAAGAAATACAATCTGAATATCAGATCAACGAAAACATTTCCTAAAACAGATAAAATTTATTTAAAAACAAAACAAGAGGGATGCCTGGGTGGCTCAGTGGTTGAGCATCTGCCCTTGGCTCAGGGTGTGATCCCAGAGTTCTGGGATCGAGTCCCACATTGGGCTCCCTGTGAGGAGTCTGCTTCTCCCTCTGCCTATGTCTCTGCCTCTCTCTCTCTCTCTCTCTGTCTCTCATAAATAAATAAATAAAATCTTTTTTAAAATAAATAAATAAAAATAAATAAATAAAAACACAACAAGGGCTAGGCCTTTTGGGCAATCGAGTGAGTCCTTGGATAAGCCTCAATGCTCCATCAGTCAGAGATCCTGTCAGTGATGACCCAGTAAACACAGAAAACATTATCATTCGATTTAAATGGCCTGTGAAGTAGAAAACAACTCCTAGTTGCTTTGACTACTTTGGCACTTATTCTGGAAAACCATGGACTTTGAAACCTAGAACTGAAGCAAAAGTGAATGAGGTTAACTATTCGCTATGAGCTTTTTATTTTTCATTTAAAGACTAAGAGAAAGTTATCAGTCACATATCGAGGAATGCACAAAACATGGTAGTAACCAATCAGCTCACAAAATCCTGATTGTGCTTTCTATAAGGAAGAGGTTCTGAGCAAATATGTAGATGAAAGAATATACATATAAGTGGATCTGGAGGACTGGTACGTATGAATATGCAAACTTCCAAGAACAGGACAAGAGGTTAGCCACAATGAGAAGAGCAATGAAATGACTGAACTAATAATTCCCAAATGAAACAAAGCTGGGAACATTTGGCAGCAAGGGTATCCTCCCTATCTTTGAAGCACAGGTGTCCTGCACAGCTGCACAGAAGAGTTTATTGCTCCCTTCTCTCTGTTCCAACAGCAATTTGTTTATATCTCCATGAGAGTACTCTAATTCAATCCATGGCCATGCTTCCCTAAGACTAGCTCAGACCTGACCTAACTTAACTCCCCTACCCAATTCTGAATGGCCTTTTACCCGACACTTCTGCAGGATGAGGACTCGAGCACAAAACAAAATACAAAGAGCACACCACTTAGATTTAGCTGACTGACCATCAGGGGGAAACCCAGCAGGGCACAGATGGCACACACAAAAGAGGTGACTGAGACGTGTTTCAAGAACCAACAGTTTACAGGATGTGGGCAGGTCAGAGGGTATCATAGGAAGAGTGGAGCAGTCAGGGCTTTCCACAGTTAGAAGCCTACAACCCCCCTCCCCTAATGCAGAGGCGAGGGAAGGAGGGGGTGCTGGAACTGGCAAGGTCTGAGCTGTAAAAGAGGTCCACCCATCAGAGGCTCTAGCCTTCAACAGCAGATGGAACCCTCCAGCACACTCCTGCTCCTGCTCCTGCTCCTGCACAAGCTCCTGCTCCTGCTCCTCTAAAGTCTCCCATGACCTGAACCAAACTAGAAACCAGAGGGCAAGAGAGCTTGGTCCTTGGAGGTTCTAAACAGAGCTCTGAGGAGCACCGAGGAGGGTGAAGAGTGGCTCCGGAAGGGCAAACAGAATATCCAGAGGCTGAGGTTGCCCACTGGGCTGTTCACTGAAGTATTACTCATAAAAGAGAAAAATGAGAAAGAACCTAAATGTCCATCAAGGTAAAAAAAAAATTATTTTACATACCTTAATGAGGTGAGAAAATGCTAATGATAATGTAAGTGAAAAATAAAGGCGTCCAAATTGCTGCCTTTGTGATATCATCTTTATATGAAAATATGCACAGAAAAAGAACAGAATATTAATAGCATTATTCACAGATAGTGAGATTATGGATTATTATAACTATATGGTAAAGCTGCCAAAATAGCTAAGGTGACTGTAGACTAATCAATTAAATGAGAATCTCTATTACAAAAGAACAGTCCCTTGGAATGTTCACTGGTCTGACCACTCCTATAGAACTGGACAGGACATTTTAAAAGTGGCATCAGGGGCACCTGGGTGGCTCAGTTGGTCTGACTCTTGATTTTGGCTCAGATCACAATCTCAGGGTTGTGGGATCCAGCCCCACATGGGGTTCCTCACTCAGTCTGCTGGAGATTCTCTCTCTCTCTCCCGCCTGCCATTCCCCATCCCCCACCCCCATTCATTCCCTCTCTCTCTCTCTCTCTAATAAATAAATAAATCTTTAAAATATTTTTCAAAAACAAAATAAGATAAAAATAAAAGTGACATCAACCAATCAAACCTCTTCAGGGAAGACAAAGTGATACTTTGAGACCTGAAATCCAATGCATGGGAAGGACATGAGAATAAAATTGGGCACGTTTATCTATTATTTTCCATATTTCACATCATGCTGTCCCATTTCCCCCATATGTAGAGAGGTCTGTCTTATAATCACTCAAATCACTAAAAAAATTGTGCCTTCTCCACCCCAATATATCATGTAATATAAGAACAAATTCTAAATCTTAAAACAAAATTTAAATATCTTGAAATAGCATTAATCTCCCGGCATATTCTGGATTTATTTTCTCTCTCTCATCCCTGCTTTGCTGGATGTTGTAAACCCATGCTGAATTTAACAAGTAGGCAATCCAGCACAGATTCAGACCTTCCTCAATTTGTGATGGGGTAATGTCCTGATAAACCCATGATAAGCTGAAGATATCACATCAGAAATGCATTTAATAAACATAACCTACCGAACATCATAGCTTAGCCTAGCCTACCTTAAATGTGCTCAGAACCCTTACATTAACCAAAGTCATCTAACAACAGAAAGCCTATTTTATAATCAAGTGTTGACTGTGTCATGTAATTTATGGAATACTGTATTGAAAGTGAAAAACAGAAGGTTGTAAGTGTATGGGTTGTGAGCATGTGGCTGACGGGGAGACTACAGCTGCCCAGCATCATGAGAGATGCTGACATCACACCCATACTGCTAGCCCAGAAAAGATGTAAATTCAAAATCTGAAATAAAGTTCCTGCTGAATGAGCATCACTTTTGCACCATGATAAAATTGAAAAATCATAAGTTGAACTGTTCATGGTAAGTTAGGGGCCATCTGTATAAATAAAGTACTTTAGTGTTAGAATGTGTGTGTGTACAAATATAAATATAACCATCAATTTAGAGATTTTATGTACCCTAACCAGTATATCGGTGACAGTGTTGAGAGCTCTCAAGGATTATAAATTTTCCAACCTCTCTGAGGTTGAACCTCCTATATCTCTCAGCCTCTTCATTTTATCTCTGAATATTTTCTCTTCATCCTTATTATAACAGTAAATGTGGAAACTTTTTATTATTTTAATGGTAAATATTGCAGCTTCTCTAAAAGACAGGAAGGTGAGACTCAGTTCCCACGAAGAGAGCTTGAACTAGTTTGCTAGCCCACACCACCAGGCCTCCCACACAGCAGGTATCCAGAATGTTTGTTTAATAAATAAAATGAGTTACACTGGTGCAGTTTCACACTCACATTTACTGACCTTCCTGAGTGGGAAAGATACAGTCGCTAAAGACATACATCAAGACTGCTTTGAGAGAGGTAACATCTGCTAAGTTACTTGAGTCACAAACAAAAGGAGCAAACCTGATGCTTCAAATACCATTATCACTGAGTAATTGTTTTTAAAATTAGAGAAAGTCTCCAATAAGCAGAACTGTGGTTTAAGATAAAGTAGTAAATTTTCAGCTGTACTCGAGAAATTGAGTAGTACTAATGACTATAGTAATTTATGCCAGAGCATGCTTTTAGTCTAGCATAATGGAAAAAGAAATTTATTCTCTTTTACGACCTACTGTGAGTTAGTTCTGGGCATTCAATAATCCTCAAAGAAATTAGTGAGCTTTCTGAAATGTAATTTTTTTAATCCTTCAAATACATAAATGTTAAAATAATACTCAATTTTCAGAGAAATGGGCACTGATGACAAACTTACTATTTCCTATGAAGACAAAGTATTTAGAGGATTTTCATAATTCTTTTACTTCAAACCCTCTAGATCTATGTCTTTTAAGCCAAGAGTATCTCCCATAAATTTGGAGTTTGGGTCATCAGCAACTTCTTTCCTCTTTTAGTGCTGTGATTAACTTTTATGAGGAGTGAAAAAAATCCTCAACATTTGCATCTCAGATTTCTTTACATACTCTGTGAATCATGCCAGCAATAGGTAGTAAGACTCTGGCTTGTGGAAGAGATTGGAAATCAGGAACAACAAGTTTAGTTAACACTACAGGTATTGAGTCACTGGTTCTTGGCCAAATATCTCAAGTCAAGTGTTCCCAGGAAAAACAAGGGTGCCCCACTGACTTCCCAAAATGTATGAAGTCTTCATTCTTCGAAATTCCCCTTCTCTATCCTGGGGCAAACATTTCAAGGAGAACTTTTCTGTTTTCATGTGTTTGTTTCTTTGTTGAGAGAGAGAGAGAGAGAGAGAGAGTGTGTGTGTGTGTGTGTGTGTGCACGCGCATGCTGGAGCAGGAGAGGGAGAGTGGGGGGAAGGGGCAAAGGGAGAGAAAGAAAGAGAATTCCAAGTGGACGCCATGCTCAGCAGGTGCAGAGCCTGACGCAGGGCTCCATCTCACAACCTGAGATCATGACCTGAGCTGAAATCAAGAGTCAGACCCTTAACCAACCACTCAGGTTTGCCCCTTTCTCCTGGTTTTTGAAAGAATGACAGCTCTGAGAGCAATAGGTAACTATATCTGTATTGGCTACTTCCATTCTTTAGCTAACTAGCTACCAAACACATGCACACCTTCAACTACTCATTTGGTGAGTGTTAGTTTTCTCATGGTTTGGTGAAAATATTGCCAGCTTTGGAGTTAGAGAGGCCTGGGTTCAAATACTGCTCTGTCATTTACTAACACTATCAGATTCCATTTTCTCAATTATAAATATGGGAGTTACCATACCTACTTAGAGCTATTATGAAGATAAAATGAGATACATGGAATATGAAAGCAGCTGTCACATAATAGGTACTCAATTCATTAGTGCCTTTTGTCTTATTTATTTTTGACAGAAGTTTTCTTGTGTTTACTCTACTGACAAGAGAGGTAGGGAATTCGGTGGCTGAAAAGAATTCTCCTTGCCCATTCCCCCAGGCCACACCCATCTTCCTCAAAAAACATGCCCCCTCTTTGCCCCTGCAATAAATAAACAAACAAATAAATGTAGAAAGCTCAAAATCAACTTGCTGTTTTGTTGATCATTTACTGAGTGACATTAAGACAAAAATTGGTACTCCCTTTTGCGTCTCATCAGCTAGCTTTGTAAATTTGTGGATTTGTAAGCAGGGTCTGATTACACATTGAAAAAAAAAACGACCAGGAAACCTGCCCTAAGCAAGGAAGTCAATGCATAAGTTCCTGAGGGGCTTCTCTGTAGGAAGAAAGCACAGGGTGATGAAGGACCCAATGCATCTTCAGCAGTTATCACCTAGATCTAGGGCTGGTTGTCCCCTTATGGGTATGTGTGTGTGTGTGTGTGTGTGTGTGTATATATAGCTTTTAACAAAATAACAAGGAAGGGTACAACTAATTACCAGCAAGTTACCAGTTACTAGGATTTCCTGGTAAAAATAGTTGAAACTTCTCATAGGATGAAATTGGGACAATCACAAAATGCAAATTGGTAAAAGTCAAAACTGGAGCAAATGCCAGACATTCAGTCATAGTTTCCTTTTATCTTGAAAAAAAAAAAAAAAAACCCAAAACCTAGTTTTACACTAGCTTGTTTAAGCATGTTTACTGACACACACAGGAATATAAATGCTCTTGTTTCAATCCAAACTGTGCTCCAATAAGGGACTTCTGATCAATAATTGAATCTCTTCCAGACAAAATTGTTTTGGGTAGCTAATACCAAAAGAGAATAGTTTTGTAATCCCACCTTGAAGCAACTACATAGTGTTGTTTTGCAGACAATAACAACCTCCCAGTTTGTGGGAGCTCAACAGTGGAGAAGCAAGCCAACATTTGCAAGGCAGTAGAGCCAAGAATAGTTGGCACTGGGGGAGCCTCCACTGCACAAGCTAGGAAGGGGCCAGTTCTTAGGTTTGCACATGGCATTCATGATAAAGGAGGTACTGTATTTCAACACGAATGTCAACAGTTTGCTTCGACTGTCATCTTTCTCAGACAAGACCAGGCACGTTCAGGGTGGTATGACCATAGACTGTCATATCTTTTCCAAATAGCAGATGCAAAAATAATCAAGCTGTGCTTTCACAGGATATTAACGAATCCATCAGTATTACCAAAACATTTAAATGACAAATTATAAATAAGGTACGTGATATGTCATAGCAGCAGCATTACGTCAAGCCCCGTAAAGGGAGTTCTTGCATGAGTACAGTATGGATAGACCCTATAATTTCAAACGGACGTTTTGTTGTTATAAAATACAGCTGTGCAAGTTTAACACTTTTTTGCCCTCTGAAACTGATAATATGCTGTATGTTAATTAGTTGACATTAAATAAAATTAAATTTAAAAACAATTTTTTAAACATGAATTCAGATATTTTTAGTGGGGTGGGGTTTTTTTGGGGGGGGCAGTAGGTAAAATACTAATTATAGAAGAAACTCTGGAAGTATTAGATATATCAGTAACCAGAGTATAGTGTATACACTGGCTAATTAGCTAATAACTCAATCTTGTGATCAATCTCATAGTTGTTGGCTTATGAAATGGGGGGAAGATTTCCAGGGGAATAGTCACCAGGAAGTTAGATGAATCACTTGGGCTCCCGTCAAAGGTAGGTCTAAGCCAGGAACAGGGAGGCACAGTCTATAATCCAAGAGAACCAAAAAAGAATAGCTGCCCAGAAATCAGAAAACCTGTTTTAGCTCTACTTCCTTCAACTGCATTTCGTTCTTTGAACTTCAGTCTCCTCATCTATAAAATGAGGGCATGGTCTTTCTGCACAGAGTCATTATGAGTCTCAAGTGGGATAAAATATCAGCAATGGTTTATAATCCTTGGAGCGTAAAGCCAACATCGGGTAAAATGTGTATTCAACGTCAGGGACTCCTCAATAATGAATCAGGGAGTAAAACCAAAGGATTTAAGCAGCAGGACTTCTTAGAGACCTAGTGTTAGAACTGCTCCCAGAAGCTCTGCTTGAAGAATTCTGATATTTCCATTTAGCCTGGGCAGCAACTCTAAATTCTAAGGGCAACCTGTCCTGCAGTCTGCTGCCTGTGCCAAGACTTTAGGAGAGGGAGGAGGGTATACAAACCAGGCCCACAGTTTGATTATGCCGTTTCCTGACAAAGTTTGGGCAGATGCCCCAAACACAGGATCTAAACACATTACTTTTGCATTACATACACTTAAGAATTTCTGCCTTAGGGACACCTGGGTGGCTCAGTGGTTGAGTGTCTGCCTTTAGCCCAGGGCATATTCCCAGGGTCCTGGGATCGAATCCCACATCAGGCTCCCCACAGGGAGCCTGCTTCTCCCTCTGCCTGTGTCTCTGCCTCTCTCTGTGTCTCTCATGAATAAATAAATAAAATCTTAAAAAAAAAAGAATTTCTGCTTAAAATTTTTTTCTTCCATAATTTTAATGTATTTACATTTCTATGAATTTACATATTTTTCTCTCCACTACTTAACCCAAAAATTGTCTAATGCCAAAAATTAACTTGATTTCCTATATATCTTATAATTTCTCATTGTGAAACTGAAGGCTTAAATATGCTCATTGTGGGAATATAAAGAAAGCAGCGTTAACTACAGTGATTTCAGTTTGCAGTGATTAACCACGGGACTCAAGACTACCAGCCCCTGACCTTATGGGCTCTGTGACAATGGCTAAATTACCATTTCCCACTGTGCCTCATTTTTCCTCAAAATGGGGATAATAATCGTCCCTACCTCCCAGGGATGTTATGAATTCATTGCAGTGAGTTAATATTTGTAAAACACTGAGAACAGTGTCTGATACATATCATGTATGTTAAATAAACTGCAACTTTCCATCAAACCTTAACGGAAGACAGTGTTTCACAGACCTGGCCTGAAGTTGTTATTCTAAACCAACTGCTTCCTCTCATCCCTTCTGACCTTATTCATCTCTTGACCCCAATCACAAGATAAAGGACCATCCAACTAGAGAATCTAAAGAACTATTAGAAGTTTATGCCGCTCCCTATTAACTAATTTGGAAAAAGAAATAGAAGGTATATTACATGTGGTGCACCAGTTGGGCAAATCTCTTCTACAAGCTGTTGATATTAACTTCAGGATGCCATAACCGTAATTTCTAATAAACGAGACTCAGGATGGCTGGTTTGAAATGGCACATAACAATAATAAATACAGACAACAGCCAACTTTCTTCACCACAGAATATCTTGCCAAGCTTAACAGCAACTTACTTTTACTTGTTCAGTTGCCATCATGGGAAGGTAAAAAACAAAAGGCACTTGTTTATTCTGTGCTCATTTTTCTGGGTTAGCTACAGGTTCAGCCTACACTCATCTTCCCTATAACTTGTTGGTGAGAGAAACTAGGGACATCACAATGGACTCTGGATTCTCTGAGTCACTTGTGTGTCCTTGGGGTCTCCTGGCACTTTGTCAAAATGCTCCCTTGTTATGAAGGGTCTCTGTCCTTGCTTCCTTTCCATTGATCAGGGCCATCCACGAGATGTTCAGTGCTGTAAAGACAGCACGAAACAAGTGCTCATCTCTAGAATGAAAACTTCTCATAAATCTGAATCCTTAGAGGTATTTTTATGAGGCATTTGAGTCAGCCCAATGCAACTGTATTTTAAGGGAGCTACAAATGAGCTAATAAAACTCAATTGACTGGCTTTTTCTTACCAAACCCCACAAGTATCAGACATTTATACACAGTTTATCTTAAAAACTTGCTTTGGGACAAGATTTTGAATTCATATTTCAATTCTATCTTGGGTAAAAGCTGACAATTCATTTTTCTGGAGTTGAATGTATGGAAAGACACCTGTGAGATGTGCCAGGCAATTTATTTTTTTTTTTAAGATTTTATTTATTCATAGAGACACACAAAGAGAGAGAGAGAGAGAGAGAGAGAGAGAGAGGCAGAGAGAGAAGCAGACTCCATGCAGGGAGCCCTACGTGGGACTTGATCCAGGGTCTCCAGGATCATGCCCTGGGCTGCAGGCAGCACTAAACCGTTGTGCCACCGGGGTTGCCCCTGTGCCAGGCAATTTAGTATGAAAATAAAGATAAGTTGTTTTTAAGGAAGATCACCTTGCTTTGAGAAGATAGGCAATGCTGGACTCTTTGAAAGAGACTTCAGAATCTTTTCACAAAGATTGAGTAGACACAAGTAAGCTCTCTGGATTTGTAAACCTATTTAAAGAATGTTAAGAACCACTTATTTTCAGCCTATAATTTTAGAATGTCAACATCATGTTTACTTAAGATTTCAGCCAAGGTTTTGAAATGAGTATGTCACATTCCAAGCCCAATCTTTCTTCCTAGGTGTCAAAATATGACAGAAGAGCTGAAATAATATGGTCTTGGGCCCTAGATATTTTAAGAAACTGCAGAAAATTATTTAGGCATAATCCCAAATACATGATTCTCTTTGATTTAAGTGTCACTGCACAGATAAAAGTTTCCATGAGCACTGGATATAGTTTAAGATGATTATAACCTCAAGAAGGTTTGGAGCCTTTGATGGTCTTTATATCAGAGAAGAAAATTTCTCATTAATTATTCATTATGGTAAAACTTCTTCAGAGAAAAGAAGTTTCTTTTCTTTTCTTCTCATCAGAGAAAAAAAACTTCTGCTTCTTCAAGATAATCCTTCTACTGACCTCAGTACATTTGATTAAATCTTCTATTTCTACACTTCATGCATCATATGCAACTTTATTCATTTTTACCTGTTTGCTCCATGCTCTACTAATGTGCAAGTTTCTTAGGAGCAGGGATCATCTCTGATTTCACTGTTTTATTTCCCAGTGCCTAATACAGAATAAATGCTCTGTGTTTTTAGTCTATGTGCTGCTGAAGTGAGCACAAGTGCTCTGTGTTTGTTGATCACAAGAAACTTCTCTAAAACTTGATTGATAAACATTTCAGTAAAATGACACAGAAAGGAATTTGTGCCATAGGATAATCTATCATTAATCCTAGAAAAATGATTCTATAGGTCAGATTGCATTGCGTTTCATGAACAAGATCTCTAAAATCTTCTGTACAGTAAATACAACATGAAATGGACACTAAGCAATTATTTTATAAAATATTCAAGGTAAATAGAAATACATACAATTCAAGATTTAAATGGTCTTACCAGAAACAATTTTTCTAAGTGAATAAATCACTTTTTTTCCTGCATGGACATTCCTGAATCATAACCAATCCATTAAGTGAACTCTAAGACAGAGAAGTGTTCAATGGACATTTTGAAAGAACACTGGGAGTCAGAAAGTGAATTTCAACATCTAATATTTTTGCTGCATTGCTTTAATCATGGGTGAACAGTAAAGCAGTGATTTATTGTCTCTTACGAATAAGATTTATAATTAAAAGCTAAAGAAGAAAAAAGAAGGGGCACCTGGCTGGTGCAGTCAGTTGAGCATCTATCTTGGTTTCAGTTTGGGTTTTGATCTCGAGGTCATGATCTTGGGGTTGTGAGATCGAGCCCTGCATTGGGCTCTGTGATCAGCGTGGAGTCTGCTTGGAGCTCGCGCTCTCTCTCTCTCTCTCTCCCACTGCTCCTGCCCCCTGTGCTTTCATGCTCTCTCCAAAATGAATAAATAAATTTAAAAAAAAGAAGAAGATGAAGAAAAAAGAAGTGAACCTGAGCCCAGAAGTTCTAAAGGTCTCCAAGAGTGTGCATATCTCTTGTATCCGGACTAAGAAGAACATTACGGAAAGTGTAGAAAGGCGGGGGTGCCTGGTGATACGGTGACAGAGAAACAGCAAAGAATCAGCCTCCACTGAACTCAGACTCCAAAGTCACTTCAGGAGAAACTTCTCTAACTCCAAGTATAAAGTTTGCCTCTCCCGTCCCCAGTCATATGTATGAAGACTTTTAAGTCACTGAATGCATAAAGGGCCACCCTTTTATAGACTAACAGGCATATCCAGATTCTCACAGGTACTTCAGGTCTTCACAGACCTGGTTACAACTTCCGGGCCCCTGAAGTTGCTTGACTCCACTTACGATGTGAAAGCATATCTATTAAAGCTGCCACCATTGCCATCAAGACAAGAACCACAGCTATCACGGCTCCTGTCACTCCTGCTTCCACCACCTTTCATCTACCCAGCACCTGCTTTGGGTGAGGCTCTGCACCAGGTGTTTTACAAATGTGATATCTAATCCTCCTAGAGCCCCAAGAGGAAAGTGCTGGCATCTCCATCTACAGGGGAGGAAGCTGAGGCTTAAGGACACTTGGAGCCAAATGGCAGAGGCAGATTTGAAACTGAGCTTGTCCAACACCACGGTCTATGCCTTTTTCCCTGCAGCCTGACCTCGGAGCCCCTATTTATTGGGCATCTGCTGTCTCCCAGGCTCAACGCTAGTTGTTTTAAATATATATTTAAATGTCTCAAAAACAAGGGTTAGAGGTGGGTTGCAGATCATTAAACTGAAGGAACTTCCCGAGGAGCACAGAGCTAGTAAATGACAGAGCTCAGATTTAAATTCCTCGTTTATCAGTACTGATATAAAAGCTAAATTTTCAAACTCTTTCCTTTGGCATAAGCTTAATAAGAAAGATACCCCGGTGCTAATAGTTTAGATGTGACATTAGATTAAACCAAACCAAACTAGACTTATCTGGCTATGTCCCTTATGTTAGAAAAATAATTCAACCTGTTGAACGTCCTAAACACTAAACCAACCATAAAAGACTGAAAACTAGAATCAATGTTAAGTCATGAAGACTAACACTCTACAGATCCAGCATGCTTTCAAATAACATTTTAAATAACTGTTCTTTTTCTAAAGGAAGAAAGCAGCAGTTTATCCTCACAATATTCTAGTGAAATAAACAGGGAGTAAGTTGTTTTCTGTTCAGAGAAAGGAAAGGTCCATTGAAGTATAGAAATACAGGACTGTGTACAGTCCAGAAACTTGAGCCTACAAACCCAGACCTGAAGGTAGGTCTCTGTCCACCCAGTGAGGATGCTCTGCCCTCCGATACTGGCTACATTTTCTCTCCAAAGAAAATGAGGTCTGCTGATTTTCAGGGGATTACGAGGCTCCCCACCACTTGAGTTTGGTTCTCTGGCAGAGAGCATTAATGCTCGCTTTCTAGGTTTGGGGTTCAGTTTAGTTTGAGCATAATAACGCTCACTTCACTGCACTGACCTTTAGCTAAGAGCTAAATAAGGAAATGTAGAAAATAAAGCACCATTTCCATCACGTAGCAGAAAATAAACACACGAAATTATTACTGAAAAGGAGGTGTAAGCAAGATACCAATGAGGAAAAAGGGAAACAATCTCCCATTTACTAGCGCTGACAATGTGCCCATCGCTATTCGAGCACTCAAAAAGCATTAACTTGTTTATTTTTATGACTTTTATTATGCCCCTTTTATGGATGAGAAAACTGAGACACAAAAAGGTTAATAACTTGCCCAGGATGACACAGCTGTCACAGTAATTCAATGAACAGGGATTTAAACCCAAATAGAGAATCCATGCTCCCGAGTAAACTATTTAAAAAATGGAGTATCATTCAAAATGTCATAAACGAGTGCCACTAACGCTTGCCTAAGAAAAGTCGGGCCACAGCTCACCATGCCCAATCCATGTCCTCTCCACTGGGCCCCCTGATGGCAAGAGAATAACGGACAAGACAGGAGATGGGCTGCTGAGGAGGGAACAGCCCTATTTCTATTAAAAAAAAAAATAACATTAATAACATGTTTACCAAGACCAAGCTGAAAAAAAAAAACACAAGGGTGAATTTTAGGAAGAGAGGCAGCTGTGTTCAATTTTACATAAAGAGAATGACCATCATTGATTTTTAGAACATCTACACTAAAAGTTGCAAATATTTGCAGAATACAGAAATCTGACCTCAATAAACTTTAACCATCATTGGCGGGATGCCTGAGTGGCTCAGCGGTTGAGCATCTGCCTTTGGCTCAGGACGTGATCCTGGGATCTGGGATCAAGTCCCACATCAGGCTTCCTGCAAGGAGCCTACTTCTCCCTCTGCCTGTGTCTCTGCCTCTCTCTCTCTGTGTCTCCCATGAATACATAAATAAAATCTTTAAAAATAAATAAACCATCAATGGAGCAGTAAGCTCTTCGATGAAGAGAAGCATTTTTCCCCCCTTCCAGCCCTATTTTTTTTCTGTTTCTTCCATTAGATCTTTGCATTTACCATGATGATGATGATTTCATACTTACTAAGTTCCTACTTTGTGCCCAAAGTCTGATACAAGTTTTACATTTAAAACATAAACAATCATTTGAGACTCTCAACAGCTCTACAGAGTCAGTGTCACTGCCTTTCCCATTTTTGAAATGAAGAAACGGAGACTCAGAAAGGTGGAGTAACTTGCCCAAGGTCACACAGCCAGGATACAAATTCATTTTTGTTTGCTCTAAAAGCCCATAATATTAATCACGTATGGCCAGCAAAAACATGTGGCCACTGACTGTCTGCTCCTCACACAGACACAAAGGCCACAGGGAGGGCTGCGCATTTTGCCTAGCTCCACCAGCCCGAGTCCTGGACAGAGGTGACTGGACATGGTCAGAAGGCTCCAGAGAGCCACACTGGTCAAGATGGACCAGAAACCTAAGTGCGCTGTAGCCACACTCTTTAGACTAGAAACAGGTACACTCGCTCAGAAGTAAACAAAATATTTAGGAAGATGATCTAACCGGGAAAACATCCCAAAGGCAGACCTGTATGTTTAGTTTTCAGAACATGTGTTAGTACAAAGTTCATCACAGTTCTGAAGGAAAGAATAGAGTGCTTCAAGACTGAGCAACAAGATACTGGAGGAGAGAAGCAAAAGCTCCTGTTTTTAGTCTACAATGTCCTTGGATTTGGATATACCGCCTATAACTGTGTATGATTACATTTTGATAGACAGGAAATGATGGGGGTAAGTCGGATTAAAAAAAAAACATCAAAGAAGGGTTTAAATTATTTATGGAGGTAATAGGAAAAATACTTCAATGATGGGTACATCATTATTAAGTAACATTTTTTAAAAGAAATTTCAGTTGGGGGCACCTGGGTGGCTCAGTTAAGCATCGGATTAGATTTTGGCTCAGGTCCTGATCTTGAGGTGGTAGGATGGAGCCCCATGAGGGCGGGTTCTGCACTCAGTGGGGAATCTGCTCCTCTCTCTCTCTGCCCCTTCCCCCACACACGCTCTCTGTGTCCCCCTCTCTCTAAAATAAATGGATAAATCACGAAGGAGGAGGAGGAGAAGAAGAAGAAGAAGAAGGAGGAGGAGGAGGAGGAGGAGGGGGAGGAGGAGAAATTTCAATTGGTGACTAAGCACAGTAAGTCTTTCAATAGATAAAAGTATGTTCTATTACAACCAATTATTACCAGGGTTGATAAAAAAATATGAGAAAAAATAAAAATCCTTCTTTCTTAGCACTCCACTCCCATCCCCTCAAACATACTTGGACCATCCTGAACCACTTGTGCTTCTCAGGATGTACCATGCTCTCCCCAGTGTTGGGGATGCTCGTAGTGCAATCTCAACCAGGAAGTTGTTGACTCCTCTCCTTTTCTGATTAAACTACTTCAGCATTCCTCCTCCAGGAAGCTTCCCTGGATCCCCTCCTCTGTGCTAACTTCTTTTTTTTCTCTCTCTCTTTTTAAAGATTTTATTTATTTATTCATAAGAGATACAGAGAGAGGGGCAGAGACCTAGGCAGAGCTCCCTGCAGGGAGCCAGAGGTGGGACTCACCCCAGGACCCCCGCATCACAACCTGAGCCAGAGGCAGACCCTCAACCACTGAGCCCCCCAGGCGCCCCTGTGCTAACTTCTATCACAGGATTCATCCCACTGTGTACTTGTTGGTCTCCACAAGAAAGTAAGAATTCTTTGATCTCGGGGACCATGCTCATTGTTCTTTTAAATCCCGGCACTTAGCGAAGGTGCCCAATAAAATTTTACTAAGCGA
Source organism: Vulpes lagopus (assembly GCF_018345385.1). Taxonomy (NCBI): domain Eukaryota; kingdom Metazoa; phylum Chordata; class Mammalia; order Carnivora; family Canidae; genus Vulpes; species Vulpes lagopus. The sequence continues at coordinate 9,245,471 of NC_054824.1, forward strand.
ATGAAAACATATTGCAGAATTAAGACTCTCTTAGAAATAAAAGGGAAATCTATTTATTTTTTTTTAATTTTTTTTTAAATTTTATTTATTTATGATAGGCACACAGTGAGAGAGAGAGAGGCAGAGACATAGGCAGAGGGAGAAGCAGGCTCCATGCATCGGAAGCCCGACGTGGGATTCGATCCCGGGTCTCCAGGATCGCGCCCGGGCCAAAGGCAGGCGCCAAACCACTGCGCCACCCAGGGATCCCGGGAAATCTATTTAAAATGCAAACTTTTTCACTATTTTATTCTGGCCCTCATAGTTCATAGGGTGTGGTTTAAAAATACACGCAGCAGGATTTACTGGATATTGCCAACTGCCCTTCATAAAAAATGTCCTATACCTCCAAACCACATAAATATAGGGTACTTCAAATCGATCAGTGTTCAATGGATGTATCCATTCAGGTAGTGTAATTGAATAATACAAAGTTTCGATCAAAATTTAAGAAGCGCAGTGGCAATCGCATTTCGAACAACCAGGGGCTGCCCGGTGCTGCCCTGGTCTGACGCCCATTCCCGTCGGGGACAAGCCATTCACCCACCTTTTGGTTTCAGGTTCTCCACCTGTAAGATGGGGGTAACCATGCCTGCCACTCGCTGCTTCCTTCGGATCCGGTGAGGTTAGCGGAGGCCTGGGGAAGTGGAGGTCTTCACAGTAAAGGCACCGCTATCAAAACCATTGCGCGGGGGCTCCCCGGGGGGCTCAGCGGTTGAGCGCCGGCCTTCCCCCCAGGGCGTGTCCTGGAGGCCCGGGATCTAGTCCTGGGATCGAGTCCCAGGATCGAGTCCCAGGATCGAGTCCCGAATCGAATGATCCTGGGATCAAGTCCCAGGTCAAATCCTGGGATCGAGTCTTGGGATCGAGTCCTGGGATCGAGTCTCGAATCGGTCCCGGATCGAGTCCTGGGATGGAGTCCCGGATGGGTCCCGGATTGAGTCCTAGGATCGAGTCTCGGATCGTGTCCCAGATCGAATCCTGGGATCGGATCCTGGGATTGAGTCCTAGGATCGAGTCCTGGGATCAAGTCTCGAATCGGTCCCGGATCGAGTCCTGGGTAGGTCCCAGGTTGAGTCCTAGGATCGAGTCTCGGATCGTGTCCCAGATCGAATCCTGGGATCGGATCCTGGGATCGAGTCCTGGGATCGGGTCTCGGATTGAGTCCTGGGATCGAGTCTCGAATCGGTCCCGGATCGAGTCCTGGGATGGAGTCCCGGATGGGTCCCGGATTGAGTCCAGGATCGAGTCTCGGATCGTGTCCCAGATCGAATCCTGGGATGGGATCCTGGGATCGAGTCCTGGGATCGAGTTTCGAATCGGTCCCGGATCGAGTACTGGGATCGAATCTTGGATCGTGTCCCCGGATCGGGTCCCGGATCAAGTCCCCCATCGGGCTCCGCACACGGAGCCTGCTCCTGCCTCTGCCTGTGTCTCTGCCTCTCTGTCTCTCTCTGTGTCTCTCATGAATAAATGAACAAATAAAATCTTTAAAAAGTGTGACTCCAAGGTGGATGGCGTCCCTGCCATTCGTTCTGGCCAGAACCCCCCGCTAGGCCTCCCGCTCCCCTCGCGGGTGAAGGGTGTGGACGGGGGTGGGAGCGCGAGCCACACAGGTGGGCGCACGTTCCTCTGGTGCGGGGCCGGGCCGAAGCCGCCGAAGCCGCCCAAGCCCCGGGGAACCTGAGGCCGCGCTGCGCCCCCTCTGGGCGCCGGGAGAGACGGGCCCTCGCGGGCCGTGCGGGGCGCCGGGGGCCGTGCGGGGCGCCGGGGGCCAGCGCGGCAGGGGGGCGGGGGGCGGGGCGGGGCCGCGGCTTACCTGGGCGCGCAGGGGGGCGCCGGCGGCGGGTGCGGGACGAACACCCCGCAGGCGGGCGGCGGAGGCCGCTGCTTCCTCCTGGAGCGCCAGATGCGGAAGGCGGTGGGCTTCTTGGGGGCCCTGGACGGCGCGGGCTCCGCGCGGTCGCCCCGAGCCGGCGGCAGCGGCATCTCCCCGCGCGCCTGCTCCTGCTCCTGCTCCTGCTCCTGCTCCTGCTCCTGCTCCTGCTCCTGCTCCGCCGCCGCCCGGCCGCCGCGGAGGAACATCCCGGGCGCCCGCTCGCCCGCCCCCCGGGCGCCGTCGGTCCCCGCCCCCTGGCCGCCGGGCCGGCCGCCTCCGGACGCGGACGCGGCGCGCGAGCAGCACGGCCCCGGGTCCGCACGCGGCCAGGTTGGCCCCGGGGCGAGCCAGGTGAGGCGCGCGCCCCGCGCCCCAGGTGCCGCCGCCACGCCCCCGGGGCCCGGCCCGGCCCGCAGGGGGCCGCGGGGACAGCGACCCCTGCCGGGCGCCCTGGGCACTGCGTCTCGGAGCGCGCGCCGCCGCCTGCGGGCCGGGAGCCGGGGCTGGGCGGTGGCGTCGGGGGCCTGCGGGGCGCGGGCGGCTTGTGGGCCGGGGTCGGGCGGGCACGGCGAGGGGCTTCCGTGAGCCCCGCCAGGAGGGCGGCAGAGGCGCACCCCGTGGCGGGGCCACCTGGCCTTCGGGGGGCCTGGGCCATGTCCCACGCTCGGAGGCCCCCTTCCTTCTTGCAAAACTCTCCTCCAGGGTCTAAATAATTCCTTCGTATCTGCGGCTCATAACGTGCAAAAGGATAAAAAAACAGAGAAGGGATTAGGCATTTCCCCCCCAGTTCCCAAAGGGCTTAATAGGTCCCTCGCGGTGAATTAAATGCCAGTCCCGAGGTTCTCATTATCTCCTTTACTGTTAATGACTTTCTTTCCTTAACCTCACAGTTGTGATTAAATAGCAAAAGCAACTAATATTTAAGCAAAGGAAGTAGATGAGTAATTATTTGGGGGCATTATTGGAGTAGAAAGAGCTCAAGAGCCAAGAATTAAATGCATTTCAAGTCCCTCTTATACTGCAATACATTCTTTTCTCTTCAATGACCCAATTCATGTATCCATTCACTCGTTCATTCAAGGAACTTTTATTTTTATTTAACTTTTTATATTTATAGTGGGGGCATTATTAGAGTAGAAAGAGCTCAAGAGCCAAGAATTAAGTGCATTTCAAGTCCCTCTTATGCTGCAATACATTTTCTCTTTAATGACCCAATTCATGTATTCATTCACTCATTCATTCGAGGAACTTTTATTTTTATTTAATTTTTCATACTTACAGTGTTATGCGGTCTAGCCTACACACAGTAAGTCAAATGCACAGGTCATAAGTATATAACTCAAATGTTTACATATTTAAACATTTATGTGGTTGCGGGTATAAAATCGTTTTAATGAAAGGCAGTTGACATTGTCCCAGAAAATCCTTCTGCATGTGGCTTTTAAATATACCATCCATTATAAAAATACAGAGTATTTCCCAAACTTCAGAAATCTCTCTTCTATCCTCTTCTAGTGCCTTATCTCCCGTTCTATAAGAGATAACCATTGTTCTGAGCTTTATCACCAGAGATTAAATTGGCTTCTTCTGGAAGTTCATATAAGTGGAATCACCATATGTGCTTTTCTTGTGTCCACTTTCTTTTACTCAATATTAGTCTACAAGAATCGTCTATCTTCTTACAATGTAGCAGTTTTTCATTTTGAGTAAAAAATACTGTACGCTATGCTGTGATATGAATATACCACAATTACTTTAGCCAATCTCTGGTTGGACATTTAGGTAGTTTCCAGTTTGGGATTATTATAAATAAAGAATAAAGCTGATATGAACCTTCTTAGGCATACACATTTATTTCTTTTGGGTATATACTCAAGACTTCAGTCTCTGGGTAATAGCATTTGCCTATGTTCAGCTTCAGTGAATTTTGCCAAGTAATTTCCCAAAATGGTTGTGTCAGTTTATACTCCGTTCAGCGATGTTTGGAGTCTCCAATTTTTCTACATCTTCACCAACACTCGATATATTTTTTAAAGATTTTATTTATATATTCATGAGACACAGAGAGCGAGAGAGGCAGAGACACAGGCAGAGGGAGAAGCAGGCTCCATGCAGGGAGCCCGATGTAGGACTCGATCCCAGGTCTCCAGGATCACACCCTGGGTTGGAGGCGGTGCTAAACCGCTGAGCCACCCGCGCTGCCCATCAACACTTGATATTATCAATCCTTTTTATTTTGGCCATTCTGATGAGGATGTAGTGGTATCTCATTGCAATTTTATTTCTTATTGCAATTTTAATTTATATTTTCCTCAAGAAACATTTGTTGAATTTCTTGTATGCTGATTATGTGCCCAGCCCTGACGTGGCAGGAGTTGGGCATGACTGACAGATACATAGATAATATACATTAAAAGGGAAGAGAATTAGTACAGGAATCTACAAAGCATTATGGGAGTTTGGAAACTATTACCCCAGCCTGGGAGTTTGGGAGGAAGGAAAAGGAGCCGTTAGTAAAGATTTATTATAAAAATGGCCCTTGAGTTGACCCTTAAAGGGCAGGGGGAACAGCGAGGAATGGGGAAGAGAAGCAAAGAGGAAAAAAAGAGAAGCAGAGGGGGAAAAGGAAGAGGGAAGGAAAAAGAGGAAGTTTTATGCACATTTACTCAAATATTTACAAGTTCAGAAATTCAGTCTTTCATTCTTGACTCCTCCAAGCAGAATTCCTCTTGCCACCCACTCCCTTTAAGCCACCAGTGAATCTGGAACATATTACAGGTATCACACTGTTCACATTGCATGGATGTTATGTATTTACATATCTGTGTCCCACATCAGCCTGAGAGAAACTTAAGAACATTTCTTATCTATTTTTATATTTTTAGCACATAAATGTTCATTAATTGAAATAATTAACCAGATAAATTGGTGTACTAACTTAATTGAATACCTAGAATGTTTTGGGCATAGATCTTTTAGACTGTATATTTTATAAATGCAAAGATCATGTGTGTCTTTTTCACTATTATATCCCCAGTGACCAGCACAGTGCATGGCACAGAGTAGGCATTCACTATATATTTTTAGATGAATTATATAAACAATATATTTTATATTATATAAAAAATCAGAGTTCTACATAGGAGCATAACATTACAGTACTTGTGATGAATCTAATGAGGGAAACAGGCCACCTAAATATAATATATATAATATATAAATATAATACAACTTCATCAAATTATTTACACCTTGTACAATAAAACTTGGTAAGTGTTCTAACCAAGGTGTTTCACTATTTTTCAGTCATTGCAAAAACAGATCTACTTAGGCTTGTTTGGGCAATAAATTAATTTATTATTTAAGTGGCTCATAGAATATGCCACAGAGCCAGAGAGCCAGACTCTGAAATCTAAACATGTCCAGCCACCCCCAAAGAACTGGTCTGGCAATTCCACTCTCACCTCTCAGCACTAGGGACTTCACACAGGCAGTGCTGCTACTGCTGCCCCAAGAATCAAAGGTCTGTTTTAATTACTCCTGATGGAAGATCAGCCTTCACCTCACCCCCAGTTATACACATACTGCTCCTTTCTAAAAGAAGAGTTTTATCAAGGCACATCTGATTGGGGGAGCCTGGGTCATTTAACAGCTTCCTAGCTGCAGGGGAAATACAGTTTTACCTCCAAGAGATGGAATTCAAATGGACTAAAAACTTGCCAAACACAGCACACCCCATAGCACATAAAATTTGGTCTAGGCCCCCAAAAGCATGAAAGATGGTCACTGCCAAAGCACAGAGCAAAAGACTATGAGAACACAGAAGTGACTAACTCTGTATGGCTCAGGGAAGTCATCAGCTAAGGAAGTGACAGGTTAATCAGCTATGCTAATGAGTAAGAATTTGCCAGATGGAGAAGAGAGGGCTGGCCATCCAGGAAGGGTAAACAACATGGGCCAAGTCCCAGGATTATGAAAGGGCTTGCGTTGTTGGTGAGAAATAGTGAGAAGTTAAGTGAGGCTGGAGAGAAGGAGGATGGGGTGGGGCAGAGTGGCAGGAGATGATGATGGTAAAATCAGGTGGGGCCAGATTGCTAAGTGCTTCGTACACCATGCTTTTAAGGAATTACTTTGTAGGCAATAGGGGCTGAGGTTACATTTTTCAGTAGAGGAATGACATAAACAAACTTGTGGTTTATAAGATGCATCCTGAATGGAATGGAATAGGGAGAAACTAGTAGGGTTACCCTACTCTTTGAGGAAGACCCATTAAGAGGTTGCTGTAAGAGATCAGGTGAGAAAGATGGGAGCCCATACCAAAGCAGGGGGGTGGGAATCGAGAGGAGGGTATGGATATAAAATATATGTAGGAGATGGAGCTATTAGGAATTATGGCAAATGAAGAAGGAGAAGCAATCAAGGATGACTACGAAATTAGGTTTCCAGGTTAGGTAAATGGATGGAGGTGAAACCATTAGCTAAAAACAGCAAAACAGGGGCAGCCCGGGTGGCTCAGCGGTTTAGCGCTGCCTTCAGCCCAGGATGTGATCCTGGAGACCTGGGATCGAGTCCCTCGTTGGGCTGTCTGCGTGGAGCCTGCTTCTCCCTCTGCCGGTGTCTCTGCCTCTCTCTCTGTCTCTCATGAATGGATAAATAAATCTTTAAAAATAAAAACAGCAAAACAAGTGAAAAATAAGTTTGGTTTTGAGCATATTGAGGCTAAAGTGTTTAGAGGCTATATAAGCAGAGATTTCTAAGAATCCATTGAAAAATACGGTTCTGGAGGTTCCAGGTGAGAGCTACATGTCATTGAATTGGTGGGAGACCATGCCATGAATTCAATAAGATCACCCAAGGCAAATGTGTAGAATAAGGGTAAAGGTGGAGCAAGGACAAAACTCTGAGTAATGCTAACACTTAAGTAACACTAACTTGAAGAGGTAGGAGGATATCTGGTACAGAGTGTATCCCCTTGGCAAGGTCATGTGATTTCTATCTTTAAGATTTTAATAGATGGATAGAGTGGGGTCCTCTATCTTATAATGCCCCTTGTGCTCCCCTCCCTCTATCAGCAATCTGAGGTCCATTTCCAATCTCTCCTCATCCTCCAAGAGGCCAACTCCTTCTAACCTACAGTGATTTTTTTCTTTCTCTAGCCTTCTATTACACTTTCTATCTGAATTTAAGTTAATATTGTGGTAGATTGTAAAAATACCCACAACTCTCCACTCTTTCCATAAAGAAGCAGAGTCTATTTTCTCACTCCATAAACCTGGGTTGGCCAGAAACATTAGCACAAATAATGCAAGCAGCACTCGAAAACAGCTTGCACATGGGGCTTTCCTCCTTGCTTCTCTTGGAATCTTGCTGCTAATGACTAGATTAGCCTGCTAGATGATGAGAGGTGTGTGGCCGAGTCACCCCCATCAGCCCCAGTCAACAGGTATAGATAGTCATCACAAATATGAGTTGAGACCATCTGGGACTAGTCAGCCCCTAGTTAAATCACCAACTGGTCCCTGACAGATCAGAGACTATCAGAGAGTAGTAGAGGTTGTCCCAGACTAGAACTGTCCAACAGAATCATGGGCCGACTAAATGTTGCTTTAAGTCACTAGTGTTTTTTGTCTAAAAATATTTGTTAGAAAGAAAAAAAAAACCAGCAACCTGGCATTAGGCCAATAAACAGCCAACTCAGTTGCAATCACCATTTTATTTTAACCTCACAGATGTACAATGAATGGAAGCTGTGGGAAAATCCTAAACTACCACATAAAGATTCAATTATAGTCAAACTACTTAATAATAAAATGCACCTTAGCCCAAAGCAGTTTGTAAAGTGTTTACCCGAACTACATGGATTAAAATCTACTTAAAAATCCTTTAGATAGATGCAACAGGGAATGTGCAAACTGGCCTTAATATCAACCATTTTTATAGTTCACTTGTACTATATCAGAAAGATAGTGTTCAATTAAGCCACGTAATTTTGGGGTGATTTGTCACAGCAATAAATAATAGAAAGTTAATCAGATACTAGAGGATTAAGATCTGTTCCCTTCAACTACTATTTAGGTCAAGTCATAGTCATGAAGTTTCCAAGTACAAATGAGCTATACTTTGTAAGTTAGTTATTTGAAATTTGGAATAAATTTTCTCAGAAACAGATTTAGTTAGAGGGCCACTTCATAGACTAGCCCACAGGAGTTAATTTAACATCTGGCAGAGCCCAAATACCTTATTGTAATGCAAAGCCATAGAATATAATTCCCTCATTAACAGTGCTATGTGGGTTTGCCCAAGGATCTTCTACTACCGTTTGTAAAACTGTTTCTATGAGATGATGTATTAAGTGTTTTTAAAAAAAAAGGGATGCAGTAAGACCAGGAACCAATTCTTCTTGCCTTCTCCCCATCACTCAGTTCCAGAAGGATTGAGTGACTGGAGAAATTGAGATCCTGGAGGACCTGAGCTTATTCTCAATCCCTTTTGAGTCTAGGGTCTTTTCTTGTAGCCTGGAACCTTAAGACATGGGGGTCAGCTAGATACCAAAACCACCAAAATGAGAATTTCCGCTACTAGGATCCTCCATCCTTGGCTACGTACTCCGCCCCCCCCCCCACCAAAATGTTTTATTTTGAAAAATATCACACATATAGAAATCTCAAAATAGAACAATGAAGGAAATTTTTCTTCTGACCATAACGGAGTAACTTGAACAGGACTGACCCTTCACCATAAACAGCTAGCAGCCAGAACAAAATAAATGAAAAAAAAAATACTGTATGCAGATACTGGGGCAATGGCTAGTGTAGGACTATGATCCATGAGAAGAAAACAAATGAGGTAAGCACTAAAATTGACCTTGCTTTCTGGCTGGAGGCGCTTTCTGGAAGGCCTCAGAAAGTGAGTGTTCCTAAGAGGTGCAAAGCAGTTTTTACTCAGTTGAGAGGCAGAGGTTGAATTTTAAGGAGGCTAAAGTGGCTGGTTTTTGTGGAGCAGAGAATTGTAGAAGCAACTGTTGGACAGAAAAGAAATCAAGAAATATGCTTAGGGAATCCCTTGAATTTGTTGCTGAATACTAATCTATGCATATATAAGATTAAACTCCACAAAGTGGGCAAAAAGTAAATAACAACCAATCAGCTGAATAATTTCCAGAGCTCACACAGGACTGGGAGATGTTCAAATTCTAACAAGCCAGAGTGATGAGTCCTCATTGAATACCTAGGTATTCAATAGAGATGATAGAAGGGCTATACCTCATTCAAAGCAAAGTCTACTGAGAATCCACTCTAAAAAAAAAAAAAAAGAAGAAGAAGCAGCAGCTTAAAAACAAGCCTAAAAGCATCACAAGTAATTTAACAAGACAAAGCCCAACAATCCTTTTTTTTTTTTTTCTAAAGATTTTATTTATTCATGAGAGATACACAGAGAGAGGCAGAGACATAGGCAGAGGGAGAAGCAGGCTCTCTGTGGGGAGCCTGATGTGGGACTGGATTCCAGGACCCCAGGACCACGACCTGAGCCGAAGGCAGATCCTCAACTGCTGAGCCACTCAGGGACCCCAAAGCCCAACACTCTTTGCAGGAAGACTGACCCATAAGGAACTTAGCCACATCCCAGGAAAAAAAACCTGAAACTCTTTGGAAGAAGAAAACAAAATTTAGCAGTCAACAGAAAAGGGAACCCTCATGCACTGTTGACGGAAATGTAAATTGGCGTAGCCACTATGGAAAACAATACAGAAATGCCTCAAAATATTATAAATAGAAATACCATACAATCCAGCAATTCCTCTATTGGGTATTTACCTGAAGAAAATGAAAACACTAATTTGAAAAAATACATACACCTTTATGTTTATTGCAGCATTATTTACAAAGGCCAAAATATGGAAGTAACCCGTGTCCATCAATAGATGAATGGACAAAGAATATGTGGTATATATACACACACTGGAATATTCTTTAGTCCATAAAAAGGAATGAAATCTTGCTATTTGCGACAACACGGCTGGACCTAGAAGGTATTATGCTAAGTGAAATAAGTCAGGGAAAAATAAATACCATATAATTTTACTTATATGTGGACTTTAAAAAACAAAACAGGGCATTTGGGTGGCTCAGTGGTTGAGCGTCTACCTTTGGCTCACGTCGTGGTACCCAGGGTCCTGGGATCAAGTCCCACATTGGGCTTCCTGCATGGAGCCTTCTCCCTCTGCCTATGTCTCTGCCTCTCTCTCTCTCTGTGTCTCTCATGAATAAATAAATAAAATATTTTTAAAAACTAATCATTCAATCATGGGGATGAAATTATAGCACAGGGAATATAGTCAATAATATTGTAATAACTTTGTATGGTGATAGATGATAACTACACTTATGATGGTGATCATTTTGTAATATATATAATTGTTGAATGACTATGTTGTACATCTGAAAATATAATATTGTATGCCACTTCTACTTCAATAAAAAAATTAGCACTCAACAAAGTACAATTTAAAATGCTCCAGGGATCCCTGGGTGGCGCAGTGGTTTGGCGCCTGCCTTTGGCCCAGGGCGCGATCCTGGAGACCCGGGATCGAATCCCATGTCGGGCTCCTGGTGCATGGAGCCTGCTTCTCCCTCTGCCTGTGTCTCTGCCTCTCTCTCTCTCTCTCTCTCTCTCTCTGTGACTATCATAAATAATAAAAATAAAATAAAATAAAATGCTCCATATCCAGTAAAAATTACTACACAGATAAAGAAATAGGTAAATAAGCAGGGGGAAATTCGATCAATAGAAAATCATCCAGAAATGAAAGAGATGATGGAAATAATAGACAAGGACTTGAAACAATTATTATAAATATGCACAAAAATTTAAAGGAAAACATGAACATAATGAAAGAAAAGGACAATACAGAGAAGAAGCAAACAAAATGTTTAAAGGTGAAAAACTGTCATATTCAAAATTAAAAAACAAACAAAAAATGTCACTGGATCTGATTAACAGTAGATGATTCACTGCAGAGGAAATAATCAGTGAACTTGAAGAGATAGCAATAGAAAGTCTCCAGATAGTTTCTGCATAAAAGAAAAATAAAAGAAGAAAAGAAGGATGGAAGGGAGAAAAGAAAAGAGGAAGAGGTAAAGAAGGAGGGAGGGGGAGAAAAGCCTTGGTGAACTCTGGGATAATATCAAGTGGTCTGTGAAGGTGTTATTGCAGTTTCAGAGTGGGGGCAGGGGAGGGTGTGTGGGGGAGGAGATTGAGAACAAATTTGAAGAATTTGTTTCTCAATTTGAAGAAAACAAGGCAATATTTTTCCAAATTTAAAAAGTTATAAATCCACAGATCCAGGAAGCTTAGTGAATCTCAAGTGGAATACACACAAAGAAAACCACATCATAATACATTTTCTGAAAACCAGGGATAAATAGGATAATTTAAAAACAGTCAGAAAAACACCAGTAACAAAAACACAATACACTGTACACGAGAAACAGAAATAAAAGTGAATACAATTTGTTGGCAAGTCAGAAGACAAGAGAATGTCTTTAAAGTGCAGAAAGAAAAATAAAATACAGAAAGAGGGGTGCCTGAGTGGCTGAGTTGGTTAAGCATCTGCCTTTGGCTCAGGTCATGATCCCAGGGCCCTGGGATCAAGTCCCACACTGGGCTCCATGCTCAGTGGGGAGCCTGCTTCTCCCTCTCCCTTCTTCTCTGCCTGCTTGTGTGTGCTCGCTCCCTGTCATTCTCTGGCAAATAAATAAATATAACTCATTTAAAAAAAAAGGTGCAGAAAGGAAAAGAAAGTCCACCTAGGTTTTTTTTTATCCAATAAAAATATTCTTTGAAAATGAAGATACATTTAGAGAAACAAACTCTGAGAAAATACATCCCCAGTAGACCTGCATTATAAAAAATAAAAATATTAAAAGAAGTTCTTCAGCTGAAGGAAATGATATCAGACAGCACTTGGATCTATATGAAAGCATGAAAAAGTACTAGAAATGATAAATATTTAGGGACCTACAAAAGGCCTTTCTTTCTCATTTAAAAAATCTTAGGGCACCTGGATGGCTCAGTGGTTGAGCATCTACCTTCAGCTCAGGTCATGATCCTGGGGTCCTGGGACCGAGCCTCACACTGAGCCCCACATCGGACTCTGTTGGGTGGAGAGCCTGCTTCTCCCTCTCCCTCTGCTACTCCTCTGCTTGCGCTCTGTCTCTCTGTCAAATAAATAAACAAAATCTTTTAAAAAATTTTAAAAGAGAGTTGACTGTTTAGAGTAAAAATATTAGCGATGTACTGAGAAGTTTATGGCATATTTAAAAGTAAAAGATATGACAAAATAGCACAAAGGAACGGAGATGGAAGTGGAAGCAGGGAAAGAGGAAGGGAGAGAGAGAGAAAAATACAGTGAACACCCTTTCACTCTGGCTCAACAATTATTAAAAATTTGCCACTTTTAATTATTTTTCTCTCTCTCTCTTTTATATGTAATTCAACATTTGTTTTGTTGCATTATTTGAAAATAGTATGCTGACATCAAGATGCTTTACCCATAAATCCTTCAGTGTGTTTCCTAGATACACGGATAAGCTTCTACAGAACCACAATATAATTGCCACACTCAGAAAATGTAACATTGATATAATACCATCATCTAATATAAATCCATAGTAAATATCCTCAAGAGTCTATAGACCATATGATTTGAACACAAAACTGAAAAAGAAGTTCCCTAGCACTTGGATTATCTCTTTCATGTTTCTGTCCAATACCTTGGTTTGAAAAAGAAAATTCTTCGTTTATTCTCATCTCTGCTGAATCTCAGTCAGCTATTCTTTGGTGTGAATGTTTCCAAGTCAGATGCCTTTTTACATTTATTTCTGTGACTTGATATTAATTTGGGTAATTCTCCGGTTGAAGTCTGCTTCTCTCATAAGATTGTTTCACGAGGTGGAGGGGAGGATTGTTTCCCTCTAATCCCAAATGTATTCCCAGAATCTAGCAAGTCCTTGATGTATGCATATTTCTCCAATAAGTATTTGGGGAGTGAATGAAGGGACAAAGTGTTTAAGTTGGGGAAATACCAGGATCTTTTCTATGTGTCTCTGCATGCCATTGAAGGGGCCCCCAGTGGGATTATACAGGATCCTTGTTAAATGAGAACATTCAACTGTTCAATTTCACTCTTCCTTTTTTGCTTTCCTTTGACATTTAGAGAGCGGAAGAGGAACATGAGGAATATTGGATTTCATCTCCAATTCAGTACACCAACATGAAAGAATCTAGTAACTATGGAGAGAACTTATTTCTATGGCCATGGAAGAATTAATTTTTCATAATTTCAATATGGCCCCATAGAGCAATCATTTACTAAAAAATTCCTAAGTGTCAAACACTGTGGTAAATACTTTATGCGCATTTTAAGTTTTTATTATTTCATTTTTTAAAGTCAGATTTATTGAAGCATACCTGACATTCAGTAACATTCCTACCTTTCTGGCGTATAGTTCTGCAAATTTGAATTTTATTTATTTTTTAAAGATTTTATTTATTTATTCATGAGAGACACAGAGAGAGGCAGAGAGAGAAGTAGGCTCCCTGCGGGGAAGCACAATGCGGGACTAGATCCCAGGACCCTGGGATCACAACTGAACCAAAGGCAGACAGACGCTCAACCAAAGAGCCACCCAGGCATCCCTAATTCTGTAAATTTTAACAACTCTATTTAGTTGTGTAACTATCATCACGATCATGATACAGAGAATTTCCATCACCCTAAACATCCTCTTATGTCCCTTTTACACATATTGTTTAATCCTCCTAGCTACTTTTTTAGGTATTCATATTTACCATTCTTATTTTAGAAGGAATAAAACTGAGGCAAAGTGTAACTGAGTAATTTAGGTGGGGTTACACTATAGGTGGCAGAGCTTGGACACCACCCAAGGTCTGTCAGACTCTAAATCTCATGATTCAAGTACTCGGTATGCCATTATTAATTATGGTACTCCATTTGTTCAGCATTGAATTTCCCATTTTGTTACATAATGAAAAGACCTTAATGCTGTGACAACAAGAGGAAATTAAAGTGAACCTTTAGAAAATACCAAGAATATAGTAAATGAAATTGCAAGATAAATGTTACGTCAAATTACACTTTCCTTTTACACAGGATTAAGGCGAGTACATTTTTGGTTCATTGATACGGCCGTAAATACTTGCTTGGTCTGAGTTTTAACTTCATTTTAAAATTAAGGACTCCAGGGGGATCCCTGGGTGGCGCAGCGGTTTGGCGCCTGCCTTTGGCCCAGGGCGCGATCCTGGAGACCCGGAATCGAATCCCACGTCGGGCTCCCGGTGCATGGAGCCTGCTTCTCCCTCTGCCTGTGTCTCTGCCTCTCTCTCTCTCTGTGACTATCATAAATAAATAAAAATTAAAAAAAAAATTAAGGACTCCATTAGTCACTTGTATCTAGAAATACTCTAGGATAAAATTTAGGAGTTGGAGCCTGCCTGACATGTCACACCCAGATAGTTTCTGGCCTCATGTGGCTTCTCATGAAGTTTCACAGATAAAATGATTTTCTGCATTATGGCTTTATTTAGAGTTCTGACAAGATGGTAGCTGTAACTAGACCCTGGTTCTCCTCTGGTCTTCCTGATTTCCAAAACCCTCTCTATCAAGAGTTGCAGAACTGAAAAAGCAGCAGAAGCCAGAGGTCAGCCAAAGAGTCAGAGCCACCTTTATCACACCCTTGCATGAAGTCAGCCTCAAGCTGTAGGAAACAACTAATTAATTAGTTATCAGCTAAATCCTAGTCTGTTTTAGAAAGATATAAGCTAACAATCCTTAAAACATGGAATATCAAAACATTGTCCTTCCTCAAAGTTTTTGAAACCCTGGAAAGCTACACACTTGTCAAACAATAATGTAATTACTCAGAGCATCAACAAAACTCTTTTGCAAATGCCTTTAAATCTTTTATATTTTTATCAAAGAGTGGACCGATAAAGCCAAATATGTTGCTTTGAGCTAATTATATATCCATATTCAACACATGTTTTCGTACCTAGATGTTTGTTTGCGGTCGCAAAATTTAGTTATTCTGAAATCTACATCCAACCCAACCTCTATGGTGTCTGATTATGCTACTATTACAGACATCACTGCCATTAACCGACTTTGAATCCTAGGAGACATATGCTAAAAATTCTCTCCTTAATTTGTATATTTAATATTAATGCTTGAACAAACTTAAGAATGCCTAGAGAATGTGGTTTATTAGTTAATTATAAACAGTACTCACTACATAAATAAGGCCTGGGTACAGAATTTAGTTTCTCAATATGGAGATTTAATGTATTAGAATGATCATACATCATCTTTATTTCAGTACATTTAATGATGGCAAATTTTTCTCCAAAGACAATTTTTTTTAACACAAATGAGTTATCTAAAGCCAAAAATGGTGAATAACGTAAATGGTCCAAGTAGGTTGGTGTTTCTTGTTTTTGTTTTGTTTTTCCGGAGGGGAGAGTATAAAAATTAGCTGTATTTATAAAATAATATGAGTTGTTTTTCTTGTGCATTTCTTTAACTTGGTTTAAAGGCAATTGCAAGGGATCCCTGGGTGGCTCAGCGGTTTGGCGCCTGCCTTTGGCCCAGGGCACGATCCTGGAGTCCTGAGATCGAGTCCCACGTCGGGCTCCCAGCATGGAGGCTGCTTCTCCCTCCTCATAAATAAATAAATAAATAAATAAATAAATAAATAAATAAATAAATAAATCTTTTTAAAAAAGACAATTGCAAAAGAGCTTTGTTGATGCTCTGAGTAATTTCATATTGTTCAACAAGTATGTTGTCTTTTGGAGTTTCAATTTTTTATATTCCAGTATGTTTGTTTAAAAAAGTCATCCAACCTTATAGTTATATCTTTAAGATAATGGCCTTAATTCAAATAATTCATTTTGACTATAAAGGGAATTTACTGAAAATTGAGAGTTAACACTGGGATTTTAATATATGCATCCTCAGTCAGTCAGTAAACATAGCTCAAGGCACTGCTAAGAGCTATGTGGGACCCAAAATATCCTTTAGGAATTTAACACAGAAGACTAATAAATAGCCAATGATTTGAGGAAAAAATAAAGAAGTTGCTGCTTTGATGTAAGTTTTTATTCTTTTATCATTAGCTTACTAATCTAATGAATACAATGAATACATTTTATTTTCCCCTACTCCTTGGCTGCACCTTAGTCCACTCCTCCTCCTCCTTTCTTCCTATTGTGGCCTAAATAACTAGTCTGGACAACACCTATACCTTATTTATTGAAACATTCAAATTGCTTAGATGAGATCCCATCCTGCAACTAAGACGTGATAGATCTACATACCACAAAGGTTAAGCACTGTCCTTCCATAATAAATCAAGATCATTAGATAATTCTTCCAGGTGAGTGAGGACATTGCAAGAGAGGATATAATTATTATATGAAGAAATGGAAATAATATTTTTTTCTCGTTTGCAATGCTTACTAACTTGTATGAACTATGTATTTCTGGATTTTTAATTCATATTTTCCACGTTCTGAAAAAGGATTTGAGGCAGGTGAGTAAAATATAGATAATACATAAGCAATGGACTGTATAGGTTGGTTTCCCTACTCAGAATTCAGAATATAAGTTTGTACACTATAGTAATAGCATAATAATAGTAGCTTAATTGTTTAAGCAATCAGATTCAAATGCTGTTTAACTTGATAGTTGTAATTTATATGTGAGACAAGCTAGGCCGTGAATTTCTATATTTAGTATCCAGAGCAATCTATATCAATGTGGGCTAATTGTTCTGACTAAATGGAATAGTCAATTCAATGTAAAGGTCAGTGTCATTGATTTTTCTCTCACTGAATTGACATTGGCTATAATGTACCCATTACCCAAGTTATTGAATTCTAGATTCAAACCCATAGTATCAGGTCTGAAACAGATTGTCACTTTTTTTTAAGATTTTTTTTTAAAGTAATCTCTGTCTCCAACATGGGGCTTGAACTCATAACTCTAAGATCAAGAGTCACACACTTCTCCTACTGAGCCAGCTAGACACTCCAGATTGTCATTTTTAAAAAGTAGAATTATGTGATGAGGTGCCTGGATGGCTCAGTTAAGCATCTGACTCAATTTCAATTCAGGTCATGATCTCAGGGTCATGAAGTCAAGCCACGAGTTGGGCTCTGCACAGTGTGGAGTCTGTGGAGTCTGCTTGAGATTCTCTCTCCCCCCACACCCTCTGCTCCCCTAAATAAACAAATAAATAAATAAAATATTTTTCTAAAAAAAGTAGAATTAACTGATATCATGTAGCAGACATAGTTAATTGTCCACCCCAATATCCATTTTCCCTTCTTTAAAACATTACCCAGATTATATGTGAAGTAAGAAGTGTGCCCAACTAAAAATACTTGCTATTCCAGTCTCTCTTCCCACCAGGGGCATCTATCTGACCCTATCTGGCCAATGAGATAAAGGTACATGCCCCTGGGGTGGGTTTGCCTCCTTAAATAAAATAGTAAACATTTAAGAGGAGAAAGTCTCACACTTCCATCCTGTTCATCTTCTTTTCTTCTTTTCTCCTGATGTGGATGTTATGCCAAAGAAGCCAAATCCATCTTATATGGCCCAAAGGAAGGTGGGGCAGGAAGATAGAAGCATCCTGGGACAACGATACCACCATGGACCACTACCCTAGCCCTCGCTACCTACCTTTAGGTCTCTAATGTGAAAACCAATACACCTTTATCTTGGTTGAGTTTTCTGCCATTTGCAAATTATACAGACCATAAAAATGCCCCCCCAAAGCCTCCCCCAAACAGAAATAAAGCAAACCAGTAACTATTCTATGTGAGATTTGGTGAATAGGAAATATTTTAGGAAAGTTTTAATTAATTAATAATTTGACAGAAAAACAGGTGAGAGAGGGGCACCTGGCTGGTTCAGTGTAGGAAGTGTGCTACTCTTGATCTCAGGGTTGTGAGTTCAAGCCCCTCGTTGGGTGTAGAGATTACTTTTTTTTTTATTTTTTTTTATTTTTAAAGAATTTATTTATTTATTCACAGAGACCCAGGGAGAGAGAGAGAGAGAGAGAGAGAGAGGCAGAGACACAGGCAGAGGGAGAAGCAGGCTCCATGCAGGGAGCCTGACGTGGGACTTGATCACGGGTCTCCAGGATCAGGCCCTGGGCCACAGGCGTCGCTAAACGCCTGCGCCACCAGAGCTGCCCTACATTTTTTTTTTAAAGAGCATTAAAAAAAACAGGTGAGACAATCTAAAAGCAGTGAGGTAAAAGTAATGATATTAATAATAATATGACATTAATAACTAATATCGATATTAATAATAATACGATATTAATAATTAATAATAATTATATATAATATATTATATTATATATTATATATATTATTATATTATAATATATATAATAATATTATATATATTATATATATTATTATATATTATATATTATTATATTATTATTATATTATTATAATAATTATATAATAATATTATTATTAATAATATAATTATAATATAATAATATTATATAATAATATATAATATAATATATTATAATATAATATAATAATAATATAATAATATAATAATATATTATATAATATTATTATAATAATAATAATTAATAATTATTATAATAATTATAGTTAATTTTTATTGAGTGCTTACTATATGCCAGGCACCGTGCTATGTGTTATATGTTTGTATATCCCACTTATTACTTACAGCAGTCCTATGGAGAGGGCAATTATTGTTGTTCTTATTTTACAGGTAAGAGGAATGACAGTAAGAGGAATGAAGCTTGAAAAGTTAAATAATTTGCCTTCAGTTACACAGCTAATTGATAGTAAGGCTCTAATTCCAGTTTTTGCTTTTTCGTTTGATTGTTTTTTCAAGATCAAGGGGTCAGCAGGTCAGTTCTATCCAAGGTCTCTCATGGCTGCCTTCTCATTGGATACTCACATGTCATCCATGTGTCTGTGTCCTACTCTTCTCTACTAATAAGGATACCAGTCATAGTGAATTAAGGCCCACCCTAAAGTATTCATTTTAACGTAATCATATCTTTAAAGACCTTATCTCCAAATAATGTTACATTCTCAGGTGCTGGGGGTTAGGCTTTCAACTGGTTTGGGATTCTTAACCTCATGCTGTGCCTCTCCTTAATCTTCCCTTCTTCCCATCAGGACTCCATACCCAGATGAGATTATGCCCAAATCAGAAGGACAGGATAGGAATTTGACTTAGTCTAGGAATAAGTGGGCAAGGAGTAGTAGCAGAAGAGAGTTGCCCAAAGGTAAGTAGAGGAGAAAGCATTAGCTCACAAAACAACATTCTGCTTTCTAAGTGAATATCAGGCTATGATATGTAGGCAACAAAAGTAAGGTCAAAGCAATTCATGATGAACAGGTTTAACTATTAATTCCTAAATACCTAGTAAATGAGTGCCAGGAATGAAAGAGAAATCTAAAAGGGAAGAGGAATGGTCTGAAATTGTCACCAGGAAGGACAAAGCCCTTCAGAAAGTCTTCCTTCTATTTTATTTATTTATTTATTTATTTATTTATTTATTTATTTATTTATTTATTTATTTATCTGAGAGACAGAGAGAGTGCAAGCGCATGAGTTGAGGGAGGGGCTCCTGTTGATTGTGGAGCCAACTCAGGGCACAGTCTCATGACCCATGAGATCACAATCTGAGCTGAAACCACGAGTTGGATGCTTAACTGACTAAGCTGCCCCAGGCACCCTCAGAATTTCTTGACTGAGAGCGCAAAATTGAACTTGCATTTACACTGATGTATATGCATTAAACAACAGTATTTGTTCACTGAAGTGTAGTGGCGGCCAGGAGAATACACCTCAAGGAACTTTATGTGTGAATGAAAGTAGTTGACCAAGGGCCCAGGGGGGACTCTGAAATCCACGTTTCTCACATGCTGCTTGTGGCCAAGGCCAATGAGAGAGTGTGGCCCAGACTCTAAGGCAGTCCTGATCCTGGGAGACACCTGCTCCTCTGATAGATGACTTTGGGTTGAGGATTCTTCGATAATCCTTGCTGCACCTTCCTTAGGCTGCACTAGCTGACTGATGGCCCTCCCAGCCCTCCCTGTCCCCCTCCTCATTTTTCTATCATAGAAATTTCTCCTAATAGCATCTTTGCAAGTTTAATATCGTTTTGGCATCTGCTTCGGGCAGGATCCAGACTAACACAAGTGATAAATGATTCACTAAAAAAAATGCCTTCAGTCTGGACTTCTCTTTCAAATTATAGATCTCTTTAGATGTTACCAGAAATTTCCACAAGGATTCTTCTCAGCAAGCTCTGTTTTGTATGCCATCTGGTGTGAACATTAACTAAAATCCCAGCCCCCCAGCCCCACACTCTCCATCTAATCAGTAACTATTTCTCCTTCCCATCCCACCGCTATCTTTTTTATCATTTCTCAGTTGACTGTAGTAACTTTTTATTTGCTCCCATTGCCTCCAGATGCATCTCTGTCAAAATACCCTTCATGTTGTGGTTTGAGGAAGCTTCCAAACCACAGCTCTGATCATATCATGTCCTTAATTGAGACCCTTCAATGGCTCCTCTGTGGTTACAGCAGGAGCTTCAGAACCCTCCTGAAGGAAGGTTCACAGGAAAAAATAAACTCTACATCACAACACAATGCACACATACTTACATAGGAGATGCATGTATATGCACAATATGCATATCTGAAGTAGAAGTTTTATGAGAAAAATTTACTCTTGCTACTTGTGATGCACTCTGATATCTTCTGTTTTATGCTATTGTATTCTGTTCTAGAAAATCTATTCCACACAAAAACAAGTACTGCAAACCACTAAATCGACCTCATAATCTACTAATAGGACATAATTTACAATTTGAAAAATTCTAGTCCACAGGATAAAACCCAAATTCCTTATCTTGGTTTCCAAGGCATGCCCTGATAAACCTCCCACAATGATTTTGGCTTCAATCACTTATTCATCTCACCGGTAAATAGTGAGCCTCCAATTGCCCACTACCTGTCAGGCACTGTGTGGGGAATTGAACAGCAAGTAAAGGCTCGGTGCCAACCAGAAAAGAGAGTGAAGTATTTTGTGAAACACACACTTGTGAAAAGTCTATTAATACTTAATAATAGGGGGAAAGGGGTGACTGGGGGATGGGCACTAAGGAGGGCACTTGATGGGATGAGCACTGGGTATTATACTATATGTTGATAAATTGAATTTAAATTTAAAACAAAATAAAATAAACAATGATAAAATGAAGGTAAATACAGAATATTAGGGCAGCACATAGGAGGTGTACTCTGGCCATTCCCAAGGGAGTAGAGACTTCCCAAAAGAAGAGATACCTAACAAATAAGTCAGAATTAATCAGGAAAAAGGAGCAGTGGGTAGTGTCCCAGGCAGAGGAAATAGCTTGCTTGTAGCCCCAGAGACGAAAGGGACAGGACATTTTTGAAGCATGAAAAGTGTTTCAGGGAGGCTGGAGGACAGAGCCCAAGAACACATGGTAGGAGATGAAGATGGCGAAGTGTTGAACCATCCATAGAGGGTGTTGAAAGCCACATGTGCCCTTTCAGGCCAGGGGTTTTCAGATCTGTCTCAGGGATCCCACTGGTTCCACAGAGGTGCCTTGGGGCCCATAGAAAGCCACAAATAAAAGTCAAGCAAGTTGGGCTCTCCTTATCCTCTTCAACCTGAATAACAGTGGCATATTATTAACATTGTAGGGGTTAAGGGCAGGCCACCCAAAATGTACCATAATAGCGCACTGATTATTTTGACTTGAAGTTACCTGGGAGGCAACTAGTGCAGGGACACTCAGACCCTCTCCTCTGCCCTCCTTGAAAGCAGGAAATCTTCCATATAAGACATATGCTCTCCATGCCAAGAAGTAAAAAGACAGCCTTGTCACCAGAGGTAGGAGCCTCAAAGAAAGCTACAGAAACCAACCTTGTCACTTTTTTGCTAATCTACCACCTAAGCCCAAACTCTAGTTAGAATTCCTACTTATTGAAACCCCCAAACACCTGTTTTCTTTATCCTGTCAATGCCTCATTAATTTACTGTTTCTTTTTCAAAAAAAGTGTAAGAATTGTCTGCATGGTCATTTCTTTAGGTCTCAACTTCATGATTTAATCTCCATGCATACATAATGAGCCTTTGGTTTTTTTTCTCCTGTTAATTTTCCTCATGTAAATTTTAGTCCAGCTGGAAGAACTAGAAAGGAAAAAAATTTCCTTCCCTGTAGCATTTGATAGAGAATATTCTGATGGAAGTGTGGGAAGTGGATTGGAGGAAGGTCAGATGGACAGGGGCCCCAAGCCAGGGTAGTGTCAGTAAGTGAGTAAGAGGAGACAAGTGGAAAGAATTTAGAGTCAGGAGGAAGAAAAGACAGCACTGGTGATAGAAATCTTGAACAAGTCCTCCTCATTTACACTTGCTGCCTCTTCTGTTTCCTTTGCCTAGAACATGGATTCTTAATCTTATTTATTTATTCTTATTTTTGCAGTAGATCCCTTAGTCTGGTGAAGTCTATAGAATATTTCTCAGAAGAATGCATTTAAATGCACAAACATATGTATTATTACAAAGAGACCTGATTACAGTCATGTAAAATTATGCAAATATCCCCAAAGCAAGTTTGTGTTATAGAATGTTTCTTTATTAATGCAATAAATGATACAGTGGGCCTAATACCTACTTAATAATACCTAATTCCTAATACCTAATTTCAAAGTAGTGATACATGTGAACATTATTTCAAGAATATGAGTCAACTGCAATGTCAATTGACTCTCCCTATGTTTCCATCAGTGACAAGTTACAAGTATTGCTAATACTCCGCCAGTTTTGGCTTATGTTTATGATTGGAGGAAATTCTAAATTTCAAAGGGAGGAGGTTAGTGAAAATAAAGATGTAATTATCTTCCCATACAAATTCTTCAAACCCCTGAATTTGAATGGTGGACCTCTTGGTTAAGAACCCCTGGCTTACAATAAAAAATAAAAAATAAATTTATTTTAGAAATAAAAATAAAAAAAAAATAAAAAAGAACCCCTGGCTTAAAAGTCCTGTCCTTCCTTGTTTACCTGTTGTATCCTATCTATCCTCCAAGATTCCTTTTATACATTGCTACTGGTTTGTCCTTGAAGCTAGGTCCCAGTGACAGTTGCAAATAGTTCTGTTACAGCCTATTAGTGACCGTTATGGCCATTTGTTTGCTTTCCATTCTCTGCCACACTGGAATGGGAGTTCTTTGAGGAAGAAATTATGTCTGATGCATCTTAGTATCCTGAGTACCTTGCACAGCTGTGCACATAAAAGCCTACCAAATGAATGAACACATTATTCTGTGAGAACACTAATCATTTTATAAATTGCTGGGAAATGGTTGTGGGGGGAGAAAATGATGCCTTATCTGAATCTATCATTCAGGAACATAGAAATGTCATGTTACGGTTAGTGGATGAAAAGAATGTTAGAAAATCTGCCCAGGATAAACAGTGACTAGAAAAGGATGCATAAATGGTGTGTGGAAATGGGTGGCAGGCAGAGTGCGAAAGATTCCTGTTGAACTCTGCCCTTTGTTCTAATGGCAATCCAACTGAGGTGAACAGTTTTTCTAGGGAGACTCTTATATCATGCGCCAGAAGCAGTCTTGGATACCTGAGACAGGTGAAGTGTCAAGCTCCCTGAACCTACTTCTGAACTTCAGTCTCAATGGTTAGACACAAAACTGATTTAACCGTGAAGCTAAACTTTCAGAGTCCTACACTTGCATGAACCCTTTCGGAAATCATCTGACTTTGTATTTGTAAATTATTTGTGAGTATGTGTGCTTACTGAAGAGGACTTCCCAAATTTTACGAGTCTTGAGACTCTGGTTAGAATAATAGAAAAATATTGTAGAATTGTACCCAGCTCGTAGTATACTCAATGTGTGTCAACTAACTAACCAAATAGTGGATACATGCTAATGTTTCTAACTTCTTGACATATAGTATCTTACATTTGCAGAGGAAAATAGGCTCACAACACCCTAGCAGGACATGATTACTTTGTCCCTGTTTTTGATCATTCTTTATCCCTTTCCCGAAGTACCTATGCTTTTCCCTTACCTTTCAGGCTCCTAATCGATGCCAGTCTTTAAAGTCTAAGGTAATAGGTGGATCTTAGAAACTCTGAGAAAGGTAATGGAGAAAGATAAAGGAGGAAGGTATGGGCTGGTTCTGCCATTGGATCTGGGAGGTGAATGCCAAAAGGTAATGATTATAAAATGGGTTAAAAAAAAAAACAGCACTGAAGCTAAAACAAACTTTCTTTTTTAGGTAAACCTGAATATCTTTATTTAAAAAAAAAACAACAACAAAAAAAACAAATTAGGTGTTTTAAACCACACTGCTTGTCCCTAAAATTTAGAGAGTCTTTAGGAACATACCATTTCTGGGATGGCAATTTTGACAAGTTTGTGGGCAAATTATCCCCCAGAACGCTCCCCAGCACAATAGTTGTTGATACAGCTGTATTAAATTTTAATTACATTTAAAAAAAGATTTTATTTATTTATTCATGAGACACACACACACACACAGAGTCAGAGACACAGGCAGAGGGAGAAGCAGGCTCCATGCAGGGAGCCTGACGTGGGACTTGATCCCGGGACCCCAGGATCATACCCTGGGCCAAAGACGGCACTCAACCGCTGAGCCACCCGGGCTGCCCTTAATCACATTTAAAGTAAAAAGGAGAAACCATCTGAATATTGTTTTGTCTAGTAAATAGGACTTACATTTAAAATTTTAAAATTTTATTTTAGAAAACACGGCACCTGAAAAGACTCGAAGGAAACCTAACTGCGTGTTACTAAATGAAAGAAGTTAATCTGGAAAGGCTACATGCTTTATGATTTCAACTGTATGACTTTCTGGAAAAGGAAAAGTTATGGAGGAAAAAAGGATCAGTGGTTGCCAAGGGTTGAGAGGTAGGAGGGGTGAATAGTTGGAGCATAGAAGATTTTTAGGGCAGTGAAACCACTCTGTATGATACTGTAATGGTGGGCACGTGTCATTATAAATTTGGCCTAAACTATAGGATAAACAACACGAAAAGTATACTACAATGTGATTTATGGACTTTAGGTGAGTCACTGTAGGTTCACCAATTCTAACAAATATATCATTAGAATGTGGGCTATCTATCAATAAGGGAGAGGTTGTGTGTGTGTAGACAGGGAATATATACATATATATAGGAACACTCTGGACTTCCTGCTCAATTTTACTGTGACTTAAAACTCCTCTAAAAAAATAAAGTCAATTATTTAAAAAAAAAAGATATATGGCCTGCTCTTTAAAGTTGGATAAGCAAAGGCACAGAGAGAATAGAGAGAAACCAGGGAGCCAGACAGGTGATGAAGCTGGAAAGCAGGATTGGGGTTAGACTGAGAAATCTGGATTTAAATCTATCAGCAGCAAGGATTTGTTTTTTGTAAAAAAATAAAAATAAATAAGGCATGGGCATAATTAGAACGATACTAAAGAGGACGGCTCTGGCAGTGGATTGTAAGATGGGTTGGCCAGGAGAAAGGGGGGTATCATGTCCGATGAAGGACATAAAAACAACAGCTCCCATCTACTGAGAGCTCACTCTGTGCCAAGCACTGTAGCAAATGTTTTATGTGCATCATCCTACTTAATCTTCACAATGAATCTATGAGGCAGGTGCTATCATTATCCTCATTTCACAGCAAGGAAAATGGAGAAGTGGAAGCTTTGAGAAGTTACATAAGAGCCAGGTTTTTGCATGTGTGACCCCTTCAACTGCACATCCCTTGGCTTAACCATCTGCTGCTGCTACCTTGTAATTCTTTTTTTAAAACAAGGGGCCCCCATTTTCATTTTGCACCAGACATAGCAAATTATGCAGCCAGTACTGGTTAAATAATTTTGCCTAGAGGACATGGGATCTAGAGCTTATGTCTGTGACTGTGCTTTTCTATACTAGCTTATGATCCAATAACAAATAGAATATGAAGGAGAGGGAACAGATGCGAAAGAGTTTTTGTTAGGACTGACAAAGTTTATAAGCTGGGTTTTTTTTCCAAATGAAAATAACTTTGTTGTGAGAATGGTTTTAGGATTTCACAAGATCTCTTGAGCTAATCTGAGGTTTCCTGGGTAACCCGGTAACATCATTGAGGGTGCTCATGACTGGCCCTAGTGGCTAAGGAGCTCTGAGCTTTACATCAGGTTGTTTGTGACCCCTGGTGATAACAATGTGTTATTGCAAGGATTTATTTTGGGGTCTGAAGCATCAGGCTGTGTTTTTTTTTTTCTTCTAACTTTCCCTTAAGTTATACACTTCCCAGACTATTTTTCCTTCTGTACTCCCTGAAAAATCAGATTTTAAAAAAACCACTTGATCTACTTGTCCCAGTTATTAATAAGAACTTTATATACAAAAAGTTTCATATGGGGGGGGCACCGCGGGGGTACTGTCAGTTGAGGGATCATCGACTCTCGGTTTGGGTTCAGATTGTGATCCCAGAGTCATGAGATGGAGCCCTGCGTGGGGCTACATTGTCTGCACAGAGTCTGCTTGGAGTTTCTCTCTCCCTCTCCCTCAGCCCCTCCCTACTACTCTCTCTCCCAAGTAAACAAATCTAAAAAAAAAAAAAGTTTCATATGGGAAGAGCCAAGTAATCTAATTCGAAGATTTTTTTTTTAGAATAAGATTAGTTTATATCATTAAAAAATTATAACACAAATATATAAGAATATGAATGTATATATATATTCTTTTTTTTTAAGATTTTATTTATTTATTCATGAGACACACACACACACACAGAGGCAGAGACACAGGCAAAAGGAGAAGCAGGCTCCATGCAGGGAGCCCGACGTGGGACTTGATCCCGGGTCCCCAGGATCATGCCTTGGGCTGAAGGTGGCGCTAAACTTCTGAGCCACCTGGGCTGCCCATGTATATTCTTCAAAGAATATTTGGTATATTGCTTTAATTCATGGCTACAGAAGCCATATATGTAGGCAAATACACATTCTGAGTAATCAGAATCCTATAGTCTTATAATACAGTATTTTCAATAGAAACCTGCATTTTATCTGTAATGGTGATAGAATTATATATGGTACTCATAGTGGGTTTTTAAAAAGATTTTATTTATTCATTTGAAAGAGTGTGTGAAAGAAAGAGAGCCTAAGCTTGCCTACACTTGCGCATGAGTCAAGGGAGGGGTAGAGGGGAGGCAGAAGCAGACTCCCAACTAACTGAGCACAGAGGTGGATATGGGGCTGGATCCCAGGACCCCGAGATCATGACCTGAGCCAAAGGCAGAGACGTAACCCACTGAGCGACCCAGGTGCCCCTATGATACTTATAGTTGACATAGCAGTCATAAGAAAACTGTCCCAAATTGTAATTTCAAAATACATTTTCATGCACATATTTAGATTTGGGGGTTCCTTTGATGTTGCTTAAGAGTTATTTTCATTTTCCCAAGCACATAACAATGTGGGTTCAAGAAATAGTTGAATGAAGACTTGACATAATATAGGAAAGGCTATTGGTATCTAAGAGAGTCTATTTTATTCAGCTCCTGGATAGATTTTTAGGATGTCAATTGAATAGATATAAATGGAATTCCTATGATTATTGATCACTGCAAGTCCTGAAATAATATTTGGATCTTCCAAATGTTCTCTCACTTCATGAGAGAAAACCATACTCTCTCTCTTTCTCTCTCTCCCTCACACACACACACACACACACACACACACACACACACACACACACACAGAGATACATAACCCAACTTTCAGCATGTGTCTTTAGAATTACTTAAAAGTAAAATCTTAAAACCATTAATGTGATCATAATCACACTTAAATGTTTGTTAAATTCTCCAGTATAACACTTTGGGACTGGTTGTTTGATCTCTTACTCAACAACAGTAATATCTATGTGTAAAAAACTGAGGTAGGCAGTGCCTTAGAAATATGAAGAGTTATACAGGAGTATTAAGCTCCAATTCCTCTGGTCTGGGTAGGTAATCTGATGTCCAAATCAGTGAGAGTGTGGGGACAATGGCAAAATGGGGAGGGCATGCCTAGCCTAAAAGGGGGCAGCTGCTGACCCACTCCAGCTCATGGTTGCCAAGTGGCAATGTGGGCCTACAGTCATCAGATTCCAGGATAAGCCAAAAATCCAAATTGTTTTATGAAAACTGTTAGCATCAATTTTTTTTAGAGTCTTAAAAATACTTTAAGGGGCACAGAGAATATATCTGCCACTCTTGTTAACTGACCAAGACTCATTTGATCATGTATAACTCTTAGGTCTTTTCCATGGATAACCATAGCCACCAAAGAAACTGAGGAGGGTAAGGATTAATTACTTTCCCATAATCCGGATGTGAGATTATAATGGAAGCCAGTCTTAGACCAAATTTCTGGGTACATGTGGACATTTATTAAACAAAACAGTTCATATAACCTGCTTTATAGGGTTGATGATACCCCAACCTTTGCCCTTTTAAGTTGCTCTCATATCTCCTTACAAGAAAGGTTCTCTCTTAAGGTAGGTGTGATACCATTCCTGAGGCTGAATTCCATAACTTTTATAGAAGACATAAGAAAATGTAGAGATCAAGCTTCAGGCTTCATGGATTTCCACACTCTGTTCATGCAGGAGTGTCAAGAATCTTTATAAAATATTTTAGTCAATCTGGAAATCTTTAAGTACTGCCAATTTCATAAATGAGATCCCATTTCTAACATTTATTGTACTTTTGAGCAAGCCAAAATAAAAACCCATCTCTGACATTCACTAGGCTATCAAACCATGTGGTGTGGATAAACATAGTGATTACAGACATCCTTGTGACAGCTGCTTCTGGAGTATGATCTTTCTGATGTTGGTACCTGACCACCTTTGGAGCATGAATTCCCAGTTTGGGCAATTAGAACTGAAGCTTAACCTAACACATGCATAGTGTTACAGTGTGTATGCCAAAGTAGGTGAGAGTACATTCCAGCATCATCCCAGGCATCCAGTTCCAGCCTCTAGCACATGTAGGACTTCATCCCTGCTTTCTACAAGTTTCATCCTAGCATCATTTGAGAGGAGTTGTTTGAATGAGGATAAAATAACAGAAGAACAGAAATATGATTGTGATCTGGGAATACACTAGAGAGTGTGCAGCTAGATGGAAGAAGCAACAACATGTTTCCCCCTTACAGATCAGAAAACTGGCATAGAGACAGGATGCAGTAGTGGTGAAGACCCTTACTGCTGGGTGACTGGGGGATACACACTCTGCTAACAGCACTTTACCTTGATCCCTTTCAACTTTCCTTCCTACTAATTTTGAAATTGATAAAGTAATAAAGGAAATCACTGCTCCCTGCTTAAACTCTACACTATGATGAAGAATTAGGTCCTAAGAGTGATGGAAATCATGGAAGAAAGCTCATGCTCAGGTTAGTTTTTTCAGCAAACATTTATTGAATGCCTGACTGGCACCGAGGATTCAAAAAAAGATTGAGGAAACCATGGAGAGCACCTAACCCAGAGTGGGTGGATCAAGGAAAACTTTCTAATACCTGAACTGAGTCTTGGGTACAGAGTGGTGTATGCCAAATGGGGAAGAAGGGATGTGGGCGATAACATTTCAGGGAAGAAGGGTGTGGTGAAGGGGAGCATTTCAGGCAACAGGACAGAGGGATCCAAGGCACAGAAGCACAGCATAGTCTGGGTGCTCAGAAGTGCAAAATGCTTGACACTGTTAAAGTTTGAAGTGCGAAACAGGGAGTACTGGGAGAGAGAGGAACCAAGTAATCATGTGGATAAACGAGGAATTTTCCCAGAAGGAATTGTTGAGGGTCCTAGGTATCAGAGTGACATGGTTAGAGTGCATAATATTGCATGCTAGTGCTCCCTTACCCATGGTTTCACTTTTTGCAGTTTCAGTTACCAGTGGTCATTTGAGGTCTGGGAGTAGATGATTCTCCTTCTGATACATTGTCAGAAAGGAGGTCAACACATCCTAATATTACATCACCTTGCCTGTGTCATTCACCCCACTTCATCACATCATGTGGGCATTTTATTATTTCACATCATCATGAGATGGGTGAGTGCACCACAATATTTTGAAAGTGACCACGTTTATATAAATTTATTATAGTGTATTATTATAATTGTTCTACTATTGTTGTTAATCTCTTATGGTGCCTAATTTGTAAATGAAACCTTATCATAGGTATGATGTATAGGAAAAAATATAGTATATATAGGGGTTTGGTATACTGTCTGTGGTTTCAGGCATCCACAGTGGGGGGTCTTGGACTGTATCCTCTGTGGATAAGTGGAGATGACTATACTGGTTGAAATCAAAGTCCAATATAGATGGAGCAAAGGCTGGAGTAGAAAGATCAGTTAAGAGGCTATCCTAATAGCTTAAGAAAAATGTGCTGAAGGATTTTAATAGGATGAGAGCACATGTCAGCATGTCTATAAACTGCAGAATGAAACCAACCAGAAGTGAGGGATGTTGGGGAGACAGGTTTAATGGTTGGGGCACAGAGGAGCTGAAGCGGAAGAATCAAGTTTGGCTTAACTAGTCCATCCTCCGTAACTATCAGATTGGAGGAGAAAAGAGAGTAGATGAGACCTTTGGGTCTGGAAGTAATGGCATATTAGAGTTCACGGGGATAATAGAGACATCTTAGAGTTTAGGAAAGCCAATATTTTTTAAAAATATTTTATTTATTTATTCAGGAAAGACACAGAGGAGAGAGAGAGAGAGAGAGAGAGAGAGAGGCAGAGGAAGAAGCAGGCTCCATGCAGGGAGCCCGATGCGGGACTCGATCCTGGGGCTCCAGGATCACGCCCTGGGCCGAAGGCAGGCGCCAAACCACTGAGCCACCCAGGGATTCCCAGGAAAGCCAATTTAAGTAAATTCTGAGCAAAGAAAACTGTGGGAGCTGTGAGTCTTACGAGCTCTAAGGCATGCAAGAATAAGAACCAGACTTTACAAGTGCAGACTATGATAGTGAGGAGAGAAGAAAGCATGTTATTAACAGAGACTTGTCTGGAGTCTCTCCTTTGAATCCAGAATTTCGGAGGAACTTTATAAGCAAGTTCACACAACTCAAATGGCTGCCTGAGAATAACCCAGAATGAGTTGAGGCTTGTGGGAAATGGTCAGTTAAAAAGAGCTCTTTCTAAGTTACCTTCCTAGAACAAGAATTTGAGAGCTATAGTGCCACTGACTGAGAGATAAGACATAATATTAACAAATAGAAATGACAGAGAACAAATGGAGGATCCCTCTTAATTCCAAAGTTTTGCTCAAGGAGCATGATCATGAGATGGGAAAGAATACAGCTTTTTATTTATTTTTTAATTTTTATTTACTTATGATAGTCACAGAGAGAGAGAGAGAGAGAGAGAGAGGCAGACACACAGGCAGAGGGAGAAGCAGGCTCCATGCACCAGGAGCCCGATGTGGGATTCGATCTCGGGTCTCCAGGATTGCACCCTGGGCCAAAGGCAGGCGCCAAACCGCTGCGCCACCCAGGGATCCCAGAATACAGCTTTTTAATAGGGACACTGAGAACTGGACCATACCCAGAGGAGAGGTACCTCACTGGCTGAGAGAACTGACAGTTGTTGGCCCCACGTGAGTTATGGAGCATGAGAACTATTTTTTTAATATCTGTAGTGCTGTCTATCAGAACAGGGGTTAGATCCTCCTATTGTAGGTTGAAGTCACATAATTGGGAAAGGACAAGGGGAGAAGGGAAGAAAATAGGGTTAGTTCTTAAAAGATATAGGAAGCTGTATTTTAGCTCAATGTAATAACTTTCTTCCTACTGGGTTTCTCCTAATTTTCCCCCCAACATTTTATTAAGCAAATCTTCAAACATATAGCAAAGGTTGAAAGAATCTTACAGCGAATGCCTGTATACTTACCACCCAGATTCTATTAGCATTTTATGCATTATCACATATTTGTCCATCCACCCATTCCTCTATCCACCCATAAGTCCATCTAATATTTTGAATATATTTGAGTCAATTCCATACGGCTTTGGCTACCATTGGGAAGGCGGGTATTCTGCAAAAGGGAGGTATAGGCAGATGACCTCCAAAGGCTGAAGGAGTCCTAAGACCAGAGAAAAAAGGCCACAGGCTCAGCCTAATGAGAATGATGTATTAAGAGGACTTACCAGGGGATCCCTGGATGGCTCAGCGGTTTAGCGCCTGCCTTTGGCCCAGGGTGGGATCCTGGAGTCCCGGGATCGTGTCCCACGTCGGGCTCCCCGTATGGAGCCTGCTTCTCCCTCCTCCTGTGTCTCTGCCTCTCTCTCTCTCTATGTCTATCATAAATAAATAAATAAATCTTAAAAAGGAAAGACTTTCATAAAAAAAAAAGAAGAAGAAAGAAGAAGACTTAACTGACAGAAGTGTGTTTTGGGTAGCTGCAAGACCTCATCTCTGGTAAGACCTGTGCAGAGTGAGCAAACAAAAAGAGAGAATATATGTGTGGAGGATGTGCTCCAGAAGGCTTCAGGTCACAGGGTGCTCCTCATGGCCCATTCATCCTAGATGAGATTAGTCTGGTTCACACAGTGGGGCACCCTAATTCCAAAAATTCTTAAAAATAAAGGCCAATGGCCAACTCTTGGGGGGATTTCTTCATTGGGTAGGTGGAGCGGACCAGACTATGGCCTCTCAGACTTGTTGGACTGCTATCCACACCAAGAAATGTATTTCACATTCCTATCCACATGCATTCCGAAGTGCAAATTTCGGGAAAGGACATCTACCCTTAAAGTGGGAAGTATGCCCCAATTCTCTACTTTATGCCAGTCACGATCCCCTGACTCCACCTGGTGACCCACCAACGGGTCATGACTCATCCTTTGAAAATCCCTGGGCTAGTCCATCTACAAGAAGTTTCATCTCTTTAAGAGGATCCTGTGGCTACTATTAGGATTTCCTTAAAGTTTCCAATGGTCGGGAACCTATTTTGAATCCCAGCACAGTCCGTCCGCAGCACGTACAGAACCATGTTGCAGGGCCTGCATATTTAAGAGAAAGATGTCGATTGCCCAGTTAAGCCTTACGAATAGATGCAATTCCAACAGGGCTTTGGGAGCAAGCCTTAAATTAAAGATAATTGCTCTTTTTTTTTTTTTTTTTTTAAAGATAATTGCTCTTGTTTCCACCAACAGAAAGATACAGGTGTGCCCTGGTGGTTGGAGGAGTAGGGCTTCCCTGCTCACGTGCAGTCAGTCTCCTTCTGCTAAGTGCGGCCACTAATCCCTGCCGTGGGTCTGACAAAAGTTGAGAAGCTCAAACGCGAAAACAGACGAGAAAACACTTTGAAAACCAACATCTGACATGGAACACTCCTAAGTCTGGGAAACGAACTAGGGGTGGTGGGCAGGGGGTGGGGGTGACTGGGTGGCGGGCACTGAGGGGGGGCACTGGGTGTTATTCTGTATGTTGGCAAATTGAACACCAATAAAAAATAAATTTATTATTATTAAAAAAAAAAAAAAGAAAATCAACATCTCGGATTAACATTCTCCTGGGAAGCCGGGAAAGGGATGCTGCGGTCAAGCCCTACGGGGGCAGCGTCTCGGTACTTTTCAAAGTGTCTACTCCTACAGAACTTATATTAGCCCCCCCCACCCACCGCCGCCTCGAACACCAGCGACCGTGCCAGAGGCGCCAGCTCCCCTAAAAAAGGGCGTTCGGTTCGTCATCCACCGGCCACGGGGCTCGAACTCGCGCCGCCCGCCCCGTCTGCGCATGCTCCAGCGCGGCTCCGGCCGCCCCGCCGGGTTGGGCGGAAAGGCCGAGGGCGGAGCGCGGGCCACGTGGGTTCCCGTGACGTCATCTCCGGGCGCCCAGGGTGACTGGACGCGTCGCGGGCTGCCCAGGCCCCGCGGCGCTGCGGGCTGTGTCGGCAGGATCCCGGGCGGGCGGAAGTGCAGCCGGGCTGGGCTCCGGCCTCCGCGCCGCGCTGCCTTCTGCGGCTGCGCGGGCTCTCGGGACTCCAGGCTCGCGCGCCGCTGCGGGACCGGGTGTCGGAGCGCCGTGCGCCGCCGCCGCCCTGCCTCGGCCCGGGACCCGGGCGTCTGCTGCGGTGCGGGGCGCCGGGGAAGGAGCTGGCGTTTCTGGTAGGGTGTGTGAGGGTGTGTGAGGGTGTGTGAGGGTGTGTGCGCGTGCGCGTGCGTGCGGGGTGGGGGGCGATGCGCGGAGGGGAGGGCTGGGGAGGTGCCAGGTAGGTGTGGCGGGAGGGAGGGGCGGGCGGCCGCCGGGGGGGCGGGGGCGGGGGGGTTGACCAGACGCCGCCCCCTCCCCTCCCCCCCCGCCCCGGGGACCTTGGGGCGCCCGGACGGTGTCGCGCCCCGGGCGGAGGTGTCAGTTCCTCGCAGAAGTAGGAAGCCCAGCGCCTCCTCGGAGGCTCCGGAGTTTGGTCCGAGACGAGCCTCTCCGCCCGCCCGTGGAGCAGTTATTCAGACGAGGACTGTGCCGCGGGCCGGTCTGTCTGGCTCTGCCCGAGCCCGGCGGGTGCCTGCGAGCTCCCGTCTGCCTTCCCGACGGCGTCCAGGAAGCCCCGTCTCCGCGGTGGTGCAGATCAGCGCCCGCCAGCTCCTTTCTCTTTCTGTTGGCAGGGAACTTTCACCTCCTCTTCTGCCCTGGGCGATCTTCAGAGCATCCTCCCTGCAGCTGGAGGAACGTAGGGGAAACCAAACCGGCTTCGTTCTAGATTTTTCTGAGGGGTTGGGGGAGGCCCGGCAGGTCTCGAGACCGCTTGCTGGACCCCCGAGGCCTTGCAGAACCCGCTTGATGAGGCTCCAGAGCCTTCGGGCTGGGGTTTGAAGGGAATGGGTCTGTGGTTGCCACAGATGGGTTTGTTGATGGAATGTTGCATCCGAAAGTAAAGGTGTGGGGCCGAGGGCAATAGTTGGCAGTAGTTGAGGGGGGAATTTTAGAGTTTTATGCTAGATTTGAGTGTGTGCCCTGATCTTCAAAGATATGCTGGTTAAAACGAGGGGGGGGGGATGAGCAGAATGGCACCATATGACCATGACTATCTATCTATCTATCTATCTATTATTTATTTATTTATTTATAAGGTTTTATTTATTTATTCATGGAAGACCCAGATGAGCAGAATGGCACCATATGACCATGACTATTTATTTATTTATTTATAAGGTTTTATTTATTTATTCATGAAAGACCCAGATGAGCAGAATGGCACCATATGACCATGATTATTTATTTATTTATTTATTTATTTATTTATTTAAGATTTGTTCATGAAAGACCCAGATGAGCAGAATGCCACCATATGACCATGACTATCTATCCAGATCTATCTATCTATCTATAAGATTTTATTTATTTATTCATGAAAAACCCAGAGAGAAAAAGAGGCAGAGACACAGGCAGAGGGAGAAGCAGGCTCCATGCAGGGAGCCCCACATGGGACTCCATCCCGGGTCTCCAGGATCACACCCTGGGCGGAAGGCAGACACTCAACCGCTGAGCCATGACCATGATTATTTAGAATTCCCATGACCATGATTATTTAGAATAATTTACATACTCCACTGTAGGGCTGCTTTATCAATTTAACAAATACTGAGTGCCTGTTAGGTGCCAGGCATTGCGCAAATAGTAAATGCGACAGTAACCAGTGAACAAAGCAGTACACATTCGTACCTTCATGGAGTTCACTTTGAAGGAGGGAGAAGGACACATTAATGTAAAAATTAATCTAAAAATAGGTCGGGTGGTGAAAAGTGCGAGAGAGAAGGAATAAAGCCTTCAACGAGGAATGTTGGTGGCATGCATAGGAAATTGCAGTGGTGGCTTTAGAAAAGAGAATATTTGAGCAGAGACCTGAAAGTGGTAAAGAAGTGTGTCCTGTACCACAAAGTCCCCGAGCCAGGAGCCTACCAACTAGTTTGGCTGGAACGGAGTGAGCAAAAAGGGGGAGAGGTAGATCATCAATGCGGTCAGATCACATGCAGCCTTGTAGGACTTTGTAAGAGCTTTAGTTTTTACTTTGAATGAGATAGGAAGCTTTGAGTAAAGGAGTAAACTGATCTGATTTGTGTTTAGAAGGATCTTTCTGATGCTGTGCTATCTGTAGCAAGGGCGGAAATAATGAGATCGCTTCCTATGCCATTTATCCAGGTTATAAGTCAAGGTGACTTGGATCGGTGTAATAATAGAGGTGACGGTGAGGCGTGGCCAGATTCCGGACTTGTGTCTAAGCCAAAGCAATAGAGATGAAGAGGTGTCGAGGATGACTTCCTATATATATATATATATATATACACACACACATACATACATACATATATATATATATTAAGATTTTATTTATTTATTCATGACAGACCCAGAGAGAGAGAGAGTCAGAGACATAGGCAGAGGGAGAAGCAGGATCCATGCAGGGAGCCCGACGTGGGACTCTATCTCGGGACTCCGGGATCATGCCCGAGGCTGAAGGTGGCACTAAACCGCGGAGCCACCCGGGGCTGCCCATGACTCCCAAGATTTATGGCTTTAGCAACTAAAGAATAATTACCACTTAGTGATTTGGGGAAGACCATAGAGTAATAGGAGATGAGGGAGGAAGGTGTGAAACAGTTTCTGTTTGCACATCCTAAGTTTTCAAATGAAATGTCAGTGTTGCGTAGTGTATGTAAAACTGGAGGTCAGAAGAGAAGTCTGGGCTGAAGATATAAATGTAGGCGTTGTTAATGTATGAAGGATGTTTAAAGCCATGAGAGCTCTCCAAAGGCGTGGTTCAAGGACTGGGTCCTGGTGCGCTTCGACTTTGGAGGAGGTTGGAGAGATTTAGGAGCTATTCCCCCTCGGGATTGGGGGGAGCTGGGCTACATATCAAAACCCCTGTTGATAACCATTGATCCTTAGTGACCTGAAGGAAATAAAAAGCTAGTTCATTAGCTGGAAGAGTGAGTAAGGCGATGTGAAAATTAGAGGAGAGAGGAGGTACGAAATGGTGATCAAGGACAGTGAGAGAATGAATGGACTCCGGAAATGTAGGAACGCTGGCCAGTACTCAAAGTTCTACTCTTGAGGTTAGTGTACCTCAATTTAGAAAGAGACCAGCCAGCATACATTATTTTTAGATGTTTTCAAATTTACTACTAGTAGTTATTTGATATTTTAAGTAATTTCCAGGTAGTTGGGTACTTTGTCAGCACAATAATTTTAGGTAATAGGTTAGCCTTTCATGGTTTGTAGTGTGAAAGAGACTAGTTAATTGTGCATTATATTTTTATTATACTTCTTGTGCTGTTTGCTAAATATCGTTGGCTGGGAACCTGCTTTGTTCCAGGCCTTGAATTAATTTGCAGAGAATGCAGCAATCAAGAAGTAGCCCTGTCCTCCAGAAGCTTACTTCCAATAGACTGCATCATGGGTTGTGATTTCTATGCTTCCAAAATATTGCCTTCTAATAATTGGATGCACAGTGATGAAAGTGTAGTGTACATATGATAGGGGAAAATATTCTTGTAAGATAATGAAATTTGCTGAATTTAAAGTGTGATTATACTGATTTGGAGAAAAGTTTAGGTGGAAAAGTTTCTTAACTAGGTAGTATAACTTTTCAATTTATATATTTTATACATTTTCCAATTGTTTAACAAAAATTCCAGAGCCTGCTGTGTGCTAATTATGCTAATATTGAGGATGCAAAGTAAATATGACTGCTTCTGCTGTCAGTGAACTCAGAGTTCAATGTGGTGACAGGCAAGAGACAGATAAGATAAACATAACCACAATGCATGGTTATAACATGCTGTTGTAGAATTAGTTAGATGGGAGATTGCTTAGTGGAAAGCTTCCCAAGGAGCTGATGTTAAACTGACTCTTTTTGTTTGTTTTTAATAGTCTTCATAGTAATAGTACTTTATTTTATTTTTTACATTTTTTGGTATATTTTTTATTGAGGTTTGTTTTGCCAACATATAGCATAACACCCAGTGCTCATCACATCAAGTGTCCCCCTCTGTGCCCGTCACCCCAACCCCCCGCCACCCACCTCCCTTTCTACTACCCCTGTTCCTTTCCCAGATTTAGGAGTCTCTCATGTTCTGTCTCCCTCTCTGATATTTCCCACTTATTTTCTCTCCTTTCCCCTTTAATCCCTTTCACTGTTTTTTATATTCCCTGAATGAATAAAACCATATGTTTGTCCTTCTTCAATTGACTGGCTTCACTCAGCAAAATACCCTCCAGTTCCATCCACATCAAAGCAAATGGTGGGTATTCATCCTTTTTACTGGCTGAGTAATATTCTATTGTATATATAGGCCACATCTTCTTTATCCATTCATCTGCCGATGGACACCGAGGCTCCTTCCACAGTTTGCCTATTGTAGACATTGCTGCTATAAACATTGGGGTGTAAGTTTCTCGATTTTTCACTGCATCTGCATCTTTGGGGTAAATCCCCAGTAGTGCAATTGCTGGGTCCTAGGGTAGCTCTATTTTTAACTCTTTGAGGAACCTCCACACAGTTTTCCAGAGTGGCTATACCAGTTCACATTCCCACCAACAGTTTAAGCTGACTCTTAAAAGAGGATTAAGAATTGTCCAAAAAGAAGAAGATGAGGAGTTTAAGCAGATAGGCCATGGAGGCATGAAGAAACCATATATTGAATACATATGCCATTTATTGAGTGGTCACGAGATGCTAAACACCCAACAGCCTTGTGAAATTTACAAACACAAAGTTCAAAGATGTCAGGATACTAGGACACACTGCCTGTAGGTGGAAGTCTGGGTTTAAACCCACGGATTTCAAAACCCCTTAACTTTATCTGTATGTTTACTGTTGGGATTTAAATCTTCCCTGTCCTTGTTCTTATCCCTCAGCCAGTTTTTCATTAACTTTCTATTCATTCTTCCTTGGAAAGACCTCATATTTGACTCTCATCTCTCCCCTGTTACAGTCGAGGTCAGGCAACTCATTATTATGTGCCTTAGTATTGAAATCACTTCCTGGCTACTTCCTTCTCTCAGACTTGGGATCTCTTTGTACACTTGCTACTATGTAGCAGTTTTAATCTGTTATAAAATGTTACAGGCTTTGTAGGCTTGTTGGATGAAATTGAGAACCCAGTTTCTATTTAGTGTGCTTCATGACCTAGTCTAATTTCACATTTACAGATTTGACATTAAAGAAATAATAATTGCTTTTGTTTCTCAGCACTTACTATGTGTCCAGTACCATGTCAAACACTGTTGATTTTTTTTTTTTTCCTAGAACGATCTGATGAATTTTGTGGGTAAGGGAATTGTAATAAAGTGACTTG
This sequence comes from Vulpes lagopus, assembly GCF_018345385.1. Taxonomy (NCBI): domain Eukaryota; kingdom Metazoa; phylum Chordata; class Mammalia; order Carnivora; family Canidae; genus Vulpes; species Vulpes lagopus. The sequence goes on from NC_054824.1 coordinate 9,284,893, forward strand.
TCTAGAATCATAGGTGATACTAAAATGTCACAGTGTCAGCTCTTTCATTCGCTACTACTCCTTTAACTTAGAGTTTCTTAAAAAATTGGCATGTACATTGCTCCTACAGACTTTCTGCCTTTGTTGATGCTGCTTTGCCCTGCTTGGAATACTTGTTGTATTTACTCCATTATTTTACTTATAGAATATTCTACTCATTCTGCATATACTCATTCTTCTATATTCTACACTTCCTCAAGTGCCGTATCTTTTAAATTCTTCCCTGAACACTATAGGACATATTAATATTTTCTTTCTTCTGAAAGCCTTTATAAAATAGCATTTAATTATAACCGTGGACATGTTGGAGTTGGAAGGGATGTTGGCAACCAGTATGACAAACAAAAGAACATGAGATCAGGGCAGCCCGGGTGGCTCAGCGGTTTACAACTGCCTTCAGCCCAAGGGCCTGATCCTGGAGACCCGGGATCTAGTCCCACATCGGGCTCCAGGCATGGAACCTGCTTCTCCCTCTGCCTGTGTCTCTGCCTCTCTCTCTCTCTCTCTCTCTGTCTCTCATGAATAAATAAATAAGATCTTAAAAAAAGATGCAAAAGAACATGAGATCGGAAATCAGAGATAAGCAATCTTTACTGTAAGCTTATAGAGTGTTGTAGTAGAGGAAAAGTAAAAGTGCAGTGAGAAGAGAAAGATTTTACCTGAGTTATGCATAAAAGAAAGGCTATCTTCAGCTGGGTCCTGAAAGATGTTTAAGTCAGAAGACAAGCTAGGGAAGGCTACTTTAGGGTAAGGAACCACCATCATTAGCAGAGCCATGGAGAAGATATGAAAGTTTATGGTATATTTAGTAGATTAGGAGATAATATCCTCTGGACAATGCTTGAGGTTTTTAAAAAGTTATGTTATGGTCGCTACCATCACCTTTGTTTTCCTGCCTCTGTTTTAAAAAAGTTGATGGAATACTCACATCCTTTAGTTTTATCCATGTATCAACTAGTTTTTTGACACATTTTTTAGTTTTCTGACACATTTTTTAGTTGAGTGTATTTGCATGCTTTCTTACATAATTCATTGTAGATGAATATTTATTCATATTCAGATGAATATTGAATGACTAACATTTTATGTTGTTATAAATTTGGATCTGTGTATTTTTGACGCAGTTAGTAGCCGTGTTTGAAGTTTTCATAAATCTGTTTAGAAGTTTCTGTTGTTTTGTAAAATTTATATCGACTGCCACATTACACCTTCAGCTTCCTTGGCTCAGTCAGTTCTTCCCTTGAGGTCCTGCAAGGCATATATACATAAGAAACAATGGCATATGGGAAATAAGGTACTGTCACCGGTTTTGTGCCTAAAATCCTATGTCAGAACTTTGGTAAAGTCTTATATTCCAGCCCAGGTTGTCAAAGTTCTGCAGTGGGATTTTAGGTGTAAAGCCAGTAAGAGATAAGTCCATGCTTCTATCTCTGTTGGGGAGAGACTCCCAGAAATAAAGAGAAAAGGGAGCCATTAGTCATTTCTTTTGACTGTTCCTGACACATGAAAGGAAGAAGCAGAAGAAAATGCCATGGAAAGAAATAACAGGGTGGTCAAGTGTTGTCATCTGGTAGAGTAGCAGGGAGAGAAGGGAGCCAATATCAATATTTGATATTTTTATTTATGGTGACCCCTACGTATTAATAAAAAAAGGCGTGTGTTGGAATTTGACAAATCAGATTATTATTCCTTCTGGAGAGGACAGTGGTTGGAGAGAAGGGAAGATCTGGTAGAAATGGACTTTACTTGGGTGGCCATACCCACTTTAATTTTTAATTTTCTTTTAAATTATATTGTCTGTCTATTTTTTTTCTGAGGCAGAAAAATTATCCAATGTGACAATACTGATAGTGACTTTCAACTTTAAAATTGTACTTAAGTGTTCTTAAAATCTCTTAGGAAAGTAGCCCTTTGCCTCAAGTTTTTTTCTTGTGTGAGTGAGAGGAATCTTTGTAGCTAATGGTTAATTGGGTGTGTCATAGTTTTACATAAACTGCTTACCAGCTTTGTATTAGATTCAACTTTTTTTTTTTTTAAGATTTTATTTATTCATGAGACACAGTGAGAGAGAGAGACAGAGACAGAGACAGAGGCAGAGAGACAGAGGGAGAAGCAGGCTCCATGCAGGGACCCCGATATGGGACTCGATCTCGGAACTCTAGGATCACACCCTGAGCCAAAGGCAGACGCTCCACTGCTTAGCCACCCAGGTGTCTCTAGATTCAACTTGAGAGTTTTATTTGCTATAACTTAAATTTCATTATTTCCTGTCATCAGTAAATTTATTCATGATGATCAAAATATTAATGTAATCAGGAAGTAGTGAGATCTTTTCTATTTTCAGTGAGTTACTTTTGTGTGATAGTAAACTTGGGAATTCTCTGCAGAGAAACTCACTGTGTTTGAATTGGAAGCATATCAGGGTGGAATTATATATGAAGTGTGAATGCTTGTATCGTTTGCTTAAAATGGTGACTTTTATGGATATACTTCAATAAAAATTAAAACACTGTAATTTGTTGGAAAGAGCACTAGACTCAGTTCAGTAACTCAGTCACCAGAGCTGTTACCCTGGTTTCACTGTTACTTTAGTGGTCTTATAAAGTTTATCCTGGTTCCTGGTTTGACTGTTACATTGATACTACAAAATTGGACAGATTTTTTTTCACCTCTTTCAGTTTATTTCCGTGTAGATAACATTGCATTCAGTTGACCTCTAAGGTGCACTTAAGTATAATGACTCTCCTTGAGTCGTTCTCTTTAATTAATTTATAGTAGTCTTGATGCACTTGGCATTGGTTAGTGGATAAGAAAAGAGAGAAAAAGCTCTTTGAATACTTCAGTGTTAGCAATTGGTATTTAACTAAACTGATACGGTTATTTCAAATGTTTCCATAGGATATGCTGGTTTATGAAAGATGGATATATAAAAATAAATATGAGTAGAAGGATATTGAATCTCAGTGTCCAGGTACCGACATTGTTTATTTTTACATTTACTGATACTGTATACTGTGTTGTTACCCAGTTGTGGAATATTAGTGCTGGAAGACACTTGGATTTTACAGAGGTCAAAAGTCGTATTCTTCTGTCATCCCCCAAATATTTCAGTTTGCAGATTTACTGCTATCTTTGTGATATAGGAAATATTTTAAGTTCAGAGTAGAAACATTTACTACTACTCATTGTGGCAGAGGATTGGGAGCCGGGTTTGCAGAGTGGGTAGGTGTACGGGTTTGTACAGGTGAGAATGAGCGTATTAGTCAGGGAGATGGTAGGACAGAGAGCAAGGTATTTAAATTGCCAGTTTTGCTAGGTTTATAAAAAGAAATATAGTAAGTAAGACTGGAAATATTGGTGGAATCAAACCATGGACAGGGTAAAATTTAGAGTGGAAATAGATCTATACAAAGATTTCTTACCAGGATGAGGGAGGTTTGTTGTGGTGGTTGTTGTTTTTTCCAGCAGGAGCAAACTATCTGGATGGAGAGTAGTAGAGATTGACTATATTAGGTAGGGCAGGGATAATTGTAGGGATGAGAGTTTGGAGTTGGGGTATAAGGGCTATAAGGATAAAGAAAGACTTCACTTTAGATGAGCTATAGACTCTCCTGGGGCTTGAGAGAATGAAACAAGTATAGCTTCACTTTGGCTGTGGTTCATTAGTTGCATGAGTTAGCACACGTAGTTTTGAATTATTTACTTCTATGATCCTTTTAAATAAATAATATCTCTGCATTTAAAATTTGTACTGATTTTACATTCATTTAAAGAATGCTGATCACAATTTTTTGAAGTCAATAATCTTTATGGCATTCATTTTTTTTTTTTTTTACTATAATCTTTGTTTTAGAACATATTCATTTATCCTTACAAGAATCTGACTTGCTCTTCATTTTATTTTCAGTTTGGCTTTGGATGAAAAAAGAATTTAGCCTATATGTACTGCTTTAACCACTGGAAGAATGACAGATGACAAAGATGTGCTTCGAGATGTGTGGTTTGGACGAATTCCAACTTGCTTCACCCTGTATCAGGATGAGATAACTGAGAGGGAGGCAGAACCATATTATGTAAGTATGTTGATAATAGAAAATGGGATATCTAATTTTTCCATTTTTTTAAGTGAAGCTAAGAACCTGGAGGCTGTTATCCAACATTGTATATACAATTAATACTTGCTTATTATGGAAAAAATTAGAAAACACAGATCAGCAAAAGGAAGGAAATAAAAATTTCCTCTAATACTGCCACCCAGAGGAAAAAAACTACTGTTGACATGTTGATTATGGGACCTTTGACTTTCTTTTTTCTCATGAATATATACATATAAAATATGTGATAATGGAATCATAAGTTATGTGCTATAGGAACAATTTTGAAAATAATAGGCTCAGATTTGATTTTTCTATATTTAAATGGTTCCAAGTAACTGTTTACCAAATTATTTTTTATAGCTCAGTGAACATATGAATGTGTGTGTTTTCATATGTTGATAAGCTGATGTATATTATTTATATAAAATGTTATTTAATACCAAATTGCTGAATGTAGACTTACAGGTTTGAATTAGTGTCATCTGTTCTTAAAAAAATATCAAGTGTCTTCTGATTTTAGCCTTTTTTTTTCCTTTTCTAAACGCACATATAATCCAAACTTAAGCATCTGTCAATCAGAAATACTAGTATCCTGCCTTTTTTACTGAATAGGCCCTAATAGGTAAAGATACTCTCACTTATCATTATTTTAGTTTTGTCTTGGGTACATATGATATTGTTTACCTAGGAGGATCCGGAACAGTGGAAATGTATTTGTGGTGTTGGACTTTCTCGTTTCACTTTAATAAAGCTTGCCCTTTGCTTTCTCCCTTGTCTGTTTGAGAGGTAGTGCTGCTCCTCAGCCCGCTTCAGCCATGGGAAGTCAGCCTGGTGGAGGAAGCTACTTAAGGAGCCCCAAATATACTCACTTTTTGGGTACAGGAACAGTTTCATTTTTCTCTGTGTATCCTCAGCATCTGGCATAGGTCATACAAGTGGTAGACACACAGTATATGGAAACCTCATGCGTTCTGTTGGGATTTTGTTTTAAATCGTCTCTGGGTTTTCTTACTGAAAATAATTTTAGAGAAATTGGGTAGTATTTTGTTACTAGTATTCAGGTTATTGTAAGTGAATATATACTTTTGAGTCATTTTAACTTTGGAAATCTCAACAGTTTTCTGCCTTTAGAAAAATTTCCATAGTTAAAAACAAAATGTGGTCACAGTTTATTTTTAGAAGAATTTCACTTTTTTTTTTTTTTTGCTTCTCCTTCTGTAATATGTGTTAGGATATCACTTATGTTTTTTGTTTCCAAACTAGTTTCTGTTATTTTAATTAAAACTTTTAACCTCAAATGGCATTCTAATAGTATCTAAATGAAGGAATATATGTGTTTAGTTGGTCAAAGTAGCAAAAATGAGAAATATGTAATTTAAGTCTCTTTACTGTTAAGTCAGAATATGGTGTTTGACAGCTTCCTGCAGTTAAAAAATATCCAAGTAAAAAATACAATATTTCTCCTTTATGTATGAATCTGTTAAATATGAAAAGACTATTGTGAGAGTGGAGTGTAAGTTGTTTTCTAGCTGCTTCTAGTTGAATTGAAAATGGCAACAATTATTGGGGATATCTGTAGGAGGAAGACAGTTGTTTTGTCTAATTGGTAATTGTTTTTTTAAATATATTTTTCCCTAACTTTTCACCCAAAAGAAACTCATAGTAATTATGATTATGTTTTTGAAAAATATTGGGTGACAGTCATATAATAAATATTAAACAAAAAGCTGCAGTTTCAAACCATGTAGCATCATCCAGATTTTGCTTTTTACATATGTACATACTTACTCATAAGTTACTACATGCAGGAGGAAAATCTACAAAAACAGCAGGGGTTAGTCTTAGAATTATAGATGAGAATGGTGGTGCCAATCTGGTTTTAGTTTACATGTGTCTTGGTTGTAAATTGTGCTTGAAAGTATTTTTAATTGCTTTGGTTTATAATAATTATAATATTTTGAGGATTCTGGAAGAAATGAGGTAAAAATATCATAGCCCGGGAGCCAGTAAACCTCTTTTCCAGACATCTCAAAGCTCAGGTGAGGTGATATAACAGGATTATCATCATGACCTTGAAAAGTCCGCTTGTATTCAGGTGGATGTGTAGAAAGGATAGGTGAATGAGAACGTAGTTTTTTTTCTTTAAAGATTTTCTTTTTAAAATAATCTGTATGTCCAACATGGAGCTTGAACTCAAAACCCTGAGATCAGGAGTCACAAGCTGTACTGATTGGGCCAGCCAGACACCTCTACAGTTTACTTCTTATAGTGCTTATTCTTTATTTCTTAGAAACTAGATTTTAAAATATTTACTCATACCAAATTTATAAATTAAATTAATATTCAAAGAGTCTTTCTGTTTCCAATGGAAAAAATATTAATGTTAAATATATTCATGTTTATTTCTGCAGTTTGTTTTGTTGCCTCTGCATAAATCTCCTTTCAGACTACATCCCATATTTATGTCAGAAAATTTTATCTTAGTTTGCAGGGAATATTAGAAAGAAAAATTGTTAGAAGCTAGGCAGCTTTCAGTTTCTATTGTTTCTGTTATATTCATTTAGACTGTTGCCTTTCATTTAGATATCTAATATAAAAACATACATAGTAGTTTGCATTTATATTTTGTGACTTGTTACACAAGAGGAAATCACGCAGTCAGGCAGATGGTCATAAATCTGAGTGGACCCTAAACATTACACAGTAGTCCTTTTATGTTTACTTGGTCAGCTGTCTGTTCTTCTTCAAGGCTATTTCTCTGAGCCTGACCTTATTTTTCACTCTTAAGAGGTAACCTCTCTTCCTGCTTCCTTAGCCTTCTGTCACCAAGTCTTCTGAATGTATCTGCACTCACACACATTGACTTCTCTCTTGTTTTGTTTTTTAAAGATTTTACTCATTTATTCATGAGAGACACAGAGAGAGGTAAAGACATAGGCAGAGGGAGAAACAGGCTCCCCGTGGGGAGCCCGATGTGGGACTTGATCTCATGTCCCGGGGATCATGACCTGAGCCGAAGGCAGATGCTCAACCACTGAGCCACCCAGGTGTCCCTTCTCTCTTGTTTTAATGGAAGAGGTGTCCTTCCTCATAGGCGAGGTCCTGCCTTCTCTCTGTGCTCTGGATCCCATCTATGGTCTTCTCAGGAAGCTAGTGGTTTCTGATATTCTTCTGCCTTCAATCTCTTTCTTTTACTTTCAACTTCTACCTACCAGCTCCTTTTTTTGCAGCATGTATATTATCTTAAATTCTTCATACCCTAAAACAACCCTCTGTTTCCCCATTTCTCTTTCATGCTCTTGCTTTCCCTTCATGGCCAGACTTATTAAAAAGGCTGTCTGTAAAAAAATAAAAAAATAATAAAAAAAAAATAAAAAAAAAAATAAAAAAAAAAAAATAAAAAGGCTGTCTGTACTTGTTGTCTCCTTTCCACCTTCTACTTACTTTACTGCAGTGAGTTTCACACTATTCCAACAGAACCATTCTTGAAGTCACTAATGACATCTTTTTTGCCAAACCTTGAGTCTGTTTTTGAATTTTCATTTGCTTGATCTCCCAGTGGTATTTTGATGTTGTTGTTGGCTATTTTCTCCATTTTGTGACACTGTTCTCTCTTGCTCTGCAGTGTCTCATCATTCTGGTTTTGCTTCTACCTTTCTGGGTTGTTTTGTTTGTTTGTTTGTTTGTTTGTTTGTTTGGTCTCCTTTGCCACATCTCCCTCCTTTTGCTTATTCCTTCATGTTGGCATTCCTTGGGGCCTTCCCCCATCCCCCCGCCCCCACTTCACTTCCCCCCTCTGGAGTTGTTCATTTTTATCTCTTTGTTAAGCGTATTTTGACAACTCCCAAGATTTTTCTCCTGAGTTCCAGACCTATATGTCTGCTGGATATCGAACGGAGTGTGTTTGAAACTACTCATCTTTGTTACCTCATCTGCCATTAATTCCTTCCTGTTTTTGAAAGTAGACCTATCACCCAGTTAGTTAATTACTCTTACCAGTAATTAAGAAAGGACTCATCCTTGTTGCTTCCTTCTTCCATATTCCAGACATTCAGTCAGTAACTTAGTCCATCTGATTTTACATCTCACATATCTCTGACACTTACCCAGTTTCTTTCACACACATTGCTAAGTCTAGTTTAGACTACCGTGTAAAAACTGATGGGATTTCATAGTACTAAGCAATTTCCCTGGTTTCATTCTTGCCTTCTTTCAACATTTTCAGTTTGCAGTTGGAGTAATCTTTTCAAAACACATATCTGATCCTGTCACCTGCCTGCCCAAAACCTTTAGTAGCCTTTCATCATCTTCAGAATCCTTCATGTAGTGTACAGCGTTCTCTGTAGTCTGGTCCCTTGCTTCTTCAGTGCTGTTCTGCTTCAACCCTCTATATTCCTGTCATTTTCAACTTCTTTTGGTTCCTCAGATGTGTCAATCTTTGTCTTTTTGAATTCATTCCATGCCTTCTCCTGGTTTCCTCTGTGTGGGGTGAGCAGCAGGATCTCCCACCCCTACTCACAACCACACATCCACAACACCCATGTTTGGTTCCCTCTTCTTTACCTCCTAGCTGTTGCCTTAACATAGACTTCCTGTCAGGGATTTCCCTAAGCCCCTAGATGAAGTTAAATTCCTTTGCTGCTTGCTCTTGTGACATTCTTTAGTCCTCCTTGCACTCATCACATTTGTAATTTTATTTTGACTATCTTTCTAGTGTGTTAGCTCTGTGAAAGCTCTTGTTTCATTCAGTGCTCTATCTTCATTGCCTGCTATGATGCCTCACACATTGAAATGGAACAGAATTCTCATATATTTTAATTCTGTTTTTGTGCTAGGTAAATAAGTCACCAATTTTAGAATTGAGAGTTGTTGGACAAAATAGGGTTTGGCATAAATAATATTATAGCTGCCTTTTTCAGAAACATAAGTAATCAATACAGCTATATAAAACATGTATTCCTTACAAGCTAAATAGAAAAAAAAAATGAATCAAATGTGTAGTACTCACTGAGTACATGATAGTGGTAAATGAAGAATGAGAAAACAATAGATTCCATATAGCTGACAGTTTCCCCAGAGGGGGCTAATCTTTTTCATATTAAAAGAACTTAACCTCAAAGAAACTAATGGAACTGAAATAAGCCAGACACAAAAAGGCAAATATTTCATTATTCTACTTACACGAGGTACCTAGAATAGTCCAGGGGCTTTGGGAAGAGAAGAATTGGGGGAGTTACTATTTAATTGGTATAGAGTTTGAGTTTGGGATGGTGAAAAATTCTGAAGATGGATAAAGTAGTGATGGTTGCACAGCAGCGTGAATGTATTTAATGCCAGTGAACTATACACTTAAAAATGGCAAAAATGGCAAATGCTATGCTAAATGTATTTTACCATAATTAAACCCATCAGCTACACCAAAAACATCAGTGAGTGGTACTATCTGGATATAGAAAACAAGAGGAGGTGATCTTAATGTATTTTTTTTCCATTTTTACTTAAATATTTATTAGATAAGTTGTATCTACATTTATTTTAGTATAGTCATTATCAAATCTTAGTGTTATTTCTAAATGCTCCTATAGGTATTTATCTTAGTTACAGATTATGCCAACAGGCCTATTCATTTATTTAAAGATTTAATTTATTCATGAGATACACAGAGAGAGAGGCAGAGATGTAGGCAGAGGGAGAAGGAGGCTTCCTCTGAGGAGCCTGATGTGGGACTCGATCCCAGGACCCCAGGATCACAACCTGAACCAAAGGCAGGCACTCAATCACTGAGCCACCTAGGTGCCCCCAATAGGCCAATTTAGAGCAGAAGACCCAAGTACATTTCAGTTTAGATTCTATCTTAAGAATGAAAATTCTTTGTGAATTATCATTTTTGGCTTTTTGTCATTTAATGTTTGGGATCTCCGATTCATTCAGCAAATATTTATTGTGTGCCTACTATAAAGCAGACACTAGTTTGAGCATTTGGAATGTAGTAGTAAACAAAACCAACACAAATCCCTGTCTTAATGGAGTTTATATTTTAATGTTCCTCATTCCTTATTGTAGAGAAGTTTTCATTTCATGAAAATCATTTGTGGACTTTTCAGCACCTTTGAACCCTAGACATGTAGTACAGCACCCCAAAATCAGAAGCTATTATCCATGCTCATCAGTCCTGATGTGTCCTCTTTTGTTATAACCTCTGTCAGTTAGTATGTTAATATTCTCTGTAGAATAGATTACCAGTTAATGCCCAACACACATTTTAAGTTAAAAGTTCTGGACTTACTAGTATAGAACTTATTAGACAAATAGATCATAGTTGGCTCTTAACAGGTTTAAACTGTGTGGATGTGCTTATGCTGGTTTTTAAAAAAAAATTTTTTTTTTTACAGCCCAGTACTGTAAATGTATTTTCTCTTCCTTATGATTTTCTTTAGTTTATTGTATTGTAAGACTACAGTATAAAATACATATAACATACAAAATATCTGTTAATTGACATTTATGTTATTAGTAAAGTCAATGGTTGGCTATTAGTAGTTAGTTTTGGGGGGAGTCAAAAGTTATATGTGGAATTTTGAACTGTGTGGGTGTTGGCACTCCAAATTATCATGTTGTTCAAGGGTCAACTGTGTAATTATTTATTTTTTAAAAATGGCTATTTAATCATGCTGTTTTAATTTCTTAGAGACATCCGTGTTACATCTATATTTGATTCTATCATTTCTGATCTTATTGAATCATTTTTTTTTTTTTTGCCATTTATTTAATAGAATGTGATTTTGGCAAGTTATTTAAACTGCATGTAAAATAGAAGTGATACTATTTTCTATAAAACAACAAGTGCTTTTTCTTCTACACAGTATTAGTTTCCTTTTTCTTTTCTTCCCTAATCTACATTCTGGTTATTTCTTTATAAAAGAGGAACTTCTATTTTGTTGACTCCACATTGCTATCCAAAAGCTTGTTTCTAGTATTAATAAGTATCTTTTATTCCATACTGGAGCATGCCAGCTACTTCCTACCCCTTGTACCCAGTTGTCCTCAGGACCACTGTCATGTTCTCTTGCCTAATTGGGACCTGTTACCTTGATCTTCAGTGATTAAATATTAGTCCTTTACTCAGAGTATTTCCATTTGTATGTATTCCCCAGCCCCGTAATTCTACTTGGTTTATTGACCAAAGGACATAACTTTGAATAAACAGCATGAAAAATGATGCAGAATTAGCCTCTCAAAAGCACCTGAAAGAGTAACAAAACAGTTTTATCAGCAAAAGACAGAAGCTTAGAAAAGCAAGATACTCTAAGAAGTTAGAGTATCTTCTGGGAAAACGTGAATTTTTGCCACTTTCCTCCTTTCATCCACTGTGTGTTCTTTATAAAACTCTAACCAATTTTCTTAAATGCGTTCTTATGTTTTCTTTCTTGTTATCGTTTGGTGGGAGAAAAACAACGATGGCCTTCATAACTATGCCAGTTGAGGCTTTACCTAGTCCAGCATTCCCTCCTAGATTTTTCTCTCCAAAGTCCAAGTAGGCCCAGGCTTCATAAAGACAGAATTGAGGGAGTTGCAGGATCACCAGTTTACAGCATTATACCTTAAACTTGTGCCTTACTGCCCTTTAAAGATTTAAGTGTGTACCTCAATGGTCATCTTTAACTTTTTTCTTTCTTTCAGTTTCTTGTTCAGTAATAACTAAAATCTATTCTGATTTCCAGACCTTTTTCATCTTTCCATTCCTTCACACTCATCCCTTCATATAATATTTCCTTAACAGATTTCCTGTTTATAATTTTCTTTCAGTCTCTTACGTACCACTGCTAGAATATTCCTCAAATAGCTTCTCATTGTGCCATCTTTTATTCATGGTATCATAGTGGGCCCCTATTCTTCAAATAAAAATTTCTATTTGACTTTTAAAGTCTTTTCTGTAGCTACACTGAAGTATTTTTGTAAGTACTTTCTTTGAAAACTTTTTTTTTACCTTTATTTTAGCGTCATATAGAGAGGACAGAGTTATCTTTGTCTTAGTGTTCTTCATTACAACTAAGCTAATACATGGTAGATTATCAAAACATGATGGACCAATTGAGAAGACTTATCTGATTGATAAGTCAAGATGTACATTAGGACTGAGTTTATTATTTTCTCAAAACAATTTAATTCAGGTGAATCAAACTAATTTTTTAATTTCATAGAAATAACAAGTATGCTAAATAGCATGACATCTGATTACTGTATTTTTATTTGGATAAAAGTATTACAGAAAGATTTTACATAGATTTGTATTGTTTATTCTAGGTACTTATGCTATAAACTGTGCTTAAAGTAATGACCTCATAAGAAATTTAGAGTCTTAACCTTTAGCCTTTGAATTACTATAAAAAAGGAGTTGAGTTTGTGTGGAATATTCAAAATAATGCAAAGAACATGGCTGTTTTTCCTTAAAATTCAAAAACCTACTTAGTATTTATTTTTTTGAAAAAATAGTAAATAAATACGGTTTTACAAATTTTCATTTCAGTTGCTTTTGCCAAGAGTAAGTTATTTGACGTTGGTAACTGACAAAGTGAAAAAGCACTTTCAGAAGGTTATGAGACAAGAAGACATTAGTGAGATATGGTTTGAATATGAAGGCACACCACTGAAATGGTGAGTGAATTTTTCTGCATTATTAAGCATTGAGTATATGCTAGCTTTATGAAGGTATAGTGCCTTGAAGCAATTTTTAAAAAGTTATATAAAGAAAAAATCACTAGTCTAGCTCATATAATACAGTGAATTTTAAACTATTATTCAAACATTTTACTGAAAATATTCCTACCTTCTTTTGGATGCATGGGAGACTGGACCAATTTGTATATATTTTCAACAATAGATTTTTCTATGGCATAATAATAGTGTATTTGGCTATGGTTTTTTCCTTTTTTCCAGATATGTGTAAGAGTCCCTTATGAATAAGTCACTCTGTGACACTATTCAATTTTGTTTCTATCTCCAAAATTTTTATAACAGATCTTTATATATACATGATTACCTAAAATGGCATCTTTCAAACTGATCGCCACATTTAGTTGATCATGTGCCGTACGCATATTTTATCTAGCCTTGATTTCCTTTTTAGGTGAAAAATAATTTAGATATTGTATAATTCTTAAGAAATGTATTAAAAATAAATCCTGAATCTGGGCTTATCCATGTAGAGATGATGTATTTCTGTACTTCCTCTGTTACTGGGAGTTTTGTAAATTGTGCTTCCAAAAATATTTTATGAAATTGGACAAATTATAGAGAAGAATATAAAAAATGGTTCAAAGTATGCTGAGATACAGGTGTTGAAATGCTGCCATATGAATGTAGTTGAATGAAAATGTCAAGACTTAAATATGAAAAATATAAATAGGTTAAAAGTAGACTTGCTTTCTAAATCTGGGAGTATTAAAATGAGTTTTAAAAGAGATTCATAAAAAAGGAAGCTAGTAGATGTTTAATAAATGCAGCTGACTTGAATATAAGTATCACATAGAAATGAGTGAACTTTTGGAACTCACTTCGTGTTGATGAATTCTCACAAGTGAGTAGATTTTTCGTAATGGTTTAGAAACATACAAAGTGATATTTTGTATTGATTTGGAAACAAGGAGATTTTGTATTGAGTTATAGGTCATGTCTCCCAACCTTTTGAGGCAGTCCTGGGAAAGGATGACAAAGTTCTTTATAGCATTCATTTTTAAATAAAAACCGTATTGATGAGCTTCATGATCATATATCAGACTCATGACTCTTGAATAGTTCTAGACCTCAGGCAGCATAGATAAGTCAATGTTTTCTGTTTCTTTTTATTTCTCAGAAGAATTGGAGGTTTTGGAATGGGAAGGTGGCTTAAAAGATGTATAAGAGGAGCAAGGATCAGGAGAGTAGAGGGAAAGGAAGGAGGGGGAAAGATTGTGGGTCAGTAGCAATAGGATATATCTATATTCTTGACAGTTCTATCTCTATTATAGTTGGATATTGAAATTGCATTGCTTTATGTGTATTAGTTACACATTATTGTAAAGAATTCATGACTGACACTAGGCTTTTCAGTTTAATCAGTGTAAAGTAGGGCTTCTTAACAAGGGCTCTATTGACATTTTGGCCTAGATAATTTTTTGTTGTGGGAGGGCTACCCTGTACATTATAGGATTTTTAGCAGCAGCCTTGGCCTCTACCTGCTAGTGCTAGTAGCATTCCCTCTAGTGATTATTTATAGTATGTGATTATTATAAAATGCTGCCAGATGTCTTGGGGTGGAGGGGTACAAAACCACCCCGAAAGGAGAAACTCTGGAAAAGATGGGAAACTTCAATTTAACTTTTATAAGTAAATGATTGCTTAGCCATCATCCTTCAGCTGCTGTTTTCATCCATCCTGTGTGGCGGTTATTTTTGTATTTCATATGTTTTGTATCCTCTAAGTTTGTATTCTATATCAGTGAATAATGTTTTGACCATTGCTCCCTGTTACTACAGAGTAATGATTTTGGCTTAAATATATAATGTTCTTACTTTGTCAGTATTTATCGGAGAGTCTTTTATTAAAGAGTAAAAAAAATATTTTTCCTTTTAGAGAGCTTATGTGAAAGTAATTGTGTTCACTATCTTTGTTTTAGGTTTTGAGGTGTTAATGTTTTATGTGTGATACCACTTTTATAGTTACGTGTTGCTATGAGCTTGTTGTATTTAATGAGTTTTGATAAAACTTTTCCTTTAGTACAGTACTCCCCCCTTTATCTGTGGTTTTGCATTCTGTAATTTCATTTCCCCTCAGTCAGCCACGATCTGGAAGGAGATGATCCTCCTCTGACATACTGTTAGAAGGTTGGCAGTAGTAGTGTAACACTATGTCATAATGCTTATGTCATTCACCTCACCTCATCTCATCACATAGGCATTTTTATCATTTCACGTTATCACAAGAAGGGTGAGTACAGTACAATAAGATACTTTGAGAGAGAACACATTCACATAACTTTCATTATTATAAATTTTGTTATAATTGTAAGTTATTGTTGTTAGTCTCTTACTGTGCCTACTTTATAAATGAAACTTTATCATAGGTATGTATGTATGTATGTTTAGGAGAAAACAGTGTATGTAGAGTTTGGTACTACTTGCGGTTTCAGGCATACCTGGAACAGTCTTAGAACATATCCCCCATGGATAAGGGGGACCAACTACTACAATGTAGTAGTCCATCTCCATATATTTGATGGACAAATAGCTTCCAGAGGCATGAATGTAATCCAGGACCTCTGAGCTAAGTCTTGATCTTTTCTCTTTTTGCTCCCAACTATAGCAATTTTCTCCTATGTTAAAGGAGTCCTCTTCCTGTGTTAAAGGAGTCATAAACCATCAATATCTACCTGACATTTAAGCAGTGGGCTTCATATGATAGGATAATCATTATAGGGAAGGAGCTACCACTGAAATTTTGTAGGACTTGGACTTTTGAGACCATGCACGTGTCTTAAGAGTAGAGGAGCAGTTATGTGAATAGGATGATAACATCTTTCTTATGCTTGATTCTTTGGAGTTTTAAATAAATCCAGGTGAGAAAGGAAATCAAATACCAGTTTAGACAATTCATAAAAGAAGAAAGAGCATAAATTGAAATTCCTTCTTACTCTGTAACTCCAGCTATTTGTATTTATTATTATAATTATTTAAATATCTGCATGAGATACTTGAGCATGGGCTTTTGTACCTTAAGCAATAGTACACAAGAGGTGCGAAGTAAATGTTTGTTCAGTGGGTGAATGAATCTAAATTAATCCCTTCTTTTTATTGAGAAAATGAGGCTCAAATATATAAAATAAACTTGCTCAAATGAGTGACTAGGACCAGATTTTGAAAGTCTCAGTTCAGGGCTCTTTTCACCACACCTGCTGATATTGTACTTGTTAGTTGTTATTTTCTTCATATCTGTATGTTCTCTCTAAATTGCTTATCTTATTTGTCCATATTAGAATTGAAAGATATTTAAGAACAGTGGTATACACATAATGAATACTTAATATATTGTTGATTTGTATAGAGAATCTGAGGGGGCTTTATTTGATTAGTGTTTTATCCTCTACAGTCCTTTGTCTCCTTAAGTTTTAAAAATTACGGGGCAAATAGAAAGTGCTGATTTAACTCAATGCAAGGATTTTTTTTTTTTTAGAGTGATTTGAGTTCATTAGTCACCAGAGGGTGCTCTAACATTGCATTTTAAAAGGTGATGGTTCTTTTTACCATAAATTAAATGTTCAAAGTTTGTATTTGTTACTTTTATATTAGACTTATTTCAAGAGAACAGTTCCTGGGTCTTTAAAGAACACTTTGTTTATATACCCTAATATTGGTTAGATCTTAGGCCTTCAGTATAAATTTTAGAAAAAGCCTTTCTTTTTTGTCAACTATAAAAGCAAGTGTCACTAATATAATATTATTATTATTTTGTATAACCTGACTTGTTTTCAGGACTGGTTGTTGAAAGAAAGAAGTTGAAACTACCTTTAGAATTAAAAAAAAAAAAAAAAAAAGAGCAGCAAACACTGATGTTAATCTTAAACATAGACATAACAGAATGACCCAGAATTTAATACTGTATCTATCTGGTTTCAAAAGTAAATTTTAACAAATAACCTCTTAATCATAAATACTCTTCTCTCTTATGGCTTGTCTTTTTTCTAAGGTTGTGAATTTCTAAAATTTTTCTTTTTCTTAAAAAGATTTTATTTATTTATTCATGAGAGACCCACAGAGAGAGGCAGAGACATAGGCTGAGGGAGAAACAGGCTCCCTGCAAGGAGCCCGATGTGGGACTCGATCCCGGATCCACTGAGCCACCCAGGCATCCCCCGAATTTCTAAAATTTTATAAATTCTATAAACTTGAATTTTGAAATGTGGTTTACTTTGCATTTGAGACATGTAGTATCTTCTTGAGTATTTTTGTACTTTTTCATGCATAAGAGTAGGTTTAGAAAGCTGTGAAACACAGTGGTAATTTACAATTGTGTTCTATAGGTAAAGCAAGGCAAAATTGATTGTAATCATTAAATTACTTTGGTGTACATTTGAGTTGCATGCATTATTATTTTTTTTTTTAAATGTGGGGCTGTACTCACGACCCTGAGATCAAGACCTGAGCTGAGATCAAGAGTCAGATGCTTAACTGACTGAGCCACCCAGGCACCCCGATTTGCACCCTTTTTTATTCAGTGAAATATAATCCTGTTTCCAGTGAATCACTAGTAGGCTTATGAATAGGATGCATTTATTTCAGCGAAATGGAGTAGGACAATAGTTCTCTCTAATATATGGGGAGCTTTCTTTCAATGCTGTGTTACAATGTTGCTTTGCTCAAGTCATGAGCATGACTGCAGATGTTTAAACTACTGAGAGCACCCTTGGCTGACTTAGGAACATATCCGTTATTGCTATACATGTGGCCAGTATGTGTGTATGTATTTTAGCAGTAATGAAAGGGTAAAGAAGAAACAGCTTATGCAAAGAAAAATGAAAATATTACTCATTTTGAGAATTGAATTTAAAATAGTCTAGAGCAGTTTAAGGAAGAGAAAGAAAATGAATAAAATGTGAAAATAGACCTAAGACTAACTATTCTGGCACAGTCAGTTTTTATTGGGCAGTAGATTGAACCTTTACTAGTTGGATCTTCTTCTGGGATATATTCCAGGTTCATATCCTCACCACTTCCTTTTTGTTAAATTTAGGTTAGATTGGCAGGAGAGCAACATAACAGATAAATGGTTACATTATGATTTACTTACAGTTATGGCTTATGTGGTTTCTATGTTGTGGGTTAGGAGCCTCCTGACAAAACTATGTAGAATATCTGTTTAGAGGAGTTGTACAAATTAGTACTTTTGAAACCCTTGATGTAAATCAGATTATAGTGTAAGAGAGATTCAGTACCTTTAATTTTTGCAAATTCTGTTTTCTGTTAAATATTTTCTTGCATATATATTTTTTTTAAGTAAATGATTTTATTCATTAGAGAGAGAGAGAGAGAGAGAGAGAGAGGCGGGGGGGGGGGGGGCAGAGGGAGAAGCAGGCTCCATGCAGGGAGCCTGACACTGGACTCGATCCCGGGTCTCCAGGGTCACGCTCTGGGCCGAAGGCAGCGCTAGACCGCTGAGCTACTGGGGCTGCCCTTTCTTGCATATTAATAGACTCATCAGAAATAAGCACTCTTGGAACCAGTTAATTCAGGTGGTATATTTGTTTAGAGTTAGTATCCGCATCAAAATCATTCTAACCTAAACATCTACATTGAGCCACATAAAAGCTATACATACAGATTTTGATAATAGAAGTCTATATGTAAAGAAAATAGTTCTTTCTGGTGCAGTTTTATTTTTAAAGATTGTTACAGGATAATTGGTAATTATATTTTAAACATTTCTTTTTTTTTTAAAGATTTTTATTTATTCATGAAAGTCAGAGAGAGAGAGAGAGAGAGGAGCAGAGACACAGGCAGAGGGAGAAGCAGGCTCCATGCCAGGAGCCCAATGTGGGACTCGATCCTGGGATTCCAGGATCAGGCCTTGGGCCAAAGGCAGGCACTAAACTGCTGCGCCACCCCGGGAACCCCTGTAATTATATTTTAGAATGCTTTTATGTTAATACTTTACATACATTTATAATTAAATGTAAGCATTAGAAACTATTATACTTAAATTTCATCCTAATCTTTAGTATATTCAGAAAAAAAGAGTTATCATTTACTGTCAGAGACCAGTGAACTTTAAAAAATTATATATACTTGTCATTTTTTGTTAAAGATTTTATTTATATATTTGAGAGAGAGAGAGAGAGAGAGAGAGTGTAGGAGCAGAGGGGTGGCAGAGGGAGAGGAAGAAGCATCTTCCCCACTAAGCAGGGAGCCCGATGCTGGGCTTGATCCTGGGACTCCAGGATCATGACCTGAGCCAAAGGCAAATGCTTAACAGACTGAGCCACCCAGGCACCCTACTTAAGTCATTTTGTAAATGACTAAGGGAAGTATAATGGAATAGTGACAACTTATTAGCAATTTTAAAAAGCATTTAGATACAGCAAATTCATTTATATTCTATATTTTCCTGGGTTTAAAAGTATAGATACCGGAAATGGACAATGTCTTCTGAATACAACTACTCATTAGTTGTCATGCATTCACATAGACCTATAAGAGGTTCTAACTTATTGTGACTTCTGGCTCTTGTACTTACCAGCTATGCTTGAAGAAATTTTTTTTTTTTTTTTTGAAGAAATTTTTAAACTTTTGACAGGTCATGATTTTGTGGTAAAATATTTGTTTACATTAATAATCACCAATTAGAATGATCAGTTCAGTACTTGTTCATTTCTACATCATGTAATTCCTTCCAGTCATCTTTAGTACAAATCTGCCTTTAGCTCTTGATCACTTACTATCAGGTAAATTGCGGTGCACAAATAGCATAAAAGATAAAAAAAAAAAAAATCCTATCACACATCTTTTGAACATAGTAGTCCAGGTTCTTGTCATAAAATAATGTATGATGAAATTATTGCCATTGAATAACTAAGTGGATAAGAATGCCATGTCTTTAGAAATATATTGTTCATTCATTAGTTTTTGAATTCTGGAAAATTCACCTAGAATATCATCTAATGACTCATAGTCTGAGATTTCAATTACATGATCAATTTTATCACTGTCATTAAAGTCTAAAGTACTGCTGTCTCTGTAAAAACCTTCTGATTTATCTAATAATTGAGTAACATCTTCCCTTGTCAATTTTCCTTTCTTTCCCATTATGCATGGAAAATAAGACATTTTGAATTTTCAGCTGTATTAAGATAGATAAAAACAGACTCCAAAGATGGGGTCTACATCCTTACTTTATACTTCCTTGAAATATGATGTAATATTTTATTTTATTTCATTTTTTAAAAGTTTTTATTTATTCATGAGAGAGAGAGGCAGAGACATTGACAGAGAGGGAAACAGACTCCATGCAGGGAGTCCAATGCAGGACTTGATCCCGGAACCCCAGAATCATGACTTGAGCCAAAGACAGCCCCTCAATCGCTGAGCCACCCAGATGTCCCTGATGTAATATTTTAGTTGAAACAATGAGAAAATGGAAGGACACAATATCGTATCATCCTTCTAGGATGCCATTATTTTTCCAAATTGTTACTGTTTTCGTCTTTTTTTTTTTTTTTAATTTTATTTATTTATTTGAGAGAGAGGAAGAGACACAGGCAGAGGGAGGAGCTCATGGGGAGCCCAATGTGGGACTCGATCCCAGGACCCTGGGATCACGTCCTGAGCCAAAGGCAGATTACTCAACCACTGAGCCACCCAGATGCCCCTTTTTTAAGCATAGTTGGGAATAATTGATAAATAATATTAAATAATTCCTAGAATAATGAAATAGAGTTCCTGGAATAGAATGAGGACTGAAAAAGTCTGTTTTTGTAAAAATGCAAGACATTATGTAAAGCTTGTACAATTTTAGGAAGTTCAGAGAGAAGGACCAGAGTTGGATAGAACGTATAACTTTATGTAATGCAGTATTTTTGTTTTTCAGAATATTGTTTTTATTTTAATTTTTGACCAAGGATTTTTTCTAGTTTCTGAAATGTTTCTGAATGAATCATTCTATTACTTGGTAGTCCAAAATTTCCTTCAGTATTCATATTTGGTTATGAAAGATTTGTGTTAGACGCCAACTTTCAAATAAGAGTAGTTTAAGGGTTATTATTCAGATACAACACATACATGAGTAAAAATACCCACCTTTTATTTTACTAGCAGGGCATTCATTCTAAATTCTTTCTTTTTTTTTTTTTTTCTTTTTTCTCTTTTTTTCTAAATTCTTTCTAAATAATACATGACCTCTAGTGATTTTTACAATTGTATTATGTAGATGTAAGCAAAAATAACTAATATTAGTTAATATTTGAATCTTGGTTAGGCAATGTATTTGGTCACTCATTTTGAGGGGAATTAGATGTATTGCCAAATTTTTCAGCTTCTAAATCTAGGAATAACTCACTAACATCAAGAGAACAGGACTGTACATGACACCAAGTAGTCTTCTTTTTGCTTTTATTGGAAGTATTGTTTAATTCTGTTTCATTATTTAAGCCACTTTAGATTCTTTAAAAGGATGATTTAACATGTAAGATTTGTTCATTGAAATCTACAAGGTTTGTATTATCAACCTTTGTTTATTGCTAAATAATTTGCTTCACTGTGAGTAATGATTATATTAGGAAATGTTCTCTTATTTAGGAAGTCCAAAATTTGTTTTTGTAAAAAACTTTAGTCTGAGGTTGCAGAAAAGTATTCAGTGACTTTGGAAAATGTTGATGTGCTGTTTTATGACAAAAGCAGGTTATAGTGTTTTGTAAAAGAAGCCTAATCTATATATATATATATATATATATATATATATATGCATAAATAAAAGACATTCTATAGTGTTAATATTAATAACCACAAAAGGGATGATTGCATGCCTTTTTGAGGTGCTTTTCTTAGTTCTTAAAATTTTCTAATATTTTAGGTTTAGAATTTTTTAAGTATGTTTAAGCTTTAAAAAACTGTTGTCCAATGTGAATACTGGGATAATAATCAGATACTGCAGTACCGTGATCTAACAGTTGTCATGGCTGATAAAAGATGCTTTGGCACAATTCCATTATGTATATTGAGGTTTCATTGGGGAATGAAATGCTTAGAAGAAAACTGATACGGGGAAACTCTACCATATTAGCTTAGGCAGTTAACTGTGTTCTATGATTTGTGGGTAAAGGCCCCTGATATTTGATGTTACAGTATGTGCTGAAATTTATTTTGGAGTTGTAGTTTTAACTTTAAAATATTCTTTCTTAAAACGTACTCTTTCATTTTTAGGCATTATCCAATTGGTTTGCTATTTGATCTTCTTGCATCAAGTTCAGCTCTTCCTTGGAACATCACAGTACATTTTAAGGTAGAGTTTAAATAGCATTTCCCATTTCTCCCATTTGTGGTACTTAGTAAGTAGACTTGGAGTAGAATTTTTTTTTAAGTGAAGTTGTATATTGCTTCTCCTATGACACTTTTTTTTAATGCTAAGCTGCTGCTAGTGTTCATACATATATCTTTGAGTTTATTCCCAACTCTTGGCAGAGCCATTTAAACACTTAATGTATAAATGCCTATTTGCTGGAGCTGAATACACTATGTTTAAAATTTGTAATATTTTGGAATATTTATATATTCATTTTAAAAAAATCAAATAGGAAGAATAAAGTCCTGAGTTTAGATGTGGGCATGGGAGTGGGGAGGAGTACAACTTAATACTGTTGAGTAACTCTAAGGCTATTATGATTGAATTGTGAGAAGGGTTAGGACACAGAAGTCCAAAGGCTTGATCTGAGTATGTTTTGAGAAATTTCAGTTCCTGTAGTTTTTAAGACCAGTCCAGATTTATTGTAACTTAATATTGTCCTAATAGTTCATAAAGTAGTCTGTCTTTCCCCTTTACCACCTTGATTCTTCAGGTCTTGCTCCCTAAGCAATTCACAAATACCACTGAAGGATTGAAATACCTCTATTAGTTCATCACCAGGCAGTGATTCTCAAAGGGCAATGGATTGTGGGAGTGAAGCATGTTAAGAACTTGAAAAGTCATTTTAGGTGTCTAATTTGCTTTCCTGTAGGGGGCACTCATTCAGTCACTGCCCAAAGGTTGCTCACCCATTCTTCCTAAGATACTTTCCTTCCCATTTTGCTAAAATTGAGTGTATGGGTCCTTGGCATTTATTTCCCTGTCATTTATACTAATGTGCTTTGCACAGTACCATGTTACTACAGAATTTAGTTACCATGGAACCAAAGTGAGGATATGGTTCTGATGTGCATGACTTTCAGTTACCATGTTACCATGCAAAGCAAAGACTGCCTGTATATATAATAATTTAAGTTTAGACCTGTTTGAAGATAAAACTACTCCAAGTATAATGACTGTAGGGGTTCCATTTTGCCTAACATGTTAGTTTTTCCCATTATGTTGAAAAATAATTTCCATAATTAGATTATTTATATGAGAGAGATGCATTCTAAGCATTTAGAATCTAAGTTAAAATATATCATAGCTGCCCATTTATTTATTGATTCAACAAATATCAGAAACCTGCTGTGCACCAGCCAGGCACTGTTCTAGAAGCTTGGGATACATGAGTGAATGACACAAAGACAAACACTGAGACACTTTATAGTACCTACCTGACACTACATACCAAACCCTCTGTAATTACTGACTGACTGAATCAGTAGATTGTAATAATAATAGGAAAGGCTTAGAATTGTTATGCTTGTTTTAGTGTAAGCAGTCTGTGGATCCATAGGGGTACCCAAAGCTCTTTCAAAGGATCCCTGAGGTCAAATCTGTTTCCATCATAATAATCAGATGCTGTTTACCCTTTCCTCTGTGTTTACGTTTGTACTGATCTGCAAAAGAGATGGTGGGTAAAACTCTTGGCACCAAAGCACAAAGCCGGGCAGTGCACCACACTGTGCAAGTGGTTATTTTATTCTTCACTGCCACACACTTAACAGTAGGAAGAACATCAGTTTCACTTAAGACTGTTCTGGATGAAGCAGTACAAATTATTGATTAATATTAATCTTAACTCTTCAGTACATGTCTTTTTAATCTCCTATGTGTTGAAATGGAGGGCACATATAAAGCACCCTGCTGTATGTCAACTGTGATGGTTGTCTTAAGGAAAAGCACTTATGTCCTTGTTTCAGGTCAAGGTGAACAAGCCATTTTTTTTTCATAAAACACCATTTTTTATTTGAAAGAGTGACTGATACAAAGTGTGTCTATTCAGACTTGGATATTTGTAAGACAGTTTCTTAAATAAAGTGAATCTCTCATTGCAATGACGACAGTATTTGTTGCCAGTGATAAGATGTACTTCTAAGTGAAAGTTAGAATTTTGGAGAACATATCTGCTACCATGACCTTGACAACATTATTATTCTTAAAACAATTTTCTGATGAGATTGGTGGTTATTTAACAGATCTGATTCTTAAGAAATTTTATGTAATGAAATGTGTCAACATTTAGAAAAGATTTACATTAATTCAGTAAACAAATACTTTCCAGATGGTTAATGCATGATGTTAAAAAATAATGCATGTGAAAAAGATCCATTCAAAATGCAAGGTCAGAATTAGGGATTTTCTTTTCTTTTTTTTTTTTTAAATCTCCTTCAGAAATCCCTTCTATAATTTCTTTTTCCGTTCCGTCAGTCTTTTTTTTTTTTTTTTTTTTAATTATTTATTTTTGATAGTCATACAGAGACAGAGAGAGAGAGAGGCAGAGACACAGGCAGAGGGAGAAGCAGGCTCCATGCACCGGGAGCCCGACGTGGGATTCGATCCCGGGTCTCCAGGATCGCGCCCTGGGCCAAAGGCAGGCGCCAAACCGCTGCGCCACCCAGGGATCCCAGAATTAGGGATTTTAATATAACAGATCAAAATGTTTATTGATATGCTTTCAGTTTCCACATTAATGTTATAATTAACTATTTTATTGAATCTGGTGTAGTATCAAAAAACAATATTCACAGACCTGAAAAGTCTGTTAAAATGCTACTCCTTTTCCCAGCTACATATTTTATAAGCCTATATATTTGTGTAAATTAACCAAAATAACATTGTAGAACACTGAATGTAGAAGCAAATAATTCATCTGTTTCTACAAACCCAAACATTAAAGATATTTGCAAAACTGTAAAACAGTGCCAGTATTCTTCCTAAGTTTTTGTTCTAGAAAATATGGTTATTTTTCACAGATAATAGGATTTTCGTGTTACGTATAATGGGTATATTCTTGGTATTTTTAAATGAATCGCTCTTTGAGGTCTTTAGTAGGTCACCATTTTCTTCCCAGATGAGAAGTTTATTAGAGAAATTAAATAGAAAACAGAATCTTAGAGCTAATAAGGATATTATAGAAGGTGTTTTAAATTTGCTCAAGCTACCAATGTATTTCTATCAGCTGTTCTTACACTTCCTGCCCCTGGCCCATACTGGAGGAAAATTATTACCCAGATTTCTTTTTGTATACTGTTCCCTTTATTTAGGGTTATAAGACTAAGCTTTCCTCAAAAGTTGTCCCCATGTGTTTATTGATGGCTTATCCTGATTAATGTAGTCCTATTTCTGTTATACTACTTTATGGCTTTTGATTGATTATAATGAAACAGTATGACATTTACAGGCAGAAAAGCAAATGCTTTTAGAGTGAGGAAGCAGGATTTTGTTTTGTCTTTAGTTTCTAGATAATAGTTTTACAATAGATTGAATTTATTGAGTAACAACTTTATGTCAGTTGATGTGTCAGTATGTATTTTATCTTTAATGCTACTGAGTATGTCAAATGATGTCTGTATTTTAACCAGACAACTTGGAATTTATTTCTTTTACAGTTGCTTTCAAAGATATTAATTGATTTTGATTAGGTTTTATACAATAATAAACTCCTCAAGAAACCCTCTCTGCCTCTACCACACATACACATTTGATCATTTCAGTGGTTCAGACTGAATTCTTGGAGGAGAATGAATAACTGTTAAGTAGTTTTCAGATATTTTCTTTAATTCTTAACTGACTTTGCTGTTTGTCATTTGAATAGATATATAGTGGTTATAGTAAATGAATTTTAACGTCTAGAGTGGTGCCCTTCAAACTTTAATGTGCATGCAAATTACCTTGGTGTCTTGTTAAGGTACCCATTTTGATTCTGATTTTGTAGGTTTGGGCTGAGAGCAGACGTTCTGTATTTTTATTTTTTAATTTGTTTTTGTTTTTTTCCATTGGATTTTTAGGCTTTATTGCACAAGTTCATTATATGTGCACAGTCAACATAGATGGCAGCACATGAGCATGTTTTATATCAGCTACCATAATGATTGCCATGCCTGTAAGAGTAAAATTATTTAGTTGACAAACAACCCTCCATGGGGGAAGTATTAAATGATTACCAGCCATACTCTGAGCTTTATGTTTTGTATTCTTATTCACAGTAGGAGTCCTGACAGGATTTAACTTCTAGCTAATTGATCCTTGGGTTTTTTTCTCCAGGATGCATACTGTGTATTAGCATAATTTCATTATGTTTTATCGATTGAAGCATTATAGGAGGATTTGCTCACCAACTCCCATTATTTTCAGATGTTTAACTTAACCTGAGCAAAAATTTATTTTGTAAACACAAAGGTGTTAGCCTTTCCCACCACACTTTCTTTACTTTTCAAGAGTGCCACCAGCTCACTCTGATCATCCAGATATGTACACAACATTGAAATATGATCTCATCCAACATATGTTCGTTCATTTCACTATCAGCAGTAACAATAATTTTCATAATTTGAGAGGAATTTGCATCTAAGCCACAAATAGCAATAGTGGAATTAACAACTGCTTATCTCAAATGACTACATGGATGCCCCCCCATATCATACATTTGAAGAATCTTTTTACATAAATGTATAATAAGGGAAGGTATCAAACTTCTTCCAACTGGTGCCAAGCCAATGTCATAACTACTATGTCTTTTCAATTCATGAGGTATTAGTAAAAATTATATAGCTTTGTCAAAATGAAATTATAGGTTCAGACACTTTATACCTTGGTGACATATCCATTCCAGGTATGTTTCCAAGATGCAACATTACCTATTGTAGAAGAACTTTTACACTTTACGATCATACATTAATGATCATTCTCCTGATTAGCTCCTTAACAGCTAACCTAACGCACAAGTGCAATAGATATACGAGTAGAAACAGCTTGAATTATTCTACTAGCCACTATTCTAATCTTGTTTTACCGTCACTGCAGTTTCATTATATAATAGATTAAATTAATAATCCTTCACTGTAAAGACTGTAGTGAAGCTATCAATGAGTGAAGCTATGAATATATACATATTTATTTTTTTCATCATGATAAGTGTACTCTTTAACACCCATCCCCTATTTTCCCCATCCCCCCACCCACCTCTGCTCTGATAATCATCAGTTCATTCTCTATAGTTCAGGATTTGTTTCTTGTTTGTCTCTTTTTTTTTTTTCCTTTGTTGTTTGGTTTCTTAAATTACACCTATGAATGAAATCATATGGTATTTGTCTTTCTCTGATTTATTTTACTTAGCATTATACTCTAGCTCTATCCATGTTGTTGCCAGTGGCAAAATTTCATTCTTTTTTATGGCTGAATAATATTCCATTATATATATCATTTCTTCTTCATTCATCTATCAGTGGACACATGGGCTCCTTTCATAGTTTGGCTTTTGAGGTTATTTTAAACAAGTTCACAGGTAATGCAGTGTACCACATGTTGATAACAAGAGTTTGAAGAACAGTGCAGATTTAAAAGTTAAAAATATTGTGTAAAGAACCAAAAGACTGTGAGGATGATTCAGAAAATTAATGTTTTTAGAAATTTTTATGTTATTTTTGGAGTTCTGAGAGACAAGCATTATATAATTGTAAAGTGTTTACTGCCTTAAAATGTGGATTTGGATATTTACTTTGCTTCCTTTCTCCATTTACCAAAACAAGTGAAAACAGTAACTTCTTCAGACTTTTCTAATTAGCTTCAAGGACATTTTTATCCCTAAACTTCATAGCTTACTGAGAAAATTATCTTATTTCTTTCTTCACTTTTTTATTTAAAAAAATTTAAATCTGTGCTGGAAGAGTTGAGAGTTGTCTAGTGAACATCCACATACCTTTTACCTGGATTTGCCAGTTGCTAACCTTTTGCTACTTTGGTTTTCTCCTTTGATATTTGTATTATTCTTATAGTATCCTGCTTGCAAAGCTGCATTCTAATCAAAAAGTTGCTTACAGTGTGTGGAATTTTTAAAATGAAAAATTTGTTGTGTGATTCAAAAATTTAGTAATGTGAATGTAGTGGTTCTTTAAAATGATTAGTTCTATTGCATATCTTAAAGTTCAGTGAGTAAACAAAATCAGCAGTAACTTGGTGGTGTTCTTTGTCTTCTGATAACAGGGTGCTAAATTGGTGTATTTTGGGTTTAATTAGAGCACAAATTTTAATTTTAAATTTTGACCAATAATTAGTGTTAAAGTTCACATTTGCGAGGTCAAAGAGGGTCAGCATTAAGGTAAGTGGTTCTGTACAAAATCCTGCTGAACCTAGACAAAATTAGGTTTTTGGAACAAGATATTCTCTATCTTTCCAACAGTGCTTGGAAGGCACTACCTCTGGTTATGATTGTTCTTTAATTATATTTGTATGACTGCCCACACTACTGTTCTGATGGTCACATTCTCTCTTGCTAGGCCAAGAGTCACTGTGTCTCCCTGAGGTAATTTACTATATCTCTGTTTTTTCCACTGTGTGTTGATGACATAGGTCTGAGGTAGCTTTCCTTGTTCTTGAGTGTACTTCATTCCCATGCTTCTGCTGCATGTATTTGCCAGCTCTAAATATTGGTAGTTGTTTTGTAGTATCTATCAATAGTGTGTTATATTAGTTTTCTGTTTCTGTGTAACACATCACACAAATGTAGCAGCTTAAAATAACACATTTATTATTTTGCAGTTTCTGTGGATCTTCTGCTTAGGGCCTCACTGTAATGGTATTGGCTGAGCTTCATTCTTGTCTGAAGACTGAGAATCTTCTTCCAAGCTCACTCATGTTGATTGCAGAATTCATTACCTTGTGATTGTAGGACTGAGGGCCCTTTCTTCAGTTGACTGTCAGCTAGAGGCTAAACTCAGCACCTAAAGGTGGACTTCCCCAGTGTGGCAGTTTACTTCACTGAGTCAATGAAAAGTCTTTAAAGCTAGTCTTTTAGCAAGATTGGAGTTTTATATGGTGTGACTTAATTATAGGAGTAAGATCCTATGGCCTTTGCTGTGTTCTTTTGGTTAAATGCAAATCAAGATCCTGCCTATAGCCCATGGGAAGGGATTACAGAAAGGTGTGAAGAGGTGGAGAGCATGGAGGGTCATGTATACTTAAAACTTTTTAAGATATGGTTTGTTTAGCCATTAATTTATTCATCAAATATTTATTGAGGTTAACATCTGCTTTTCAGCTATGACAGAGTAATTGGATTGGATTTTTCCTCCAGCCATAAACAGCTATAAAAATGGACAAAATATATGAAGTAGAACTCTTTTCAGGCACTGGACATTAGAGAGAAAGAGAACAAACAAGGTGAGCACCACATTTAGCCCGTCTCTGTGTTTCAGGGCAGTTTCCTGACTATGTCATGGGGAGTGGAACTCAAACAGAGCAGGGAAGTCCTGCTGAGTTAAGAATGTAAACATTGGAGTTCTGGGCTACTGAAGCAGCTGGAATTTGCCAAGCAGGGTATTGGAAAAGTATAAGTGTGAGTTTCCCAAAAGTTCTTTACTGAGAATTGGGCTGTACATGCATACAAGGTCAGATAGAGAATGCATTTTAGAGTGGGACAATTCCCGTTATACCTGGAGATATTGAATTCCAGTCCATCCAGGGTAGAGAGACCTAGTTAACATACTAAACATTTATCTGAGACCATAAAGACCTGCTACAGGAGTAAGAATTTTATCTCAGAGCAGGATTAGCAAATGATGGTCTGTACTAAATCTGGCCTACTGATGATTTTTATATGGCTTGTGTTCTAAGAATGGCTTTTATATATTTTAGTGGCTAAAAAAATTTCTTTAAAAAGAATAGTATTTAGTGAAATTTGAAAATTATGTGGAATATAAATTCTAGTGACTATAAATAAATTTGTTTTAAAATGCAGCCACCCATGCTAATTCATTTAAATATCACTCTGGGGCTTTGAGGGCAAAGTTGAGCACTTGGCTATGGACACTGTGTGGCCCACAAGTCTAATATATTTACTATCTAGCCTTTTACAGAAGTTTGCCAACTCCTATTATATAGTAAAGATTGCTCTGGATTTGCTCTAATAAAGTGTAAAATTAGGCCTTTTAGGGATCAAGGAGAGGCACTGGGCAAAACAAAACTCACCAAGAAAGATAGCATAATCTAAAATCTTTACACTGTATTTACAGTATCCAGCATACAATGAATATTTACTATACATGCAAATAAGCAGGAAAACTTGAACCATATGAAGGGGAAAATGCTATTGATAGAAACTGACCCTGAGATAACCCATATTTAGAATTAAGAAAAATGAATTAAAGCAACTATTTACTCAGTGACTTAAAATAAGATTAGGAAATTGCAGAACTGAGAAGAGAAATATCTGAAATGAAAAATTCACTGGTGGGTTTAATGGTGAATTGGAGATGGCACAAGATAGTGAACTCAAAGTCAGATCCATAGAAATTATCCAATATGAAGAACTGAGAGAAGAAAATTGGTGCTGGGGTGGGTGGAGAGAGTCCTGATGGCCTCTAGGGTAATATGAAGCAATCTAATATACATATACTTAGAGTCCTAGAAGGAGAGGAAAGAGGGAATAATTCAGAAAAATGTTTTTTAACAAATAATGATTAGACTCCCATTTCTTGATTTCAAAGCTACAATAACTCAAACTCCATGGTATTGGCATAAGGACAGACATAAATCAATGGAGTACAAGTGTGAGTCAAGATAAAAACACATACATATGTGGACACTTGATTATCTGTATGAGTGCCAAGACAGTTCAGTGAAGGAAAGAATAGTTTTTCAACAGATTGTGCTGTGACGACTGGATACCTACATGTCAGAGAATGAAAGTGATCTCTTTAAAAAAATAAGTAAAAATGGTTCAGAGATCTAAATGTAAGAATTAAAATGATAAAACTCTTAGAAAAAAATAAATTTTGTGACATTGAATTAGGCAGTGATTTCTTAGGTATAATTCTTTTTTTTTTTTTTTTTTTTAAAGTTTTTTTTTATTTATTTTTATTTATGATAGTCACAGAGAGAGAGAGAGAGAGAGAGGCAGAGACACAGGCAGAGGGAGAAGCAGGCTCCATGCACCGGGAGCCTGACGTGGGATTCGATCCCGGGTCTCCAGGATCGCGCCCTGGGCCAAAGACAGGCGCCAAACCGCTGCGCCACCCAGGGATCCCTTAGGTATAATTCTTAAAGCACAAACAACCAAAGGAAAAGAAAAACAGGTGAATTGGACTTGATCAAAATGAAAAACTTCTGTGCTTCAGAGGAAGTGAAAAGACAACCCATAAGAGAAAATATATGCAAAATCATATATCTAAGAAGAGTCATGTCCATAATATGTAAAGAACTCCTAGAATTCAATAATAAAAAGGTAAATAACTTAATTAAAAATGGGCAAAGTAAAAAAAAAATGGGCAAAGTATCTGAGTAGACATTTCTCCAAAGAAGATATATAAATAGCCAGCAAGCACAGAAGTGAAGTGAAACTCAGAATAGTTGTTGACAGACACTATTGAATTATCCCTTCAGCCTGCAAATAGAGCTATAATCAAAAAGTTAAATAATAACAGGTGTTAGAGAATGGATTAATTGGTACTCCCAGATGTTACATGTTACTATTAGAAATGTAAAATGATGCACTGCTTTGGAGAACAGTGGAGAATTGCTTTGGAGTTTGGCAGTTCCTCAAATGATTAAATGTAGACTTGACATACGACCCACCAATTCCAGTCCTAGTTATATACCCCAGAGAATTGAAAACATATGTCCACCCCAAAACTTGTACATGGATGTTCACAGCAGCAGTAGTCATAATGGCCAAAAAGTGGAAGCAACCCCAGTGCTCAAAAGCTGATGAATGGAAAAACAAAATGTATATCAATGCAATATCAATGGAACTAATGTATAGTTGACCCCGAACAACATGGACTTAAACTGTGTGAGTCCACTTACATATAGATTTTGTTTTATAAATATAGTACAGTACTGTAAATGTATTTTCTTTTCCTTAATATTTTCTGTTCTGTAGCTTTATTATAAAATACAGTATATATATACGACATATAACAGAATATGTGATCAGTTGCTTATGTTACTGATAAGGCTTCCAGTCAACAGTAGGTTACTGGTAGTTAAATTTTTGGGGAGTCATAAGTTATATGCAGATTTTCAACTTCATGGGAAGAAGTGTGGGTTGGCACCCCTCACCACTTGTTCAGGGGTCAACTGTATAACTTGGTCATGTAAAGGAGTAAAGTACTGATACATGCTATAACATTGATGAACCCTGAAATGTCATGCTAAGTGAAAGAAGGAAGACACAAAAGGCCGCATATTGTATGCATATTGTGATTCATTTATATATAATGTCCAAAATTTGCAAAATCTATAGAGACAGAAAATAAATTGGTGTGACTGCTTACAAATACAAGGTTTCTTTCTGGAGTTCTATAATTTGATAGTGGTGATTGCTGTATACCTTGTGAATATATTAAAAACTATTGAAATTGCTTTTTAAAAGTGAATTTAAGTAAATTGTATCTAGATTATATCTCAACTTTAAAGAAATAATGGTTATTAATTTTTCATATTTGGGGAGAAAACAATCTGTGTTGAAGAAGCTCAGGAAATCCTAAGCAAGTAAATATATAGAAAAACACACTTAGGCATATAATCAAACTGGTAAAAACCAGTAATACATAGAAAATCTATGTAAAAAAAGAAACATAGCATAAAAGAGAACAGTAAGTGATAAATGATAGTTGCCATTCTTATGAGAAATCAAAATAAATAAAATCTTATTTTTAAAAAAGGAAAATACTAACAAATTGAATATAGCAGTATAGGAAAAGGACAGTATACCACAACAGTGTTGAGATTGTCCCAGGAATATATGGGTGATTTGACTTTGAAATTATCAATGAATTGATGTAATTCAGCATGTTTACAGAAAAAAGTAGAAAAAATCATAAAATCACATAGATCCTTACTGGAAAAGCTTTTGACAAAATTCAGTACAAATTTGTCTTCAAAACTCTTAGCAAACTTAGGAATAAAAGGAAATATCCTCGATTTGACCAAGAGTAATATGGAAAGCCTACAACTAAAATCGTGCCAAGTGGTGGTTTATTCAGGGTTTCACCCTAAGATCAGGAGAAAGGTGAAGGTATTTGTTCCTATCACTCCTACAGGCAGTTTTGCTGTACTGCAAAATATATATTCCTAAAAAACAACATACTGTTAAAAAATCACAGGACTTAAGGAGAAAATGCATTAAGGGCACAAAACCAAAAACTTTATTAGTGACAAATAAAAAAGATAGGAACCTAACAAAAGCATAGTTTTACATATATTAAATGACTAAATACATAAATACTACAATAAGTATTGCCCTTTATATTGAAAACAATTGGAAGTTTGCTTGTAGAAATGAAGATTGGGAAGGGTTTGCAGCTTGTCAGTTATTGTGAAGTGGCGGAAGGAAAGTCTCAAATCAGACGAAATTGTAGCATCAAATGTGGATGAATATAGCTTGTAACAAGAATTGAAGTTGCAGGTCTGTTGCTAAAGTGTATGTGTTTTGTGTATTTTGTGCCTCAGTTTAGCAGGGTGCAATTTCTGTGTTCACTTAGTATTTCTTGTGGACAGTATTTACAGAAGTAAATATGAAATTCACATTGCTCAAATTGTTCCCTAATATATCATTTATATATATATTATATATATTTGGAACAAATCCAAAAGACGTGAACAATCTATATGTATATACATAAATGTATGTGTGTGTATGTATATAAACCATTCATAAATATGTGTATGTTTATATATGAACAATTAACACATGAAAAGATGTTCAACACCTTTAGTCATCAGTGAAGTGTATATTAAAATCACAATGAGTGCTTGGGGCTCCTGGGTGTCTCAGTCGGTTAAGTGTCTGACTCATGGTTTTGACTCAGGTCATGATCTCAGGGCCATGAGATCAAGCCCCATGTTGGCCTCCATGTTCAGCAAAGTCTACTTAAGATTCCCTCCCCCGTGTCCCTCCTCCTGCTCTCTTCCCCTCTTTCTTTCTCTCTCTCTCTCTTTCAAATAAATAAAATCTAAAAACAACAACAAAAACAAAAAACCCACAATGAGTGCTTGCATTGCAGCATATAAACTAAAATTGGAATGATGCAGAGAAGATTAACATGGTCCTTGTGCAAGGATGACACAAATTTATGAAGTGTTCCATATTATTTTATTTTTTTGCATTCCATTTTTTTTAAATGACTAAAATTAAAAATACTAACAGTACCAAGCTGAGGACTTGGAGTAACCAGAACTCTCATACTTTATTGGTGGTTGTGTAAAATTATGTTGTTACCTTGAAAAACAATTCGGCAGTTTCTAAATAATGTTAAATATAGACTTACTCTGTGACATAGCATTTCTGTTTCAAGGTATATATGCAAGAAAAATGGGGCACCTCAGTCAGAGGTGACTCAGTCAGGGGTCTGCCTTCAGCTCAGGTCATGATCCCAGGATCCTGGGATTGAGTCCCACATCAGGCTCTCCTCAGCAGGAAGCCTGCTTCTCCCTCTCCCTCTGCCTGCCATTTTCCTTGCTTATGCTCTCTCTCTGTCAAATAAATAAAATCTTTAAAAGTGAAAGCATGCTCACAAAAGACTTGTACACTAATAGTTACAATCTTTTATTTTTTT
This sequence comes from Vulpes lagopus, assembly GCF_018345385.1. Classification (NCBI taxonomy): domain Eukaryota; kingdom Metazoa; phylum Chordata; class Mammalia; order Carnivora; family Canidae; genus Vulpes; species Vulpes lagopus. The sequence goes on from NC_054824.1 coordinate 9,319,712, forward strand.
ATTTTTTAAAGATTTTATTATTCATAAGAGAGACAGACAGAGAGAGAGGCAGAGACACAGGCAGAGAGAGAAGCAGCCCCCATATAGGGAGCCTGACGCAGGACTCGATCACGGTCTCCAGGATCACACCCTGGGCTGAAGGCAGCACTTAAACTGCTGAGCCATCTGGGCTGCCCTAATAGTTAGAATCTTAATGTCTGTTAACAGGTTTTTGGGTGAACAGAGTAGTTTATCAATCCAATTCAGCAGCAAAAGGGGAACTAACTATATACATGCAGTAACATAGATGAATTTCCAAAGCATTATGCTAATAAGTAAAAGATTTTAGATGATACAGTACTACATAATATGATTCTATTTATATCTGATTATATTATAGGCAAAACTAATCTTGTGATACAAATCAGATCAGCTGGGTCAAAATGAGGGAACTGATTGCAAAGGGCACCAAAGAACTTTCTGGTGTGATGGTAATATTTTATATCTTGTTTGGGCAGATACTAACTAATGCAGTGTTAATTTATTTAAATGTACACTTAAAATTTCTGCATTTTACTCTGTGCATCATGTCTTAATAAAGTTGACTTAATTTACAAAGCTTTTTGACAAAGTACAGGTGAGAACAGTCATGGTCCCTGCCTTGTGGAGCTTAAGAGTAGTATGGCATGACAATACAAATGATATTATAGAGTCAAGTATATGAACTCTGTGAACTTAACATACACTTGGGAAGTTAGAAATTTCCTAGAGGAAGTGATGTTGAAACTGAACCTGAAGACGGATGAGGATATTTTTGGGTAGTGAGTAGTTGTGTTAAGTGGTCAGGGGATAGGCAAGAAGAAAGAGTGTTTTAGGCAAAGGAGGTATTTTATGCAGAGGCAGAAGAATGAGAGAGTATGCCTAAAAGAATGTTTGAGCAGGTGACAGATTGTCAAGATCATTGGAGCAGAGAATGTGTGTGTGGGAGAAGGGAAAGAAAATGGAGTATCTTAAATGAGAGCAGGAGATTATGATGAAGAGGTTAGCAGAGATGTAAGTCATTCAGAACCTTAAAGGCTTTGGAAGAAGTTTGATTTTATTCTAAAAGAGCAGAGCAGCTGAGTGAGAAGATCTGATTTGTATTTTAGGAAGATCGCTGTGACTCCAAATGTGAAAAATGAATTAAAGGGGTTAAGATTTGGGACATGGGACCCAGCTGCAAGGGTTTTCAGAAATGTTAGACAGTTGTTAGTTTGTACTAGGAAAGCAGCTCTGGGAATGTTGAAAGTGAATGGATTCAGATCTATTTAGGATGTGAACTCAGTAGAACTTACTTGAATGTAGGAGATGGGGAGGAGGAATCAAGGGGGGAAACTTATTTCTTTACTTGTGGATTTGTTGAAGTCACATATGCCTAACGACACATCTACTAGATTAATGAGTGTATGGGTGCTAGTCATGAGAAGGATCTTAGCTGGAGACAGATATTGAGACTTAATCATCCATAAATGATGTAGAAGTAAGCAAGCTTATGAAGGTGAATATATGGAATGAAAAAAAGCAACAAGGTACTAGACTGGAAACTTGAAAAATATCAACATTTGGGATGCTTGGGTGGCTCAGTCAGTTAAGCATCTGACTCTTGGCTTTGGCTCAGGTTGTGGGATCGAGCCCTGCATCAGGCTTCACTCTTGCATGGAGTCTGCTGGAGATTCTCTCCCTCTGCCTCTGCTCCTCCTTTTCCCCACTCCCACCCTCATCATATAAAATAGATAAATAAAATCTTAAAAAAAAAAACAAAAAACAAAAACCCACAACAAGCGACATTTAAGGAATAGTGCCAGAATAGATTTGAAAATGAGAATGAGGGAAGATGAGGGAAAAATAAGTGTGGTATATAACAGACTTAAGGATGACTGCTTCAAGGAGGATATTCAAAGGTGTTAGATATTTGATGAGGACTTAAAACAAGGACTGAAAGGTGTCATTGTTGACTTTCAAGAGAGGAATTTGCAAGAGTGGTGAGGGTAGCCCACTGATTGTGGGATAATAAGAGCTGACTACTAGTTTGGTCACCTTAAAAGTTGGCTCTGAAGGGGAAGAGGACTGTAGCCAGAAGGAAGTTGAGGTTGAAGGAAGTTTTTTTGTTTTTGCTTTGGGTGCTTATTTTATTTTTGGGAACAACTAATGGGAAACAGTGATTAGAGAGAAAATGGTTACAGATAATTATAGGAAGAAATGAGAATAATTAATTCAACTCGGTTTCAAAGATTCGCAAAATGGGACCTAGCAAACAGGATAGGAGATATTCTTTAGATTGTATCAGGAGGGAAGCAGATGGTTGGTTGAAGATAAGTTTGTAGATTGGATCCTGGTAAAATGAGAAGATTTAAGAAAATTGGGGCACTTGACTGGTTCTTGGAGTTGTGCAACTCTTAATCCAGAGTTGTGCATTTGAGCTCCATTTTGGGAGTGTAGAGTGTACATTTTAAGTGTAGAGATTACTTAAAATCTTTCTAGGGCGGCCCCAGTGGCCCAGCGGTTTAGCACCGCCTTTGGCCCGGGGTGTGATCCTGGAGAGCTGGGATCGAGTCCCCACATCGGGCTCCCTGCATGGAGCCTGCTTCTCCCTCTGCCTGTGTCTCTGCCTCTTGCTCTCTCTGTGATGAATAAATAAATAAAATCTTTAAAAAAATAATCTTTTAAAAAAAAGATTTAAGAAAATCCTGAAAGTTTAACAAATTTTAGTGCTGACTTCAGCATTGATTCCTTTAGCTTTCAGAGCATATTCTCTCATCCTGAAAATTCTATTTTAGAAGATATATTTGAAAAAAATCTCTTCTATTTCCATCCCCCGCCTCCCCCCCACACACACACATACCAAAGTGATCCTGGAAAGAAATGTCAAGATTTATCAAAGTAAGCCTTTAAACTATGGCCTTGTATTTTCCTCATAGAGTCATCAGAATGCTGACTCTACTATTAGAGGTGACTCAACAATCAAAATAATATTGCTATGTATATTAGTTTGCTTATTTTGCCATAACAAAATACTACAGACTGGATGCCTTCAACAAGAGAAATTTATTTTCACACAGTTCATGAGGCTAGAAAATCCAAGATCAGGGTCTAGCAGGGGTTAATTTCTGGTGAGGATTGTTTTCCTGGTGTGCAGATGGTTACCTTTTCTCTGTGTCCTTGTATGTCCTTTCCTCCTTGTGTTTGGAGAGAGCGAATGAGTGAGCTCTCTGCTGTCTTTTCTTACTGGATACTAATCCTGTTAGATCAGGGCCCCACCCATATGAACACACTTAACCTTAATTGATTCCTTAAGGGTCCATCTCCAAATACAGCCACCCCGAGGATTAGGGCTTCAACATGAGAATATTAGGGGGACATAAACATGGAGTCCATAACACTATATTAGCAACTCCTACATTTTTAATGGGTGTTAGATTCTTTATGGATCATATGGAAAATTTTTGTTTGCTTTGCTCTCTTGTCTTAATAGAACTTGCAGTATTTTTTATTTGAGGTATAATCGACATCCATAGTATTATATTACTTTTAAGTGTTTAACATGCTGATTTGATATTTGTATATATTGCAGAAAGATTATTAGTTAAATCCATCACCATTTTTTTCTTGTCAAGAGAATTTTTAAGTTTTACTCTCAGCAATTTTAAAATATGCAATATGATATCACTAACTGTAGTCATCAAGCTGTACGTTACATCCCCATGACATCTCATAACTGGAAGTTTATACCTTTTGATCCCCTTCATCCTTTTTCTTTCTTTCTTTTTTTTTTTTTTTTTAAGATTTTATTTACAGAGAGAGAGGCAGAGAGAGAAGCAGGCTCCATGCAGGGAACCTGATGCGGGACTCAATCCCTGGTCTCCAGGATCATGCCCTGGGCCGAAGGCAGACAGACGCTCAACCGCTGAGCCATCCAGGCTGCCCCCCTTCGTCCTTTTTGCTTAACATTCCACCCCCTGCCTCTGGCCAATTATCAGTTTATTCTCTATATTTGTGAGCTCCCCTTCCCCTTTTATATTCTACATATAAGTGGGATCATTAAGGCTTGAGTCTTTCCTTTTCTGACTTATTTCACTTAGATAATGCCTCAGGGTCCATCCATGTTGTCACAAATGTTGAGATCTTGTTCTTTTTAATGGTTGGATTATATTCCATTGTACATATACTACATCTTTATCCATTCATCCATCAGTGAACAGTTAGGTTGTTTCCATGTCCTGGCTAATGTAAATAATGCAGCAGTGAGCATGGGAGTGCATATATCTTTCAGAGATAGCGATTTTGTTTTCTCTGGATAAATACTTAGAATTGCTGGATTATGTGTAGTTTATTTTTAAGTTTTTGAGAAACTTCCATACTGTTTCCATAGTGGCTGTACCAGTTTATAGTAGTCCTATCAATACAAAAAGGTTCCTTTTTTGGACATACCCATCAACATTTGTTATTTCTTATCTTTTTGATAATAGCTATTCTAATAGGTGTGAAGTGGTATCTCATGGTTTTGATCTGCATTTCTCTGAGAGTTAGTGATGTTGAGCATCATGTGTCTGTCGTATGTAGGTCTTTGGAAAAATGTTCAAATCTTATGCCTATTTTTTAATATGGTTTGTTTTTTGTTGGTGGGTTGTATGGCTTGATTGTATATTTTGGATATTACCCCACTACTAGATACATGATTTGCAAGTATTTTCTCCTCTTTTTGAAAGAAACCATCATTTTGTTGATGGTTTTCTTTGCTGTGCACAAGCTTTTTAGTTTGTTGTAGTCCTTGCTTTTGTTTTGTTTTGTTTTTTTGTTTTTGCTTTTGTGGCCTTTGCTTTTGGTGTTGAGCTTATAATATTATCTATAAATTAAAGGGCTTTTGTTTCCCACTTGTAATAGTTTGAGTTTAATGTTGTTTATCTCTAATATGTGTGTATACAGTTCAGACTGTACTAATGTTTTAGTTAAACGACACTGGTAATAATATTTAAGTAAATAGTACTTCCCAGATTATTTAGATAAAAGTGAAATTAGATTAGTTTATCAGGCATTCTGACTTATTCATGAAAGCAAATAAATACAGTATCAAACTCACCTTTATTTGTAAGAATTTGTTGAACTGAAAAGATATACACCTATACACAATTGCTAATGTATGTAAGAAGTTACTAGAAATGTAATGAATCAAGAGTCTGTCTGGAATTTTATTGTGAAGCTTTTATAAACGATTTCCTACCCCCACCCCAACCTAATCATGGAAGAAGGAACATGTCATGAGTAGGAGCTGAGGGGGCTTTGACTGAGACATCTGTCACTTTATTCATTGCCATGATTAATTCAGTTGCTGTGACTGCCTACGTAGATATTTCCTCTGTTACTGCTCTCATAGTTCCTTTGAGTTCATTTCATTAAATAGTTTACTTTCCTCCTAGATAGAGATGTGGAATGTTCTGTTGCAACATATGTATACAAATACCTGCACTCTCTTCAAAGACCCCTCATTTGCAATAAAGGCTAGTTGTTTGTAATGGTCAGGTATCAATTATGGGCGTCCTCATTGGTTAAGTTTAGAAACCTGCAAAACAGTGGTCATCTGGGAAAAGCAGCACTTTAGTACTTTCTCTGATTATAGGAGCCATTGAGGGGATTAGCAGCCTATGCTGAAACAGGACTAGACAATGGTGGAATTTTTTTCCCCCTTGATTTTTCAAACCACTGTTTTGAGAGATTCTGACTCCTTTTTTTTCATAATCGATTGTATATAGTTTTAAGAAACTCTGATAGTACTTAAGTTTAAATAGGTCATAAATTCAAACTACATGAAAATAATATTTTCTTTGAAATATGAACTTTCATATTTTCTGCCAGTCATAAATAACCAAAATGAGCAATTAAATGAGCAGCATAGAGAACTGTACAATATCCAAAAAAGCCATTCTAAATTTAGAGATCAAGTATAAAAAAGTTAAAGTTTTCTTAAATAGGAATAATTGTTATAATGTTAATCCATTTGAATATAATAGAATTGATATAATGAACATTTTATTGTTCATCCTGGTCAGGAAATCAGGACAAATCCCTTTAATCTAGCCTAAGCAAAGCAAATACAGCTGATTGTAAAGTTGATTAAGTAAGGTAGGGACCCTCTGTCTGCCATCCATGTCCTCTCCCATCTTTTAGTTTTGCCTCTCTCTCTCTCATTCTCTCCTTTTGCCTTTTCATTTTTAAGACTTTTATATTTCCTCATATTCTTTGCCCTTGTGTGCCTATGCCTGAAAACATCTACCTTCATTCTTATGGATCTCTAGTTCAAGGGCCCAATGAATCTAGAATCCCTTTGTACCTCTAGAGACCATTTGTCTCAGCTGTTCCCCTCCCCTCTAGGCAGCTGTGACCAGTGGGTAGTTAAATAGTAGCTTACCTCTTTACTCAGCAGATCTATGAGATCAGACTCTCTTAAGATAGAAGGAGGTATGACTGATTATTTGCATCTAAAAAATATACTTTAGGAAATAGCAATAGGTAGTCAAGTGCCTTTGCTTTTGGTAGGAGAGCATGCACTTAAGTTTCCTAGTCATTTTGGAGCTTGTCATTACTTGGATAATGTAATGTCTGTTAATAGTATCCAAGTAGGCTGTAACTAAATGTTTTTTTTTCTGCCATTATTATTTGTCTCAGTTTTTACCAAAGGACTTATGGAACCGTGACTTTTTGGTAAAATAATGTTTGAATGTAATTACTGTAAGTATTTGGGTCTTATGGAGGAAGTGGTATTGTGTAGTAGTTACAAACCAGGACTCTTGAGTCAGACTAATCCTAGCTTGACCACATATGACTCTCTCCGCTCCCTGAGCTTTGTAATTAATTTTTTTATCTGTGAAATAGCAATAACAATTATTTTTACTGTAAGTGTTGTTATGAAGATTAAATTACATAGTCCGTATAAACAGCATTAGTGCAATGTCTCACACAGTAAGTGTACAGTTAGTGTTGGCTCTTATTATCTTTTTTTTTTCAGTGAAAAGAGAATTAGTCACCTCATTTACATAACTGCTTATTTGTCCAGTGATCAATTCCTCAACTGCCTAAAAGATTCAGTATAGGTATAGGATGTAGATTTAGCTTTGACCTTAAAAGGTACATTTTAACAGCTTTTTTACAGCCTAATTGACCTACAGCAAACTATATACATATTAAAAATGTACACTTTGATAAGTTTTTATAATTTATGTATTCATTTACCTGTTGACACTTAGGATGTTTCCTGACTTTTGGCTGTTACAAATAATGCTACTGTGAATATTCACACACAAGTCTTTGTGTGGATGTTTTTGTTTCTCTTAGGTAATTACCTAGTTGTAGAATTACTGGATCACACGGTAGGTATATATTTACCTTTTGAAAAAACTACCAAACTGTTTTCCAAAGTGGTTGTACTGTTTTTACGTCCTTAATGGCAGTGTATGTGAATTCTGTTCCACATTCTTGTCAGCGCTAGACATGGCCAAGTCAAAAAAACTATTTTTGAAGTTACTATTCTTTTCTTCTTTTATGGTTTTTTTCCTCTTGTATTTTAAATACATAGTACATAAGGATTATTTAGAAAAAGTACAAAATATTCCAGGTAGCTAAAGATTTTTAACTTCTTATAATTTAAGAAATATGGAATTGAACTGAATTCTCTTTACTGGGAAGTTAACAGATCATTTGCTAAAAATATTGGATAATTGGGGGAGATACAGATCTTTGAGAATAATTTCCTAATATGTATACCTGTTTTATATGTGTATTTTTTTCCTTTGGTAGAGTTTTCCAGAAAAGGACCTTCTGCACTGCCCATCTAAGGATGCAATTGAAGCTCATTTTATGTCTTGTGTGAAAGAAGCTGATGCATTAAAGCATAAAAGTCAAGTAATCAATGAAATGCAGAAAAAAGATCATAAGCAGCTCTGGATGGGATTACAGAATGGTAAATACAGCAGTTTAATTTCTGACTACCACTTTATAAAGTATGAAATATCTATAATCATGTGAGTAATTGGTATACCTTAGCATTGGTGGTACAAGTTTAAATTCTGGCCTCTACACACAAAATTTTACAAAGAAGCTACTTTTAGTCATCTCTTACATTGTACTCTTCCAACATTCTTCTCTTCATGGATTTCCCACCATTAGATTGATTGTTTTGCCCATAACATCAGAGGATATAACTTCATGTGTTTAGCTTCTGGAGAAAGTACCCTTATTGCTAGTCATCGTCTTTCTGGAGTTAAAACTGAATACCCTGTGTGCATACCAAAGTACCTCCCTTTAAATGGGGTACAGACTCTAACCCCTGCTTTCTCAGAACAGTAAGACTTGCTTTGTACTTGGATTCCTTCTCTCCTGGCTGGAATTTAGAAGATACACTCAAGGGAAAAGCTGAGAGAATTCTGCAGCTCACCTCTGTATTCTCTTTTAGATCAAAGCTCCTTAATCTTGCTTGCATTGATAGTCTTCCAGTGCCTTCAAAACAGTTTCTTACATACAGGTAGCCATTGTTTTGCATGGGTCCAGTATGCATGAATTTCAGTTAATATGCTTTAGTTAAATAATATCAGGTCCTTAACAATATAGTTCAGATTTCACTTACCACTGCATAGTAACTGAAGTTACATAAAGTATGAACTTTTTTGCTAGCTCTCTAGTCCATGAGTCATTTAACAACAGATATGCATCATGATCAAAGACCAGTCACATCACTTCTTTCATTGTCACTATATCATCATTATTCATCTGTTAGTTTACCCACAGACAGCAAAACATGTAGTTGTGTTGCCTCCTTGTCTCTTGTGATAAGCCCATATAATATTTTGTAAAAGTGCATATTGAAAGAGGGAATTGGACAAGAAAGATGAAAGTATAGCAAAGAAACAAAGTGATAATGGTGGTAGCGGAATTTCATTAGAATAATGGAATTATAGAAGAAACAGCTGACTGTGGGAAGGTTGACACTACCACCTTTGAGAGACTAGATACACAGCCCCAGGAACTTAGGGGAAGTGAACTTTTCCATATAAATGAGGAAAGTGGTTGTGATGAAAAGGGTGAATTTATCCCAGAGAAAGTGCTGCTGACAAAGAACTAGCATTTAAAGAATCTCTCCGAAATATTACATGACATCGAAAGTGCAAATGATAACATGTTTAGAAGTTGATCTAGACCTAGAAAGGAATAGGACAGTTCAGCAAGACTTAGGAGAGATGTTTGCTTATAAGTTACATGTCAAGAAAGCAAGCACTATTCAAACTGTGCTTAAGGTTTTTACAAAGCAATAAATAAAGCACTTGAATTCTCAATGTTTCTAATGTTTTTAAATTGTGGTATATTAAATAATTAGTTTCATTTACTTTATTCATTTTCTTATACATTTATAACTTAACAAGGAGAGTTTTTAATGTTTGGACAGTTTTTAAAGATTACATCATTGATGATTAAGATCACTTTGCATGGTTTCATGGTCACTTTTCCAGTCCTACACTACTGTGTAAAGCTAGGACTGCCTGTTTTATCCATTTTTGATGGTTGTTTTTAGATAGGGAACTAGTCCAACATAAACTGAACTTTTGTGGCAATAACTAGAATAAAATAGAAGACCTGCCTTCTCCCCCTGCCCACCCCCCTAGAAGAAACCCATAATTTAAAAAAATGTGATCCATTTTTTATCTTTTGGACTATATTATTACCATGTCAGAGAGGAGTTTTTGGTTATTTAGTATTTACTAAAGTTTCATTATGTAAAACGAGGCATCATCTGAGACTTCAGTAGTGCAAAAGGTTCATGTTTTATGACATTTTGTACTCTAATTTTTCTCATTTAAGTCTCTTAGATTTGAGTTAAATGGAGTTGCTCCTTAGTTTTATATTTGTATGTCTAGTATCTGTCAATTAGATTTTTTTTTTTTGTCAATTAGATTATAAACTCTGCAAAGGCAGGCCTTTTTCCTCTTTTATCTTACTGAGTATACAGATTCCTACTAAACAATTAAGACTTCACAACCTTTTAAGAAGGTATACTTTTCTTTTGGCTGGAACCGCTGTCTTTCAGTAATTCACCAAAATGACCAACACAAAGGAAAAGAGGAGAGGTACCTGCTATATGTTCTCTAGGCCTTTTAGAAAACAAGGGGTTGTTCCTTTGGCCACATACATGTGAATCCATAAGAAAGAAAGGTGATATTGTGGACATCAAGGGAATGGGCACTGTTCAAAAAGGAATGCCCCACAAATGTCACCATGGCAAAACTGAAGGGTCTGTAGTGTTACTCAGCATGCTGTTGGCATTGTTGTAAACAAACAAGTTAAGGGCAAGATTCTTGCCAAGAGAATTAATGTCTGCATTGAGCATATTAAAAACTCAAAGAGCTGAGATAGCTTCCTGAAGCGTGTGAAGGAAAATGATCAGAAAAAGAAGGAAGCCAAAGAGAAAGGTACTTGGGTCCAACTGAAGTGACAGCCTGCCCCACCCAGAGAAGCACACTTTGTGAGAACCAATGGAAAGGAGCCTGAACTGCTGGAACCCATTCCCTATGAATTCATGGCATGATAAATATAAAGAAAATAAAAGACCTCAGGATTGTTTAAAAAATAAATAAATAAAAAGGTGTACTTTTTCCTTTTTCTTACTGGCTATCTGAAGATGAACTGAAATTTTAGGCGACTTGTGAATAAGAAGATAACCTAAATCAAAGAAAGCCAAGTCTTCTCAAGAGAGCAAGGATCCAAGAATAATTTGGCTTCAGAATTGTAAATAATTTTAATGGGCATTTAAGTAGGTATTCTTGAAATCTATTGTGAATGTGGTGAGTCTGCTGTTGAGAGCTCTGGGATCCAGCAGAGGATTCTAAAAATTATTAAAATATTTCACATGGGGGCACTGGAGGCTTTAGTGTGGTGGGTGGTAGTTAAGAGTTGTTAGGGACACCTGGGTGGCACAGTCAATTAAGTCATGATCTCAGGGTTATGAGGTGGAGCCCCACATCAGCTCCACATTCAGTGTAGAGTCTGCTTGAGATTCTCTCTTTCTCTCCCTCATCCCTCTTGTTCATGCTCTTTCTCTCTCAAGTAAATAAATAAATCTTTTTTAAAAAAAAGTTATTTAGTTTCAGCTCTCTTAGCAGCTCCGTAGGGCAACTCAGTCAATCCCTTTGAGCTTCAGTTTCTTTATATGTAAGACAGAATATCTTCTTTGTTCTTTTATGGGTGTCCTAGAGGCTTTAATGAAGCATTAATACAGTTTATGTGAAAGTGTGTGAAAGAAAGTAAAGCTGTCTTGATAAAAAGAATTGTTGAGAAGTCACTTTGAGACTCTAGGACAGGGGTTGGCAAACTATGGTCATGGGCCAGCCGCTTGTTTTTATAAATAAATAAAGATTTATTAGAACCCTTCCACACCCATTTAATTGTGTATTGTCTGTGACTGCTTTCATGCTACAGCAGCTGAGTTAAATAGTTGTGACAAAGACCATGTGGCCGACAGCCTAAAATATTTACTCTCTCTGACCCTTTTAGAAAACATTTCGCAGCTGACAGAAGGTTGACCAGACCAACAGCTCATATTTACTATTGACCTAAAGCATGACTTAAAATGTCACATTCAGAACTTGGTATAACTAATGTAGCAGACTTGGTCTTATATCTGCCTTCATTGCAATTTTTGGCATAAAATTCCTTTTTTCCTATTTTTGCCATAGCTTCCATTCTTTAAATATATGAATGTTTTAAGTTAACGTTGCTAAGTTAAATTTTATTAAATTACTTTTCAAATTGGATTTCATTAAATCTGACTTAAAATGGTATGTGGTTAAAATTAGTTTATTCCATTTTCATTTTTAGCTATAAAATTATTTTTGTAGCTATTATGTTTGGTCTTGTTTGTGTTGGTAATGATTGAGCTTACACTCAGAATCCTCTGTGTAGTATCCTGTGGGTACTAGAGACCTTGGCAGTTTTTTTATTCTACTTTTAAAAAACGAAAATATTAAAAAAAAAAAAAACGAAAATATTCATTTAGGAAATTTTTAGCTAGGTGGTTTGTAGAGAATATATTTTGGGATAAAAGGCTGAATGTTACCTACATTAAAGTAAGTTGGTGAAAGGTGGGTGTAGTAGTTCCTTCTGCCTAAAATGCCCTTTCCTTTTTTGTGTCTAACTCTTTATGTTTAAGTGCTCAACTCTATTGTCACCTGGTATGTGAAGCCTTCTTTCTTTTATCTTTTTTAGCTGACCAATCATTCTCGAACATCTATCATGAGCCTGACACTCTGCTAGGAGTTAGTGACTATCCAGCAGTGATGAAACAGATGTGCACCCTGTCTTCATGGAGCTTATGGCCACATGGAGGCAGAATTATCCACATTTTCATGTTGGCCACGGCTCCTTGTCCTTTCATACACATTTTTACTCTCTCATTTTATCACACTCTGGGTAGTTATGATTTATGTAATTCTGCTAGAATATAAATTTCTCCCGGTTAGAGTATATTATACATTTTTTAATCTCTAGCACCTAGTCCAGTCTTAGGCATAGAGCAGATAAAATAAATACTGACTGAAGGGCTATTTTACTCCTTTTTAATACTATAAGGAAATAATATTAACAGCCTTCTATAAATAGTTTAATATTACTGTAAAATAGAGGAAATGTTTTGTTTGAATTTATTTAAGGAAATGGGTTTTTATGTTTAAGAACTTTTCATCCAAAAGAATGTCCTCTTAATATGTGAAGACAAAGATATTTCACATTTTGGTTTGTATGATTGTAAATTGGGTCAAGTTGGGGCATAGCAGATGATAAATTTATTTCATTCAGAACTGCACCTGTAGATCATAACAAGTAAACAACGATTTAAACAGTTTTTGAATACTTTCAAATGCTAATTTTAATTTTTCAGATCTGTGTGAAAGAGAAATAAGAAAAACTTTTGAAACCAAGAAAACTCATTTAAGACATACTGTGCCTTTCAGTGTTTTTTATGGGTTTTCATTTTAGATATAAAAGTATTTAACCTCCCTGTGAAACCAAGCTAATGACCACAAAAAAGAAAAGAAAGTAACATTTTTATTATTTATGAGACTGTTGTCACTACATGTGGAGGCTATTTTCTATTAAATGTCAAGCTGTTTTCTTATAACCTAGAGATTTGAAGAAATCTCTAAATATTTTTAACATAACATATGACTTAGTTTTCAGCCTTGGTTTTTTTTGAGTATACTAAAAAAGAAAAGATAGTATTGAATTTATTTAATAGTCCTTCAAATAAATCTAAGTTTTGATTGCCAAATTTATTGAAAATTTACATCGGTTATTTGGTGGTATACCATTTTAACCTAAAACTGATATTTAAGAGGAAAGTGATTAGTGAAGGATGATTTTTTAACAAGTCATAACATTTTGAAAATGCTTTTGTTTGCTAGGTGATGTAAAAGATAATTGCAATGGTTTTAGCTCTTTGGAGGCTTGGTGATAGAGACAGTCAGGTTGTAATTACATTGCTTTGTTTTTATCATTGTATATAGTAGATTAAGTATTGGACTGATGATCTGTTGGTCTGAGAAGGACCTATATTTATCTTTTGTCAGTTGTGTGGTCTGGCCGATCCCTTTCCTCTCTAAGCTGGAGTTCTTATAAATGTGAATGTGGTAAGTCTTCACGAGACTTCACACTCAAGGACTATAAAGTGGTAATCTTATATACCTGAATTCTGATAATTAGATGTTTTCAACTGATTCCGAAGGACTTATTGGAAGAAGAATTACTGTTGATAATCTCTCTCTCCTCCAACTCTCTCTTTCTTCCTTCTCTTCTGTCCCTCCTCCTTCTCTCCCCCTCTCTTTCCCTTTCCTAGTTCCCTGTTCCCTTCTTCCCTCTCCCTTTCTCTCTCTCTCTCTCTCTCTGTCCCTTTGTGGCAGGACTTAAGTGGAAGATAACTTGCCAGAAATAAAGTGAGGTGTCATAGAAAAAGTACTAAAACAAAGAGAGGAGAGATTTTAAGACTCACCTCTGTGTCTTGAAGCTTCAATTTCTGTGATTTTGTTGCAGTATCAGGTACTGTTCTAGATGTAGGTAATATGGAAGGAGATTCCTAAGTAGAACCTTGAACTTTTTCTTGAACCTTTTGTCTGAATGAAAGGTCGCTATTTGGTAAGCTTTGTGTTTGTCTTTAGCAAAATTCAGATTTTTAACAGTCATGAGAACCCTGAGCGTACATTGTACAAATAAGAGCAGAGAAAAAGAGTACAATAAGCCTCCACATACATGTCACCCAGCCTCAGCAATTATCAATATGTGGCCAATCTTGCTTCATCTATTACTTCTTACCCCTCCTCCACTCTGAGTTTATAGGAATTTTTATTCTTTTATCTAGTGCCACCAGTATTGCTTATAGATTTAAATCCTTCATAGATTTTATACTCTGGTATTTAATCAAATCTTGGAAATACATTCATTATAGGAGACTCATACCCAGATTCTGGTAGTTTGGTTAACCCAATTTCAAGAATCTGTCGTGTGCCTGGCACTGTGCTAGGCACAGAGGCCACTGGAGTGCATGTGACAGGCATGGTCCTTCCTTCAGAGTTTACAGTCTATTAGGGGATCCAGACATTAAAAGCCTCTGAATAATTATTATGTTTATAGCTTGAGTTGTAGAGGAAGGAGGAAGAGATAGAGAGCAGGATGGTTGTGATGTGAGTGTTCCAGGCACGGGGAATTATCTGGATTAGGCAGAGAAGCAGAAAAGAGCTTCTGAGAGTTCAGAGGATGCTGTTCTGACTAGAGCATGGTGATCAAGATTAAGAGTAGAAAGTAGTTAACAGTCTAAGTTAGGCAGAGACCTGGTCATGCAAATTAGAATGAGACCCTCTGTATTCATGGCCTGATGAGTGTTTTAATGATATTGAACTTAATCCTCAGGGCAAATGAGGTGGGATACCAGGGGACCACCGAAAGATTTTAAGCAAGAATATAACAGAAGCAGATTTTCTTTTTAGAGGCATCTCTTTGGATGCAGTATAGTTAATGAATTCAAAGAAAACAAACATGGAATTAAAAGATCAACTAGGAATCCATTCCAGTGGTTAGGTGAGAGATGGCAATTGCTTGTAAGTGGTGGCTTTGAGGATAGAGACAAGTAGGTGAATTTGAGAAATATTTGAGATATAGAATTTTTTTTTTAAGATTTTAAAAATTTATTCATGAGAAACACAGAGAGAGGCAGAGACATAGGCAGAGGAAGAAGCAGGCTCCATGCAGGGAACCCGATGTGGGACTCATCCTAGGACCCTGGGGTCATGCCCTGAGTCAAAGGCAAACGCTCAAGCTCAACCGCTGAGCCATCCTGAGCCATCCAGGCATCTCATTGAGATACAGAATTCTTAAGACTGACTATTTGGTTGAACGTGACAGATAATAGAATGAGAGCTGTCAAAATGGATTCCCAGATGTTGTAGAAACTATTGAGTGTGCCTAATGCCTCTTATGCAGCTTAATATTATTCAGAAGTAGATCTTTGCTGTATTGTTACATTTAAGGTAAATCACTTTTTGATGCCCAGTCCCTTAATACAATTAAACAAATTTTTTGAAAGATTTTATTTTTAAGTGATCTCTACAACCAACATGGGGCTTGAACCCACAACCCCAAGCTCAAGAGAGGATCAAGAGTCTTAACCTTCCAACCCACTGAGCCAGCCGGGTGCCCCTTCTTAATACAATTATAAAAAGGAATGTAGGTCACTTTGATGCCATACATATTTTAAAACGTTTGCTGATTTCTGCTAATACTTTTACTTTCTGAATGCTCAAAAACATAAAATTTTGCTTACGACTGACATCAGGCTTACTAGTTGATAACATCCACTCTTTTAAGTTGAAACATTTGCCTGTCTCCTGACTTCAGGCGCCTCTCCCATTCTCCATTGTTTCATAAGATTATTGGTTTTGGTTTTATAACCCTTTTAGTTCTTTTAATGTCTTCTGAAGTAATTCCTCTTTATCTGAAGACTTACATTAATTTAAAGCAGCATATCTACAAAAGCCGAATAGCTGCTATTATTTCTGAGCTTTTAGAGGCATTGTTTTCACCCTAGCTATGTTTTTTTACTTTCTTCTTTAAAGATCGTTCTGTTGTTGAAGATGGAAGCAAAATAGAAATCCAGTAGTTGAGCTTTCTCTCTGTTTCTTAATATGATACTCTCTTCTCCAATAATTTTTTCCATGTGTTTTCTCTTTGCCAAACATAGTCTGTAAAGCTCATTTTGTTTTCCTTATTGTTATTATTTTTCATAAACCTCTTTTAGGCTTGGTGTTGGCCTTCTTGGCAGTCTTACATGTTCCTTCCATTCGGGTTCTCCAGAGAAATAGAACCAATTTTAAAAATATATACATAAAATGAGATTGATCATGAGGAATTGGCTTATATGATTATGGAAGCTTAGAAGTCTCATGATTTGCCCTCTATAAGCTGGAAATCCAAGAAAGCCAGTCATGTAATTCAATCTGAGATAAAAGTCCTGAGAAACAGTGGAGCCAGTAGTATAAATCCCAGTCCAATGACATGAGAAGATGAAATGAGTTGTCTCAGCTCAATCAGTGGGGCAGAAGAAAAAGGAGTGAATTCCTTCTTCCTTCCTCTTCCTTTTGTTCTGTTCAGGTTGTCAACTGATTAGGTGATGCCCACCCACATCAAGGTGGACAGTCTACTGAAAGTTCAGCTATTCAGTTACTAATCTCATCTGGAAAGACTCTCACAGTCACACCCAGAAATAATGTTTAACCTGGGCACTCCGTGGCCAGTCAAGTTGACCCATAAGATTAACTATCACATTCCTGCTATAACTTAGCCCATGTTTTATGGGTGTCATTTTAATGTTAATTAATTGAACAAGTAGTCACTGACTCTATGCTGTAAATAAAGCAGTGAGCAGAACAGACTGAAATTCCTACCCTATGCAACCAAAATTATAGGGGAGTAGAACAGATACGAAGTGTGTGCGTGTGTGTGTGTGTAGTGTGTATATATATATGTATTTCTTATCTGTGTATATATATATATAATGTATATGTGTGTGTATATATAATGCCTTTTTTTTTAAAGATTTATTTATTTATTTATGAGAGACAGAGAGAGGCAGAGACACAGGCAGAGGAAGAAGCAGGCTCCCCAGAGGGAGCCCAATGTGGGACTCAATCCCGGGACTCAGGGATCATGCCCTGGGCGGAAGACAGATGTTCAACCACTGAGCCACCCAGGTGTCCCTAGTAAAATGCTTTTATGTGTCATGTGATAATTGCTATGGGAGAAAAATAAAGTAGGGAAAGATGAAAAAAAACTGTATTGGGATAGGGCATTGCTATTTTAAATAGAATGTCCTGTATAAGGTCTCATTGACTGTGAAACATTAAATTAAGATCCAGAGCAGTACTATGCATTTATCTAGGGTTAATACCTTCCTAGAAGGCTCAGCAAGGGCAAAGCCTTGAGGTGGGAGAATGGTAGGCAGTTTTGGAGAATCTAATCCTATTTGTAGCTTTTTGAAGTTACAGGTAATGTAAGTTTTTTTTTTCTGGAATACTCCTTCTCTAGTCTTCTCATCATATTTTCCCTCTACCTGTATAGTCTTTTTTTTTTTTTAAGACATTCTGTGTAGCAGAAATGACAGAAAGAATCATTCTGGATTCCAACTGGACAGCTAAATGGATAGTGGTGCTTTGTACTATGATATGAGATAACTAGATGGAGAATAGGTTTGGGTTGGGAAACAAAGCCTAAGTAAGGCCAACTTTGAGGCTGAAAGTTTGAGATGTCTCTGAGACGTTGATGTAGAGATGTAGTGCATTAGGTATTGCTAGAGTTAAGTATTTTGAGTGTGTGTCAGTAGATAGAGAAGGCTTAATAAATTTGAATTGAATGCTACAGCTTCTAATTTCATACTCATTTACTTTTGTAAGTGCCGTTTTTATTATTTTATCCTTACAGATATGACAGTTAATATTCCCAGTGATATAAGGCAGTGAAATATGGACCAATTCCTGATGTTTGACAGTTCTTTATATCCACTAACCATTGTGTGCTTTCCTTTCTGCATACAGCTGAGTCAGTCATTTCCATTGTTTGGCCTGCAGTACAATAAGGTGAATCAGTTCAGTGTAAAGCTGTGTGTGTGTGTGTGTGTGGCATTGAAGAATCTACAACTTCGTGAGAAACTTGCTTAAAGCAAATTTGTAACCTGCTTGAGCATTCAATTAAGTTTTATTGTGGAACAGACAAGCATTTTATTCTATTATATTACATCTTTTAAATCAGTCTCTCCGTGTTTTACTTTCTGTAATTAAAAATAATGATGGAAATCTGAAAAGTTTGTGTATTTGTGTTTTAATATAAAGCTATACAGATACTTTGTTAGACTTCTGGAGAAAGATTGCTCATGAAATTACATGATTTAAATGAATAAATAAATTTGGTAATAATTTGGATCATAGCTCCTACAGTTCTTTGGGTAGACTTGGCAGTGAACATCATGGATAATAAAACTTGGTGAAAACATTTAGACAGTTATTTCATAATATAGTACACATTATCCTAGCATAAGTTTATTGGAAAGAGTCCATTAATAACAGTGAATGGTTGTATGTCCCAGAGTTCACCAGGGGTAGGGAATATTTTTAGCATATGAGATACAGTTGATATATGTATAAATCCGTATAACTAGGTTGTCTAAACTCTGATTAATAATTGAAAATGCTTGTAGTGAATTCTTAGCATTATAGAAACATGAAAATTTAGTTTGTAATGTCCTTTTAATTTCAAACCATCTACAGTAAAATGACTGCTCTATCATATCTTTTATTTATAATTGATCCAGTTAGAAGACTTTCTAAAAATTTATACCTCCTAACATACTATCATTTTTTTTCCCTATAAAGTAAGTGTGGAAAGGTTTAAGAAGCTTTTCCTTCACTATATAAAGGAAATGCAGTCAAATATCTGTCTCACAAATGATTTTCACTGTTGGAGTCATGACCTGTCATTACTATTTAAATTTACAACACAATTCCTCTTAAAAAGAAAATTATAGACATGGAGGTATATATGCATAAGTAGCTTATTTTGTTTTTAAATGAATATTTTATGTTGAAACTTAATATCATGATTTAAGCGAAGAGAAAACCCCAGAGGTACATACTTTCCTAATATTTTATTGTTTTTTTCATTAGCTCCTCATTACTTTTCTTAAGAGTATAGTTTCTCCAAGTGTTGATAGTTGGGTCAGAAGCATTAGCATTCCCCAGGAACTGATTAGAAGTGTACCTTAGACCAACTAGATCAGAAACTCTGGGGTCCCAGCAAAAAGGTCCCAACAACCTGTGATTCCACAAGCCCTCCAGATGATTGTGATGCACTGAAGTTTGAGAACCACTGCTCTGGAGTGGGATTTCTCAACCTTAGCAGTATAGATACTTTGGAGTGGATTTTTCTTTGGTGTTAGGGCAGTGGCAGGGAGGGAGCTATCTTATGCATTGCGGGGTGTTTGGTAGCATTCCTGGTCTTTCTACCCACTCACTAGATATGCCAGTAGCATACTACTCCCCACTCTCTATCATGACATTAAAAAATATCTCCAGACATTGCAAAATATCCCCTCAGGGACAAAATTGACCCAGTTGAGAACCACTGCTCTATTAACCACAGAGTTAATAGATAAAACTGCTTCTCTACAGTAGTAGTGGTCACTTATTGAATACCCAATTTCTGTGCTGGACACTTCACATGAATTGTCATTCTTGGTTGCAAGACATGTTTGAAGGTCTGTCGCCTGGACCAACGCATTTAGGAAGTTTCTTGTCTGTTTCACCAGCCCAACCTTTGAGAACTAGAATGTTCACTTGTTACAGGGACTCCTTTAGGGTGTATTTGGAACAAAAGGAATTTGGTATATAAATGAGTTAGAGTTATTTTAACCAGTTAACTCTTCTTACCATGTGAACTTGATATTATAACTTAGCCATAATTGTTTCTCAATGATGATTATTTTATTTTTGCTGTAGTGACTATTAAATGACAAACGAATAAATAGAATGCTGTCCTTTCAGTGAGACTAATTGTGCTTACATTTTTAAAAGTAACATGTGTCTTCTGTATTTTTCCTTTTCCCTCTTGCTCCATTAAATCTCCTTCACCAACTCTCTGTGTGGCACTTGATATAGTTCCACATATCTCAGCACTTCTTTCCCTCTATTACCTTTCATTTAATTTGACCTAGTCTCTTACCCATTCCTTCATTGTCTTTCTAGGGTCTGGATGGCCAGATATTTACATTTTAGTCGAACAATTTGTAATTAATGCTGACCAGTGTGTTTACCTATTCCCAGACACCTCTTTTGTTCACTTTTTTGAAAATTTCAGAATTTCAAGCCCCTTCTCCCCTACCTCCTACCCCCATCCCCATGACATTCTGTTTATTCCATCTCTGCAGATGAGTTTTGTTTAGTGACTGTGGTAATGACTTTTGGATGCCAGATTTCTGTGTATTAATGATATCCTTGAACAAAAGAAATGAGTATGGCTCTATAGCAGTGCTAATTTCTTTTTATTCATTGCATGTCTCTTCTCTCATTGCTTTAGAAACTGCAGAAGATTCAGAAATTCTTTATGTGAAAATCACATTTAAATATTGTTAAACTATGCCAGTGTTTTAATTAGCATTCTGAGAGTTGCAAGATTTTAACCCCAAAACTAGAGAAGAAATAGCTCATAAAAACATGAGTGCAAAATAAACAAATTTTTTCATCTAAAATGCAGTATGTTCAGTCAGGTCTTGATTATTATCTTAAAGTGGCTTTCTACCTAAGAAGCATTACTTGCCACAAGATCCTTTTAAGATCCAACCTATCCTTGATTCCTGGGCTTTTTTGATGTCTAGTTTGTTTCTTTCTTTCCTAGTAGAAGGTTATCAATAAAATATCCCAAATGGCATTTTTAATTGCAGTTAATTTCATTTAAAAATTAGCCAAAAAGGCTTCATTTTCAATTACTATAAGCCACACAGGAAGCTACACTTCAAGATTTTGTGGCTCTTTTTCTTAAATTAGCTTCTTGGTTTTAATATACTACTTAGATTTATTTTTTCCTCAAATATTATGGTATTAACCTGCATTGACTTTCCAGGTGTTTTAAGGTGAAATTATTTTTATGTAGGTTTATAAAATTTTATGAAAACATCTTTTACATATTTTTATGTGAGATAAAAAGTATTGATATTTGTCCACTGAAAATATAAGGATGGGATGGAAGAGAGAGGACAGTCAGTGGAAATCTAATATCTAGGAAGTAGGAAGAGAAAGAAGACAATTCCATAGCTTTACTGAGTTAAGTGGAAAGGCTTTATTTACATTTAGAAGTTTTCTCACCAATATTTTTATAATAACTTATTTTTTGGTGTTACTACATTCAAAAGAATACCGTGTGGGATTTGGATATTTGTTTTATAAATCAGTAAGTTGGGAAACATTGGTAGAATAATTTCAGATATTAGTAATCTCATTTTTACCCTTAGGATTCTTAGGAATCCTGATTAAATTTTTTACTTTGTAGATTACATTGTATATATCACTTATCACTAAAAGCTACTGGATACATTTAAAATAATAGTCTTTAGTCCAAAATAAACTCATTATAGGAAATAATAAAATGTAATGTATAAAATATTGGGTGAGCCCTATTTTTTGAGGTATGTGTATAATTTTAAGAATTAACTTTGTTTTGGTAATGAAAGTACAATAAATTAATTTTTAGCTAAAAATTGAACTATGAATTTTCCAGTCTCAGTCATCATTGTCCTTGTCTTAAGAAGTGGTTCCTAACTGAATGATGTTTTCCATTGATTATCACATTGCATTTCTCCTTGTTCTCATTGAAAAATTGTGCCTTAAATGAACATGTTGAAGCAAATAGTAATTATTTTTGCAGCACCTACTGCTGTGTATTCAGTTTTGTCATCTACAACTGAAAGGAGACAAGACTTGTTAAACTATTATACTTGACACTCCACGAATTTTGAAGTCCAGAACTCTGGGGTTTTTGAAAATATGACTACTCTATTCATGGATTCCTGTTAATTTTAGGTCACGGATTGACTCAACTTGGAGTTTGACCAAGCAAGCAGTGTTTTTATTTATAGAAATACAACTGAAAGTTTTCTGGGAATATGGTATTGTATTCCTAAGACTCTACTGGCCTGATGATGTCTGGTAGATAATTTACCTGCTTTGAACCTCAGTTTCCTCCTGTGTAAATGATGATAACTATTTAGTAAGTTGCTATGATAATCAAGCAATATGAAATCCAGATAGGGTTTTGAAAATAGCTAAATTCTGTACAAGTATGTTATTACTAATAAACCCACCTCTGAGTTCTTACTATAATCAGGACCACAAGTTTCCACTCTGGCTTCACTTCAGTGTTTGTTTTGTTTAATACCACTTCTTTACCAGCTTAACTTTTAACATGCTTTTTACTTTAAGCATCCATCACTTGGTTATCTGCCATTTGATGAGATGGGGTAGGTTGGAGAGAGTTTGACCCATTAAGTACAGTCAGTGCAAGATAAAGGACAAATCAGACCTATTAGAAATAGTGATAATGTTATGTATGTCAGTTTGGCTTCTCCATCTACATATTAAGTGAAGGAAAGAATGTATGGTGTACTTGTTTTATTCTTTAATTCTCTACAGCTCCCAGTACTTAATTAGGCACATAAATAGGAGCAAATAAATAGCTTGATAGATTTAACTTTATGCAGATCCTACAAAGTAAAAACTTGTTTGAGCACACTATTCCTTCTGTTAACTGTTTTACCCTTCTTTTCTCTTCTTTCACTAAAATTAAACTGGAAATTCATAGTATGAACCATTTGCAAATTGGGAACTTTTTGTGAAGGGATTTTTTTTTGTACTTACCATGGAGAGGTTAGATGGATTTGAAATAGAACAGAATTTACCTGGAATTGTGTTACATTTACTAAATTCTTGTGATGTCCTAGGCCTAGATATTTCTATATTTGTTATTTCAGTAATTTCTCACATGAATTAGATAAACACAATCAACTTTGAAAACAAAGAAATGAGCTCACAGAGCTGGTAAGAGATGAGACAAAGATTTGAACTTAGATCTCTGGTTCTAAAATGATTGTATTTTCCATTACATATGAGGGTTATTAACTCTGCATATTAGAAGCATCTGGAAGTTTCTAAAAAGTACAGTTGCCGAGGCATCCTAAATAATTGGTCTGGAGTGGGTCCCTGGCATTTCTCTTTTTGTAAACTCCTGAGGTGATCCAAGTGAGCAGCTAAAGCTGAAGAATGTTGGATTGCACATGGTGTCTCCTGACCACTGGTGTCCCCCAGTGCCACCCCCCTCCCCATTCTTAAAGCCTTCATTATTTGTCAGTGAGTAATGGATTTTCTCAAAACTGTGCAGGGTGTGATTAGAATAAAGACAGAATATTCTATGTAGTAAACATTGCATAGATACAATGAATATAATGGAGTATCTTTTTTTTTGTCCGTCTCTCAAAAATTAAATTAGATTTTTGTTTTGTCTTAGGATTTTAGTGTACTCTCTGAAGTGAAAATGAGCTTTACTGCTTGTTGCATTTGTTTCTGGCCCTCTGACTTTAGGAAAGTGATAAATTAATTTATGCTAAAGAGGAAAAACATTTTCTCAATTTACAGTAGCTTTGAAAGGTAATAAATCAGATTATTGGTTATAAATCTACAGGTGATTTACACAGGGATGCATTTAGTTAATTAGGCTTGGCCTACCACTGTGCTACAGCTCTGTAAATCTCTGTTTGGCAAAAAAGCTACTTTAAAGATTGTCTTTTAGATTAAATGAAGACTTAATTATAATTGAAGATCGTTTTTTTTTTTAATTTTTAGCATGAGCACATAGTTTTTTTAGTATCTTGAAATTTTTTAATTTTGAGTCCCTTTTATGTAATTATTGGCCTAATTTCAAAATAAATTTAAAATAAAGTTTTCTTAATTGGCTGGAATAGTTCTTGAATTCTGTCTACTTAAAAATAAAGTCAATTACTGGAATTGACTGTTGGAATACATTAGAGATGTTATAACTTGCAGTTATGGGTTATTATGATATTGAAATTAAAATTTACAATCTCCTTTTTCTAATTCCTAGTAAGATTAGTTTTAAGTTTCCAGCAATGTTTTTTTAAACCATTTATATAAAAGTAACCAGTTTTTACTGGTCTTGTTTATAGACCTGTGCTATAAAGTATTAACAGTTCTAACCCTCTCATTTTCCCATATAAACAAGAACCCTCATTTTTTTTTCCACCATGCTTACCCTCTCTGTTGTAATATTTCAAGACATGTTAGGAGAGGGAGGGGTTGAGAAGGAATTGTTATTAGATCTTAAAGATAATAGAAGAATAACTCAGACTAGCCTGCCAAGACTTGAGGACTCGGATGTTGACTTAGATGTTCTTGGACTACCATCCCTGCCCCTGCCATTTCACTATTTCACTTCACCATTTCTGAAGATTAATGCAGTCAAAATTGATGGAAGGTAAATGGTAACTAAATGATTTACACATCATGAGAAGATAGGGCTTATATAGTAGTTGAAATGGTTGGAGGAAGCAAAGGGGGACATGAAGGGAATTTGGTATTGTGTAGTGTTGCAGCTGGATTGTATTATGGCTCTCAATCTTCCCACCTGGTTAACAAAGGCCGCTCAGTTGCATAACTTCAGGAGACAGCATTCACATAGAATTTGATGTGAGTGGCGTAAACTCTATGGCCCTGAGCCAAACTGAATGCTCTAGCAGTCTTGTGATGATGAGGTTTTGGCAGAACCATTTTCCCATACTGGTTTTGACAGTTCACTTACCTTGTTGCTGAATCTGGAAGCCTAGTAGTGTCTTCCTTTGTTGACTCTTGAGGCAGCCTAAGAGATCACCTCTGTCGTACTTAGTTTGTGCCAGATACTGTTGTATTTTGCATGTATTAACTAATTTATTTCTTCCAATGACTTTATGAAAATGTACTATTAATATCTTTATTTTACAGATAGTTCCGTATACAGGAAATTGGAACACAAAGTTTAAAAGTATCTTACTCAAACTTCAGTGGCTATTAAATGGCAAGGCTAGGAAACAAACCCAAGCAGTACGGCCCCAGTGTCTGCTTTTCCCACCATGCCATGCTACATTTGAGATTCCTTCTTGTTGTTCCCCTATTCCCTAAATCAGTCAGTCATGCGATTAGTTAGTTGCTTAAACATTGATTGAGCATCTACTTTGTGCCAGGAACTTTCTAGGACTGAAGACAAAAGCTTTGCCCTCGGGGAACCTATGTTTAGTTTGGGGAGAGAGGCAAGAAATAATTACACATGTGAATTGGGTAATTTCAAATAACGAAAAATGTAGAAAATACAATGCCTTAGTTTGAATTGAGAGGATCACTGAGGAGGTGGTGGTACTTCTGTTGTGACTTGAATGATGCGAAAGCAGCAGCTATGTGAAGATAAGAAAAGCAAGGATTCTAAGCTATGATATGGGAACGACCTTGGTGTTTTCTAGGGACAGAAAAGAAAAATCATGACTCAGAGTTTAGTAAGTAAACTGATGGGCAGTGAAATCTCAGAGGACTTTAGGAGCACCTAATTACTTTCCTTGATGTCAGTTTTCCAGACGGTAGCACTTCTATTATAGGGCAAAGGAGTAAATGTCATTTCTCAGTTTATTATGAGACAATTGATAGTCCAGGTTGAAATTTTCCTGAGATCCTGAGAGGTTTTATTACTCTTTTGATTCATTGAAACAACAGATTCCCTAGGGTACAATCCTCCTGCCAAAATGAGTTTTTATGTGCAGGATTAGGGATTGCTTTCTTCTATCTTCATGATGAATTCTCAGGGGCCCTGAAGCCTTCCAAAGGCTTCTTTGGTTTAGGTAGGGCCTCCGCACCAGATATAGCTCAGTAACTTTAAACCTGAAAGAGAAGGGCTCATAGAAATGGGTGGGTGTAGTTTGTTGAGCAGCATCCAAGCACCAGTGGATGTGTTGCCACAGAGAATGCTCCCTGTCATGGTTCAGCTGAACACCCTATTACCCTAGGATTCTCTTAATTTGACTTGACTTAGAAGACAAATGAGTTTGAAATACAAGTCACTCATTTGTACAAGTCACTCATTTGTACACTCAGTGTACCTTCATTTGACAACCTGCCAAATAATTCATTTTTTTGTTTTGCTTTACAAAGATATTTACATATTACATATGAAGAAATTAATTCAAATAGGTTTATAATTGGATATACTTTCTGTTATGTATTTTGAAAACCTCTGGTCAAAACACTACATATATTACAAGGCCATTGTAGTAGTGATTTGAATAATACTGTTGATGAATGCAAAATTTTCTGAAGCCGTGGTTTTCAACTATTTTCAAAGAAAAGCTTAAAGTCTGTGTTTTACATGCTGTCATAATCTGACACTCAGGATGCTATAAATCTGTTTGACATCATAGATGTTAAAAGACTAGGAAGTGTATGGAGCTTGCATGTGGAGGCCATCTCCTTTCCTATAACTTTGAGGGTCCCAGCCAGCAATACCACATTGCTGAACTGAAGCTAAACAGCAGTCCCTGCAGTCCCTTAGATGTCCTCTCTCACCTGGGGAGCTTTTAGACACAAACATTGTTTGTGACATTAGGATGTTAAAATTTATTTTGCCTTGAGTTCTTAACTCAGAAAGCATAAGTGGAAGAAGAGATATATTAAACATTGTCACTTTTTTCTTGCATTTTTTTTCCATGTGAGGAACCAAGAATAGAAAACTTTATTTCTTAAGCTTCTTAGGGAGATATTTTATTTTTAAAAATAAAATTTTTTTTCCTGAATTTTTAAAAATTTCTGAGACCAATATAAAAGCTTAATTCAGCAACAGAGAAAAGTTGGTGGCCACCTAGATCTTGAGGAATTCTATTTTTAATATCTTTATTAAAAAAATAGATTTACTTTCAGTTGTGTGATTCTTAATTTTGTAGCCTTTCTAAATGAATACATTTAAAAAACAGAAGCCAACTTATTAGTCATATTATTAATAGCTCTGGCAAGAAGGTTGTAAGTTATCTTCCCTTCTCTGATTCTTTGAGTAAACTAAGTGACTGCTAGTTTTAATTTTCTCCTACTTAGTTGTTTTGTTTTAGAATTAGAACTAAGGTAAAGTGAAGGTTCTTGAAATTGATGTATATTTACTTATAATTATAGTTTAAAAAACAAACACCTAAAGACCATTATACTTTTTTTTTAGGTTCTTTTACTTGTAGGTATTGCTTTCATGGCTGATAAAACAAATAATTTTTTGACTTAATTATAAAACTTAGAGCATAGTTATATTTAAAGTAGTGCTTGGTAACAAGTCAGTATGTTCTTGATTCATCAATGTATAGGAAGGTAGTAAAGCATCGTAATTCCAATTTTATTTTAGTTATTGACTAGGAGATAGAAGAGATACTGATATTATAAAATTCAGTGTGAAAGATGATTGATTAAATAGTCTCAGGACTGGCTTTCCTTTAGATTCTTCTATTTGTGTCTTGTTAATAACATTGACTTATAAAAGCTAGATTGTTCTTCATTGGAATGTTTTAAAAAGTATTATTGAGGAAATACCTGTTTTATGTAACATAACAGTTTTATTTTTTTTATTTTTTATTTTTTTAAAGAATTTATTTATTTTTTTTAATTTTTTATTTATTTATGATAGTCACAGAGAGAGAGAGAGAGGCAGAGACACAGGCGGAGGGAGAAGCAGGCTCCATGCACCGGGAGCCTGATATGGGATTCGATCCCGGGTCTCCAGGATCGCGCCCTGGGCCAAAGGCAGGCGCCAAACCGCTGCGCCACCCAGGGATCCCCATAACAGTTTTATAAGAAAATTGAAAGCTACTATTAATACAGTCTTTTATTATGTCTTTATTCCCTTTAAACATAGTTGTATCAGACTGGGTCCAGTTAGGAGATAGAAACCACACAGAGGGTTAAATGGGGTAAGTTTCATATGAAGTATTATTAAACTCTGATAAAAGTGTGACTATAAGATGTAAGAAAACTGCAAATGATACTCTAGGGCTAAGGGAGGAAAGTCATACTAAACGTCATCTTCTGTCCAGGGCTGGATTTAGAACTTGTTGGAGAAGATACAGTTCAGTCCACTCGATTAGTACAGAAATTCACTCTTTTGCCCAGACTGTAGCCAGTCTTCAGTCACTGGGCAGTCAGGACAACCTGGAATGCAGGACACCAGCAACAAATGGCCTGGGCATGTGGAGGGTGTGGCAGCTGTATGGGAAGTTGCAGGTAAGCCACCCACGTAGGCCTCCTGAGAAAATCAGGGGCTAACAGTCTAGGCGTCTTCAGTGGGCCTGTACAAACAGGAGCCTCTTTTTCCCTGCACTGTCCTTTTCGCCTTCTACTGAGAAAGCGTAATGTAGTTGTAAGAATAGAAATGCTTCAGGAGCACCTGGGTGGTTCATTCAGCTAAGCATCTGATCTCAGAGTCATGCGATCGAGCCTCACATTGGGCTCCATGCTGGGCATGGAGCTGCTTAAGATTC
The DNA here is from genome assembly GCF_018345385.1 of Vulpes lagopus. Taxonomy (NCBI): domain Eukaryota; kingdom Metazoa; phylum Chordata; class Mammalia; order Carnivora; family Canidae; genus Vulpes; species Vulpes lagopus. Next base: position 9,348,390 of record NC_054824.1, read on the forward strand.
TCTCCCTCTGCCCCTCTCCACTGCAGTTCACATGTGTGCACACCCGCATGTGCACGCACGTCTCTCTGTTTCTCTCAAAGAAAGCAAAAAAAGAAATGCTTCAATTGTGTCTGTTATGGCAGGACATATATTAAAGGGTGAATTTGAAGCTAAGAGTCATTAAATTGATAATGGGCACAATGATTCTTTTTCCAGTTTTATCTTTTTTGCCATTCAGGTGTATAAAAACTTTTTACTAATTACCTTTCTGTGCTTATCATTTGTGTTTGCTTCCTTTCCTTTAGCCTTACTGACATTTTGGGTCAGATAATTCTTGGTTGTGGGGAGTTGTTCTTTGCATATGTTTGGCACATATGTATGTTTGGCAGCATACCTGGCCTCTACTCACTAGATGCTAGTATCACACATAAACAGTTGTGACAACCAAAAATGTCTCCAGACCCACTGATGAGCATAAATCTCTTCTGGTTAAGAACTGCTTTTAAAAAACACTATTAAAAACAATCTGGTTCTGTCTCGTAATAAAGATTTGTGGGACGCCTAGGTAGCTCAGCGGTTGAGTGTCTGCCTTTGGCTCAGGGCCGGGATCAAGTCCCACATTGGGCTCCTTACATGGAGCTTGCTTCTCTCTCTGCCTATGTCTCTGCCTCTCTCTCTTGATGTCTCTCATGAATAAATAAAATCTTCTAATAAATAAATAAAGATTTGCTTGTGGTTTTGCAAATGCCATTTTAATAAAAGAGGATGTCTCAATTATAAAATTTTGGTTTTGGAAGACGTATTAGGAACTATTTAATTGAACCTCTTTATTTCTTTTATAAGTGAATTAGTTTTCAGTTGATTTGTTTCTAGTCATGTAGCTATTTTGTAGCATACCTAGGATTGGAACCAAAAATGTTCTCAAAAGTTATATATGTAGTATTTTCTTGTTCATTCTTTGACTTAAGAACATATGTTATGCATGCACTTTGGTAGATGCTAGAGATTTGATGGTGAGACAGTGAGTAAAATTTGAGGTATCATGAAGAATAATTTTATTTAGCTATCACATTCTTGCTTGATACTTGATGATAGAAAGATACTTTTTAAAAAGCATTGAGAGAATAATTGATTCATATATGAAAGGTCTGTGGTTAAAGGAGCTACCCTTAGCATTAAGATGCAATTTTGTGGTTGCAACTGTTGAAAACGGTTGTGGGCTTTGAATCAGAAGACTGAGTCTGGTCTTAGTTCTTCATGAAACTCTTAACAACTTAGGACTTTGTTATCATCTGTGACATTACACTAGACTAACTGGATTCTGAATTACCTATCCTGCCAGTTCTGATACAATATGAACTCCCAGATTGAAGTCGAGGATGAGCGTAGAGAAGGGCTAGAGACTGTCACAGTCTTCTAGGACAGGGATAGAAGAAATAACTAAAGTTTATTCTTTTATATGATTATGGTGACCTAAGCGGTATCAATACACTGGCAGTAATTTGGATTGAGATGAGTCTAGAAGTAGGGAATGTGATTTAATACCAAGCTGATCTGAAATTCTGGTGCTATTCATGTCCTTTACAGAGATTTGATTCTGAAATAAATTACTAAGTATAAAAAATAATTTTAAGATTGGATTCTGGGTAAATCAAAAAGGAGTTAAGCTAAAAAACAACAGAACGGGAAAAAATATTGTAGAGATTTATCAGTAAGGGGCTTGTGACCAGAATACATTAAAAAAAAAAAATCTTAGCAGTAAAAACGACAACACACTTAGAAAGGAGACAAAGGATTTGATAGACATTTCACCAAAATAAATATATAAATGGCCAGTAAACAAATTAAAAGATGCTCAACATAGTTTCTCATTAGAGAAATGCTAGTCAAAACCATTAAGAGAGGGGTTCCTGAGTGGTTCAATCAACTGGGCATCCAACTACTTTTGATTTTGGCTCAGGTTGTGATCTCAGGATCTTGAGATCAAGCCTCAAATGAGGCTCAACACTCAGTGCAGTCTGCTGGAGATCCTTTCTCTACCCCTCACCCCACTCTCATACTCTCGCTCTTTCTCTCAAATGAATAAATCTTAAAAAAAAACAAAACAAAACATAAGGAGATAACATTTCAGACCCACTAGTGTACCTCTAATAAAAAGGATGGAGAGGTGCTTCGGTGGCACAGTCCATGAAGCCACCAACTCTTGATTTTGGCTCAGGTCCTGATCTTGGGGTCCTGGAATCAAGCCTCACATTGGACTCTATGTTTGGTGAGGAGTCTGCTTGAGGATTTTCTCCCCCTCTCTCTGTTCCTCCCCACTGCCCCTCCCCCACTTGTGTGTATTTCTCTCCAAAATAAATAAGCAAATCTTAAAAAAAAAAAAAGGCAGTAACAATTGTAGACATGGATGTGGACAAGTTAGAATCCTTGTACATTGCTGATGGGAGTGTAAAGTGATACATCCTCTTTGGAAAACAGTTTGACAGTTTCTGAAAACATAGTACCATATGGCAGTTAAACAGTTACCAGATAAATTGGTTTCTTTTTAATTGAGCCTGAAAAATTTAAAAAGGAGTTATTTAGTCACTGAGATTAAGCTACAATTGATAATTACTGCTTAAGTGTCCATTCCACATTTCCTTCAAACCCTTTCCTGTAGTTTTGTCTTTTTTGCTACTTAATATTTGTTGTATTTAGTGTTTTGATTTTCTTGAAATAAGTTCTGGTTAAAGTTTAGATCACTTGAAGCTGTCCTTTTATTGTTTAGACAGTAGGAATAGGACAAAGAATCTAGACATTCATCCCTGTCTGATGTTTTTTGTCTTGATGACACAAGTAGTCATATCTGTTCAGGGTTTCTCTTATGAGATGAAATGTCTATGCAAATATCTAAGAAGTAGGGGCAATAATGTAGAAATGCTTATTTTATATTTTGCTTTATGTTTAGTTATGGAAAGATAAGTTTAAGAATAATATACAAATGAAGCTTTTTCAAAAACGTCGAAGAGGATGTTTAACAACTTTTATTTCTTCATGTGAGGTTTTAAATTATTTTTTTCTTTTTTTCTTTTTTATTTTTTTTTTTTGAGGTTTTAAATTATAATGTTCATTTTAAATAACAGATAATTTATCATTACAGACAGATTTGACCAATTTTGGGCCATCAACCGGAAACTCATGGAATATCCTGCAGAAGAAAATGGATTTCGTTATATCCCTTTTAGAATATATCAGGTAGGAAATAATATTTTTAGCAATACCAACTTATAAATGCTTTAGACATCTTACTTCATGAAGTAGTATAGTCCAAAACTTTTTAGATTTGCATAGTAACTGAAGAATATTTGTTAGGGCTTTCCAGATTTCTGTCTTTTGGTGATAATCAAGTCAGGGACTATGCTGAAATATTTGACTCATATACAGTTGATCCTCATTATTTGCAGATTCTGTATTTGCAGTTTTGCTTGCTTTCTACAATTTATTTGTAACTCCATAGTCAGTACTCAGCAGTGCTCTCATGGACATATGCAGAGCTACAGAAAATTTGATTTCTCCAAAATGCACATTTTTCAGCAATGCTGTACCTTCTTGTTTCTCCACTCTTACTATAAACAAGTGACTTCTCCAAGTCTGTTTAGTGCTATACTTTTCATGTTTTTTTGATGATTTTGTTGTTCAAAATGGCTCCCAAGAGTAGTGCTGAAGTGCCATCTTTAAAAAGAAATGCACATATGGGGCGCCTGGGTGGCTCAGTCAGTTGAATGTCTGACTCTTGTATCTTGATTCTTGATCGGCTTAGGTCATGATCTCAGGATTGTGAGATCAAGTCCTAGTCAAGCTCCACACTGGGCATGGAGCCTTCTTGAGATTATCTCTCTCCCTCTACCTTCCCCATGCACATGTGCGCATGCTGTGACTCTAAATAAATATATAAGTAAGTAAATAAATAAAAATCAAAAGGAACAACACACATAAAACAAGGTTATGTATCTATCAGTTGAAGAACATGTGACCAGAGACACACAGTAACCCAACCCTGTTATTTCCCCCAGGAACAGTGACTCAGTAATTGCTAATTCAGTGTTTGCAGTGACTTTACAAAATGTAGCTACCACAAATAAAGAGAACTGATGTATTTGTTTTAAATGGTGAGTCTTTAGTGTTGTAAAACAAAATAGATAAATAGAACTCTCCTTATAGCAAACTTTCCTGGGGTAAAGAAACTCCTGTTTCTGTAGAGTACTTTAAAACTCCTAAGTGCTTTACATATAGCAAATACTTTGTAAATACTTGTTAAGTGAATGGTATTCCAGAAAATAAGTTACCTATGATCTTGAAAAAGCAGTTGAGAATAGGAATTGGAAACATAATATCACAGACATGGGCTCTAATCTAGCAGAATTTACATTCAATCTCAGAGAGATTGTGTCATAAATTCCCATTGTAACCACTTTCAGTATCCCACAGTCTTTACACATAGTTACCTAGATAGTAATTTAAAAAATCTTTTATAGAGGCATTCATTACATAACTGTATTAAAGAGGAAAACAGATTGTGTACCTGAAAGCAAATAAATAAAAATCTCAGTATACTCGAAGAATGAAAAGTGTTCCTGATTTAAATAAGGTTTGTTTTCATTGATTTCATTAACATAATGGCAGATAAGACTATTTTTAGATCATGGATTCATAATAAGTACAATAGAAATAATATGAGAAAAATTCCTATTTGAACAAGAGCCGACCTAATTAGCCACATTCTCTGCTTTTTTTTTTTTTAATTCTACAAGTCTTTTTAACCACAGATATTATACAGTGAGTTTGGAAATACCACAGCAGGGATCCCTGGGTGGCGCAGCGGTTTAGCGCCTGTCTTTGGCCCAGGGCGCGATCCTGGAGACCCGGGATCAAATCCCACATCAGGCTCCCGGTGCATGGAGCCTGCTTCTCCCTCTGCCTGTGTCTCTGCCTCTCTCTCTCTCTCTCTCTCTCTCTGTGACTATCATAAATAAATAAAATTTTAAAAAAATTTAGGAAATACCACAGCATATTTATTTATACATAATCTTGTATTATGAAGAATCTGAGGCAATTTACACAAATACATAATGAGAAAACAAAAGAATTTAAAGTCAAAGCCACATTTGAAAAATCTGAGTAATTTATAAGAATTTATAATAACAGAATTTAAAATCAGAACCACTGAAAATAAAAAATGGAAACTCAGCATGAAATTATATAAATTATGAATGAGTGAGATACTCCGATTTATTAAAATTGACCTACAGATTTGACCCTGAGCATTCTTGTAGCTAGAGCAGGGGAAAAGTGGTAATACTTTTTTTTTCACTATTCATAAGGAGAAAACCTTCTAGGTTATTAGGGAAAGCTAAACTTTCTTGGGCATTGCATAGGAAAGAAATTTCTCATATGGCTTCATTTACAAGGAGTAGGGCAATATTTTTTTTTATAACTTACCCATAGTAAAAATATAGTTTTCATAAAGCTGCTTCGTAACATGTTACTCTACAGTAGCTAAAGACAATGAATTATAGGCCATGGATCATCCACAGTATAATGAAGAATTAGATGAAACAATGGGGAAGACTAGGGACTGAAAAGATTTTTAGGTTATTTTATGGAAGAATGTGTTTATCAGATAAGAAGGAAACGAATTGATAGAGCAAAGCATTTGGGGATTGGGATTAACAGGAAAGGTTAACCCAGCAGAGGAGAGGTTTGCAGAGAACTGTTAAGGAAAAGGAGGAGAAAAATTGTTGTTACCCATGTGAGAAAGCCTCAGTGTTTTCTGTGTAGCAAGGAATAAAGCCATCTGCTAAAAAGAGAGGAGTGCAACAGTTTTAAAAACTGTTGTTTGACAATGGGCAAGTAGAATGGTTCCTATAGTTGCATAAAATGATGTGAGAAAGAAAGCTGGCAGGAAGCCTAGTTGTATTGAAAGAAGGAGGATCTCACATTAGATGCCTCTGTACTGACTACCTAGGTGTGCATTCTATAAAAGAAACTTTTACAGAGCTAGATTCACTAGTGATATGCTTTAGTTATTCCACAGAGAAAAGCTAAAATGGAGCCAGATTTTGTGGACTAAGCATAATACTTACAGTGAGTAAGATTCTTCACAAATCTCAAAGAGAGAATCTGTGTCTTCACCATCACTGACACAGATATTGGTGGTTAAAGTATGTATTACAAACAGTATCAGGTTATGATAGAATTTCAGAACAGTCCTTAAGTTTTCTGAGTGCATTTCAAATATATATCTTGAGGTCAAGAGTTGCATGCTTTACCGACTGAGCTACCCATGTGCCCCTCAGAAATGGTTTTTAAGCAGCAACCCACGTTAGGGCCAAGCTTGGAAGGGGGGGTTGTGTGGGGACAGGTGGGTTCGGCTCAGGTGGCTTGACCCCTCTTCTCTGAGGCTTGGCAGTTTGAAAGTCACCTCTCTATCTGGACAGATTCAGGTGCTTTGCCCAAGTTAGATAGTTCTTGATCTAGCTTCAATTCTGGATGCAGTAATACCCTTAAAATGCTAGTGATATCTTTGAAGGCAAGACTGGATTAAAAAAAAAAATCAGTGTAGTAGGATTGAGCACAGTCTTTTATATACTGTGAGTGCTTCATAATTACTTAATTTAAGGTATTAAATTAATAGGAGATTAAAAGCACCAAAGATCTTATAATGTTAAAGCTTAAAAATAAACTGTATAGTTAAGTAATCCCAAACTGAAAAAGCTAACAATTTTCCTTGGATTTAAATGTATGATGACTTTAATAGGATAGTGCTACTGTAGTAGTTAAAGAAAACAAAACACTTTTAAAATTAACTAAGGTGCACCTAGGTGGCTCAGTTGGTTAAGCGTCTGACTCTTGATTTCTGCTCAGGTCAAGACCTCAGGATCCTGGGATCCAGCCCTGTGTTCAAGGCTCCTTGCTCAGCAGGGAATATGCTGGAGGTTCTTTCTCTCCCTCTGTCCCTTCCCACCCACACACATGTGTCTTCTCTCTGTCTCTCAAATCTTGAAAAAAATAAATTAAAATGAAGGGAGAAGAGCAGGAGAAAATGAAAAAGAGCTAGAAGTGTGGGAAGGGTTGAAAAAGCTATCACTCAAGATCACAGTTTTGCTATATTCACTTAGTAGAAAATTGTTTGGACCTTTTTCTGCTTCTGTTTCCTACTCTGATAGTTTGTGACTACACATAAACCTCATTGAGTTGAGAAGGTTGGGAAATATTGGAGACATAAAGGCTAAAGCACCTGTCCTTGCGGGGGGGGGGGGGGGGGGGGGGGGGGAGTTGTGTTTCCTGGAAAGAGCGCTGAGCTAGAAGGGAGGGCCTCCAGGGCTCTGTGGGAGGGCTGACATTGTCAAGCTGTGCATCCACAGCAGGTTACTCAGCCTGGCTAGGGCCTTGTTTCTTCATCCATAAAATGAAAGAGGTGTGACTGAGTAAATTTATGCATCTGGTTAAAGTTTTTCTTCGAAGGAGCCATATTACAGGTTTATATAATTCTATCAGTGACACTTCTATAAAAACATTTTAAAACTCCTGACTTAAGAGCAATGTATAGTTTTTACAACAAACACAGTCTTTTCCTTTATAGTATCGCTTTATGATGCTGTATGAATTTCAGTCACTTCTCAAAATGAAGGCGGTTTATCTTTTTTATGAAGGCAGGGTAATTGTTTGGTTCATATGTGTGTGTCCAGGGTCTAGAAAAGTACCTAGCATGTAGTAGGCATTTGTGAATATTTGTTAAATCATTGAATCATTCCATCTGTCTTAAGTAGTTGATTGGGGGCTATTTTGTTGTACCATGAGCTCCATAGTAACCTACTATAATGCATCATTCCCAGATCCTAGCAAAGTAGCTTATTTTGGAATTTAGTTAAATAAAATATAACACAAACCAAAGACATTCCCCAAAGAGGAGTTTCAAAACTATTTTGAGCTTTATACCTCCTAGCACTCACTTGTGAATAGGTAGGTTTTGACATGTGTACTTGACTAATAGTTTCTATACTGTGCATACTTTAAGCTCCTCTAGGGAAATCATCATTTACTGTGTAAGGGTTATTATTGTTAGAATGATGGTGCAGATGTACAGAGCAGAGATGTTCTTTTCAGGTTTGTCATTATGTTCTGGGAAAAATTGTCAGATGTGTTCATACCTCTCATTGTAGCATTACAACAGAGAAGGATTCAGAGAGATTGAATGTGAGGGGGGAGGGAAAAGAGAGAATGTGTGTGTGAAAGAGAAAATGGTTTTATAAAGTTCTATAATTAGATTGAAAGTGGGAAGCTAGAGAATTCTTCAAATTTGCTTGACAAAATGTGGCTGCCAGGTGGGGCCTCTTAGAAAAGAACTTGCTGCAATATAAAAATTTAGGAGTCTTAGTTTTTGCCCATTTCCTTACTTAGGCCATTCCTGTCCATTTCTCTATTTTGTATTTTTCAATCTTCATTCATGCCTTGACCAAAGGAAGGTGGGCTCTGCTTTCCTTTTTTCCTAATTATATGGTCTAAAGGGTAATGCAGGTTTCTGTCACTGACTCCTTTACAGCAGATTAGTTTGTATGGTTAGGATATTCCATTAAGTATAGCTTTTATTTACGCAGTATTTTAATGAATCTGCACCTTTCATTTCTTTACTATAATAGATATAAATTTCTGTGCTATTTGAGACCTTAAATTAGTAATAAATTTAAGCAGAACCTGAAAAATCTAGGTTTATTAAGATAAAAGAAAGACATCATTTTTACCAAAATATTTTTTGTTGAAGAATCATAATATTTTTGTGTAGCAAGGGATGTGAAAAGGAAGGGGCACTGTGCATCCTTAAGACAGGCCCATTTCATTTTTTAAAGCCTCAGAACCACTGTAGAAGAGATCACTGTCTCATTTTACATATGAGGAAACTGAAGCTGAGGGATTTTAAGTTACTTGCTCAGGGGCACACAAATGAAATGTGAAAGACCAGAAATCAGAGCTAGGTGAGACTTACAAAGTACAATTAAGTTTACAGAATTTTCAGGACATAATTATCATATAAAGTGAAGTCCACCTTGACCAAATAAATTGATAGAAACCTAAAAGACCTCTCTAAGGGGGACTCTATAAGGGGACTCTATAAGGCTGCCTTTTGTTCAGATTGTTGGAAAATTTCAGTTGTTTTTCATTTGTACTTTGATTGCATGGGCTCAAAATGACTATAATCTAGCGACAAACTTAGTGGTACAAGTAAAATAGGTACAAAAGTAGTCTAGAGATCCATTATAGACCAAAATGTGTCATTTCTGTCATTTACATAACAGTTTAGTTTGGCATATGAGTTTCGAGTCTGTGTTCCTGAAATCCAGGTGCTTCATACTAGCCAGTATTCTAGAGATGAGGTTGATGGCAGAAAGTGTTTCAGAAATGTAACCTTAACGTTATTTAGAATAGCACAAGTAAACAGATGGTGAATGAGGGTATCTGTTAAAAAGATTTGTAAAGTGACCATGAAGTCCTCAGGCATTGGTATTTAGGTTTTTGAGTGAAAATTAGACACATTTTGTTGTGTCTTTCAAGAAGCAATGGATTCATAAATGTTATGTTGCCAATATACTTCGTGCAAGGAAAGTTCATTCATTCATTCATTCAGCAAGTTCATTGACTCATAGATATTTGCATGCCATGCCCTGTGCCATGTATGTGGGATATAAATGTTGATTAATATCATACATCACCCTTTACAGAGCTTGTAGTTTAGAGGTAGAAAGAAACTAATCAAGCTAAGCATACAAACAAATGTAAAATCATCACTATGAAAGATTGGTGTTTAAGAAGCAGAGGTATAGGGGTCCCTGGGTGGCGCAGTGGTTTGGCGCTTGCCTTTGGCCCAGGGCACGATCCTGGAGACCCGGGATCGAATCCCACATCAGGCTCCCGGTGCATGGAGCCTGCTTCTCCCTCTGCCTGTGTCTCTGCCTCTCTCTCTCTCTCTCTCTCTGTGACTATCATAAATAAATAAAAATTAAAAAAAATTTTTTTTCAAAAAAAAAAAAAGCAGAGGTATATAATACAACAAAAAACTAAATCCTCTAAGGAAAATTTGATCTAGTTTGGGAGGACAGAAAAAGCTTTGTTGGTGAAGTGTTCTGTCTCTTGAAGAGTCAACAGATGGGTGGAATTAAGGAAGGCAAAGAGTGATGAGAAGAGCTTTGTAGGGAGAGGGGACATTGTAAGTCTTCAGCACAGAGCTGGGGGAAAATATGGTTGTAAATAAAAGGGTTAGACCATATTAAGGAGTTTTCTTTTTATCTTCTGGAGATTTTTAGTAATCTGAATATCCATTTGTATTTATTCAGTAAAGATTACTTAAACACCTTCTTTGTTCTGTATGTTATTCTAGAGGTTATAAATAAAAAAGAATCCTCTTAAGGAGCAACCTAACTTGTTATTTTTAGTTTTAAACAAAAACATGAAGCTGATATTTAATGCTTGTTTTCTAACAAAGTGAAAATGATGTCCAAGATTAACTTGGCACTTCTTAAGACTGAAGAAGGAGTCAAAATTTTAGATTGTTTGTTTTCAGAAATGCTGGTTTATGAATTTTGAAAAGTGAGAACAATAGAAATGTGTGGCAAATTATGGCAGTGTTTATTAGGACACTGAGCTTGTGGCAGTTCGGGTGAGAAATTGCGACTCTGTTCTTTCATTGTTTTCCATTTTAGTTGGTATCTTGCAATAACATGTAGCAGAAGAGGCCAGAGAAAAAGAACAGGGACTTACTGGGTGGTAAACTGAATATTATTGCTTTTAATTTTGCTTTTCAGTCATTTCAAAAAGAAACATGGAATAATTTGTAATGTATTTTTAACTGTGTGGAGATATTTTATTTTATATTTTTAAAGATTTTATTTATTATTCATGATAGACACATAGAGAGAGGCAGAGACACAGGCAGAGGGAGAAGCAGGCTCCATGCAGGGAGCCCGAGGTGGGACTCGATCCTCGGTCTCCAGGATCACACCCTGGGCTAAAGGCGGTGCTAAACCGCTGGGCCACTGGGGCTGCCCTGTGCAGAGACATTTTATTATCTTTAATGAGGTACAATTTAAATATTCTCTGTTCTACAGCTGAATGTATGTTACTTAATTTTTTTTGAGTTATTTTTAGTACCTTTCCTCAATTTAAAAAAAAAATGTTTGTGGCAAAATATATATGTAATATACTGTCTTAACTCTCTTTAAGTGTATATTTCAGTAGTGTTAAAACGTCTTCACGTTGGGCAGCCTGGTTGGCTCAGCGGTTTAGTGCTGTCTTTAGCCTAGGGTGTGATCCTGGAGACCAAGGATCGAGTCCCATGTTGGGCTCTTTGCATGGAGCCTGCTTCTCCCTCTAACTGTATCTCTGCCTCTTTCTCTCTGTGTGTCTCTCATGAATAAATAAAATCTTAAAAATAAATAAATAAAACATCTTCATGTTGCAAAACTGAAACTCTGTACCCATTAAACAACAGCTCCAAATTTAACTACCCTAGGTACCTCATGTAAGTGAAATCATAGTGTTTCTCATGTACATGACTTGCTTATCTCACTTAGCGTACTGTCCTCAAAGTTCATCTGTGTCATAGCATATATGTGTACACCATGTTTTGTTTATCCACTCCTGGACGCTAGGACTGCTTCCAGATTTTGGCCATTGTGAATAAAACTGCTGTGAACATGGGTATGTTAGGCAGGGTTTTCCAGAGAAATAGAACTACCAACAGGATGGGGAGAGAGACAAATTTATTTTCAAGAATTGGTTCCCATGACTGGTGAGATTTGGTGAGCCCAGCCTTTGATGGGGTGGGGCGGCAAGCTGAGTCTTAGTGGGAGAGTTATAGTTAGAGTCCAGCAGAATTCCTTCTTGCCCAAAGGAGGTCAGTCTTTGTTTCATTAAGGCCTTCAGCTGATTGGATGACACTGATCCACCCTGTGGTGCATACTGTGCTTAACTCAGAGTCGGTGGATTTAAATGTTAATCTCATTCAAAAGAACACCTCCACAGAAACATCTAGAATAATGTTTGATCAAATATCTGGGCACCACAGCCCAACCAAATTGACACAGAAAACTTACCATCACAGTAAGTGTATGAATATCCTTTTGAGACTCTGCTTTCTGTTCTTTTGGGTATATACCCAGAAGTAGAATTGCTGGATCATATGGTTAATGCTGTTTTTAACTTTTTGAGAAGCTACCGTACTTTTTTTCCAGAGCAGCTGCACCATTTTGTAGTCCTACTAATAGTGCACAAGGATTCCAATTTCTCTGCATCATCACTAGCACTTATTATTGTGTTTTTCTTTTGGTTTTTGTTTATTTTGTTGTTTTTTAGATGAAATATAGCCGGTTGTATCTTCTTTTTTTTTTTTTTTTAATTAGTGGTGTATGGATTTTTGTTGTTGTTGTTAAAAAGACCCCTCCCCATGTATCTACGGGTTGTACATAGTTTTCTGATGTAGCTTTCTCTTGACCTAGATTTTTTTGTATGTGTATCTTTAATCCATCTAGAATTTATTTTTATGTACTGTGTAAAATATAGAGGTACATCTTTTTTCCTTCCATCTGCTGGCTTATTGCAATAAGATCATTTATTAAATAAACTAAGGTCTGGTAAACCTTTTCTTTAAAGAGCCAGATAGTAAATATTCTCAACTTTGCAGGCCAGGTGATCTCAGTTGCACCTGCATAACTGTAGCTTAAAAGCAGCCACAGACAATTTGCAGATGATGGACGTGGCTGTGTTCCAGTAAAACTTTATATATGAAAACAGGTGAAGGGCACAGTTGGAGTTGCAGGCCATAGTGTATAGACTCCTGATACAAACTATCCCTTTCCTATTGGATAAAAATGCCACCTCTGCTTTACATTAAAATATTTTGACTACTGGGATCTATTTTTGGATTCCCTATATTGTTCTATTGCTATATATGTTTATTCTTAAACCAGTATTAGTTTTATTTGATTTTATTTAGTCCTCTGATACCTGCTGGGGAAATTCACCCCTTACCTTTTTTTTTTTTTTTCAATACTTTTCATGTTTGTTCTTTGTCATTAATTTTTTTTCTACATGACTTTTAAAATAATTTTTCAATTCCCCATAGCCCCTTGTTCATTTGCAGATGAAAATACATTAACTTTCTATTTTTAATTTTGGTAGAGCTAACCTTCTTAAGTTATTAAGTCTTCCTAGATAAGAAAACAAAAAATTTTTTATTCAGATTTTATGTTGTGTGTAGATTTAAAACTTTCCTTCAAACTTTTCCTAAAGCTCTTTATAATTTATTTTAGGTGTTTTATAGGTGTTATTCTTCATTTCATTTCCATTTCTACATACTGTTTTATGGCATCAGTCAAAAAAAAAAAAAAAGCAAAACCAAAAACACCACTTCCCATCATTTTTTATCAACCATTTTTTTCTTGTTTCATTGTATTGCTAGTATTACATTGCTAAGACATTGTTGAAAAATAATGGTCCTAGTAGACATTTCTGTTTGGCTTCTGGTATTCATTGATACGGTTTTAGTATTTAATCATTTAGAATGATACATAGCCTTTATCAGATCAAATGAATTTCCTTCTAGATTTTTAAATTAGAAGTGGATGCTAAATTACTGAGTAGTTTAATGAAGTTACTGTTTTCCCCTTCTATCCTTTTTAATTTGATAATTCTGTTTTTCCATTCCTTTAATGTTGACCTTCCCCTTTCCTGAAGCTCATAATCATATTATTATAAGAACCTACCCATTTTCCTCATTGACACACTTACTGCTTTTCCTCTCCATAAGATGAAACCTTTAGAATACTTTCCCTTCCGTGTACTCCTCCCTCTTCCACTATATAGAGACCTTTATACCACTTTTACTTCTAGGTTTCTTAATGCCTGGTTTTTGCCAAACAGTGTACTATCTTCACTTTTGGGCTGTTACTGTAGATTTTCCATTTTGGGGTCTGCCTTTATTTCAAGGGTATTTGTTTAATATTTATAATTCATATTAATATAAATGAAATATTTCATATTGCAGATATTCTGTAAATACCCAAGATATCAATTCCTCTTAGGGCTTTTCGTAGAAATATTTCCCTGGTCTTCTCTTTCTCTCCCTGCCTCAAGAGTAAAAAGGATCCAACCTCTTACACAGCTTTTCCTTAGTTTTTGGAGTCTGTATACTTGATGGTCCAAAATCTCTTGTCCACCCTGAGAGAACACTGCAGAGGTTTATGGCTCCCACCATGTAGTCCCTGCCTGCCAGCTCCCCCAAGCACCTGCTTTAGCTCAGGAGAACTGCTTTAGGAGTGAAAGGGGGAAAACATTAAGCTTCCTCACTCCCAGAATATCCTTTATGTATAATTGTTAATATATGTTATTTTTCATATAAAGAATTATGTAACAGTATTCCTTGGGGAAGAGTGTCTAAAATACTTAATTCATATTCTAGCTGTGGCAGTAGCATGCTAAGACACATATTGAAACATCTGTGCTTAAAAAATAGGATTTGTATGTTCTATGTTAAGATACAGAATGGATGCTCAGTTCTAAAAAATAACTTCTGATCCAATGAAGATAACAGTTATAAAACAATAAGTAACTTGAAAGTTGAAGTCCTGTTATTCATTCTCACAACCATCACCACTATTTTCAGAACATTTGCATCACCTCAAAAAGAGACCCTATACCCTTTAGCAATACTATTATGGACATACAGTTTAACATGGCCTTTTTTTTCACAGGACATAATACTTTCAAAGTTCACCCATCTTGTAGTATGTGCTTTATCCCCTTTTACGACTGAATAACATTTTGGTGTATGACATACCACATTTTGTTATCTATTCATCAGCTGATGAACATTTGGGTAGTTTCTACTTTTAGACTATTATAAATAATGCTTCCATGAACACTTATGCACAGGTTCTTCGGTGGAGATGTTTTCAGTTTTCTCTGAGTATATACCTATCAGTGGAACAAGTGGTAATCTTGTTTAACCTTTTGAGGAACTGCCAGACTGTTTTCCAAATTGTCTGAAACATTTTACATTCTCATCA
Organism: Vulpes lagopus; assembly: GCF_018345385.1. Taxonomy (NCBI): domain Eukaryota; kingdom Metazoa; phylum Chordata; class Mammalia; order Carnivora; family Canidae; genus Vulpes; species Vulpes lagopus. The sequence goes on from NC_054824.1 coordinate 9,363,464, forward strand.
ACAATATATGACAGTTTCAATTTCTTCATATCACTGCCAACACTTGTTCATTTTTTTTTAGTATAGTCATCTTAAGTAGATATGAAGGGGTATTTTCACTGTGATTTTGATTTGCATCTCCCTATTGACTTAATGACATATTGAGCATATGCTTACTGGCTATTTGTGTCTCTTCTTAGGAGAAATATTTCTTTAAATCCTTGGCTCATTGGGACACCAAAGGCTCTGCCTTTGGCTCAAGTAATGATCCCAGGGTCTTGGGATTGAGTTCTGCATCAGGCTTCTTCCCATGGGGAACCTGCTCCCTCAGCCTATGTCTCTGTCCCTCTCTCTGTGTCTCTCATGAATAAATAAATAAATTAAAAAATATATCCTTGGCTCATTTTTAAATTAGGTGGTTTTTTTCATTGTTGATTTATGAGTTCTTTATATATTCTAGATACTAGACCTTTACTAGATATATGCTTTACAGATATTTTCTTCTATTCTGTGGAGTGTCTTACTCTCTTAGTAGTATCTTTGAAACACAAAAGGTTTTAGTTTTGATGAAATCAAGTTCATTTTTTCTTTGGTTTTGATGCTTTTATGTTGTCATACATAAGAAACCATTGCCTAAACAAGGTGATTTCCTGTAGAAATCTTCCTGATTTCTTCCTGTGTTTTCTTCTAAAGTGTTATAGTGTTATTGCCTCCATTTAGATCTTTGATCCATTTTGAATTCATTTTGGTACATAGTATGGGATGGGGGTCCAGCTTCATTCTTTGTACACGGATGTTCCAGTTCTTCCAACATGATGTGTTGAAAAGAATTCTCTTCCCCCTTATTGGATTGTTTTGGCACTCTTGTTGGAAATGTCCACAAATGTATGGTTTTTATATGTAGACTCACTTCTGTTCCACTGGTTATATGTCTAAGCTATGCCATTACCACACCATCTTGAATTCTGTAGTTTTGTAGTAAGTTTTAAATTGAGAAATATGAGTCCCCTCTCTTTGTTCATTTTTTCAAAATTATTTTGGCTATACTGGATCTTTCCCATTTCCATATGAATTTTAGGACCAGCTCATCATTTTCTGCAAGAAGGGCATGTGGGTCTTTGATAGGAATTATATTGAATACATAGATCAATATGTGGAGTATTGCTGTCCTAACCAACAGTATTAAGTCTCTCAGTCCTTGAACATAGGATTTCTATCCATTTATTTAGGTCATCAGTTTGTTTCAACAAGATTAGTTTACAGTATACAGTCTCCTCATACTTTTGTTAAATTTATTTACTCCTGCATATTTTTTGATCCAGTTTTTATCATTTTTAGATTATTCATTGTTAGTATATATAAATAATACTGATTTAAAAAAAGATTTTATGGATTTATTTGATTTTTTAAAAAATATTTTATTGATTTGATTGATTATTTATTTGGTAGAGAGAGAAAGAGTGCAAGTTAGGTGGAAGAGCAGAGGGAGAGGGATAAGCAGACTTCCTGCCAAGTGGGGAACCCAGCACTGGGCTCAGTCTCACAACCATGAGATCCTATGACCTGATCCAAAATCAAGAGTAAGATGCTTAACTGACTGAGCCACCCAGACCACCCTAATAATACTGATTTTTGAATATTGATCTTATATCCTGCAGCCTTGTTGAACTTGTTTATTTATACCTCCAATAGTTTTTTTCTGATTCCTTAGAATTTTCTTTGTAGATCATGTCACTACAAAAAGAGATAGTTTTACTTCTTCCTTTCCAATTTGGATGCTTTTTATTTTTCTTGCCTGACTAGAATTCCCAGCATGGTGTCAAAATAGAAATGACAACTGGACATCCTTGTCTTACACAATCTTTCACCATTGAGTATGATATTAGCATGTAAGTTTCTCTTAGGTACCCTTTATAAGATTGAATTCTCTACTTCTCCTATTTTGTTGAGTACTTTTATCATTAAAGAGTTGGATTTTTGTCAAATATTTTTTCTATTATCTAGTTTCTATGTTGAACCACCTTCATATTCCTGGGGTAGATACCATTTGGTCATGGTTTCATATGTAACTAGACTTAGTTTGCTAGTTTTTGTTGAGAATTTTTGTATATAGTCATAAGGATTATAAGTCTCTTGTATTCTTATATTGTAACATCTTTGGTTTTGATGTCAGGGTAATACTGCCCTTATAGAATGAGTTTGGAAATGTTCCCTCTTTAAGTTTTTGGAAGAGATTGTGAAGGATTGATGTTAAATCTTTAATTGGTGGAATTCACCTGTGAAGCCATATGGTCCTGCTGTTTCTTTGTGGGAATATTTTTAAATTACTAATTTATTCTCTTATTTGTTAGAGATCTATTCAGATTTTTGACAATTTTTGCCAGTGTTCTTGGTACATTTATGGAGAAGATGATATTTGAGTTATTCCACCATTATTGAGGACATTATCACTTTATAATGAATTTTTTTTTCTTTTGTTAGAGCAAGCAAAAAAGGATTAGGGGGACAGAGGGAGAGAGAGAGAATCTTAAGCAGTCTCCATGCTGAGTGCAGATCTTAGAGCCCCTAGGTGGGGCTTGATCCCCTGAGATCATGACCTGAGCCAAAAATCAAGAGTCGGGTGCTTAACTGACTGAGCCACCCAGATGCTCCTTCACAATGATTACTAGTCTTTAAATTTAGATAGGTGGATTTTGTAGAAATTTGGGGAGGAAAATAAAGACTGAAGAATTTTCTAAGGTTTTTATTTTAAGAGATCTGTTCTTCCTAATTATTTCTAAATACAAAAATTTTAACCCAATATATTGCTTGAGCATGAATATTGCTATAAATGATAGATTACTTTTTTGTAAAGTACATTTTTTATTATTTTAGAAATTTTTCCCACATAGATTCTCTGATAAGTAATGTTTAAAAATTTGAAAGAATTGCATCTGTAACATTAAGATGGAGAAGTTTTCAGTAAGGCAGTTTTATTAAGTTTATATCTCCACTAGCTGTATGATTTGGGGCACTCATTTCACATTGCTGGACCTCAATTTTATTATCTGTAAAATAGGAATAATAATCTATTATGGAGTTGTTGTAAAGATTAAATATATTACCTTTAATACAGTATTGTGCTTGATACATAGTAAATAATTTGCTTATTTGCTGTTATTATTTTATTATTAGATGTTATTGGTGTAAGTCATTAGTTTTGCTGTATTTTATCAGCAACAATAATGGCTTGCCATGCCTCCTACGTTCTCTTATTTTTATGATTGGTGGGACATATCTGACAAATAGCTCATTCCATTTAAGAGTGTATTTCTGGTCTTAGCATACTCTTCTCTGTGAGGCTCTCCTTGATCCCCAAAATCTATTTCTCCTCACTACCAAATACTCATATAACCTCCTCTTTTTGTTTCAGTTCCCTATTTCTTTACCACTTTCATTCAAGGTCCTAGACGCAATACTTTGGAATCACTTTTGATCCATTTCTTAGAATTGTGCATTGTAATGTACCAATGGTAAATGTCCATTGTATTTACCAGATAAATGCAGAACCATTTGCATTTATCCCCTTCTGGCCATTTTCACTAACTTTTAGTTCCTGTTACTTTGATTTTTGTAAAACATAACTAAACTCCAACCGAATAGTATCACATAGTTCCTCAAAACTAAAAGTGTTTTATTTTTTTATTCTGTTCACTCATCCTGGGAATAGCCCTTATTCACAGAACACTTCTAAACTCAATTCACATGTCATCTCCCCCAAGAAGTCTTTCTTGATTTCTCCATAGGTGCTTCAACCCTTCATACCATGTAGAAATTATTTCTTCTTTCTCTCAACTTTGTTTTAAAACATTTCCTTCTAGGGGCACCTGGGTAGCTCAGTGGTTGAACATCTATCTGCCTTTGGCTCAGGTCGTGTGATCCTGGGGTCCTGGGATTGAGTCCCACATCAGGCACCCTGTGGGGAGCCTACTTCTCCTATGTCTCTGCCTCTCTTTGTGTCTCTCATGAATAAATAAATAAATAATCATAAAAAAATAAAACCTTTCCTTCTAAAAAATATTTCCTTCTACTTTTCATTGTGACAAGTGCAATTATAGAATATCAGAGCCAAAGGAAGCCTTACGAATCGTCTTAATTCAAACCTCTAATTTTAGAAAGACAACTTGCACAAAACTCTTACCAAAGTTCAAATGGATATTCGATGGCAGAAATAGGAGTAGAATTTGAATCTTGAGTTTCATAGCTAGTTCTTTTTCTATACACAGCATTGTGATATAACGTAGACATTTCTTAAGCCATTTTGAATATTTCACTGTGGATCCGTTGGAGTCTATGTAGTTTCTCTGTAAGCGGTAACCTGTGAATTCTTGACGGACAAGGAATTATATAATTTCTCATCATATCTTTACAGTTGTTTCTCTGAGACTATTTCCTGCTAGAATGAATGAATGAAGACATAAAGTATTGCCTTAGTATTAATATTCTTAATGTTAAAACTCAGAGGATATTCTCTACTTAACACTCCTTTTAAAAGAGATTGGTGAATTGAGGCCTGTAGGGGGCAGCCCAACACAGCAAGTTTTGATTGCCCTTGCTAAATAATCTAGTTACTACTCTGAGATCGTTTTATTTTATTTATTTTTTTATTTTTCTGAGATCGTTTTAGACTTAAATTGCTTCCTATGTGGATTTTTGAAAAATGAAAGCAAGTATAAATTATAAGCTTACTTGGTGGATATATTTTAAGACAATTGTCTTTTATAGGATTGGGAACTTTTTGATACAGATCATTTACTGTTTTTATTTTTAAAACATTGGATGAGAGAGCAAATGATATTTATTAGAGCTTTTTTAAAATTTTGCTTTATTTATTACTTTGTTACATAGATAATCTAATGGCAAATGTCCCTAATTTATTTCTGGAGAAATTAAAATATGCAGAGTTGTTGTTATTGCAAACTACTAAAGTTATTATTTAAATAAAGTCAGCATTTTCTCAATATTGGTTTTACTAAGCTAGGTCATTGTTTTATTTAATATTTTCAAGATTAGAAAATATTGCTGGTAGCTAACTGTAGATATATAACAAAGTGGTTGACATTTATTGAGTACTATATGCCAGATACTATTTTAAATATTTTACATTTCTAATTCATTTAATCCTTACTACAGCCCTCTGGGATATGTGCTGGTATTGTCTCTAATGTGTAGATTAGGTAATTGAACTAAAGATGGGTTATTGAAACTTGCCCAAGGTCACTCACCTTATAAGGTAAGTGGAGGAACTAGGATTTGAATTTAGATAGCCCAGCTCCAGAGCCCAAACTCTTAATCACTGTTCCCTTTGATAAACGTTAGGTTCATTTCTTTTATTTTCTTACTCTCTTCTCTTGTAACTTTCCATTTGAGATGGTTTTCCAGTTTTTACACACATCAGGCTTCTTATTACTCCACCCTTTTGGTTGTTTCCTGCCTTTAGTCCTTTTTTTCTTCTAATAGAGAAAATACATGGACAGAAAGTAAAAATATAACATCCTTTGGTGTGAAGAGATTGAAACAGATAGCTAAAATTGTGTGGTCTTCTTTCTCTTTTATTTATAGAATGTTCCTTTTCTAATTACCAATTAAGCAGTTTTTAGTGATCACTTTAAAATCTGAACTTTCAAATTTAGGAATAGAATAAACCTCACTCCCCAGGCTTAAGCATGTGGTAGTATGGGATAATTTTAAAAGCCAAAATGTTAAATACCTCATTTTAAAAGAGATGGATTATGATAAGATAGTCTTAATTATTTCCCTAAAAATGATTTTCTAACTTTCTCCACAAAGAAATTCTTGATTATAATACAATGTTTACTATTTTTATGATTATATTTTAACATATGTAAAAATTAGCCTTATTGTCACTTATAACTCCTTCTCTGCTCTTGACAATTTCACCTGTCCTTAATACCTCTTTGAAAATGTGAGTAGGTTTAGTAAAAATAAGTTGGGTGAGTTTGAAGTTTGACCAGTTGGTGAGTTTGAAATTAGTCAAAATTTTAAATGTGAGATGGCTTAAAAAGTTCTAACTGTTGGCCAAAATGAAAATAGAGCTGTTTCATACCTAAGTTCAGTAGTATTTATATCACAAACTATGATCTTCATGTATAACTCTTACGAAAATATTTCTATGACAAGTTAACTCCTTAATGATGGTTATTAAGGCACCTCAGATTTCAGTTGATGTTTGAGTTTCTTGGGGGGGGGGGCGGTGGATTGACAACCCTTGTAGCATATGCCCGACATAACCTAAATACCTTAGGAAGGTCAGCCAGAGTCTTGCTGCTGCTTTCATAATTGCCTTGTCTTCCCATCTTTCCCCAACTTTCCCTGACATGGGTTTTAGCTTCCCAGTTTAGGGTTGGCCTAAGAAGGTCTTGGCAGTTGCAAGTCTAAGCTTAGTCCCAATTAATGTTCTCTTAACCTAGTATTTGAAAAGATCTGAGACCCAAATTGGTTTCTTTGTGTGACTGTCACATTTTTCATTCAGTCCCCTTTCTTTCCATCTCAGAGAATGCCAACATCTAGAAATAATGCCCCTTCGGGGGGTCATTTAATCTGTTGATAATTTCACTGTGTAAGAAAATTTGCTTAATCATGTATCTATTCCAATAGTGAAAACTACCTTCTGATTTTTTTCTGTTCTTCTCATAAGTGATTTTCATATAACATGCCAGAACACACAACACCTGTCTCTTAAGAACAGAATTACTGGGCTTTGATTCTTAGTAGTGGTTCCTTCTTTTGGGTAAATATGACAGTTGCTTTTGGTTTAATTACTCATACTTTTAAAATAACTACTTACTAATAATTTCAAGTAGGTAACAAATGGGGTGATCATTTAGGATATTAGAAGGAAAAACCAGTGGAAAAAAATACAGGACTAATGTCCTATTCTTTATGTCTGCCCTGGGCCTGACAAATTTTGACATTTCATTTCCTAACAATATAGTCTTTGATGGGGTGTATATCTTAGTTGTTGGGTCATACTTATTTTTGTTTTGCTTTTAATTTTCAAGGTTTTGTGGGAGGTTACATAATCTCTTATCCATGCAAACTGTTTATAGTAAGAAGTACTAAGGAGATAATATAAAATCTGAAAAACCTACATAGATATATTGATATATGTATTGATTGTAGAGATATTACCTATAAGTACAGACATTGATGTATATATATATTTGAAACTCCTCAAGTCTTTAGGCAAGTTACTACTTTTATAGGATTGATTAATAAATTAAAATGCTAATTCTCAAGAAATAGGATCTAGTAAAAAAAAAGAAATAGGATCTAGTATAAACATTCAATTATATGTATTATCTTACTTTGATGCTTTGGAGGCATTTTACAGAATATATCTCTCAAACAGGATGTATCTCTCAGGTATGCTTCTAAAAAGGCTAAAAATTTAAAGGAAAATAAGTGTTTAGTGAACCACTGTTTGAGTTTATTGTTTGTGGAGGGTAAGTAGGAGGGAAAGGTTTCTATCAGTGGAATGATATATCTGATCCTGAGTTCAGCAGAATTGGGTCTACATTTGGAAACCCTATTTGAGTTGGCTGTGATCTTTTTGTGAAAGTCACCTGTGTACATGCATATGTTATAACACAATTCTGTACACAACATGTATTAATTAAAATTGTACGTGAAATGATAGGAATTAATAAGCTGAGTATTTCACATGATTATTGAGTTCACTATGAGTGATTTATATATTAGATACATGGCCAAGTTAATATGTACAGAACTTTGAGAAGTCAAACTAATGTATGTTACTTACTGAATTATTTTAACCATGTTTTATACTATATTAAACTTGTCTTTAAAACATCGTTAATGGAAATTACATTTGCAGTGTAGACAATTAACATATTAAGAAGTAGCATGCTTTCAAAACTGAAGACTCAGAAATCCATTGTAATAAAGATTCTTAAACATTTGTCTAGATTTTTCAAAGCATATATAAGAGATACATTGGTTATTTCATGTATATAAAAGGAAAGAATTTCTCCTGCTAGTTTAAAATTTGAGAGAAAATATTTCAATAGGTCCTTCTATCCTTTTACTCCTCCTTTCTCTCTTTTCCTCCTCCCCCTTTATCTTTTTCTTCATTTTTCTGTCCCAGCTTTCCTCCTTTACAGAGTCCTTCCTCTTCTCTGTCTCAATAAACTCAGAAGTGTTTTTACTACGTAGTAAAGCATTTCCTATTTTAATTAAAGTTTTGAAGTTTATTTTTAAAAGCAGAGCTTTGCTATAGGAAAAATAACTCTATTAGCTTACATTGAAAATCCTTTTCATCATGATGAGGGTAATTATCTCTTACTTCTAAGAAGTAAGCCATAGCTAATTTCTGACTCTGTGTACATGTTTAAAGTAACTTAGAATCAGCTTGGGCCAGTTCTGACGTCTGCTTATGTAATGCAGCATCTGTACTTTTCACTAGGTGTTCATTTTAGCTACAGATGCTTCATATAAAACAGGGTAGAGTAGCTTTCAAAAGGTTGTACACTTCAAAGTGTAACTTGAACTTAGTTTTTACATTGCTTGAGGAATCCTTAATAGAGTAGAACTAACAAATCTGCTTTTCCCCCTAACACATTATCATTGTAAAATTTAAAAATTTTTTTACTCCCATGACTTTCTAAGTCATATCATACACAAATGAATAGTTTTATTACTTTGGAGTGTTTTAACAATGCCCACATTAAATATTATTGACATCTATATTCTGTGTAATAAGGAAGGTTTCCTTTAATTATAATTCTGGGGAAAATTGATGCTACTTTTGGAAGAATAAAAAAAACTACCTAAAGCACTGTATTTTAAGTTGGAATACCACGCTCTCATTCATTTTGTAGTTTGGCTGATACCTATTCATGAGGCCAATCCAGTTGATCATTCTTTAGGACCTGGTTTCTAAGAGGGCTCTAAAGTAAGTACAGTGATAGTAACTGTTAGCCGCAGTATCCTCCTTTACTAGTGAATTCTTTGAAGCAGAATGCCTCTTGCCTCACCTCACCACAATCTCCTTTCCTTAGATAAACTCACCTAAATTACACAAGAATTCATCTTTGATGTATATGATCCTCTTAGAACCCTGTTTAAGAATCACCACTTTAGTGTACTGAATAAGTGTTTGTGCTATTTTAAAACTTCCATTATGAAAACGAAACATGTAATTTGACTTGCTGAATTGGTGGTATTGGATTATTACCATCTTGAAATAAAATATTCTTGGGATATATCAGCCTACTTTAGATTCTGTAGACAGTTCTCTATGCATAATTGTATTCCCTAAATTTCACATTTTTGGGGAGTTGGGGGCTTGTGTGGAGGGGAGGGGGAGAGAAAGAATCCCAAGCTGATTCCCCACTGAGCCCTGAGCCCTATCTCATAAACCTGAGATCATGACCCAAGATGAAACCAAGAGTCCCATGCTCAACCAACTGAGCCACTCAGGCACCCTACCATTCCAGATTCTAAGTCAAGAGTCTGCAAGAGGAAGAGTTCTCTCTTACTGCAGTCTGTCCTCCCCATTCAGGTCATAGTAGTGTGGATAGCAATCAGAGATTCCAAGCTAATAAGGAAGGACAAGGAAGATGATCAGTTCCTCTGCTCATCTGGTAGAGAGGTTTTTGAGAAAGCTTAGCTACAGTAGACATATGAATCTACAGTCTGGATAGCAGTTTATCAATAAGGACATTTTTTATGATCCAGACACTGTACTTGGTAAAGTACTTTACCTCTATTTTATATAACCCCTTATTATTAAATCTATGTCTATTTTAGTAAACCTTACCCTCTTTTAAATAGCATTTTTAAAATTTTAGAACACTGGCTTTAAGTATCAGAGTATGAATTTTAAATGAGTTTTGATGAACATTTAAGGCAAAGTTATATAAATTTCCACAGGCAACAATAAAATTGCCATTATGCTATATAACCTTTTAAAGAAAAACCTCTAATTTTTTGGAATTAATGAGGGCAGGAATATTTCTCTGATCCTATTGTTTGGGGGCTCTTGACCTCCTTTACAATTTTTTTTCTTAATTTTGAGAGAAAATATAGTTACAATTTTTTTAAAAAACTCATGAAATAAATATGTGATATGATGAATGCTTAGAAATCAAACTATGATGAATGTGGGCTGTCATCCCAGAAATACTCCTCTCATGATCCATATGAGGGGTTTTTACATTATTTTCTTTCTCATAATAGTTTTATTGAGGTATAAGTTTGATATCATAAGCTTTCTCCTTTAAAAGTGTACTATTCCTTGATTTGTTTCCTTTTTATTTTCAGAATATTCAGACAGTTGGTGCAACCATTACTACGATATAATTCCAGAATGTTTTTATCATCCCAGAAAGAAACCCTATACCACATTAGCATCACTCCTCATTCTCCCTTTTGTCCAGCCAATGTCAGCCACTAATATGCTTACTGTCTTTCTTTGCCTGTTCTGAACATTTTCTGTAAATGGAATCATATAATATATGGCTTCTTGTGTCAGGCTTCTTTTACTTGCATTATATTTTCATGGTTCATCAGTGTTGTCAAATGCTTTAGTACATTCCTTTTTACAGCCAACTAATATTCTACTGCATGAAAATATTATACTTTGTTTATCCATTCATCAATTGATGGACATTTGGATTGTTTCTACCTTTTGGCTATTATGAATGAATACTGCTGTGAACATTAATGTACAAGCTTTTGTGTAGACATGTATTTTCATTCCTCTTGGGTAGATACTTAGGAGTGGAATTGCTGAGTTATGTAGTAGTTCTATGCTTAATCTTTTGAGGAACTGCTGGACTGTTTTCCAAAGCATCTGAACCATTTTACATTCTCACCAACAACGTTTGATAGTTCCTATTTGTCCACTTACTTGCCAACACTAGTTGTTTTCTGTCATTTTAAGTATAGCTTTTTAATGGGTATAAAGGGGTATATATTTTTGGTTTTGATATGCACTTCCCTAATTACTAATGATGTTAAACATCTTTTCATGTGCTTATTGGTCATTTGTATATCATCTTAGAAGAAATATCTTCAAATTCTTTGCTCATTTTTTAATTTAGTTGTCTTTTTGCTGTTGATTGCAAGACTTTCTCTGTATATTCTGGTTATGAATCCTTTGTCAGATACATTATTTGCAAATATTTTCTCCCACACTGTGGTTTTCTTTTCATTTTCTTGATGGTGTCTTTGAAATACAGAGATTTTAAATTTTGATGAGGTCCCAACTTGGTTTTCCTTTGGTCCTTTGTGCGACTTGTCATATCTAAGAAACTATTGCCTAATTAAGGCCATAAAGATTTCCTTTTCTGTTTTCTTCTAAGAGTTTTATAGTTTCACTACTTGCTTTTTTTCATTTATTCTTCAGAGTAGTCAAGTGCTATGTTTTTTGAGTTCTTTAATCACTAGATTACTTCAAGATCTGTGAAATATTTCTCAACTTGTTTTCAGTTGCTGCTAAAAAAAAAAAAAAAAAGAAATCACCAGAATTTATGAAATCCACTTTTTTTTAAAGTAAAGTCTGTACCCCGTGTGGGGCTCTAATGACTGAGCCAGCCATGCACTCCTATGAAGTCTACTTTTGATGATACTTTAGTAAGATGAATTTTTAAAAGTTTGTGTCAGAAACATAATTATCCACATTCCAACATTATAAACTTTATGTAGCAGTCCCTGTAAAACCCACAAACCATGCTCAGAGGGCTAAAGATTTTTGTAGAGCTTCACTAGCTCCTAGCCCAGGGTTAGAAGCACTTTTCTAGTGGATGAGACACTTGACCGAGCATCAAGAGAAGAGAATTTCAGTTCTGTGGTCAGTACAACTTCTTTTATTCAGATGCTTTTTCTTGCCACTTTGATTTCTTTATTTATACAAATTAAAAATGCTGCTTAATTATTTTATGTAAGTAAGCCATAAAGATAGAAATAGGCTGTATACAAAAGTGCCCTTTTATTCTTCGGTAGAAAAAAGTTTTATTAATTGTATCAATCTTGTATGTACTTTTTTAGTGTAGGTTTGGATAAAATTAGCAGATATTTCAAAGCTCTTATAGATCATGAAATTTGAAACTATGAAACTGTGATTCCCTTGTTATGGTTTTGAAATCTTTTGGAAGAAACCTTAGAAGAAGTAAGATAATTATTACTAAAAACATCAATCCTAGCACTTTTATAGGAAGCTTCTCATTTGGCCACCATACTCATAATTTCATATACAAAATTTAAAAGCCATAACTTATTTTATAAATCGACTCTTAAATCGCATTAAGTTGATCTCACTCTTGTCTAAGAGGGAAATAGTGCTTCCTTGTAACACATTTTATTCAGTGAATGGATTTGAGGAACACACAGACTGTTGCCTGTATTTGTAGAAAATTTGCCTTAACCATTTATGTGACAAAATATATTTGGCATTGTCTAGACAGAATTATAATACACATAACAATTTAAATAACACAAAACACAAACTTCAAACCAGATGTATGGATATAAATCTGATGAGTGCTTTCATTTAATTATCTTAATTAAGATACTACTGCTTTGAGGATTAAGTCTCCTTTACCATAATAATGACAGCTTTTCACGTGTTTATTAGTTTTTAGTGTTGTGACTATTAAAAGTGGACTTCAGACTCTGGTAGCATAACTATAGAAAGTGCTTATTTTCAAGTCTTCTGAGTCCCTACCTAAAGGATAAAAGCAGTCTGATTAAGTGGCTCAGACTCCCCACTACTACCAGCTCCTCCCCTTGTCCCTCTCCCCCCATCACGGCTTCCCACCACCAAAGGACTGTTTACTGTAAAGGTCTAAAAGCATTCATTTGAAAATGGTCTGTTCTTTTTACTTAATGAGATATTATAATTGTGTATATTCTTAAGCTAATTTTAATATGAGGCTTCTTTTGTAAAGCTTGTGATACAAAATTTGACATGCATGAATATATCTTAGGCCAGATATGCATGTGACAGTTTGAAGCACATATCATGTGTCATTGTTGGTAATATCTGGCAGCATATCCTGTGCAAACCCCTGTTTTCTTTTTCTCTCTGCCACATATTTATTCTAATTAACAAGACTTCAAAGGGCACTGATGCTTGAATAACCAATTACTTTTCATTCTCTCTGTTTTTGATTCTTTGTGGACTAATGTTAGATTTCCTTGGATCCATGGTTAACAGTGGTTTAAAAGGGAGGAATGAAAACCAATTCTTGTTAAGTACCTGTTGCAGTAGGTGTTTTATGTATCTCATCTTATCACAGCAGTCACTCAAAGATATATATTACTGCCATTTTTCAAATTCAGAAACAGACTCCCAAAGATTGATGTAATTTGCCCAAAGTACACTGTCAGTCATGTTGTGAATTGGGACTCCACCAAGGCTTTGTTAATGTCACTGCGTTTGACATTCCAAGCTCTAGATGCTAAGCTCTTAGCCCACTTTTGTCCACCCATTCACTCATTTCTCACAGGTATCATTATACGGCCGCTGTTCTCTGAATCCTTTAGTGAGGAGGGGACATATGAAAGAAAAAATTGGTACTGCACTCTGCCTAAAATGGCTTTATCTCTTTCTCTATTAAAAAAAAAACAACTATGTATTTCAAATGGGAAGCTTCAGAACCTTCTATATTCCTTCCTTTGTTTTCATCCTCTTTTGAAACTCCCAAGTGTTTTCATGCCTTACATTCTACCATATTTAGTATATTTTCCTTTGTTCCTACTAGTTTATATCTTCCACTCTTAGAAGATGAAATCATGTAACTAGTCAAAGCTTTTTCATTTTTAGTTTTGTTTTTGCTCTAGCTGCCCAAGAAGTGCAGAGTTAAATTTTGTGCTCAGGCGTTTAAATTTTTCTCTTGTAGCTCTTTGTTCATATTTTCTTTATCTCTTAACACCATGTTACAATTATTTATATGTCCTTTATTCATTTTGTTTCTACCAACATCAGTTCCCTCTTAAGTACTCAGTAAATGTCTAATGGTGAAGATTTCTTTTTTTAAAAAAATATTTATTTATTTATGATAGACAGAGAGAGAGAGAGAAAGAGAGAGAGAGAGAGAGGCAGAGACACAGGAAGAGGGAGAAGCAGGCTCCATGCCGGGAGCCCGACGTGGGACTGGATCCCAGGACTCCAGGATCGCGCCCTGGGCCAAAGGCAGGCGCCAAACCACTGAGCCACCCAGGGATCCCCTAATGGTGAAGATTTCTGAAGTAATTTACCCCCTGCTCTCTGGTCATTAGTCTGAGGTCCTGTTCATAGGTACCACTACTGGGATAATTTGATTCAAGCTACGTTTGTGCTAATAGTTTTTGTTGTCACTATACACATACTTTTGTCATAAGCTTTCTCATTTTTTTAAGCATAGGTAGGAAATAAATACAGGTTTCTTCATTGCAGTTTATCTATCTTTGTATCTTTGTAATGCCTGTCACTGCTCTTAATGGAGTATCAGTGACTATGTGCTTCTGTAAAGTATTATATTGTGGATTTTTTTTTTTAACCTAAGGATCTATAAGAAAATTTTATTGGTCTTCATCCTTATTACCATCTTGGTAACAATGGAACTTTCACTAGTTATCATGTAAAGCTTTACAAAATATTAAATTTAGTTTATATTTTAAAATTGTGTGTCAAATGTAAGTACACCGATTTTGTTGGTGAGGTTTCTGATATTGGAGGTAGCTTTTATGCATGGATGGCATACTTACAGTTATTTGTGTTAGAGTTGTAAATTGTGAAATCTAGTTTTTGTAATGTATTTCAGTTTAATTTATGCTAGTTATAAATATAGTAATTTTTATATAGAAATGAGAGCAATCTTTTTCACTTATTACTATTCATCCTTCTAGATTCACTTCTTCTAAGAGACATAGTACTACTTACATAGTTAATAGAACAAATCAAATTAAATTCTTTATTAGTCAAAAACAGACATTGCTAATTTCAGTTATAGTTCAGGATAGCTGATTTTTTAAAAAATACCTACAAATCTAACAAATGAAACCCCTGCTATACTTTTGGAAGTCTTATAAATCAAATAAAGTATAAATGTAGTAAATCTTTAATCATCCTATTTCAGAGAACTTAACAAGCAAAGTATACACACATCAGTAGCTGATGATATCAAAACTTGTTACTACACTTGGGAAAATACAATATATAGAGAGTATCAATAAAATAATTGGTTCTTAGCCCAACCAAAGGGAAAACATCACCCATCAAAGGCTCACTGGAGCAAATGATCAGTTTACAGTGATTCAAGTCAGTGGTTGGAGATCCTGAACCTGGATACTACTTGCTAGGATGATTCTGTCCAAGCATTTTTTTTTTTGAAGATTTATTTATTTATTTTAGAGAGCGAGCACACACTCATGAGCAGGAGGAGGGGCAGAGGGAGAGGGAGAGAGAATCTCAAGCAGATGCCTTGCTGAGTGAAGATCCCAAACTTCACTCAGGGCTTAATCTCACGACCCTAAGATCATGACCTGAGCTGAAATCAAGAGTCAGATGCTTAACAGACTGAGCCACACAAGCACCCTTGATTCTGTCCAAGTTTCTTTTTTACAACGAGGTCTTTCATCATCATCAGGTTCCACCTGCTGTTTCAGTAGGCGACCCCCAACCCATACTCCTCCCATTCCTGCCTTTTAATTAAGGCTATTTTTAAGGTTCACAACCCAGTGGATCATCCTGCATCCACTGAGCACCTTGTTTGTATCCTTGCTGAAGTTCTGTTTTTCTGTTTCATAACTTTTTTTTTTTTCATAACTTTTAATCTCACTTTGTTTCAGTGAGTAGAATCTCCTTTTACTCTCTGATGGGATTCTTCCTCCCTTTTGTGGTCATTGATGCCATGCCATTGTCTGACTCTGTGATCCGTGAGCCAGCTATGTACCCTTCTGCCTGTAAATTGTCATTTTTGACAAAAATCAACATTTCTAATTCATATTATATGTTAATACAATATAAATGACCCAAACAGTAAAATTATCAGTAATTCTATGTAGTGATAGGATGACTGTGAGATTAGTCTATCTTCTTATAATCCTGTATGTTTTGTACTATGACACAATACAAAATACGTATTTGTAGTCAGTAAATTCTATCAAGCGTCAAGTCACATTTAATGAGAACATAACAGCACTTAGCATTTACTATGTGCGAGGCATTGTTCTAAATGCTTTACATCAGTTTTAAATGTATAATCTTCACGTTCAGTTTTACGAAAGATCTTAAAACAGAAAGATCTTTATACCCTTCATCCAGTTTCCTTCATTCTTGACATCTTGTATAACTATAGTATAATATCATAACCAGGAAATAGACATTGATGCAATCTACAAACCTTAGTCATATTTCATTAGTTTTATTCCAACACAAACATTCCTTTGGCTACCCTTTTATGGCCACAGCCACCTGCCTCACTTCTTCCTCTCTCTAACCTCTGACAACCACTAATTTGTTCTCATCTCTAAAACTTAATCATTTTACTAATGTTATGTTAACGGAATCATACGGTATGTATGATTGACTTTGGCTTTTTTCATGCAACATCACTCCCTTGAGTTCCATAAAAGTTATTGCATATATTAATAGGGTTGATTATTATTATTATTATTGCTGAGTAGAATTCCATGGTATAGATATACCACAGGTAGTTTAACCACTCACCTGTTGAAGGACATTGGGATTGTTTCCAGTTTGGGGGTATTATGAGTAAAGCTGCTGTGAACATTTATGTATGAGCTTTTTGAGAACCTAAGTTTGCATTTTTCTGGGAATACTCAAGCGTGCAGTTGCTGAGTCTAATGGTAGATACATGTTTAGTTTTGTAAGAAACTACCATACTCTTTTCCAGAGGGACCTTTACCATTTTACATTTCCACCAGCAACGTATGAGCAATCTAGTTTCTCCACATGCTCACCAGCATTTTATTTTAGACATTCTTGTAGGTGTATTGTAATGTACTGGGGTAGTGCAATTTGCATTTCCTTAATGTCTAATGATGTGTCAAACATCTTTTCATGTGCTTTTTTGGCCATCTGTATATCCTCTTTGGTGTAATGTCTGTGTCTTTTGCCCATTTTCTAATAGAATTCTTTGCTTTTTTTTACTGTTGAAATTTTAGAGTTCTTTATATTCTTGATATGTTCTAGATATAAGAACTTTATTGGAAATGTGGTTACAGGTATTCTCAGGCTGTGGCTTGTCTTTTCATCTTCTTCAGAGGATCTTTTACAGAGCAAAAGTTTAGTTGTTTTTTTTTTTTCATTTTCATGAGGTCTAGTGTATCAATATTTCCTTTAAGCTGATTTTCATGATTTTAGAATACAGACAAGTGAACTTAAGAGATAATAAGATTGAATAAACTTGTCTGCTAAATTGGGATAAAACTAAAACTGTTGATCATGGTGGTAGTAAATGTTTTGGGATGTTCATTTAGGTAATCATATGTACCATGATTGTGCTGTGCTTATATTTTATTACTTCAAAAACTCTACAATGTAGATATTATCTTCATTTATGCCCATGCATATACGTGTGTGTGTGTGTGTGTGTGTGTGTGTGTGTGTGTGTAGTTATTCTTGTTTTGCAGTTGAGGAAATTGAGGTTCAGGAAAGTCAGATAACTCTGCCCATGGGTCTGTAATAAATGACACAGCATGGACTTAAGGCCAGTTCTTTCTGGCTCAAGAGCCTGTGCTCTTCAAAAATTACCTTGCATTTTTGTTGCAATATATACTTTATGTAACTCATAAGAATCAAACTTGGTCTTAATATGTCCATTGTGCCTTATACTTAAAGTCCACACACTTTCAGCCTAACATTTCTTCTTTTATCAGCTTTAATGTTAACCTGCTTGGCTGTGTTGAAAATAAACTATTTCTTTGTATCTTATTTCTTAGGTACAAGATTAATAATATGATTAGCTGGCAGTTTACACTATAGTTGTAATACACATCATCTCTAAGAATTTGAGTATAACTCTTGAACTGTCAGTTTAAGAAAATATGTTAAGAGTCACTAAACTTCTATAAATTTAATTTAATATTTTTATAAATTTGATTTCTTTGCCTCTGCTCAATATATTTCCAAAGCAAATGAACCTCATAACTTCTCCATACTGGAAAAGTTACATTTCATTGGTGAGGGTACATGGCTAGAGGAGGGATAGGGAGCAGCCAGCCAGTAGCACCCCAATTTTATATTCTGTTGGTGTGTTTAAAAAACGAATAACATACATATCTGTTAAAGTAATAATAAGGGCAGTTTCAAAGATGACTTTACAAAGTCATATTTCTTATGAGAGAGCAATACTGCTTCTTGGAAGTCACTGAAAATAGTTTGCATATTTACAAATAAATGGCTAGGTTAAGTATTATATTCCTGTTGAAGCAGCTTTCTTGTCTGTCAGGCTAAGATTTAGATTATATATGGATATCATTAGCATTGTCTAGTTTCATGTATACTAAATTAAAGTTTGCAAAATTCATGTTCATGGAGTTTTTTGTATCTTTAAAATTTGCTATATTCAAGAGGAAGATAGGTTTTAAATACTTCTAGCATAATTTAGTCTTCTCTGCTGAACTTCAGCTTAGGTTTAATGAGATCTGCTGAGAAATTTGCATGAATCCATCCTCCATTCCCATTGCCCTCTGTACAGTACTTGAATGCATGATCTGTTTGTAAAGGGCTTTTGTTTTAAGGACTCCTAAAATTGAGTAGTTTTCATAATCTTTGGTGTAACTTACTCAGACACCTGACTGCTCTTTTCTAGAATACCAAATTTTCTTTTTTAAAGATTTTATTTATTTGAGAAAGAGTGAGAGAGAGGGAGAGCAAGAGAGCAAGCACTAGCAAGGGAGAGGGAGGAGCAGACTCCCTGCTGAACCGGGAGCCTGATGTGAGACTCAATCCCAGGACTCTGGGATCATGACTTGAACCAAAGGCAGACACTTAACCAACTGAGCCACCCAGGCGCCCCAGAGCACTAAATTTTAAAGAATAAGGATATAAAGGTAGTATGATAAATATTAAGCAGAAGAGGTTTATTAGTTTTTTGATTGAGGTATTTTGAGTAATTGTTTTTTAAAGTAAGGTTTCTGTTACATGAGAAACAGCCCTTTGATGAGTTTTCTTGGTTACTATTCTACAGAATTTATTTAGAATATGTTAATAGGAAAAGGCCTTTTCTCCTCTACCCAAGCAAATAATATCATTATAAAGGTTATTGAAGTTATACCTTCATTATCACTGCTCAGATTTGGGAGAGTAGAAGCGAGAGCCACAGAGAAGGTATAAGCTATTTTTTTAGGAAAAGGAGTGAAGAACATTTTCTGTTTTTTAATATCTTAGGTAAGCCTACTTGGGGCCTTTTTAGCCTATTGTTTTTAGGTTGTTACAGTATATATTATTATAGCTAACCACCTCACAGTTTTGTCACAAAGTAAGGGGTGAATGAATCTTGAAAAGTTTTTTTGACTTGGCTGAAAATCTTAGTGTTTTCAGATCAGACGATGGATGATACATTTTAACTTTATTTCTTTTAGTTGGGGAGTATAATTCTGACCCTCCTTTTCCTTTGACCCAGCCCTAGTTGTCATCACATAGGCTTATATTATTCAGACAGCCTCTCACTCGTCTTCCTGAAGTTACCTCTTAACCAAGTCATTGTACACAGTGCTGCTTTCCATTAGCCTTCAGAAAAAGCCTCTTTATCACGTCACTTCCTTTGCTAAAAAGTCTTAAAAGCTTCTTCATTGCCTGGAAGATAGAAAGCCTTAAGTGGGGGGTGGCTCTTTTAAATTATTACTACAGTCCTCTATTCATTTTTTTCTTCTCTGAACACCCCAACCCTTATTATCTTCACATGGTTAATCCTTGATTGTGCATCATATCGTTCTGTTTCATCTTATGTGAAATGTATGAGCTTCCTAAGTTGAAGGATATCCATCGTACCTTTTTTTAAAAAAATCCTAAAGAGTTCAATTAGTGAAGTGAATTGCTTTATATTCAGTGCATATTAATTATCAAGATTTTATCAACTATCAAGACTTTTTTACATACTTGCCACACATACTTAATTGGAGTACAATTTTTAACATTTATTTATCCACTGAATATACAGTATAAAGCTAGGAAAAGTTGGGGTGCCTGGATCATTCAGTCAGTTAAGCGTCCAACTCTTGATTTCAGCCCCGGTCTTGATCTCAAGGTCAGGAATTTGAACCCTGCATTGTACTCCATGCTGGGTGTAGAGCCTACTTGAAAAAAAAAAAAGCTGGGAAAGGTAGCTCACAAACTTATTATCATGTCTGTTTTTTCTTGTATTTCAGTTTATGTCCATACTTAAAAATAGATTTTTTTTTTTGCCAAATCTTTAATAGTTACACTGTAGAATTGAGATACACCTCTGTGATTAAAAAACAAGCAAACTGGGGATCCCTGGGTGGCTCAGCAGTTTAGCACTGACCTTGAGCCCAGGGTGTGATCCTGTAGTCCCAAGATTGAGTCCCACATCAGGCTCCCTATAGGGAGCCTGCTTTTCTCCCTCTGCCTGTGTTTCTGCCTCTCATGAATAAATAAATAGAATCTTAAAAAACAACAACAACAACAACAACAACAAGCAAACTTATCTTTAATGGTTAGGTATTTGAAATCATTTTCTTGAAAAGCACTATATGAAAGTATATAAAAAATATGTAAAAATTTTAGAAACTACTATTGGTAAGTACTATTTGTAAATATGAATATATGAGTAATTTACTTATAAAATATAAGGCATTATTCTCTTCTTCTCTTGTATGTTTTTATGATCTTTTATCCCTGGAAGCTTAAAGTGTAAAAACTTAATATCTTAAAATAATAGTTCGGGCATGTTAATATTAGTGAATATTCTCATTCATTCATTCATTCTCTCTCTGTGTCTTTATGTTTCTATGTGTTTGCCATAGTTCTTCACTCATTTCCACAAAAACTTAAGAGACCTGGAATGTCCCAATTTTCCAAAGAAACTGGGTTTAAATAGAGCACATAAATGATAGTGCTGTTCACAGACTGGCTGATTCCAAGGCCTCTGTCCTGTGTTTTATGAAACTTTCCTCATCATTGTCATGCTCCTATGGAAGTAGTTTAGGAAAATGAAACATAATTTTAAAAGTGGTCGATAATATTGAAATTATTAGCAGTAAATCATGACATAGTGCTAATAATGCTGATACAGTACCATTGACTATATTCCCTATGCTGTGCCTTTTATCTTTGTGACTTACTCATTCTGTAACTGGAAGCCTTATCTCCCACTCCCCTTCAGCCATCTTTCTCATTCCCCTACTTTCCCTCTGGCAACCATAAGTTTGTTCTCTATGAGTCTGTTCCCTGAAAATATTTAAACGTATAAAAAAATAAAAATAACAAAACAACAAAGACTGTACCCTTCACCTATATTCACCAGCAGTTAACATTTTCCCACATTTGCGCTCGTGCATGCACGCTCATGTGCTCTCTCTCTCAGCCATTTGAAGATATGTTTCAGACAGCATGGCACCTCATCCCTAACTATGTAAGCATGAATTTCTTAAAGGATATTGTCTTTATTAAAAAAAAAAAAAAAAAAAGGATATTGTCTTTATAACCATTAAGAATTTGACATTAATTTTTTAATACTGTCTAATGTTCATTCTCCATTTCCCCAGTTATTCCAGAATTGTTTTATAGCTTATTTTCCCCCAACCCAATATTCAGTCAAGATTTATTTTTTGTATTGAGTTGTTATGTCTCACCAATCCTTTTTAATTTTTTTGTATTGTTTTGTTCTGCCTTTGACTTATTTGAAGAGTTGAAGCCAGTTGTCTTTTTTTTTTCCTTCTCTCTCTTTTTTTTTCTCTTCTCTTCTGGCCAATTGTCTTTAAAACATCACACATTTTGGATTTGTCTGTTGCTTCCTCATGATTAGATTTTCTTGATTTTGTATTAAGCATTTTTGGTTATATTACCACATTTGCGATGTTGTATGCTTGTGATTACACTATATCAGAAGGCATCTGATACCAGCTTAAATTTCTGACCTATTAATTTGTAATTCACAGGAACAAAGACTTAATTGTTTGAATTCTTTTTCATTTTTCAAATAGACAACAACTGAACGACCTTTTATTCAGAAGCTTTTTCGTCCTGTGGCTGCAGATGGACAATTACATACATTAGGCGATCTCCTCAAAGAAGTGTGTCCTTCTGCAATTGCTCCTGAAGGTAATGTAGTCAGCAACATTAAAGCATTTCTTTCATTTCTCTTTATTACTGAGGTATAACATAAGCTTTCTGCATTTATAAATAACATTTGCTTGTTACTTCAGGAAAACATTTTCATTATCTTGTAAGAAACAATCTTTTGAAACAGAAGGACTTAATGTTTAACTTGTTATTTTATAAATTATTGACACTAACAAAATAAGGAATTGACTCTCTTTGGCAAAAAAAAAAAAAATAAAGTAATACTGCTTTTTAGTTACTCTCTTACTGGTGCCCTGGTCTTTCATTTGTGGGTTCAGTTCTGATAAATACTATTTTACATTTTGCAATGTGTCTCTTCATTCTAAAGGAATAAGAGATGGTAAGAAAACTTAAGAAAACTTTCCTACCTTTGGTTGATATTTTAAAGTTCAAAATACTGAATAATGGATAAGTATTTTATTTGAATTTTCTACCACTTCCTAATGTTTCAACATTGTTCTCTTAGGCATTGACATTTCACATGTGCAATTAAGAACTTTTCCTATCTGTAGTCCTCATTTGGTAGCTTAGGTTTAAAATTATTTTCCTGTAGGCAAAGGAAGAGTATAAAAATTGCTGAATTCTATTTTCCTAATTGCAATAACACAAAGAAAATGCAGAAAATAGGGAATCCCTGGGTGGCTCAGAGGTTTAGCACCTGCCTTCCGCGCAGGGCACAATCCTGGAGTCCCGGGATCAAGTCCCACGTCAAGCTCCCTGCATGGAGCCTGTTTCTCCCTCTGCCTGTGCCTCTGCCTCTCTCTCTCTCTCTCTCTCTCTCTGTCTCTCATGAATAAATAAATAAAATCTTCTTAAAAAGTAAAAAAAGAAAATGCAGAAAATAATAAAAGAAAAAAATGCTGTCATCCCCTAACTCATAGAGGCCACAGTTAACAACACATGCATGTGGACACTTGAGTATTTGAGAGGGGCGGTGTGTATGTTTATAAAATTGTATGTCTTGCTGCATTTTTCACCTAACACGCTGTGCACTTCATATCAATGTATCATAATTCGATCATCACCCTATTGCTGAATGATTTATAATCATAGTTCCATTGGTTACCAAGTTACTAGGGAAATTTCAATGTAATATTAACATATCAATATGTTACACAGACTTGTACTTATTATATAGAAATTTTTTTTAACTTGCCTACTTTATGTCCTTTATGGAAAGAGGTAAGGCATTAACATATTAATATTATAATAATATAACTTCAGTAGATAATGGTATGTTTCTTGTTAACATATTCTAAGTTGGGGTGATTATATTATTTTGTACATGACTAATAATTGTATAACAACAGTTCAAAAAGCGTGTAGTGTCTAAGGAAATAGTTTGCCTAACAACCAAAATTGGAAACAAAGTGGAACTAGGGGAATATTAATATTTCAGCCTGAATGACTAAACAAAGAACATGGAACTCAAAACAGGTCACTTGGACTGTGACTGTAACTATTTTTCTTAATCAAATATGCTTACCTTTTGTGGCATTCCTGTATCTAACTCTTCTTAAGTGCATAAATGCTCAGTAGGAGGGGTGAAGAGGGGCATGTAAAATGCCATCAGAACTAGTACCAGAAGGACACCTGGGTGGCTCAGCGGTTTAGCTCCTGCCTTAGGCCCAGGCCGTGATCCTGGGGTCCCGGGATTGAGTCCCACATCGGGCTCCTTACATGGAGTCTGCTTCTCCCTCTGTCTCTCTCTGTCTCTCATGAATAAATAAATAAAATCTTAAAAAAACAACAACAACAACAAAAAAAAAACTAGTACCAGAAGGGATTGATAAAAAAGATCATTGATTGCTACTCAAAATTGTTAAAATTAAACGAGGTTCGTTGATTTAAGAGGTTATAAATATTGTATAAAGTCTTACTGTATCATTTTTCATCACTTTGCTCCACTAGATTCCATAGGCAAGGTTTTTGATGGTGTCTTACATACACATCCTCGTATCTCTGATGCTAGGGCAAAAATGTTTACTCAGTATTTCACATACTGAATTCTTTCTTTGTGTCATAACCTGAAACACTATTTAGGATGATTAAAGCATGGCATAGTTAACATTAAGTTGATTATAATACTGTTGTAGGATCGTAGGCTGTCTTTATTGCTGTGTAATTTTAGTTTCCAGTAAGAGTTTCAGCTAAATAATTTTTTGGCACCTCAGTGTTTAGGTTTAATAAATATATAAATTGTGCAGCTATCACCATAATCTAGTTTTAAAACATTTGTCACTTCAAAGATTCCCTTGTGCTGTTTGCATCTAATTTCTGCTCCTCCTGCTAGTTGTAGACAACTACTAGTCTGTCTGTCTTCTGTCTCTATAATTTACCTCTTCTGGATATTTTGCATAAATGTAATCATATGGAATTGCGACTGTTTTTTTTCACTTAATGTTTTTGAGTTTCATCCATATTGTAGCCTGTATCAGTAGTTCTTTTACTGAATAGTATTCAATTGGGTATATATATCATTTTGTTTATTCATCCACTGATTGATGGGCATTTGGAATGTTTCCAGCTTTTCATTTCGTGTGTAATGCTGCTGTGAACATTTGCATTCAGGTCTTTGTATGGATATACGTTTATATTTTTCTTGGGTAGATACCTGGGAATGGAATTGCTAGGTTGTAGGTTAGGTCTGTGTTTAATTTGTTTTCTTATAGCCATCCTAGCGGTTATATAGTGGTATCTCTTGGTTTTATTCTTTATTTCTCTAACAACTAATGATGTTGAATATGTTTTCATGTGCTTATTATTATTTGTGGATATATTTAGTGAAATGTCTGTTCAGATGCCTTTTTCATGTTTTCAAGGAGATTTCTTCTTCTTACTGAGTTTGAAAGTTATTTGTATATTCTAGATAGAGGTCTTTTTTTTTTTTTTTAAGTTTTATTTATTTAAGTAATCTCTACACCCAGCATGGAGGCTCGAATTCACAACCTGAGATCAAGAGTTGCTCACTCTTCTGACTGAGCCAGCCAGGCACCCCAGGATGCAAGTTTTTATCAGACATATGATTTGCAATTATTTTCTCCTAGTCTATGACACATCTTAATTTTCTTTTGAAAAGTAAAAGTATTTAATTTTGATGAGGCCCTATTAAAGTTTTTAAGTTAAATAATTTTTAAAAATTTACTTATATTGTTCAAAAATCAAAAAGTATATAAGGGAATTTATTGAAAAGTCTCTGCCTACCAAACCCTAATTCCGTTTCCCTCTCCAGGGACAACCAGTATTGCCATGTTCCTATATATTTTTATTGAGATATTTAAGAGACTTTTATTTTTGAACTCAGGTTACAGAAATTTTCACTGAGAAATTCCCAGTAACTTTTATTGATTCAGGAATAATCTTACCATTTCATTTTCTCCATGCCATAAAGGTTGGTTTTTGTTTTTCTTTTTAAACCTGCTTACTATCTATTTTGCCATATTCTTGAGGGTTTGGGAATACAGATTAGTTTTTCCATTTGAAGTATAATTAAGATACTAGTCATTTTTATTGCCAACAGAAATGAGACTCATATACTTCTTACCTGCTTCCAGTATAAGCACTGGCCTTCAGTTATTCATTTCTCTGTACTGTATTATTCATTCTTTTTTAGTACTTTGTAGTATTTTAAAGAACATTGAAAAATACTTTTATCAACTAAAAGTAACTGAAATTACTGTATACAGTGACATATGGTACCTAGACTTACGTGGTGGTCATTTCCTAATGTGCGTAAATGTTGAATCACTGTTGTATACCTGTTTAAACCTTACACAGATGATTGTAAGGTTTAAACAAAATACTTGTTTAAGGGAGATTTCATAATCCTAAAACTCATGATACTCTATGTCAACTCTGTCACTTACAAAAAGGGCAATTGAAATTTAAGTTTAATACTGAAATGGCTACCTTACTGTTTTGTTTTGTTTTGTTTTAGAGAGAGAGAGAAAAAGGGAGGTGGGGGAGGGGCAGAAGGAGAGAGAATCTTAAGCAGGCCCGGCACTCAGCATGGAGCCCAACACGGGGCTCAACTTCACCACCTCTGAGGTCTTGACCTGAGCCCAAATCAAGAGTTGGACAGTTAATTGATTCAGCCACCCAGGCACCCCTTTACTGTTCTTTCTGAGAATAGAAAGGGCATCTTCAAACCCTTGGAGGAAGACTGTTCTACTGTAATGATGTATGCCCTAGCCAACAGCACAATTAACAAAGACACAGAGTAAGTGATGAGGGGAGATTTATTCGAGGAAGGTAGGAAGAAAGCAGGTTGGGTGTTAATTTTGTATTTGACATCTTTAAATAATCTTATTATAAAACTTTTTATTATATAAATTATATAATTATATAAATTATATAAAATATAAAGCTTTTTATTATAAAAAAGTTAATTTAGTTCAGTCTCTATTTCTTAGATGAGTAGCTAAGGGTATCTTAGCTACTTAGTTGCAGAACTAGGTTTAGAACTCAAGTCTCCATCTCCTGGTTTATTGGTTTTCTGTTTTAGCATGCTTCCATTTGTTTTCATTTTCACTTTTTCAACCTTTTAACTTTTTTTTTTTTTTAGTTTAAAATAACATCCTGAAATGTTTACTTTTTCCTCACTCTTTATTCTGTGATTTATGTTTCAGTACCTGGTCTTGTCTTCATGCTGTTCTGTCCTACAGTATTTAGAGAACCTGAACTTCTGCTCTTTTGTCCATTTTTTTATTTTAGTGTTCCTGTATATAATTCTGACCACCTTCTTGTGGAACTTATTAAAATGGTGGCTTTGACATTGGGACATGAAAATGAAAAGCAGTCACATGCTTTGAGCTGGCACTCTGTCAGAATGTACCTTCGTGCTCATTTGCCATTCCTACACCCAGATCACAATACATACAAAATTAGCATGGCCCTGCATGGGAAAGGCACACAAACTTGTGAAGCGGTTTGTTCTTTTAAAGGCTCTTCATTATCTTCTGAATTTGTAGCCTGCCCAACCTGCCCATCCATCCCTGGAGAATAGGCAATGTGACTTCCCTTACATTTTTTTGGAAGGGGGCCAGTGAGGAGCCACTTACAACTCTAATCCACAAATCTGCCTATTAGGCAATTTCAGATGCTATGGGCGGATATCTTTGGACAAACTTCTTCCCAGCTGTCGCATGGTACGTTGATTAGAGTACACACACACACTTTACATGTGCTTCTTTGAAATGATATAAATAGTACCTATACTTTTGAGGTACTTTTGATAGTACCTTCCATACCAGGAGTAGGCTGTGTTTCTAACACCAGTATCTTATCTTTGGAAAAACTTTTATTTGCCTCTTCCTTTTGTAACCTCATATTGGAAAATAACTGTCATTTCAGGATCTGTGGGGAGTATCCAAAACATCAAGTCACTGTTTCAGTAAAGAACTGTTTACTGTTCAGCTGTTACTATTCAACTGTTTAGCACACCTGTGGTATTGTCAAATGTGAAGCATTTTGAAACACCTGCGCTCGACTTAAGTTGAAAGCGAAAGACTTTAAGATTGGGTGTGTGTGGATAAGAACTGGTTGTCATCACATGATAAAAAGAGAAAGTGCTTCGTAAATGTTATGTGGCACTATTGTCTACTACTCCTTACAAGTGATTCATGCATGAAGGAATTTTGCCTTATTTCATCATGTGAAAGTAGAATGTACTAATATTTATGAAGACGTGCTTTAGGTCATTGTTCTCTTGGAGTAGCTAACTAATGATGAGCTGCTTTGTGTGTTCCTTGTTTTGTTTTGCTTTGTTTTGTTTTGTTTTGTAAGTGACTAGAGGAGTTAGCCAAATTAGAGGTAACAGGAAATAACCAAAGGTGAGCTCAGGTAAATTTTTTTTGTGGTGTCAGCTGTAGTTAAAATGACTCAGAGCTAAGCTTCTGTGCCAGACCTGAAGTGAAATACTTCTTTCTTTCTTCATTTAAAAACAACTTACAAAAAAATAACAAAAAATTAAAAATAGAGCTTTTATTCTTCTACTTTGGAGAATACAAAACACCTATAAGCTTTGCCTAATCATATTTTATTTCCCAATTCTCTAATGTAATATAAAAGAATCTAGTAAGGCTTATGAAAATAAAAATGTTGTTTTCACTTTGATACATTTATCTCAAGATTCCAGTTGATCAGTCAGTCCTCTGTCACAGTTGGGTTGGTTTAAACCTGAATTCATATATGATATTGTACAAATAGAGTGTATGTGTAGGGAAAGGCATACATTCCGTGGCAAATCAGTGAAGTTTCTCTGCATGTCTTTTACCACCAAGTACAATCCTGTAGCTACTTTTTGCATTTCCATTTCTGTTCTACTTTCTGGGAATATATTTACTCCATGAGACCCTTCCTAACTACCATTTAACTTTTGCTTTCCATTTGATGTTGTAGGTTTTATTTTTTTGTCAATTTCTTTGCATCATACTGACCTCTGGCACTGGAGACAGTAAGAGGTATGAGACATAGTTCCTGCTTTTAAGAAACTTTGGTATGGTTGGAATAGCAGAAAGATGCCCCGCTGTGCTGTGTACAGGGATGGAGATATGTAAAGAATATTAGGAAGCACCTGAAATTGCTCTTATCTATTCTGAATGAGGTAGGGAAGACTGAGCTGTCTTAAAAGAGAGCAGAAATTAGATGCAAAGGCGAGACCAGGTCAGACATTCCACATGAGCACCTTAGAAGTAGAATCCTTCACCAACTACCCAGGGGCTGGTTGCTAAGGGGTAATATAATACCTAGTCTGAAATGCTTATCTAACATTTCCCTACTCTGTTTGCTGAGGGACTAGCCACATTTTTCTACTTCTCTCCCATAAATGTGAAGAAAATTTTCAGTGATGTCAGAAATGTGGGGAAAGCACTGAGGAGCTAAGTAATCTATTGCTTGGTTAGTACATCAAAAGATCATGTTAACAACTGGGGCTAGGGGTAATTATACCCCAATTAGATAGTCTAAATTATATCACTTTAGAGTGCCTAGGTGGCTCAGTTGGTTAAGCATCTGCCTTCAGTTCAGGTCATGATCCCAGGGTTCTGGGATCAAGCCCCCGGTTGGGCTCTCTGCTCCACAGGCAATCTGCTTCTCCCTCCTCCTCTGCCCCCACACTTATGCTCTCTCTTTCTCTGTATCTTTCAAATAAATAAAATCTTCTTAAAAATTATATTGCTTTATTTTAATGAGAAACAGAATAGTTTTTTACAAAAAGTGAAAGAAGATGGTGCATTCACCTCTTTTCTCCTTTACTCCATGACATAAGATTAGGTTGTGTTTATAAAGTAAATTAACTGATGTTATAATTTTTTTTTCAGATATAGAGCAAGTAGAGAAAAGAAACATCTAAGTTTCATATTATTCATATGAGGCAGATCCTTTGAGTGTTAGAATTAAAGCTAGTTGATTGATACCGTGTGATTTGAGGTTTGAGCCAGCAGTAGTCACTTCTGTAGGAATGCTGACACTGACCCTCTCCAAGAGAGGTATTTCAGTCTCAAATTCATGCCACAGAAACCTAAAACCTGTAAACCCCCGAACTTCATCAGAACAAGGGTTTAGGTAAGAATAATAGGTTTTACAATTTCAGTACTTCTTTTTTCACTCATTTAGAATTTGTTTTCATTGTAGAATCCCTCCATACCTTCGCACAGATTTGGAAGATCATTTAGCTGTTTGTTTTCCTTTTTATTTTTTTAAATGGATCCAGGTTTCTTATTCTATAAAATAAGGATGGTTCTTCCTATCAGCCTCACAGGATGACTGTAAGGTTTAAACAAAATATTTGCTTAAGGGGAGATTTCATAATCATAATTTTCCAAAGTTTTGCAGTTAACATTTTTCCTGTAGTTTTGTTAAATTTTTTTTTTTACAAATAACTATACTCATAAGAAATTTACAAAATAGAGTTAGAAAGAAGCAGTTTTTTTTCTTGTTTGTTGATAATCCCACTCTGCAGAGACAGGTAATATTTGACATACGAATAGAAGGTATAAATTTATGATGAACTTTGAATGTAAACTGATACTATAATTGCTTATATATCAGATTATGGCAAGAATTCTATGCCACTGATTCTTTTTTTTTTTTTTTTTTTAAGAAATTAACTTCTGGACATGATTAGAAAATGCCAGAAATCTGATTCTGGCAAGAAAGAAAGAAGCTTATTTTACTAAGGCATCTACTTAACGTAGCAGCCAGCTCAATTATCATACACTTGTTAAAATACATTTAATGTAAAAATCTTAAGGCAGGGGAGTATGAAAGTGTTGCTGTTAGTGAAAGTTCTTCATTGAAGGCCCTGAGTTATTAATAGTTCACACATTTATTTGAAGTTTCAGAGATTCACAAGGAAGCATGGAAGGCCCATTCATAGCTCTGTTGAGATACTGTGAGTCTGGCCTGTGGGACTGGGTCACACTGGTCATTCACCCTTTCAGTCTCTCACACTGGTCACTCACCCTTCCAGTCTCCTCCTGACACTCCCTGCTCTCCATTGTTCTCTCTCCCTCACTGGATGCGTATTTTATGTGCAAGAATGACATAGTGTCTTTCACAATGGGAGTTCAGCAAATTCTTTAAATATAGCCCTCATAAGCAGAACTCTACTGTACTCAAGTTTGGACAGAAGCAATTTGTTAGGCTCAGTTTATTTAGGCTTGGTAATTATAATGTAATTTCTTTTCTTAGAATTATCATTCTGCCATCAAATTCTAAACTACAGTGCGTGAAATTCTTTGCCTTGACTGCTTTACTCTCCCTCCATCTTTGTGCTTTGTCCCAACACATGGACAGTATGGACTAATCTTGGTGATACAGAATCTGTTAATGACTTAGTCCACTGACATAGGTCTTTTCTGAAGTCAAAGAAAAATAGTCATTTTCCTTATTCTCACTGATTGGAGATGAGATTACTTTATCTATCAAAAGATACCTCTGAATTCCTCTCAATTATTGTTCTTTATCTGAATCTCGAAGTTAAATGAATTGACCTGACTTATTAAAAATTGAGTGTAGACACTTGCACTATTAATATTTCATCTTTAACACTAAAAAATAAAATTCCCTTAACAAAATAATACATGCAGGTGATTAAAAGCTAGTCATCTCTTCATTAAAATAGTCCTATGAGACCTCACTCTGACCATATATAAACAGTCATATATAAAATATATAAACACTGCTTACATTTTAAATAAAACAACTGTCATGTAATTCATATTTGACAAATATTAATGGTCCCTATTACACTCAACTAGAATTACTGGGTGATCTTTTGAAACCAGATCAAAAATATTTGAACTGATATTTTCAAAGTTTTATTTTGTTTTTTAAGTTTAAATTTCTAACTTTTATCACATTTTTATCTACCAGGAGACTTGAAATCAGTTTATTAAAATCATCTTACAGTCTCTAAACTCAATACAGTTTTCTTTTTATTGTTGTAGCAAATTATGGGGGTTTTTTGGTGTGAATTTTGGTTTATGTCCTCATTCAGAAATACAACGATTATAAGCAAAAGGCAGTGAGAGAATTAACATGGACATATTTTGAAAATCTTGTTTGTGATGTTAAGAGCCAAGACTCTGGATATATTTGGGGCAGAAATAATTTTTAAAATACACAAAATATAAAAAAGTACACATGGACAGAGATCTGTGGTCTGTATTAACTGTGATATTACATGTTCATTAAGACCTGTACTGCTAAGTGAGTATAAATCCGGAAGAAGTTAATGTAAGTATTTTTAAATGGGTTTGTATTTCTCTGATAAACAGCCCTCTCCTTCTGTTTGTGATCATAGGATAAAAGCTCTGTAAGCTTGTATATGTTCATTTTTACTGCTACATCATGTAGTGTGCTCTTAAGATTGAGATCTCATTCCCCAGGAAGCATTTCTGTCCAAGATTAATTGCCCTTTTAAAATCAGCGTTTGATGTATTCCTTCGGCTATATCCTGGCTTGGTTTAACCCTCTTTGACCTGACCTCACTGACTATTACTGCTGAGGCTGAGTCAAAATCCTTCACCGTGATGTATGCACTTCAGATTTCTGCCTGTGGTTTTTCGTGTCGATGGATTCAATTAGTTGGCGTTTTACTAATGAACATATTAGAGGTTAAGGAATTTGTCAGACAGAACAAAATTGTTCAGACTAGTGGTAGTTCAAAAGCTCATCTCCTCCTTTCTTTAAGACTTTCAGAAGTACTAAGTATTTGTCCAGTTTTATCTTCAGCACCTCACACATTCCAAGATAAGTTGTTTTCTGCTGAATTATACAATATAAATGTGAAACCACAAAGTTAAACACAATGGTTACAGCATTTGGCCTTGGATTTCTACAATTTCATGTTCACAAGTATGAGCTAAAAAGCTAATTAAACTGAAATATTCGGATTAAAGGATACCTTTGAAGATACACCATCCATTTCTGTAGCTTCCTTTTAAATCAAGATTTCACATATGTAGTATACTTATTGATAGTAAAAATGAAACTCATGCATCTCTCTGGAAACTCAGCTAACCTATTTTTAAGGACATTTAGGTCATATTCCTTATTGAAAATTAACCAAAAAAATAAGAAATAAAATGTAGATCAAG
Organism: Vulpes lagopus; assembly: GCF_018345385.1. Classification (NCBI taxonomy): domain Eukaryota; kingdom Metazoa; phylum Chordata; class Mammalia; order Carnivora; family Canidae; genus Vulpes; species Vulpes lagopus. The sequence continues at coordinate 9,396,380 of NC_054824.1, forward strand.
ATGGGAAGATTTGAGCCATTGCTAATAGAAATCTCTGAAAGGCAAATTCCTCACATATTGTCAGTTCTCAAATAATGGTATATTTTTAGATCTATAACAAAGATCCTGGAAGTTTTTTTTTCCCCCTACCTGAATATTCTCCTCTTTAAAAAAGAAGAACATTACCTAAGTCTACTAGGTAACAATAGTACAGCAGGGCTCATTTTACTTGTTAGTGATATGCTTTACTAAATATACATGTTGAGAGCAGTGCTAATTTAATTCAGAGGGTTTACAGTGCTTAAGAAATTTTTTAAACTGTCATTCATTCTGTTTGCATAATAATTGAGTCTTTCAGTTTTTGCTGTAGTCTTTTTTGTTGTTGTTTTAGTACATTCATAAAATTCATGTGCCACACTGCATAATAATGAGACTGAGTAATTCAGAGTGTATATTAACATTAGGCCAAATTCTCACAGCCCTTTGCATGCCAATCACATAATTGAATCCATGGTTTTTATATGTCTTTTGATACTGCTAGTACTGAAAGAATTACCTTATTCCCATAACTTTGTGTATGGGAAAAGAATTACATTGAGTGTTTACTTTTTGTTACTAAACCATGATCTTTTAAAAACTAGTCTTTTGTCTTCACTTACTCTCTAATATTTTCAATAGTTTTGTGTTTTTAGGGATTGAGGCACTAATTTCACCGGGTACGTGCTCTACTTGGATATCCCACTTAATCTCCATGCAACCCTGGAGAATTAGGATTCTTTATCCACAGTATGAAAGGAGGAAACTGAGACCCAGAAGATTAAGTGATTTGCCTAAGAATTCAAAACTAGTGAATTATGCTAATTTGAACTCTGAAAGAAATATTTTGCTGTTTAAGCGTAAAAGACTCATAATAAAACTGTAAGACATATTAGTGATCCTCTATTCTAGAACATGGTTTACAAACTGACCCATAGAGTCATATTGGGAATTAACTATGGGTTGTTAGTTCACTTAAGTCAGCAAGTACCAGGATTTGGGAGACCAAGATCAACCAAGCTGCCCCACCCTCCTCTGTGTTATATATAATGGGTTTCTGTGTTATATATACTGGGTTTCTGCATAAGATTTTGTTTAAGGAAAAATTCTATACTCTTAATATCATAAGATTTATTCAAGGGAACATTTATCCAAGAGATTGATTTAGAAGGTCTGGAGAGGAGCCCAGCTTGGTTGAGCGTGTGCCTTAGGCTCAGCTCATGATCCCCGGTGGGGGTCCTGGGATCAAGTCCTGCATCAGGCTCCCCCTAGGGAGCCTGCTTCTCCCTCTGCCTATGTCTCTGCCCCTGTCTTTCATGAATAAATAAATAAAATCTTTTAAAAAATAAAATAAAATAAAAATCCCAAATGATTCTGATCCTCAGCCAGACTTGCAAACCATGGATCTACACCAACTTCTTCATTTTACATATAATGAGACCCTCTGAAAGAGATCTGAGGCCTGCTCAGAGTCCTTTATTACCAGAATGGGAATTCACCTTGCCTGCCTCCTGTTTCATCTTTCAGTAGCACCTTGTTAACCAGCAGTGCAGAGTTGGCCCTTGTTCCTTTATTATTTTTTATCTTTTTATTATTTTTAAATTTTCATTTGTTTTTTTGGGGGGGGGCACACAGAGGGAGAGGTTTCGAGAGAGAATCCCAAGGAGGCTCCACAGCCGCAGCTTGGAGCTTGACACAGGGCTCAGTCTTACGACTCAGATCATGACCTGAGCCGAAACCGAAAGTTGGACACTCAACCAACTTGAGCTGCCCAGGCACCCTATGTCTCACTTATATTATATATATATCATTATTTTACATATACATAAGAAGTTACTGTTGTTTTAAGTTCATAATTTTCATTAATGACTTGTGTGGCAAATGCAGATTTTTTTTTTTTTGCTTCCACATGTAATTCTAACCGTTCTAATCATACAACCAATATCTGTCTGAATATATATTTTTCTTAAAATGTCACAGAACTCTAAAAGTGTTCACTTTTTAGGTACTAGTATTGGGTTTTATTAGGCTGTTGGTGATAATACAAAAGCATATGATACATTTACATTTATAAGTAAGATAAATATAAGACATGAAATTTTATTATATCCTTTGTGTTGATATATGACCTCTTCAGGTTTAATATCTAACTCTTCAAGTGAATTGAATTCCTCCTCTACCTAATGAAAATAGTGTTTCTGCCTTTATTTTCTGTCCTTTTCCTTGCTTTTTAAGCCCAAAGTATTTATTAATGACTATCCTTATTTTTACAAGATGAATTAAAATAATTAGGTTTAAAAATTGCTACGTGGACATTTTACAAAATAATGATGCTTCCTTTTCAAAGCTGTCAAGGTTGAGAAAGGCACAGACTATCCAGATTAAATATGAAATATGAACTATGAAAACTAAATGCAATGTGTGATTCCTGGACTGGATCCCAGATAGGAGAAAGAAAGAATTGGGATAATTGATAAAATTTGAAATGATTACACCATAGTATTTTGTAATTTTTTTATTTTGATGACTGTATTATAATTTTGTAAAAGAATATTAGCAGGTTCACACTGACATTTAGGGGGGAAGGGCTCAATATTTCTAATTTACTCAAATGATTCAGAAAATAATTATATACATACAGAATGATAAAGCATGTGGGACAAAATGTAAGCAGTTGATGAATCTGGGTGAAGGGAAATTCCTTGTACTATTCTTGCAACTTTTCCAGAAGTTTGAAATTATATCAAAATCAGAGTTAGGGGCAGCCCCGGTGGCTCAGCGGTTTAGCGCCGCCTTCAGTCCAGGGCGGGATCCTGGAGACCCGGGATCGAGTCCCACGTTGGGCTCCCTGCATGGAGCCTGCTTCTCCTTCTGCCTCTCTCTCTCTCTCTCTCTCTCTCTCTCTCTCTCTCTGTCTCTCATGAATAAATAAATACATCTTAAAAAAAAAAAATCAGAGTTAGCCCCCCAAAGTGCTGTATGAGGGAATTTCATATAGAACTAGTTCACTTGGGATCCCTGGGTGGCGCAGCAGTTTAGCTCCTGCCTTTGGGCCAGGGCGTGATCCTGGAGACCCGGGATCGAATCCCATGTCAGGCTCCCTGCATGGAGCCTGCTTCTCCCTCTGCCTGTGTCTCTGCCTCTCTCTCTCTCTCTCTATCATGAATAAATAAATAAAATCTTTAAAAAAAAAAAAAAAAAAAAGAACTAGTTCACTTGATTACTGTCTCAAATGTTTGCCTACTTTAAAGCATCAAATTACTTTTTTAAAAAATATGAGTGGGTGAGGTGTGGTATAACTTCTTTCTCCTGAGTCATTTGCTTTGTAGTGATGTATTTCTTATTCCCAAGTATTAAATTCTAGATTCCCATTTTGAAACACAAAGACATATTTACCAAAAACATGATTTACTTTAACAATATCATCAAGTGTTTCCTTTCAACTGTTAGAAAAACAAGAACCATCTTGCTAATTCTTTGCTGCTTCGTTTTGTTAATTCTGATATTACCAAAATGTCTAGTCATGCTCAGTTGTTCTTTATGGTAGCTTGAGTAGGTAATAGCATATACACTTCTTGGCTTATCTGGAAACATTTTGATTTTTTCTTGATTTAATAACCAAAACAGTTTTATAGGTAGAGCTCATTTACTTAGTAGTACCAGCCATCAGAAACTATTCTCTAGACATTCATTTTGGGAGTGCCTGGGTGGCTCAGTCAGTTAAGCGTCTACCTTCAACTCAGGTCGTGATCCCAGGGTCCTGGAATCCAGTCCCCCATCGGGTTCTCTGCTCCTCAGAGAGCTTGCTTCTCCTTCTTTCCCTGCCCCTCTCTCTCTCTCTCTCTCTCTCTCTCTCATAAATAAGTAAAATCTTTAAAGATAATAAATAAATAAGCATTCATCCTGGCAATGCCTTCTACCAGCAACAAGATTATCCATGTTCTGAAAACATTTGTTGACAAATTATGAGGTGTCGGGCACCATGCTAGGCACTGGGAATACAGTGATGAATAAGAGGGAAATTTAGTTAACAGTTCCAAGGGAACTGCTGTTCCATTCTAAGAATTCCTCTGGTGGCTATAGTGTTAATGGAGGAAGTCCGAAAACAAGAAAGATAAAGGTACACAGATGAAGTATTTGGATAAATGTAGGCAGTGACAAAATTTATATTTAAAATGTTAAAATATTGTGTTGGGGAATATGACAGTCCTAGGTGCATTTCCATAGTTGTCTTAGTGACACTTTTATGTTACATATTAAAAATGGCCCCAGTTTAAAGCAGGGAATCAGTGCCTATTCAGGTCTCTGATAACGTGATTTATTAGCTTTGTTATAAAAGATATTTGAATAGTGCTTATGTTCTCCACCTATATTGTACAAATCAGACTCCCACTCCCATCAGTCCTTTTTGTAACAAGAGTGATCTTTTGCCTTTCAAACACATTATGCATGAGTGAATTGTATGCCATATTGTATTTGCACTCATGTTTAAATATTGCTCTAGGCACCAGATTTTGGATACCGAGTTGAGACTTGTTTCTTATACTCTATTTCAGAGTATCCAAAGGTAACTCTGGCTTAAGGAAAAATTTTACAGATAAGGAACTCATACACCACTGCTCTTTCATTCTTTGACTCAGTGCTAAGTAGGAGGAAGATTCTGAGAATATTAAAATATTTCAAAGAAATATACATAAGAATATGAAGAGAACTATACCGGAAATGTTTTCAAATATTCTAAGAAAGATTTAATGCAGTGAAACCTTGGCAATCTAGAACTTACAGAGAGTGAATCATTCCAGATAGCTGAGGGTTTATCCATTTGAATACCAGCAATTTAAAATATTCTCAGAGTACTAATACCATGCTTTCTATAGTATTCAGTATATTGCTTAATCTTTTATTTATAGATGATTCCCATCCTTATGAAAATTAGTCATTGTATTAGCACAGTGATCACTGCTGTGTATAAAAGTATGTGCCGATACAACAAAGATTGTCAGAAAAATCAAAACAATGAAAGCATTTTTTTAAAAAGGTGAGAAGTATTATGAGGCGATGTCATTTTCCAAAATTGTTTTAAAGAATAGCAGTGATTCAGGGGTTTGTTTTGGGACTTCTGCTTGGTTATGTTTGGGATCAGTAGTATGTTTGTTTTGTATATTTGGCATGATTTTATTAATTCTTTGTAGTGCTCCTATGTCTTCTCTTACTGTCAGTCTGTTGACTGTCATCTCCCAGGACTTGTGCTGCTTCTAACGGGGAGTTTAAGCATTTCTTTAAAAGGGTCTCGTTTCAGGGGCCAGCCACGTTATTATCACCATACATCATCAGCCCATTTTGCCTGGTCATTAGAGCACTTGGATGAACAGAGCAGAAAGGGGAAAGGATGGTATTACCCTCTCATTCAGTTCCATGAGCCTCCCTGTTTCCCTGTCTCTTGTCTCCAGGAAGCTGAGAGGTTCAGACATTTTATTTTGGAGAGATTAAGAGAGACAAACCAAGAAGTATGCTGGAGGAGTGACACAAAGTTTCTTGAAGGGTTCTGTTTTGTTTTGCTTTCGAAAAAGGAATTTGGTTTTGCTTTCTTTATTTTCCTATGACAACCAAGGAAATGGTTAGGAGGGAGCTGCTGCTCACTTTACCATAAAAGTTGTCAGTACATCATATCAGAATTCTAAAAGACACACAATTCACCTTAAATCTGTAATAAAATTTGAATTTGAAAGAAAAGTCTGATTTGCAGCACTCTTTTAATTAGTGAATGGGTGTTAACAGAAATCAATCAGTTTTCGTGACTCTAAGACAGGAATTCTGAGTCAGACTCTTAGTTCCTTCTCGTTAAAACTGTTACTGTATGTCTCTAAAACTTTCTGATATGTATTTGAACAACTTGATTGAAATTAACCTGTAGCTCCCATCTGTTCCATTAAACATCTTCCTAAACACTGATCTTATTCTTGGTGATTTCTAGTCATATTTCTATTTTATATAGTTTAAATATGTATTGACCTACTTCATATACCTGTCATATTTAATAACCATATAGTTTTTAATGTGTAACTAAAATAAATTTTGGTCAGTGGGTACATGGGCTGTTTTCTCCACTATAGTTTCATTAACGTCAATCTTAGGTAAGCACAGTAATTAAGAAAGAATGAATACTTTCACATATAGCAACAGAATTTTTATCAGAATTCATTGCAACCCTCAGGTTTCTGTTTTGGGTGATACATATTGCAACATTTGAACTTTCTCCATGTCCACATTTCCTGCTTGGGAGACAGACCAGGTTTAACCTGTTAAAGCTGTTAAACCCATTTACCTCACCACAGATTCTCAAAAGGTATCACAGATTATTTCTCCTTCTGTTTTGACCCTTCCTGATTACTGTTGGATTTCTCTTTTGGAATAGATGGGGAAAAAAAGAATCAAGTGATGATTCATGGAATTGAGCCAATGTTGGAAACACCTCTGCAGTGGCTGAGTGAACATCTGAGCTACCCAGATAATTTTCTTCATATTAGTATCATCCCGCAACCAACAGACTGAAGGATCAACTCTATGCCTGAACGGAATCACCCTTAAACAGGATTTACCAGAGCATGTCACCCTTCTGCTTCAATCAGGTTTGGTGGAGGCAACCTGACCAGAAACACTACTGCAAGCCAAACAGGAAGATGATTCCATGTCAGATAAGGGCACTTGGGCTGGTCTTACTTTGCATCACCACTGCTTTCCTCCACTGCCGTCATTAAACCTCAGCTGCGACATGAAAGGCTTCACAGGACCACTGCAAGTCTTCTGTTTTCTTGTAAAATATAATGAAGCCGAAACCTTTGGCCTAAGAAGAAAATGGAAATATGTGCCACTTGATTTGTATTTCTGATTAACAAATAAACAGGGGTATTTCCTAAGGTGACCATGATTGAACTTGAGCTCGAGGGAGTGGAAACATTGGTTTAATTTTCTAGAGAATTAGACTTAAGAAAGTAAAAGAGAAATTCTGTTATCAATAACTTGGAGTAATTTTTTGTAAAAGATCCAATTACAGTAAACCCATCTTTCCTTAATGAAAATTTCCTATGTTTACAGTCTGTCTATTGGTATGCAAACAATCTTGTAACTTTGATAATGAACAGTTGAGAGATTTTTAAATAAAACCTCTAAATATGTTTTGTCATTTAATAACATACAATTTTGTCACTTTTCCAGTACTTTCTGACTCACATACAGTAGATCACTGTTTTTACTCTGTGTTACCATTCAGGCGGGTCGTCATTGACATGGAGTGGATGGAGGGCATAGGATAACTTGTCTCAGGAGCTGTCATAGAATTTCCTGCTGCCAGTTTTTAAATCTATGTTCTTTACATGATAAAGGTATACATGTTATCATTTATCTTTGCTGTTTTATCACTGTAAACCTGTCAAATCATAGTATGTTTAAGCATCTGTATAAAGATAATCTTGCATTTTTTGGGGGGGAAAAAAAAACGGTCCTTTGCAAGCTAGTGTTTTCCATTGGCTTCAGATCTAATCTTTCACTGTGGCCCCTGGCAGCCAGTCGCTGAAGTCTAAAGATTACCAATCTCCTGACTGTAGTAGCTTTTCTGTGACTTTACCAAAAATATTCAGAGGTTCCTGGAGTCCTCATTCAGTATAAGGAAATTTTTGCTGCACTTTATTACCGTGCTGCTGGAACTCTACCAGCTAAACGTATTTGTGCATTACGCTGTGTCTTGTGAGCTAGCTTGCTGTCCGTGTGGAATGTCGACCCATTTGAATATGCTACAAAGCATAGTATCACACAATAACAGTCTTAGATTCCATAATAAAAATGAATGTCTTTCCTATAAAAATTGTACGAATGTCGAAGTGAGATCCTTCTAGTGCTCACTGCTTCCTTTTTCCTTTTGTGATTTTTTTCACTGACCAATAATAGTGTATTTCTTCACAGAACAAGATAACGTTAGTCAAAGATGAGATATCTGGAGTGGAATGGATAAGCCTCAATCAAGAGAAACAGGTACCAATATGAGGAAATTCAACCTAATTGGCAAATGTCAATGAAATGAAAAGCGCCATTTTAGTAAAGGCAGAAAAAAAAAATGACAATATTTGAGTTACTTAAGGACAAAAAACCCACTGACTTGTATTTTTTTTCAAAAGAGGTTGATCTGAATATGATTGTTCACATTAAAAGTGTTTATTCGCCTATTCAGTTTGGGGGTTTTCCCCCTTGATGTTTTGACAGACTGAAGTGAGCTTCAGTGAACAAAAGGATCAAAATGCCAGGGAGTGCTAAGCTGTGAAGAAGAAAGTGTGGTAAGAACGGTAAGCCATAGTAGTTTTCCACAGACAAGACTAGTTTGAGGTTTCTGCAGTGGGCTCAAGTGAGCTACTGATCTTTACTTCCAGATTTGAAAGTAAAACTTTATCAAGCCATTGCCCGTTGTTACTTGTCCATTATTACACCAGCATCATAACTGTATTACCCTGCTCTCGTCCCAGGTAAGTCAAGCCCCGATCCCCACAGGAAGAATAAACACAGAAATTCGTGCTGGCTTAAATATCTATTTTTGTTTCTTTTCGTTTGAATATTTAAATTTTATGGTTTATTAAAAAATTAAATAAGATTTTGTGTCTGTCATTATTTCTAGAAGTTGGAAATGAAATTCATATAAAGCAAGTTACCTATTGGGGAAATTATTAAAATTTCCTTAGTCTCATGCTTGTCTGAAAGTTTCTCAAAGCAGTAGAATATATGAGGGGAAAGGAAGAACATATGAAAGAAAACCAGAGAAGGCCACAAATCTCTATATGCTTGTTTATAACTCACTCTTGGTAGTGGACCCCCCACACACAAGGAAATAAAAATATGTTTTAAAATTATTAACATTGTTAACTAGGAAGGTATAAATTCAGCCTAAATAAAGTAAATCATTGCTTGTCCGTCATAGTGTTGTCTTTCATTTGGATGGCCTAAGTTCTGACCATGGATGGAATTGAATTGACAGGCATCTTCTGTATCTAGAGGCCCAAAGTAGCCTGCTCGTAATTAAAGAAAGCTGACCTCCCAGTCTGTAGTGTGGTGATCTATAGACCACATCCCAGTTAGTCTAAGGAGGACCCACGAATGCATTTGTCCTGTTCTGTTTATCCCCCGTCCAACTGGAAACCAGATAGGAATTGATCATTTGCTTAAAAAACAATATACAAGATTTGATATTGAATGATAGTGACTTTTAATGGTGAACTTTCTAGCGTGTATTTATTTTTTATAGGCTATATGAGATAACTTTTTCTTTCAATTTTCAGAAACTTGGTTCATGTGGGTCATGCCAAAGAATGAGTCTCACTTTTTATTTATCATACTGTTGGTATTTAGGTCTGAGGTAAGTTGGGTTTCCTGTTAGATGTGCTAACATTGTTGAAATAGAAGTGTAGAATCTTGGCATATGATAGGGAAAAAAATCAAGCGTGATGGTATTTGTAGTCCTATTTATAATCAGTGGGATTCAAAATCCCAGTCAAAATACTTACCTGTCTCTTTTGAGTTCTGTCCTTCTAAGTGTTTTCTAAATATATCCCTTTCCTGGCCTGAAAATATTAAAAATTACCCACAGGGGTCTTGGAGAGAAGAGAAGTATGCCTCTTTTCAAATAATCTGTGATTGACACTTTATAATTTTAAAAATTCATTTACCATGTAGATTTGACAAAAGAATCCTTAAATTCTCTCAAGTGTGAATTACAAGGTTTTTTTGTGGGTTTTTTTGTTTGTTTTGTTTTTAAGATTTATGTATTAGAGAGTATGCTCAAGCACAGCGGGAGGAAGGGGCAAAGGGAGAGAGAAATTTAAGCAGACTCTCCCATTGAGGGTGGATCCTGATGCTGGTCTCCATCTCACCACCCTAAGTCTACAACCTAAGCTGAAACTAAGAGTTGGGTGCTTAACTCACTGTGCCACCCAGGTGCCCTACAAAGTTTGCTTCTTTATACTTCCTAGAAGTAATACTACTGTGGAATCTAGTAAGCATAATACAGTAATCATACAGTGAAAAAGGACTCAGTTTTTAGATCCTTTAAATGTGTTCATTAAGTGTTTAGGTTTTTGAGGACTCAACTATTCTTATTAACTGAGAAGGTGTTAGAATAATCCACAATGAGATAAAGAGAACTCTAAAGATTTAGGAATGTCAGTCTGCTTTGATATAACAATTGATTCTTTTGAAAGTGATGAATTTGGGCTTTCCCTCTGTGGCATAGTCACACACACACACACACACACACACACACACACATACCCTCCCCACCCCACCCCCCACTTCACAAGGATAAATAAAACACAACCAGGCTGTTTCCTCTTTATTTGCCCTGGTTCTTAGCAGAGTGTCTAGCACATAGTTGATGCTTTGCAAATGTTTAATATAAAAAGAAAAAACTCGGGATAATTTAATGACATTTTAAAATCAGTGTTGTATTTTTCTGCTAAGAATACTCACTATAAAAATAGGAAGAACCTAGTCGTTTAGCAATCAACAAAGTACAGTTGGTTCGGGTTTGCATTACTGTGAAGACTTGCTGACTCAAACCAGCTACTTTCAGTAGGAACCACTGTGGATCAGATCCTTGCGTCAGTCCACATTCATTTTAGTTGCAGTGTATACCACAGGACATAGCTTCTGTTTCTACATCACTCTAATTTAAGCAGCCCCTAAAGCTAGAGCTATTCTCATCAAGCATCTGGACGTATTTATTAATTTTGACCTTTTCATAAATGAGTAGTTTGTGTCTTGCTTTTGCCTCCAGTCTTTACTTCTGAAAATGTAATACATTTTTAGCAAGGGAAACATGTTAGACCTGTGAGCAAGGTAGACTGTTAGAACCTAGAAGAGAAATATATGGGTTTCAGTCTTTTATATTGAGTGAAAGAAGATGTCTACCTGCTTTACAGAGTGTTACTTAGAAAATGCTGATAGCTTTTTGTTGTTGTTCATAACAATTACCATGGTTTATAATAAATATCTGTGTGGAATTTGAGCATGAATTCCGTAAAAGCAGAGACCAGGTCTGTTTGGCTCAGTATCGTATTCCCAAGCCTGAGCAAGACCTGAAACAATGGACTGTACTAAATACTTGTTGAGTAAAAGGAAGAAGCTGTATGCCACATCTCTTTTTTAGAGTCCAAAGCACTTTGACATATTAAAGGTACTGAGAAGTTGTAGGGTTATGAGAGCTATTTGATCCAGCATCTCCTAAACTTTTTCATTATGAGATTTTTTTCCCCACAGTACTACATCATATTGAAAACTAAGTGGAAAATGCTACATTGGATCGTTAGGTCGAAATGACCTAGAGTTTATAACAGAAGGCTTAGTCGTTCTTTTCGGACAACTCCGTTTGAAAGAAGTTCTCACGCATTTGACTCCACAAACAAAATGTTACTAGCCTGTTCATTGCTTCCTCCAAATATGCCCCATTTTGTCAGTATTGCTCTCAAAATTCAGTCAGCAAGTGTATAGTGACTATCTAATACATGCCAAAGTATGTGCAGAGAGAGGATGCAATGGTTTAGAATTCATAATACCAGTATGGGGTGGGTAGTCAGCTGCTCATCCTTGGTTTGACTTGGTTTTAGCAAAAGAACTGGGAACCATCAGTTCTCTTTATAGAATGTTCAAATATAAAAGCTGAGATAAGTGGTCAACGGAGTGGAGACCTACTTCTCAGTCCTTAGGTGTATAAGTAGGAATCAGAGGTGAATAATTGCTCTCAGAGAGCCACCATAAAGCTAGCCCAAAAAAACCACAGAGCTGAAATGTGGCATTCTAGGAAAATAATCACCAACAGCCCCAACAGGAGTGCATAAGGCATAGCAGAGAAGGCTGGCTCCACGGATAGGTGGTGGCACTAGCGTGTGTGGCAGGCACTTCTGATTTCTAGGGGGCTCCTGTACTTGGGTGGGATGGGATGACTGTCTTTTTGTATTGTCTAGGGGACATTTTCCAAATGACAAGTCATGGTGCTGAAAGCTTATGTCCATTAACTTAAGATGTTGATATTTTTGTTACTCAGAGCTGTTGGCTTTTAGCTTCCTTTTCCAGACATAGTAACTCAGTGATTAACTGTATCTGCTTATGTGCAGGCCTAGGGAAAAATTTCATCCCCTCACTGCTGACCTTTTTCTGGGTATGCCATCCCAACCACACCTCCCTTAAGAATGTGGTCATTCCTAGTGTCCCTATTTCTATAGCTCCTTTTGTCATGGTTTTGAAATGAATGATCATGTAATACAAAATACCAATTTATCCTGCTATCTCTGATCTACTGTGATGATGCTAATATTTCAGTTGTGACAGAGGAAGTTACTGAAGACCTCAGCTGGAGCCAACTTGAGACAAGGGATAGCTGGGGTGTGTGTGTGTGTGTGTGATCACATGCATACATACATTCAAATGATCATGTGGACCAAATGAGGTAAAAGTTAAGTTGCTTTTGGACTATACCATGCTTAAAACATTAGAGTAAAAAGAAAAAAAAAAAATGCCAGGTAAGTTGAGATTAGCAATAGTCCAACCCAGATGTATGGTAGACATACATCATTCTAGGCAGAACAACGCCCACACATTAGTCTTTAATAAGAGCATTTAGGACATCTCATTAAAACCAATTCTTAATTACTGATTCTGTATTAACTATATTCCCCCAGATTTTATAGAATTCCACATGATTCATCTATTCAAACGTTTATTGAGCAAATAAGGTCGTGGATGTCCTGGGAGGAATCAGACTTGGTCTCTGACCTTCAGGAACCTCTATAAAGAAAAGACAAAAATAACAATAGAATATAACAGTTGGAAATCACAATGAGAAAGGTACAAGTTACAAGTAAAGCACTATGAGACAACAGAGCTGAGAAAACGATTTACTTTAACTAGATGGTATCTTGCATGACCTCTCAGAAGCATTTGGCAGTTGATTACACCTTTATTCTTGAAACACTTTCTTAATTGGACACCACACCCTCCTGGTTTTGTTCCTACCTAGCCCCTTTTTCAGTTTCCTTCGATGAGTCTTCCTGACCCCTAAATGTTGAAATGTCTCAGGGCTCAGGCTCTGGTCTTCTTTTCTAGCTACACTCAATACATGAACTCATCTCATGGTTTTTGACACCATCCATATGCTATCTCCAATATTAACCTCATGAGCTTAGACTTCACACCCAGCCACCTGTTTGACATCCATTTTAGATGTCAAATTTTATCTGGTCAAAGCAGAACTTCTGACTTTTCCCTCAACCTGTACCTCTCCCACTCTTTCCCATCTTAATAAACACTACTCAGCCCCATAGCTTATGTTTTTACTTCCTCTCTCCTCTTCACATACATATCAACAAGTCCTAATGAATCTACCTTAAAATATAATCCTGAATTTATTTACTTCTTACCACTTCCATGTTAGCACCTAAGTCTGAGCAACTGTTGTTTCACTTGAACTACCACAGAGTCTCCTGTGTGGTCTTGCTGCTTCCATTCTTGCTGTTTCTCAAAAATATAATGACCTCCTTAAAACATGGGTGACATCATGGCCATTCCTTGATCAGAACGTTCCCATGTCTCCCACACAAAATAAATCTAAAATCTTTACCAAATTCTGCTTCATCTGGTCCCTGCTTCTGACCTTTGCTACTTTATTATGTCTAAACTGGCTTCTTGCCCATTTTGTCCCTTGAATATGCCAGGTCCTTTCCTCTAGAGGCTCCACATATATATGGCTATGTAGCTAACAGTTACTGAATGTTTACAGTGTCCCAGGGACTGTTAGAAGCATTAGCGCATTTAATTTCAAAGCTATATGAGATAGTTAACTGATAGTATCCCCATGGAGAAACTGAGGCATGGGACAATTTACATAACTTTACTAACATTATGAGGTGAGTGATAGAGCCAGGATATAAACCCAGGCAGAATGGGCCCAGGGTCCATTTCCTGTAGGAGCCTTGGCTTGCTTTTGGTCTGACAACAGAATGTAAGCTTCATACCTCTAACAGTACCTGACACATCACAAGGCCTTATTAAATATTAATTGAATGTACAAATTTCTATAACATCTCCATGAGTAGGTTATGAAAACCTTCAATGAAGAAGGCTTTTGACCTGGAGCCTGAAAGGGAGATTCTTTCTTTAAGAAATTGGGACGGGAGGTGCCTGGGTGGCTCAGTCAGTCAAGCATCTGACTCTTGATTTTGGCTCAGGTCATGAAGTCAGGTTTGTGGGTTCAAGGCCTGCCTCAGGCTCCACCCTCATCAGGGAGTCTGCTTGAGATTCACTCTCTCCCTCTTCCTATGCCCCTCCCCCCTGTGCTAGTGTGCATGTGCATGTTCTCTCTCTAGCCCTCTCTCAAATCTTTAAAAAAAAGAAAAAAAAATTGGGAAGAAAGGGAAAGAAAATGAGTGACATGTGGTAGAGCCACATGATAAAAGCTCAGAGAAAATGGCCAATTAGGCTGGAACCTGTCACTTGCAGGAAAGAGGGAAAGATAGGTTCTCCTCTGCCAAAGTTATAGAAAGCCTAAGGAGATTGATTGGTTGATTGATTGATTGATTGATTTTGCTGTGCAGTTTAGACCCACTGAATATTTTTAGTACTTAGATCATATGTTCAGAGCAACGTTTTGAAGTAATGATGCAGGTGGCAGTGTGTAGGGAGGTTTAGAACAAGCCAAGTCTGGGAACTGGTGAGAGAAACCTGCCATGATCAAGTCACTAACATGTCTTGACTCTCACAGTAGCCCCAGAAGTGGAGTTCCCACATCCACTCCTGCCCCTTCAATTCCCTTCTTCATCTGGTAGCTGGAAAGGTTATTCAAAAGTTTACCTCTGGTCCTGTGGAATTGTGATTTATAATAAATATATGTTTGGGCTTCCTCTGCATTTCCGGCACAGAGCTCCTAAAACCCTTGGACTTTACTAATGACAGCCATAAAGATAGCTTTTGTTATATGAAGTGACCACACTTAAGGATGGAGGCTGGTCATCAAGAAAACCAACCATGTGATTAGAGGGTTGGAATTTTCAGCCCTACCTCCCTTATCTTTGAGGGAGGAGAGAGGGGCTAGAGATTGAATCAATTGCCAATCGCCAATGGCTTAATCAGGCCTATGTAATGGAGCCTCCATAAAAACACAAAAGGATGAGATTCGGGGAGCTTCTGGGTTGATAAACACATGGGGCTTGGGGGAGAGACGTATGCCTTCCCACATACCTTGCCCTATACATCTCTTCCATCTGTCTATTCCTGAGTTGTATTTTTTCATAATCAACTGGAATCTAGTTAGTAAAATGTTTTCCTGAGCTCTGTGAGCTGCTTTAGCAAATTAATTGAACTCAGTGAGGAAGGGATCATGGAAAGCTCCCCTCTATAGCTGATTTGTCAGAAGAACAGATGACAGCCTGAGCTTTGACTAGCACCTGAAGTTGGGGTAAGGGAGCAGTCTTGTGGGGAGAAACCCTTCACCTGTGGAATATGATGCTGTCTGATTCAGTGGAGATAGTGTCAGAATTGAGTGGATTTGTAGGACATCCTATTGGTGGCCAGAGAATTGCTTCTTGGTGCTGGGGGGGGGGGGGGGGGGAGAAACAACCTCACCTGAAACCACCACATAGGAATTGGTAATGAGGACCATTTTAGGTCCATTTTCTCCTCTGCTTGAAATCTCTAAATGGTTTCCTATTGTCTTTAGGGTACTCCAAAACCCTTACCAGGATTCAGGCTTTGCAAGATCTGGCTTCTCCCCACTAAATTCCCAGCTCTTCTTCATGAACCAACCATACTATACCTCTTTCAGATTCTGAAAAACATGAAACTCTCTGTATTACACACTCTTGCCTCAACTACTACTTCTTCCTGGAATGCCTCTCCTCTCATCACTCTTATTTGCTTGCTAATTCATACTTCTCCTTTCTCTCAGTTCCTAAAGACTTTCCTCTCCAGCTGACCAATCCTTAACTGGTAGGGTTGCCAGATGTAGCAGATAAAAATACAAGATGCCTGGGGTGCCTGGGTGACTCAGTCGGTTAAGCATCTGACTTCAGGTCATGATCTCAGGGTCCTGGGGTTGAGCCCCACATTGGGCTCTGTGCTCAGCAAGGAGTCTGCTTTTCCCTCTCCCTCTGCCTCTCCCCCTACTCATGTGCTCTCTCTCTCTCTCTCTCTCTCTTTCTCAGATAAATAAAAATAAAACCTTTAAAAATACATAAGATACCTAGTTAAAATTGAATTTCAAATAAACTCTTTAGTATCAGTATATCCCATGCAATGTTTGGGGCATAGTTATACTAAAAAGAATTTGCTGTTTACCTGAAATTCAACTTTAATTGGATGTCCTGTATTTTATCTGATAATCCCATTCCCTTAGCTAGGTTTGATTATACAGTAGTCTCCTTTATCTATGGGATATATTTTCCAAGATCCCCAGTGGATGCCTGAAACTAGATGGTACCAAGCCCTATTGTATGCGATGTTTTTCCTTTACGTACATAGCTATGATAAAGTTTGATTTATAAATTAGGCAAGGAAGAGATTAACAATAATTACAATCAGAACAATTATAAAAATATATAGTAATAACAAGTTATGTGAATGTGGTCTTTCTCCCTCTCTCAAAATATCTTCATATACTGTACTCACCCTTCTTGTTGTGACGATGTGAGATGATAAAATACCTACGTGATGAGATGCAGTGAGGTGAATGATACAGGCATTGTGATGAAGTGTTAGGCTACTATTGACCTTCTGAGGATCAGTCAGAAAGATTATCTGCTTCTGGACCACAGTTGACCACAGGTGGCTGCAATCATGGGAAGTGAAATTCCAATAAGGGATGGATTACTATGCCCTCCCACTGGCTCACTCAATTTTTCTTTGGTATTTATCTCACTTGATTTAATTGCTTCATATGGATGTTACCTAGTGGGCTGTAACTTCAATGAGGACAGGAATGTCTGCTTTGTTGCCCAGTGCCTCACACAGTGCAATGGCAGGCCATAGGCTCTCCATAAATATTAAGTGAATGAAAACAATACAAGACTCTTGGAGTTCTAAAGAGGTCAGTGCTGAAGACACCGGGAAATTTGCTGCATGGAAGTGACCTTTGAAGCAGGAGGGGCTTGGAGGGCGAGAACACACAGCAAAGCTATAGGGTTAGAAAGAGAAGAGATGACCTTGGGCTGCTAAATGGAGGGGAATGCCCACGCTCGGGTGGCAAAAGGAGGAAGAAGGCAGGTGCTGGAGACAGTGGTGCTAAAGAAAGAACTCATACACTACAGAGGGATCTAGGGAAGTAACAGAGCCCAGGCCTCTGGATGTGGCCATTAGATACTCGGGGCCTTCAGGAGAACAGAGTCAGCTCTGAGAGCTATCTGGTTGCTCACTGCTCTTGAGAAATTTAGTGATGGGGCTGGCGGGGGGGCGGGGGGAGCTGTTAGCATGGTGGAGAGAAAATGTGTGTGTGTGTGTGTGTGTGTGTGTGTGTATGTGTGGATTATGCAAGAGGGAGGCCTCTGTGTCCTGGGTAAAAGGCAAGGAAGTAGTGGAAAAGGTGATCATCCTGGTGGAAGGGGTGATAGATGGTCTAGGAAGGCTTGGAGGGAATGGCTTTAGAAAAAAAGGAAAGATGTGTCCATGAGTGAGAGGAGGGTGGGAAAATGACTAGTACAGTCTTTTCTCATCAGTCTGACTCTTTTGTCTCAAAAAAGTTATATTGTCTTCATTGCTAAAGACTATATAGAGTTCGCTGAAGAATATAAGCTGAATGGGGGCATAGTTGAGGTTTCTTAGTCCAGAGCTTCTCAGACCTTAACAGAATAGTGAGCATCACCTGAGACTCTCATTTAAATGCAGATTGTGATGAGCGTGTGGGACAGCACCCCAGATTCGGCATTTCCAACAAACACCCAAGGGATGCTCTTGCTGCTGCTCTTAGATCTTCCATCCTTGCTCTGTGAAGCTTTTTTTTCTTTTTCTTTTTTTTTTTTTTCTTATGGCAGCTGAATGTAAATGCTTTACGTTTGGCTTAACCTTGTAGTGAAATCTATGCAAGAGAAATGGAACATCCTTTCTCTTGAAGTTAGCTGAAGTGTGATTGAAATACATCTTTTCAAATGCTTTGTAGTTTTTAACTCAGTCTGCTTATGTGTTTCTCAAACATTATTCCCTCAGAACTAAGGAAGGAGTTACCTTTGAATTTGAAACCATATTGCTTTGGAATGTGAGAATATAGAAAATTGCTTAAATACAGAAAGTGATCTTGGTGAAATATTTATCTAGAGTAAATTATTGATTTATCCAATTCATTGGAGGGATGCATTGTTGATTCAAAGGGAAATCTCCTACAGATGTTCTAGTATGATTCATTACTAATGGTTGAGATTATTTCTAAATGCTTACATTGAACAGAATAATGCCCTTTAACAGGAAACCACTATATAATACAAGTGTGCTATTTACAAAATAACCATATTATTTATTTTTAAAATTCATTCCTGCTTTAGAATAAATGAACCATGAGGAACACCACCTTTTTTCAGTCCATTCGTGTACTCCTACCACTTCATGTAAAGCTTTATTTGAAGAGGATGTTAAAAGCCAGGACCTGTCCAGCAGAAAAACCTACCTACCTATCACCTGACAGGTGACGATAGATCCCGCAGAAACAAAAGGCTCAGAGACAACTCAGGCATCAATCAGAAAAAGAGGTTATTGTAACCTGTAGCCAAAACTCAAATGTTTCTTGGCCTGAAATCATTTTCTAAAGTTCTTTTTTTAGTTTTGAATACATTGTACATGTAGAAAATTCAAAAAGTTCCAAGAGTGTCCAGCACAAGTGTCTCTCCTTCCTTCTGGGCCTCCTTCACAGAACTCCCTTCTGTCCATGAGTTCCTTGTGAGGCATCGGTAATAGCTGTGTGTGATATACACACGTCCCGCATACAGCAGAGCGACATAGACTATACTCACTGTTCTGTAATTCCTTTTTTCACTTTATATATTTGGAGACTGTCTTACACAAACACTCAGTTTGCTCTATTCTCATTAATAGGTATGTAGTTGAATATGATTTTCCCTAATTTTCCCCAAACTTGAATTTTTTCCATAAACAAGGATATATGCAGATAAATATACTGAGCATTTAGGACCATTAAGGAGGAATGTCAGTAGATGCCTACAGGAAAATCCAACCTCCCTTTCAACTATTTCCTCACATTTCCTGAGACCATACTGGAAGCTTAAAAACCCCTGCTAACTCTAGCCAGTCCCAGGGTGTGATGAGCTCGGGCTGAGAGTAACAAGATACCGGAACAGAGTAAGGAGAAGATGGCATTCACTCCTACTTGTCTGCAGACCTACCAGTTAATACCATCAACATATGCTTCAAGGAACTAAGCTTATGTCCAGGTCTTCAGTGCCTGCAGATGACATTAGGACCATTCAAAAACCAGTGCTAACATCTGCATGTTTTACAGAAGACCTCTGATGATGCAAACACAATCATCACCATGTACACAAATGCAAATCCAATAGGCACCTGGGAGACCTGACTGGCCAGCAGTGGTTCTAGAGTTCAACTGGAGTTCTAGCAGGACCTTCCTTGTCCATGTATCCAGCCACTCACCTATTCAGCACATACTTCTGAACATTCTTTATGTTCCAGGCACAGTTCCGGGTGCTGAGACATAATGATGGAAAGGCAGACAAGGTTCCTGCCTTCATGGAACTTACATCTCAGGGGAGCATACCTGAGTCCACCTTACCAAAGCTAAGCAAGCCTGGCCTCACTTCCTCTCATTACCACCCTCACATACCCCTCTTTCCTCTGTAGTCAGCCTGTAAACCTGCACAGCAAAGTGTGTCTTTACAACCCTGGTGCCTTGCTTTGTCTGTGTTCATCTACTCATCTTCCAAGGGTTTTAAGTGTCTTGCTTGTGGCCAGCAGGATTTGAAGTGCTTTGTGAAAAGTACTTCGTGAAACCAGCTGAATGGAGGCCCTGCTGTTGGCCATAAGCCTGAACTTTTATTTAAGTAGATTCTTAATTTTAGAATAGTTTTATATTCACCAAAAAGTTGCAGAGATATTATACAGAGTTCTCACATTCCCCTCACCCAGTCCCTCCTGTTGTTAGCTTCTTACCTGATAATGGTATATTTACATTATAATAGCTTAATTAATGAACCAACACTGATACATTATTATTAACCGAAGTCCAATAGTACATTAAGGTTAAAATCTTAATCTCAGATTTTCTTCAATTTTTCACTAATTTCATTTTTCTGTTCCAGGGTCTCACTTTACCACATCGCAGGTGATTTTTATATCTCCTTAATCTCTCTGGCTTGTGACAGTTTCTAGTTTTGTTTTTCATGAAGTTTGGCAGATCTGAGGAGTACTAGTCAGGTATTGTATAGTGTCCCTCTGAATGGATTTGTCTGCCGCTTTCTTTGCAATTGATGACACCAGGGTCACAGGTTGTTGGAGGAAGCCCACAGAGGTGAGGTGCCCTTGTCATCACACCCTGTGAGGGAGCATGTGATGTGACAGAGATGTCAACCTTGAACACCTGGCAAGACAGTGTTGGCCAGGTTTCCCCACCATAAGGTGACCCGTTCCCCCATTTTCCCTCCTCTCTTGTTTGCAAGCAAGTCCCCTCCATGCTGCACCTCCTCCCTCCCCTTAAGAGGTGGAGGCAGGGTGAGGAGAATCAAGCTCCACTTCCTGGGGGTGGGTGGGTAGTAGCTATATAAATTATTTGAAATTCTTCTGTAAGAAAGTTTTCTCTCTTCTCCCCGCGTGCATTTATTTAGTCAACCACTTACTTGTACCGGTGTAGATTTGCAGGTAGATGTTTATTGAATGCATTGGGTTATAATCTGATAGTGGATTATTTGTTGTTCAAATTATTCCAGCTTTGGCCATTGGGAGCTCTTTCAGTCTGGCTCCTGTGTCCCCTTTGCCATGCCCCATCCTTTTGTTTTTTGACCATTTCATTCGTTTCTGGCACAATTTGTGTATTTCCTGCCCTCACCCTAGAATCAGTCATTTCTCTAAGAAGCCCTGTTTCTTTTTGTTGGAGAGGCTTACTTTGAAATGCAAGCCTCAGCATCACCTACCCACCCACTCATTTGGACACTTAGTTGGTCAGTGAATATTTATGTACATTCTACCCTGATGGCAACTTAGTGAACGAGATGCTGATACACAATGGGGAACAGAGCAGTCCCTGCCTTGAAAAGGTAGCGGTGTGGTGTGCAAGACAGTGAGCAAATCTCAATGAGGAAATATGTCATTATAACTCTGATACACGCTATCAGAGGCAAAGGACAGGGACTCAGATGAAAAGTGACCTAAATTGGGCCTGGTTTAGATCAGGGAGGCAGAGATGGCCAGGGAATGTTCTATCTAGCATTCAGAGAGAAGGTTGAAGAATGAGAAAGACTCAGCCATGTAAAGAGCAGAGGCAGGAGTGTTCTCACACTACAAATTAGTGGGTCTTGCTTGACTAGCTTTTTAAAAAAGGAATGGAAAACACCATAAGTATTATCATATAAAAGTAATGTTGCCTTTAGGTACAGGTTGGTGTGTATCTTGGTTCATGGTATGAAATCCATTTCTTACTGGGAATCATCATCCAAAAAACGTGAAGGCTTGTTTTAGGAAGAAATAGCAGATTGAGAAGTCTGAAAAGAGAAAAGGCTTTAATATATTTGAGAGTTGGCCACAGGGCCAGTGGCCAGTGCACCTGTGAGGAGCTCACATGGGATGTGAGAAGAGGCCAAAGTGGGAGGCAAGGAGGCACACAGCCCCCCAGAGGAGCTGAGGGGACAGGATTTTAATTAAGGAGTGATGGAAATCCATTGGAGGGTTTTAAATGGGAAAGTATTGGCATTTCAAAGAGATCTTTAAGGCTAGTACGTGGAGAATGGAACGAGGGGGCAAAAGAGTCAGCAAGACCAGTCCCTGAGAAGGCTTCTACAGAGGCCTGAGCAAGAAGGGTCACTGGAAAGTGTGGGCAGTTTTGTTCTCTCAGCCACTAGAACAATGCCTGGAACCCAGCAGACCTCCAGTGTTGTTTGTTGAATGAATAAGTCACACGATGGTAGTAAAGATGGAGAGAATCTTTAAGGGAAGACCCACTGCAAGTCTTGCTGAGAGACTGGGTGTGGGGGAGATGGGCGGCGGAGAGCGTGAGAGCCCCCCTTTGCACATCTGATCCCTCCGCACTTGTTTATGCTTTCTTTCTCTCCTGTTGGACTACTTAGGATAGCTACAGGATTCTTTTTAACTGTTTAGACTGTGTCTCTGCCTCTGCTTAGTCATATTGGCCAGAACTGGCAATAACAGAATTTTTCAAGAGAAACCAAGATTGAGTAGAATTGCAAAACCAGTTCCTATCAGATTTTCAGACCCATGGGACTTAATGATCTTTGATGCCCCACCTCTGAACCTCTGCAAGAGTCAGCTACTAGCAAAAGATCCTCAGAGGGGTGCCAGAAATCTTGGGATTTGGCATTGACACAGGACTGGTGAGACACTCCTTTTTCTTGACATTGCTGGTGCCCAAGATCTGCAGCCGGCTGCCCACTCCCCTGCTGGCTCACTCACCAGAGCACAGGATATTGGTGGAGGGGATTGGAGGGGATGGGCATAGACCGAGACAACATGGAGTCAGCAAGACCAGTCCCTGAGAAGATCAGTGCCAGCCAGATCCTGGGCCCAGAAAAACGTGAGTCCTGTCTGTAAAGTCTGGCACCAGACATGGGCAAGCTCCAGAAATGCCAATTCGCTTTGAAGGCTCGGTCATTTGGGTCAAATGGGTTTTATGCTATTGACTGAGATGCCAAAGCAATAATCAGAGTGACACCAGTGGTATTTGCATTGGTTGAGATTTTTCATAGAACAGCAAACTCAAACCGGCTTGAGCAAAGGGATCGCAATGACTTGTAGCATGAAAACTCCAGAGTGTAATCTTGAAATCACACCCTCCTCAAGATACCAGCTCCATACCTGTCTTGTTCAGAGCCATGGCTGTTCTGCATGCTGGCTTCATCCTCAGGCCAGCACTTCCCTTGGTGGCAACGACAACTGAGGGAGCTTCAGACTTTGTATTCTCTAAGACTCCATCCAGGAAAAGATGGATTGTTTCCCCTGGTGACCCAACAGAAGGCTGGGGAAGCTTTTCCCCAGAGACTCTAGCAAACATTTCCCCAAACCCCGTTGGCCCAAATTGGAGCATATGTCCACCCCTGAGCCAATCATTGTGGCCAGGTGATGGGCGCTCTGATTGACTTAAGAATGTCAGGGTTCCACGCCTGGGAGCTGGATACATCCAGCTGCTGGAGAAAGGGGAGGGATTGAGGAAGCGGGGTTGGGGGGGTGGGGAGTTCCCTTAAGGCAAAATGTGGGTGCTGTGACAGGACATGGGGGAAATGGACGCTGAGGAGGCACCCTATGTATTTTTACCACATGAACATCATTGTTGGCCAAACAGTAAAGGCCAAACTAGAGGCAACGCAGATGTAGATAAGAAAACTTTTAGGGGATCCCTGGGTGGCTCAGCAGTTTAGCACCTGCCTTTGGCTCAGGGTGTGATCCTGGAGTCCCAGGATCGAATCCCGCCTCAGGCTCCTGGCATGGAACCTGCTTCTCCCTCTGCCTGTGTCTCTGCCTCTCTCTCTCTCTCTCTCTCTCTCTCTCTGTCTATCATGAATGAATAAATAAATCTTTAAAAAAAAAAAAAGAAAAGAAAACTTTTGTTCAGAACCTGTCTGCCTTCTTCAAGGTAAGTCCACTTTAACCTCTTCAGGTCTCAATTTCTTTATCTGAGACGAGTGGACGACAATACCACCAGGAAGGTCAACTTCATATATCTGAGTATGTCATATATATATATATATATATATAATCTCAAAACATATAAGGTTACATATTTGAAAAAAGTAAAAACATGAGTTACTTTTTGCATCTCCCTAAAGTGCCAAATCTAGTCAGTCCCACCAGAGCCAAGATTGAGCTGATGTCTTGCTGAGCAGAACAGTAGATGGAAGGAAGACTTCCCTGGCCACCACGAGTGCTGGGCATGTCAGGGCCCATCTCATGTCTTCAATGCAAGAAAGCAGTTTCACTGGTTCAGAACCAAACTCAAGCAGCAGGTGTTCAGGGCTGGGGTGTTGAAGTTTCAGCTTTGATTTTTCTATGAAATCGTTCGGGTTATTAAAATGTCGGCCCTATTCTCTTGTTTAAGAACTGGTTTCATTTCTAATGACACAGCACCACCATGCCATTCCTTGATTTAGTCACGAGAACCAAAACTAATGTGTGGCTAGTTTCATGTCGTTTTTATAGCAGTTAGTACAGAGAACAACAGGCTCCTGTGAAAACAGATGTATTTGCTATCTATTTCTCTATCTGCTACTCAAAACCTGAATTTCTGAGTTGGCTTGGTCCCCCTCATTTGGTCTTTGTGGGAGAGGCTTCAGGGAGGACAAGGGCCTGGCTATTCTTGGCAGTGGGGAAACTTTTTATAGGAAAGAAGAGTGTCATCCCCTAAACATTTTAAGAATTGTTAAGGTGTGTCGGAAAGAGACCTTTCTTCTCCTGAGAGAAGATTCCCTTGGCATTATTGTCTTGTTGTGAACGTGGGGTGTTCTTTATTTGGTGAGCCTCTGTAGATTTCTTAAAGGCCTTGTGGTGTCACATGCGAAAGGGAACACACGTATTCAGTATTGCTGGGAAGAGCATCGCCTTGATAATGATGCTAATACTCTCAAAGTGCCAACCCAAGGGCTTTATCATCTACAATGTCTCTAGGAACCGGTGAGATAACAAAGGCTTACAGATGCAGAAACAGAGGCATTGAATTTTCCATGGCTTCAGAGAGAGAGTGTTTAGAATTTAATTAGAGTCCTGGGCTAACTTCCATTAGGTAATTGCCTGATCTCTCCGTGTCTGAGCCTCCTCACGTATAAAATGCAAATAACAATATAATAAATACCTCACGGGGTGGTAGTGAGGGTTGTGTAAACTAATGCGTGTAAAGTGCTTAGAGCAGCACCTGGCACACAGTCTGCACTCAATAAAGGTTGTTGTAATTATCGTCACCTTCACTATCCATTTTTCTCAATTGCAAGTTGAATGCCCTTGCCTCTTTGACTCAGACGCATACAACCCACCTCCTCCCCTATCTGGCCCCCCTCCAACCTCAGTTACTCATCTGATCTTTCATCTCAGGTTGTCTTCCAACATGTGTCTCAGACTAAGGCAAAGCCTCGCTTCCATGCCAGCATGCTGCCCCCCCTCCAAGGGCCTTCTCACCAACCTTTCCTTGATGCCTTTTAACGCTCAATATGACTCCTAGGGGTGCCAATTAAAAAAAAAAAAAGAAAAGATGTTGAATATTGACTTGAATAGCATGTCTATGTAGATCCAACTCACCTGGAAGACTGGATTTGGCAGTTAGGCCTCTTGTTCTCTGCTTGGATCTGGAGCCTGTGGTAGGCTGTCCTCAAGCCCAGGTAAGCTTCTTGCCCAGTTTAACATTTTTCACCCAATTTGATGAACCTAATTTAATTCCTGCATTTTTTTTTTTTTTTTTTTTGCATTTCCACAAGGGGCCATGATCAAGAAAGCTTTCTGTGCTTCATCTCCCTGAGTATGCCTTACACGTTCATTCTTTCTTTCAAGCAGTATTCCCTTACTGTGTTCATCTGAGCAGTGCTAAAAATATTGCTGCTATTTATTGCGTGGTGTGTATACATCTTGTCCCTTCTCCTGGACTGTGAAATTCTTGAGGCCAAAAGCCCCTATTGGCTTCTGTTTCTTCTCCCCACCTGCAAGATGATGGGATGTGTGGGGACTGGCTGAGGGGAGGGCTATGACTGCATGTATGGCTCTCCCTGGCCTTTTCCCCTCAATCATCTTTCTTTCCTCCTGAGGGCCTCACAGCCCTTTCTGCTTGAATGTAGTCAGGCCTCGAGCAAGCAGAGACACAGAATTCACTGTCAGGGTCTCGTCTGTCCTGCCTTCGAGGCTTTGCACCTGATGCTCCTGGGAGGGTCCTTGGACCCGGCCTCCCACACACTGTGTTGGTGAATGTGGTGCCAGATTACCTACCAGTCTCTTCAGACAAATGAACAGGTTCTCTGTCCGTGTGTCCTTGTGCTTTCCTTGATCTAACGTCTTTCCTCCGACCCAACATCTCATCCGCCTGCCTTGCCCTGATTCTCTTCCAGGCCCATCCCGTCCCCGGCCTCTCTTCATGCATTGGCCGTTAGTCTTGCTTGATCCTGCTCTGGCTCACTTTGGTTTCTGTTCCCCCTCTTCTTTTTCTTTCACTTTCCCCCACCCACCAGTCGTTTTTTAACAGTGTCATCATGACTTTCAGTGTGGGAACATGGCCCTCACTGTCTCCCACATTACCTAGCCGCCCTGGCTTTCATGTGACCGGCATTCCTTCCCCGCACCAGCAGGCAGGAGGGAAGCTCTGGCAGTGAGTCCTGCTTCCTGCCCAGCTCAGGACGCAAGAGCCGGGCAGGAGATGGAGGCCGCAGAGGAGTCTCTTCTCAGCTTCTGTTGGGCAGTGTGAGCCGGGTGTCACCCGAGATACCACTGAGGACAGCGTGAAACACGGAGGGAGGGCTCTCTTAAAGGAATGGTACGGGCTGCGGGGAAGAGGTGGGCCAGCACGTATGACAAGACCAAGGTGGTTTCTAGTGCTGACATGACTTGGCCTCCTAATCCACAAAACTCAGCTGAAACACCCAGGCCAATGAATAACAGGGCCCCAGTCATAAGCAGAAAACACTCTTCCCTTTTTCTTCCCTTAACCTCACACAGGCAGGCTTGTGCAATCTGTTCTTATGCAAAGGTTTGCAAAATGGCCCAAGTGGAGGACAGGTCTGGGGCTTCTGGGCCACACCGTCCTTCCCAGAGGGTCAGCAGTCGGCTGGGACAGCTGGAGCCACCCGGGCTGCCCGGCGGAGCGTGAGGGAAAGAGAGGGTCAAGGCCGCTGGAGATGGGGCCTTCTAGGAGTCCGCTTCAGAGAAATGGTCTCCTTATTGCAAACATGCAAACCGGATTTGGTCACATACTCTCCCTGTGAAGCAGCTGCCCTTTGAAGCTGTGGGCCAGGGTGGAAATAAAGCTCCTGTCTCAGAAAGGATAAGGTTTCTTTCTTACCCCTTCTGCCGACCATTCTATTTCCTGCTGGTTTGCTGCACTGCCCCTCTGCTGGCAGCACAGGGGGGAGCCTGCAGCCGCCAGAGCAGCAGCAGCAGCAGCAGCAGGTCAAAGTGATTAGCACCCTGAGCTCTGCAGGCTCCCCAGAGCCTCCAGCACCACCTCCCCAGCAGGGCCCAACAGACTGGTGGGGCAAAGGAGTGGGCCACAGCTCCCGGCACCTTCTCAAGTACCAGGAGGGGAATGCAGACCTGATCCCAGTGCTCCTTCTTTTTTCTTCAGGCCCGGGGTTGTTGGGGGGGTGTGGTTACAGCCCACCCACGGGTGCGGCTCAGCCGTGACACAGGTGGGGAAGCAAACGCGGCTAAACTCAAGATGGGCATCTGTAGGCAGAGATCTGCCCACGGTCCCCGGTACACTGCTGAGAGTGCCTTTAATATTTACGGACGCTTTTCAACATTTAAATAGGGCCTGACCAAGGTGCAGGGAAAAATACAAAAGCAAACTTGCCAATCAGGACCAAGGAATGCCGTTTTTAGGAACTCTGTTTTGAAAGAGCTGTCTCTAAGAACCTTAGCTTCGCTGGTCTCAGCCAAAGTGTGTCCAGGCCCTATTTCTGACTGTCTTATTTTAGAGCTCAGTGTGTAATGTTACCCATACCAAGCATCTCGGATATCTCCTTCAATTGATTTCGATCGTTCTCAGAGCTGGACTCCGGAAGCCCTCTACCCTGGACCTGCAGGGAACAAGAAGAAAGTATTTTAACTTCAATTTCTATGTTTTAGTCTAAGAATGAAGAAAGAAATTAGGCTCTACTACTAGTAATAACTATGATGGATATTTGCTATATTTATCCACAGGTATATGTGTATATACAATTTACAAATACATATGAATATGATAGGGATGCAGTTTCTGATTTCTTTTGACTGGATTGGATTATCAAAAACTTCAGTGGGACTTCTCCTTCTGACCTGTATGGAGTGAGAGAGACCAAATTTACCCTCTGGCCTGAAAAAAAGACCCACCAAAAACCACCGAATATATGAAACAACAGTTTTTAAGACACTATGCATTGCATAGTGGCAATGAAGAGATCCTGGAGATTCAGGGAACTAATGCAGTGAGCCCTCAGTTGTCACAGCCTTCAACAGCCAGTTCACATTGTTTAATAAATAGTTATTTATGTTTATAACAAATAAATTTGGTGACTTTTTTACTAGACTACAGACTCCTTGAGGACAGGGGACATATCTTCTTCACAGCATATCCCTAGGACCTAGCACAGAAATTGTCACATAATAGTTGCTGAATGGGGAGGGGAAGCACCTGGGTGACTCAGTGGTTGAGCATCTGCCTTTGGCTCAGGTCATGGGCCCGGGTCCTCAGATCGAGTTCCGCATTGTGCTCCCCGCAGGGAGCCTGCTTCTCCCTCTGTGTCTCTGCCTCTCTCTGTGTCTCTCATAAGTAAATAAATAAAATTTAAAAAAAAAATAGTTGCTGAGTGAACATGTGCGAATGAATCATTGAAGGTCTCTAGGGAAGCCCCAGAATGGTTAGATAATAGATGATGGGATGTTAGGGCCCAAATGCACCTTAGAGCTGTTCTAGTCCAGTTTCTTCATTATGTAGATGAGGAAGTTGAAGTCCAAAGCAATTCAGTGACTTGCCCAAAGTCACTCAACCCCTTAGTAGTGGAGTTACTGGGAATACACTTTCCTATAAAGAGACCCCTGAGTTAAGCAAGTCAGTAAACCACAGCCCCAAGCTGCAGAGGGGCCTTCTCTTAAGAGGTGAATTCCTGCTACTCATGGAGCAGGGGCATAATGGAGTTATAGATGTCAAAGGTAGTGTGTTCAGAAACAGAAACAGGCACTGAGAATCACTGCAGGCACAGCCACTTGGAACTGAAGACATGGCCAGACACTGCTCAGTTCTAGAACAATAGTGAAAGAAATTCCCAGGTTGGGCAGAGAGGCCAGAGGAGGATCGTTTCTGACATAAGTTCTGGCTGTCATCAGAGACTCCTTGAGGATCTACAGGCGACCTTGGGAGACCTTGGATCAAGACAGTCCTATCTACCTGGAAACCACAGGAGATTCTGGACAGGATTCAAACCAACCAGCACTTCCTAGGATAGTCGTGTAGGCCGTGGGTCTATCCTGAGCCTAGGGGGGCAGGTGGACTCATAGAGAACCAACAGTCCCATGTTGGGACCCCACTGCCCAACTCCTTGGCCTGACTGTGCTCTGGGAGAAGACCAGAACTTAGGAAATGGTTGTCACTCTGTGGAGCACCTTCAGGCCACAAGATGTGTTCTATCACAGGAGGACTTTTCTGCTTAGGACTGAAGGAGCCCCTGACACTGGGTACCCTCCAGGTAGGAGCAGAATCCCATAGGTTGGTTCTGACTGTTCTCCGAGTGTTGGTCCATAACCAGGCAGCCTCAGCTACATCACTTCTTAGGCTTTGTCCTGAGTTCTTCTGGGAAGTTGCAGCTCTCATCAAACCCTTGAAGTCTGGGTTTCTCCTCAGTTCAAATCCCTGTCTGCTCCTCAAAGTCCTTGAAAAGGCAGCTCACCTAGTTGGAGGTCAAAAAATGCTAGGACAAGGTAATGGCCTCCTGATATTGTCTTGAGAGTTTTAGGATTTGATCTGGGTCTGGTGTAGGAATGGACTCCTGCCTCCCTATAGATTCTTATTAATACCTCTACCGATGTCCCGAATACATCTATGGAACACACAGGTTAGAAGCTAGAGCTTGACTCTTGTGCCAAAGACTTTATAGTAGCCTCACAGCTTGACAGTTTTCAACAATGACATTTGGGCTTTACCTGACAACATGAGACAGGGTTTGAAAGAAAGTGGTGATGTAAATGTGACCTCTGGAGATTTCTTCACCCTGGAAACCCCAGAAGAGTTCCTCTAGAAAGGGGACTATTATATATAGCTTAAAGGGAGCCTCCTGAACAAGAATTACTAGCTGATTTACATCAGATTTGGATGCCAATCTCCTTGGGCCTAGGGCCCCACTGGGGAGGAAGTCTCTGGCCCACGGGTGGGCCATAACAAGCCAGGCTGCACCTGTGCTGTTCCCCTTCTCAGCACTGAATCATTAACTCACTAGCAGGAGCCGCAGTGCAGAGCCCTGGAGTGAGAAAAGGCATGTTTCCAAGCGCCAGGGATGGCAAGGTGATTTCTACACACTAATTAAACTGAACAGCCAGGAGGGCTGTTTTTTGTTTTCGTTTTATAGATCAGGAAACAAAGGTATTGAAAAATCTAGTAAGAAAAATAAATAAATAAAATAAAATAAAATAAAAAAGAAAAATCTAATAAGGCACCCACTGTCACAGGGTGAGTCAGCAGTAAACTGGGACCAAGAATTCAAACTCTGTGCCTCCTGGGCTAGCACTGGCTTCTGCCTGGAATCCTGTGGTCTTGGGAAATAATTCCCTCTTTATCCAGAGCAAGAGACCTTTGTGACACTAGTTTCACGAATCTTACCCCAATACGACCTGATCTCTGCTCAACAGCCAAAGGCCTTGTGTTCCTTAGTCTCCCTTCATTCCACCCCTTGGCCATCTCCTGGGTTATCCAGCTCCAACCGGCCTCTTGTAGACTCGCCCATTGGACTTCTCACGGTCCTACACGGTACTACAGCCACCAGAGTGGTCCCTTTTGCCCTTGGCCTTGGCCATGCCAGCAACTTCCCTGCACACTATGGCTCAGAATTATAGCTCTGACTGGGCCTCCCAGGCCTATTTCCCTCCTTACTGCTTCTGTTGTCCACCCGGGTCTCTCTGGCTCAGCAGCTACATCATCCACTCCTACACCTTCTACCTCGTGTCCATTCTCTGCCTGGAAGCCTCTCCCCTCTCAAACCACCAAGACTCTTCAGGAATTCTAGGGCTCTCCCAACTTTTCCAGAATTCCTGTTTTCCCTTCTTCATGATGTCTTTCTATACTCATTAAAGAAAATGATCTCTCCAGCCACCATTTGCCCATTAATTGATCCAAAATTGATTTGCCCTCAACTCTTGCCAAGACCTCAAATTGTGATTTAAGGTGATGTGGTGGGCAGAAGTCTGAAATGGACCCAAGGTTTCCTGATTTCCGCCACCCAGCCCCCCGCCGCCTTGTGTGCACACCCGCTGAATATGATGAATTTGACTCCCATGATTAGGTTACGTTTAATGGCACAGCTGACCTTGAGAAAAGGATATTTATCACAGTGGCCCTAACCTAATCATAGCGGGGACCTCTATGACCACAGGGAACTAGATTCTACCAACAAACAAGAAAGCGCTAGAAGTGGACTATTTTCCCAGAGCCCGCAGACAAGAACCCAGTAGGACTAACACCTGGATTTGAACACTGTGTTATCCTGAGCTGAGAACCCAGGCACGCTGTACCAGACTTCTGATTTATAGAACTGTGAACGAATCAAAGGGCATTGATTGAAGTCAATTATTGACTTCAAGAAGTTGGTAATTTGTTAAGCAGCAGTAGGAAACCAATGCAGGGGAATACTCATTCGGTCTTGTGGGTTTTCCGTGTTCATCCTGGCACCAGTCTTAGCTGAGGGGCTGCAGTCACACTTGTGTTGAAGGCCAACCAAAGATTACAGACTCCCAGCAGGAAGGGGGCCTGGCCCCCTGCTTTCCCTCTGAATCTAATTTAGCTGCAAGTGGGATTGCTTGGTTCCCAGCACTCTGTTGCCTGCTCTGAGGCAAAGATGACCTTGGTCTTCCTGCCCACAGGGGCTTCTAATCTAGTGACTGAATGAGCACATAGTCTAATACAAAGAGAGGAGAAGACGTGGTGCAGAACGCTCAAAGATCAAGAGAATGGAAATCATATCCAATGAAGGAAATAAAAAACTTCATGGAAGAAGTGGTATTTGTCCTGAGCCCTGAAGACTGAGTGGGACTTTACCTTAAGGATGGAAGTAAGAGGGACACCTGGGTGGCTCAGTGGCTGAGCATCTGCCTTTGGCTCAGGGCGTGATCGTAAGGTCCGGGATCAAGTTCCGCATCAGGCTCCTTGCGGGGAGACTACTTCTCTCTCTGCCTGTGTCTCTGCCTCTCTCTCTCTCTCTGTCTCTCTGTCTCTCATGAATAAATAAATAAAATCTTTTTAAAAAGGATGGAAGTAAGAAATTAAACCTGAATCTTAGAGAAACTGTGCTGGACACTGGTTAGGACAGAAATAGTATTCTGGATCTACAATGCGAAGGCTCTTGAATCACTGTGAGTCGGGTGGGGGGGGTATTTGATGATAAATGAGGGCCGTGGGAAGTGTGGAGCCTAGGGTGGGATAGAATCAAGGCGGACTGAGTGTGTAGGATAGATTAAAATAGAGGCAGGTAGGAGACAGGGATTACTGGTAGACCATGAAAGAAGAGTAGGCGAAAGGTAACCGGAGCCTGCACCGTGGCTCTGGAAGTAGGAACAGAAGGAAGGAGAAGAACTAACGGTCACTGGGAAGGTACAACTTCCACTGACCAAGCCACAGAATGAACACAGCGTCCGGCACAGGTCCGTCCACCCGTCCACCCAGTGGCCCCGCCTGCCCCCACTCATTCCAGTACTGCAGATGTGCTCCACATCTGCTCTCGCCAAGAGTCTGTATGAGGTGCTGCCCACAAGGCAAAGCGTCACTACATTCCAGGAGATAAGGATGGCTGCGGTACCAGGGTTAAAGGGCGAGTCCTATACGAGGAGCATGGCCGGTGAACCACAGACTCAGGAGGGACAAAGAGGGCACCCAGTGGCAGCCCCCGTCTTCAGGAAAGAGTGAATGACACAGAGTCATTGTTTTGCTTATGGCATAAAAATAAAAATCAAAAAATCAAAAGGAGAGGGTGTTGCGCATTTCTCCTCTAAACTACCAACAAAACTTCATCTCATCCCAGTGGACACACACACACACAGACACACACACGCACACTCAGACGGGGCCTGCTGACTCATGCCTGTATGACTTTCACAATGACAAACAGAGCAACAGTTATTCCTGCAAATGCTTAGTTGGGTTGGCCTAGAAGACAAATTGGTAGCCATAAAATAGTCCTTTGAGCCATCCCTTAGACACTGGTCTCCTTCGCCTCCCTCCCTGACTGGCCACGCTATGGTTGTTATCGTGATTTTATAGGGTAAGAGACATACAACATCGTTTTTGTTCAACCACCGCCAGACCAGTCAAGGGCAGACCAGGCCAACAGGGCTCTTCCTCCTTCCCCCTCGGTTCTGGGTATGCACACATCTTCCACCCTTACTTTAAAGGCAGACAATTTGTTTTTATCATTTGCCAACACAGCTGAGGATGATTATTAATTAATCAAAAACACTGACTTTTAACTTCCCACGCTCTCTCCAGAGATGCTCCAGTGACAGCTTGCATCTGGACTTCAGAGCTGTTTAGATAGAAGTGGGCACCATGCAGCAAAGACTTGGGTTGTTTTTTTTTTTTTTCTGGTTTATTCTTTTTAAAACCCAGCTCTAGCTTAATCCCATTTAGCCAGTAAACTTGATTTTAAGGTGGTCTCATTTTGTGGGGTTTCTGTTGGTCTTTTTTACACAGCTTCCTTTGAAACCAGAAATGCTGTGTCAGGGTTTCACAAAAAGGAAAAGAAGTTCGGAGCACATTTTCTGCTCATCAAAAGCTCGCTCTGGAGCACCCCAGCATGCCTGTTCCCATGAATAATGAAACACCATTGTCTTCCTCCGCTTGCAGTCTTCTGTTTGGCTGGCACCTGCCAGATTCAAGGTCTCAGCCATGAGGACCTAACCACTTCTCGGTGCCAGCTCGCAACGTTGCGTTTGAAATACGACAACCAAGGCTTATCTGATTTGGTTGGCTGAGGTTTAAGCAACTGGGCCCTTTTTCCTCCTTCTAAGATGGTGCTGCTGGGCAGCCCATCCACCCCTCTGTGCTTCAGCTTTGTGGCTCTACGGTGGTTTTCTGCGAAAAAAGAAAGGGGAGGCCGAAGATAGCTTGCCTCAAGTTACACATCAAAGCCCAACGGCTACCCCAAAAGGGAGAGGAGGTTGCGGTGCTGGCTTTACCACTTGGCAGAGGCTAGAATAAAAACTCCAGGGCCTTAGGGGCTACGCAGACTGATAAAAAAAGGTTCTAAGCCAAACCAAGTTTAGGAGGAGAGGCTACGCTCCTCTTCCATTAGGTGAGGACCACATCTTGAGAATCTCAAAGGCCTGGAAAGGGTGTGCTGCGCTGTAAGCTCTGCAAGTTTCCCCAAACTTGGGGAAAGCCTCCTGTGAAATGTGGAGCAAGCCTCCCAGGCCAGAGCACGCTCCGGGGGCCTGTCACTTCCCTTCCCCGCCCTCAGTGATGGATGTTGGTCCCTGAGGTCCCCTGACTTCCTTAAGACAGCTCCTGGGAGCGGCCTGGCCAGTGCTCAAACCAGCCGGGCCTTTGTTTCTTCTCTTTGCCCTCCCGCCACCTGCCTTGTTTTCCTTGTCATTGCTCATTAGCATCCCCACTGGAGGCGTGCGAGGGAAATAAAAGGAGATAAAAACCCGGGCCTGTCACAGTCCATTTGCTTCTTGTCCGCAGTTCTGGTAAAAGGCAGAAGAGGAAGCTATTGGTCAAGATAAGAGTTTAGATAAGGTTTAGGGATTATCTGCAAAATTCATTTATTCGCGGTTACCCTCCAATCAGCTGAGGATCATGGGGAGGGGGGGGTCATTATCATGCATTTTGTTTTAAGGTAAGAACAAAATTCTCCAGTTATTTCTAAGAGCTGGTCCGAAGAATTTGACGAGACAAAACTAGTATAGCTACTTTATACCTTGGTGACACAAAACTAGCATAGCAACGAAGTATCCACCCCATTCTGTAACTCTGAAGCCAGCTGCCTCTGAAAGTGGAGGATTTCCTATCTCTAGCGAGGGAGGGAAAGAATTTAACTCATTCTCGGGGTTAATGGGGGTCCCCCGGACAGCTCTGCAGTTCTTCGGAATGGCTGGGAAGAAGCAAATTGAATAGATAAGTTAGGGTCTTTGATTACAGGGAATAGAAAACAACTGAAACTAATTTAAGTCAGAAAGGTCAATTGATTGTAGAGATTCCGCAGGGGGATCTCATGGGACTCAGTGGCCAGGCCTCCTCAAAGTACCAGGGCTGAGGCCTGGAAGGAGGCTTCAGGACTCCTGGTCCACCCCTCCACCTTAAAAAAAAGCAAAACCTCTCCATCCTTTTCCATCCTCTCATTTATACCCCAGCCCTCCCTCCTGTCATAGTCCTCCCAGGCTTCCCAATCTCAACTTTCACTGGACCAGCCACAAACAAACAGAGGTCACTCTCTTTCGGAACTAGTTAAAATTTTTGGAGAGAGAGAGTGTCAGATTGGCCCAGCTAGGGTCAAGTGTCCTCATCTGGCCCAATCAGCTCTGATGGGAGGCTGGGGTCAGGAGAACAATTATGGCTGCTGCTCAGAAGGAGCTAGAAAGTGGATGGGGGATGGAGTAGGAGCGCTGAGTATTTATTAACCCAACAAAAGAGAAGGGACATGGTACCTGTTCCTTCCCATGCTCACAATTTGGAGACAAAACCTGCACATTGTAGAAGTCAGACCATTGGGGGATCCCTGGGTGGCTCAGCGGTTTAGTGCCACCTTCGGCCCAGGGCGTGATGCTGGAGACCCGGGATCGAGTCCCACATCGGGCTCCCCGCGTGGAGCCTGCTTCTCCTCTGCCTGTGTCTCTGCCTCTCTCTCTCTGTGTCGCTCATGAATAAATAAATAAATGAAATCTTTAAAAAAATAAATAAAAATAAATAAAATAAAAGTATCATTAAAAAAAAAAAAAAGAAGACAGACCATTAAAATCATTTAGTGCCGATGACTGGGAGGATAAAAAGCCCGATTAGAATGAACTCCCAGGAAACAACCGAAATGGGTCATCTTCAGTAGAATAAATACATTAAGGATGTGCATAGAATGGGACCCACAACACAGCAGTGAAAATTAATGAGCTACAGCTACATACTTCAGTATGGATGGATCTCAAAAGTATAATGATGCATGAAAAAAGCAAGTCACAGAAAAATATATACCAGATGATTTTACTTATGTGAGGTTCAAAAACATGCAAAATTGAACAACATACTATGTCGAGTAACAGATGTATATGTACACTCTACAGAGGAGCAAGAGATGAGGGAGTGAACTCAGGACAGCGGTTACCTGTGAGGGGGCGAATGAGAGGAGGGCAGCCGAGCGCTTCAAAAGGGCTGATCACATTCTATTTCCTTTTTTTTATTATTATTTTATATTTTGTTATTGGTGTTCAATTTGCCAACATATAGAATAACACCCAGTGCTCATCCCATCAAGTGCCCCCCTCAGTGCCCGTCACCCATCACCCCCACCCCCTGCCCACCACCCCTAGTTCGTTTCCCAGAGTTAGGAGTCTTTCATGTTCTGTCTCCCTCTCTGATATTTCCCACTCATTTTTTCTCCTTTCTCCTTTTATTCCCTTTCACTATTTTTTATATTCCCCAAATGAATGAGAACATATAATGTCTGTCCTCCGATTGGCTTATTTCACTCCGCATAATACCCTCCAGTTCCATCTACGTCGAAGCAAATGGTGGGTATTTGTCGTTTCTACACATTCTATTTCTTAAGCTGGCCGGGGGATTTGACGGCACGCATTTTATTATGACTTAATCTACACTTATTTCCCTTTTTCGTTTATGTTATATATTTTGGAATTTAGGAAAATATAAGCCAACACCATTGAGCAAGAGTTCTAAGGAAGCCATGTCCCTGTGTTGGGTGATGGCCAACGGTATTGTGCACGTGTGGTCAGGGAAGGACAATGAGTAATTCTGTTTGTCAAATGATTCTCTGGTTTCTGTCCGTGTGACAGCCACCCTGACAAGGGAAGTGTCTGGGGTGCCTGTCAGCACTGCAGGCTGAGAATGCCGGAGGTGCAGACTTGCTTTTCTCAGGTCCTTCGGCCTGGTGTCAAGCTACAACGGGTGTTCATCAACATGCCCAGCCCAGGCATCCTAACTCCATCCAAGAGAGCCACCTGGGCAGCCTGGGTGGCCCAGTGGTTAAGCATCACCTTCGGCCCAGGGTGTGATCCTGGGGTCCCGGGATCAAGTCCCACGTTAGGCTTCCTGCATGGAGCCTGCTTCTCCCTCTACCTGTGTCTCTGCTTCTCTCTCTGTGTCTATCATGAATAAATAAATAAAATTAAAAAAAAAAAGAGAGAGAGAGAGAGCCACCTAACTGCCAAGCATTGCCATCAGAACACAATACAGGCCGAGGGTTTCACAAAAGCCTAGATACGAACTACCACATGGCCCAGCAAGTCTACTCCTGGCGTGTGTCCAGAATTGAAAGCAGGGACTCGAGCAGGTGCTTGCGCACCAATGCTCATAGAGGTATTATTCACAATAGCCAAATGTGGAAACAACCCAAGCGTCCATCAACACGTGATGGATAAACAAAAATGGTACGTCCATACAGAGGAGTACTATCCAGCCGTAAAGAGGACCGAGGTTCTGACCCTTGTTCTCTGAAAACATTATACTTAGTGAAATAAGCCAGACAAGGAAGGGTAAACATTATACCACTCCGCTTGGGTAAGATTCCTAGAGTAGGCGAATTCATAAACATAGGAAGTGAATGGTGGTCACCGAAGGCTAGGAGGAGAGGGAAGAGGAAGTTATGGTTTAGTGGGACTAGAGTTTTTGTTGGGGATGACGAAGTTGTTTTGGGTCTAGCTGGCGCGGTGGTTGCACAACACTGCGAATATATTTAATGCCACCAAATTGCATATTCGCAATTGGTTAAAATGAGACATATCATGCTATGCATATCTCACCAGAATTAGAAGGAAACACAAATGCAGAGCTCCAGAGAGGACACATATCTGGGGGAAATGATGCCGGCGAGAGGTAGAAAAGTTTAGAGCATCCTTTTCCCTCTTTGAGATTCCTTTCTAAATGATCTTTGCCGATTCCCGGCAGAGAATGGAAATGTCCATTGATTTCCAATCCAGTCCTGTAGCCTAGGGCCATCATTTCCAGCCATATGTTCAATGCAACAAAACGAGAAAGTATGTGTGCCCCATGGAGTGTGATGTCGTGGGGTCTTGTCTTTGCTGCAAAGGAGTCCATGGGTACAGGGCTAAGCAAGCCCCCTGACCTTCCACCTGCCTGGGTGTTAGAGGGAGGCCACGGGGTCGGGGGAGAGGCCCTAACAGTGGAGGCCTACTGACTTCAAAAGTGTGGCGAGCAACTGGAGCCCCCCGTGTTCCCAACTAGTGAATCCTGAGTTTGGTGGCTGGTTGATGTTCAGTGTTTCAGAGGATGAGAAGGAGAAGGAAAAATGTGTGTGGTCCAGTGCATCTGGTATTTTCTTTTAGTTTGCTGAGACCAAACGGTGGCCTGAGACATGGAGAATATCCTGCTTTAAAAAAAAGAAAAGAAAAGAAAAAGGCGAAGATCATCCTCTGGTCCACAGAATGGTGACTGGGTAGGTTAGGAGCTGGGCTGTAAGTCACAATGTACAGCTGGGGTTGGGCCAAAGCCAGAGAGGGATCCACGGAGAGAACCAGGACACGGATGCAGTGGGCCTTACCTAGGGGCCTTGGGCACTGTTGCCTTTGGGTTCCCTCCCACCATAATAATTTTGATATAAAAATTATTCTAATACAACTTTAACTATTTCAATATTTTTATCTCTTTTAAGGAAAATTGAATTGATTTTTTTTTTTCATGTACCCTCCAGAAGTCCAATTCCGTGGCCCAGTCGAGTCCTGTCCCCACACCACCAGGACTGTGGCCAGTGGACGCCTTGATGCTGAGTCGTGTGACACACACGTGCCGGGTCGCTCCTGCATCCAGAACCCCCAGGCCTGTGTGAATGAACGCCCAGCCCAGCAGGCCATCTTCCCCGGGATGGTGGTTTTCTACTCTGCACTCCTGGTGTGGAGCTGGGAAATGCATTTGAACGAGACCCCCTATCACAATGTAATTGATTGTTACGGGCCCTAAAATTTCATTATTATTTTTTCTGATATGAAAACAAAATTCAAACAGTGTCATAGCCCCCTGCAAGCGTCTCTCCTAGCACTGGGCCTACTGTGCGTAACCTGGGCGGGACTGGGACGGCCTGTCTTATCTTTGTTGTCCTGGAGCAGGCGGGGATTTTCAGGTCATCTTGTGCCACCTCCCAGGCAGGCAGGAATCCCACTAAGGGAGCCTTGAGATGGGATCAGGAAGAGTCTGCCTCCAGGCATGAGATCCGAGCAGCCTCTCTCTACAAATAAGCAAGTTTTTGATGCTGAACTCCAGTGAAAACCTGCAGCCCTGTGATTTTTCACCAACTGCTCTAATTTCTGTCCAACTGGACCCCCACAGGAGCAAGTCTTAAGACTAATTTTAAATATTTGAAGGCAACTCCTTTGTGTCACTGCTGTGCCTCAGCTCAAGTTCTGTGCCCCACATTAAGCACCCACGATCCTGTGTGATAGGGTTGGTGCCCCGCTCACCGGCCAGATGCCCTCCTCTGCACAAGGCCAATGGCCCCGGACGGGGTCTGATCTGAGGGCACCCGTTTTCCTCTGCTGCGACATCACCTTCTACCAGGATCACTTAGGAGACAAATCCCCAGCTGCCATGCACTCACCCGTGATGGGTCAAACCCCACAGTTCTTTGTTCCCCCCCAAAATGAAGGTAAGCCAACCTCTCCAAGTCTCTACCCAAGCCACTCAAGATCTTGTCAGCGTGGAGACATAGTGCGTCCTCTTTGACTTAGCTCACGATGCTCAAGTCAAGATTCTTATTCTGTCATTGAGGACAGAGGTGGTCCTTTCCATGCGTGCCTATCCACGGATTTGGTGGGCACGCTTTTCTCGTCTTCATCCTGACGTGACAGGGGCCAACAATTCTATTTTCACATTTATCAACAGTTTTTTAACCCGTTAACAAAAGTTGAGTCTGGACCCTTGACATGGTTGAAACCAAAAAAAATTTCCATTTTGGATTTGTGAACGATTTTTACATTCTGGGGGAGAAGGACATTAGCCCTTGGACTTAAGAGGTTTTTTTGTGTGTTTTTTTTTTTTTTTTTTTTTTTGGTTTTAAGATTTTTAAATTTATTTGAGAGAGAGAGAGAAAGCACACGAGCAGGGTCTGGGTCAGAGGGAGAAGCAGAGAGAATCTCGAGCAGACTCCCCGCTGAGCCGGGGGCCCTACGTGGGGCCGGGTCCAGGACCCTGAGATCATGACTGAAGCCGAAAGCAAGAGTTAGTGGCCAAACCACGTGAACCACCCAGGCACCCCTGGAAGGAACTCTTTCAATGAGGGTTTTCTTTTTTAAAGATTTATTTATTTTAGAGAGAGCTCAAGCACAAGCAGGGGGAGGAGCAGAGGGAGAAGGAGAGAGAGAGAATCTCAAGCACACTCTACACTGAGCACGGAGCCACACTCGGGGCTCAACCCCACAACCCTAAGGTCATGACCTGAGCTGAAATCAAGAGTCAGATGCTTAACTGGCTGAGCCACCCAGGAGCCCTGAGGGTTTTCTTTTCTAAAAAGGCATCAGGAGGACGCCTGGGTGGCTCAGTAGCTGGGCACCTGCCTTTGGCTCAGGGTGAGATCCTGGATCCTGGGATCGAGTCCTGCACTGGGCTCCCTGCAAGGAGCCTTTTCTCCCTCTGCCTGTGTCTCTGCCTCTCTCATGAATAAATAAATGAAATCTTAAAAAATAATAATGATAAAATGAAATAAGACATCAGGTACAAAGCTACATGTTTCGGGGCAAGGTTGTACTCCCAGGGAGTCCCTGGAAGACAAGAGGGGGGCTGGGGCAGTGATGGGTTCCTCGGGAAAGGGCACCTAAAGGGCTTGGGGAACAGGACACCCAGGGTGCACACGAGCTCCCTGCCAGTGGGCAGCCCCTGAGGGGCTCAGCCTCGAGAGGACAGCTCTCCGGTGCCACGGATTTAGCGTTCGGTGTTTCATATGAGCATTTGAGTCACATGCTTTGGGTGTGGATTCGCACCTGGGCTCCTCAGCCGGCCCAGGGCTTCTCTAGCTACCTCGTTATCCTCCTACCCACGACGTCTTTATTTGCTGTGGATTTTTTGTTTTTGTTTTTAATCGCAAAAACATTCTGTGCTCCTCACGGACCGCTAAGTGATGCGCGTGCAGATCGGAAAACATTTTGCCCGACGTCATGTTAAAATCAAGCTGCACCAGGCCTGTGGCGTTTGCCAGTTGTCTCGGGCAGCGCGGCCCCTGTCGGCTTGCCGTGCCACCTGCCCTGTCGTCCGCCTCTCCCCGGTCTAGACGGTGGGCCGAGCTCCCCACGCGTGGGCGCCAGCGGAGTGGAGGTACCCCCACTGGTAAGAGACTCACATTTGCTCCCAATTCCTCGAGGCAGAGTCGTCACCTCGCAGTAGTACTGGGGGGCCGGCCGAGGACTTGATGACGGGAAATGGAAATCGCATTTGGAGGAATATTTTCTTAGTGTACGTGGTAAAATGTTGGCTTTTAGATTTCCGTCACAGCAGGTCGGAGAGAGCTGTGTCTTTCACCTGCCTGATTTCCTCGTCCGCTTCTTTAGGAAGCAGCACCCCAGTTTTCTTTGGGGGAACCACTCCTCCCCCCATACGTTTTGCCCTCGTGGATTGTGAAGGGCTACCCCCAGCTCCTGGCTCCAGGACCAAGCCCAGGCCTAGATAACAAGGGTGACCTCAGACAGGGTCACGGAGTCCAGCGGGCCAGCCCTGGTCAACCCCGGGGGCTATTGCCTGTGCTATCAGGGAAGAAGGGCTCTCCACCTGCAGGACGGCTCCACGGAGGAAGTCAGCCTGAGCTCAGGTGACTACCTTTGTCCCCAGGCAGGACAATGCCAGGCCAAGAGAGGGAGAGACCTAGTTCTCTTACAGGAGCCCAGCTAGCCCTCAAGCTGTCCCTGGCCTTCGCTGCCTAAGCCAGTTCGAATGGAGTTCCTGTCACTGGCAACTAAGAGGCCAGAATAAGGTTATCCTTTTAGCAACGGCACTAAAAAGGATCTCCCTGGAAGAAAGAACTGGCTTGAGGGACCCATGGGTGGCTCAGCGGCTGAGCACCTGCCTTCGGCCCAGGGCGTGATCCTGGAGTCCCGGGATCGAGTCCCACATGGGGCTCCCTGCATGGAGCCTGCCTCTCCTTCTGCCTGTCTCTCCCTCTGTCTCTCACGAATAAATAAATAAATAAAATAAAATAAAAAAAGAAATAACTGGCATGGTAGTTTTGTGTATCCTATATAGAACTGATGGGATTATTAGATATACGAACACGAGTGACAGTGTTCAAAGGAGGCTGCTCTGAATGATTGTGCAAGCACTATTTGAGGACTTTAAGCTGATGCAAGAAAAAAAATAAAAAAAAAAAAGCTGATGCAAGGTTTCTAATGCTCAAGCAGCAATTGGGCAAGGTCAAGTGCAGGGAGAAAGGGTTCCCACGTAGTATCTAGATCATCAGGAGAACATCTCCAGTGGTCGAGTGTATAGCAAGTGAAGGCGATCAGTAACCCTATCAACGCCTTGGCTCGACCACACAATGCAGGAGGCACAGAGGGGCAGTCCAGCAGGCTGGCCCCACTGACACTGAATTGCAGTTGCACAGAGCGGGCCGTCCGCTAACAGCTGGGCACTGGCTTGATCTGGGCCGGGAGGCCAATGCCACCCTTCCTTCACCTGTCATTGATTTTTCCCCCTAATCTCCTCTCCAGGAGCCTTTTTTGGGGGTGCGGGGGTGTAAGTTTGATGTTGTTCTTAAGTCTTTGTCGACTGACAGGGGTGACCCAAGCCTCAGACCAAGAGGTGGGGAAGCCCACATACTAATTCCAGATCCTGAGTCCCTGTGTTGCCTCGAAAAAGCCACGTGACCTCCTGGTCTCAGTTTCCCTGTCTGCAAAATAAGGCTCGTAATCCAAACTTCGATGCCTCGCCGGACTGCTGTGTGCATTAATTATTGTTTACAGTGCAGGTGGAAGTTGAGCTGTGTTAATTATTATTATCATTTCTGGGTCTTCCAGCGAAGTTTAAGCCCAGCCCTTGCCTTCCCGGTAGTTCCTGAGATCTGACAAGGCACAGCCCGAGGCCCTGAGCAGGGCCATAAATCAAGGCTAATCAGTAGACCGGGCATAGCTCACTGCAAAGGACCGGCCCTAAGAGGCCCTGCTGGCCACGGGCCTTCGGTTCTGGGGTTCCGGGGCAGCCCAGAGGCCCACAGGCTGCAGTTAGGGCCCTCGCTGTAACAGAGCAAGGCTGTGAAGCTGTTGCCGTGCTCCTGTCCCTTGCCTCTTTGTGTACCTGCCATTTAATAGACTAAGAAGTCTGAAGATCAATAAGAGGAGCTCACCCTGTCATTAGACGGGGCCCTAAATTGCCAGTTACAGGTCGAGAAGCTTCAGGAGTATTGTGATCACTCACGAAGAAAGATGACTAATCGCTTTCCTCTGGTCACTTATTTGGTTTATGACTTCGGTTTCTACTCTCTAAGTACAACAGTTATCAGATTTCCATGTAAGCAGGTGGCTGACAGGCTCTGCCCCGTGTCCCCCCCACCCCCGCCCCCCCAGGCCACAGTGCTTCCTTGCACTTTCCCCCACCGTCATGTGAAGTCTAGGAGACAGGTGGAGGGGAGAAGGCTCACCCTCAGCCCTACAAAGCCCGGGGCGAGGTGGATAAGGCTTTCCGGCAGGTGTGGCTCTCGGGCCCCCTGCAGGACCCCAGGAGCCAGAGAAACCACCCCCAAGGATGCAGACGTCCTGAGGAGCAGGGGGGGCATCCGCGTTCTATGGAAGGCCTGAAACCCGAGGCCCAGGGCCCAGGTGCGACCTATTTCCTGTGTCAGCTCACTGGACCCGGGCTGGGGGTGGGGCAGGAGCCATCTGAGTTCAGGGAACTCCTGGGGTGTCCTGCAGGGCACCGTCCTTAGCCACCCAGGCCCTCAGGAGGCTGCTCAGGGGCCTGTCCTGTCCCTGCCTGCGTCCCTGCAGGCTTGACATCCCTTATCAAGGAGCCTCCAGCCGCCTCTCCTTGCCCTGAGTCCTACTGTCTCCAGGCCCCACTGAGCCCTGGCCATGAACCCCCTCCACCCCCACTCTTCACCTCCCGTGGCCCTCACTTTCCCCGGCCAGGCCTCCCCCCCTACCCCCCGGCAAACTGGCAGGCCCTGCCCGGCTCTTGTCTGCTCAGCAGCAGCAGCAGACGGCGGGTGGCAGCCAGTGCCAGTTAACTAATTAATGATTGTAAAGCACTTTGAAAACATAAAGAACTAGATAAATGCCAGGTATTATTGTTCTTCATGGCGAGGAGGCTGTTTAGTCATCCTTTGCCGTGAACTCAGCTCGCTGCCCCCACGGAGCCGCAGGCTGCTGTGTGAACTAGGATGAGAAGGCTCCTCCTCCCTGCAGGCGCTGTTTCACACTGACTCAGTGACCAAGGTGAAGGGCAGGGCCAGGAAGCCTCTCCTCCTCCCCACCTGCTCTCGAAGCACTGCCTGCTCTGCGGCTGGCTCGGGCTGGCGCTTACCGAAAGCCGGGCCCGAAACTGCCTCTCCGGTTCCCATTCACCT
Source organism: Vulpes lagopus (assembly GCF_018345385.1). Classification (NCBI taxonomy): domain Eukaryota; kingdom Metazoa; phylum Chordata; class Mammalia; order Carnivora; family Canidae; genus Vulpes; species Vulpes lagopus. The sequence continues at coordinate 9,441,241 of NC_054824.1, forward strand.
GTTCAGCGAGTTCGCTGAAGTCTGAGCTCTTGATGGTGGTGATTAGCCCGTCCCCATCCGAGCACAGGATGGAGCCCAGAGCGGAGCCCCACTTTCCATTTAGCGGACGGACTCACTCACACACCTGATCGTATCTCTCTCACATGTTTTCAGGGCTGAATTTTTTTTTTCTTTCTTTCTTTCTTTTTTTTTTTTTTCCTAAATGCTTCTGTGCACATTTGCTGATGTGCGAGAGTAGCTCTGCCGGCTGGGCGTTATCTTCCCCATTTTACAGATGGGAAGCCTGAGGCCCGGGGACAGGGGAGGCCTGGCATGAGGGGTGGCCGGAATCCGGGGAGGGGCCCAGGGCACCCCGGCTCTCCCTCGGATGCGTGGGGTGACGGTGACAGACTCTGGACAGCCGACAGGACGTGCAAGGGAAGGCGCAAGAGGCCCCACGATGCTCAGGCCAGGCCGCCTCTCTCAGGTCCCACGCGGCCCAGGCGCTGGCTGCACCCAGGTCTCTGCCCTGCCCGCGGCTCGGGGTCCCAGAACCCGGCATCCTGTGGAACGTGAAGGCTAGAGACACCTCAGAATCCAGCCCCCCATGAGCCAACTACCGTCCAGGGGCGCCCAGTTACTCCCCCGCCATGGGGAGCCCGTCGAGAGGAGGGGCTCGAGGCCTCCTGTCCCCCGAAGCCCCGGCTCCACTTCTCTGCAGCCGGGCGCTGCCACTCCGGGGGGTGTCACCGTCTTGGGGCTTGTCCGTGTTTCCCGAAGCTTCCTTTTGAAATAAATGATGAAAGTAGCCAGGAAACAGAGGACCTGCCGCGTGTGCGTGAGGGTGAGCGTGCGGGCCGGGTGCGGTGCCCTGGCTTCTTCCCCAGACACGCGGCTCCTCCCTGTGTCGACAGGTATCCCCGCAGCGGAGGCCTGTGTGGGGGCTCCCTCCACCCCCCCGGCCGCTAGGCCAAAACACCACAGCCAGGGGAGCCTCTGAACAACAGAAACAACACGCTCCGGAGGCTGGGAGTCCTCCCCCCGGGCGCCAGCGTGGCCGGGGGAGGTCCCTCTTCCAGTCTGCAGACTTGTCGTGTCCTCTCGTGGCGGGGGACGGGGCAAGGGAGACCTGGGGGGGTCTCTTTTATGAGAGCAGGGGGGCTTCACTCTCGTGACCTCGACACCTCCCAGGACCACCCGGATGGCACCATATTGAGCTTTAGGATTTCCACACGTGAATTTTGGGGGGCGCACGAACATTCAAACCATCACACTGGTTATCGTCTCCCATTTTAGTCCCCAAGGAGCAGGCATTTCAATAGACGCCCAGCTTGGCTGTAGCTCTAAGCCATCAAAGATTGGGGGGCGGGGGGGCTGGGGGTGGAAGGGGTGGTTGATCTGAACTACAGCCTGGGGGAGCAGCCTCCCCTGGCAGGGGCCCCGGCTGCTGCGAGGACAGCAGCCTCAGAAATCATTTCAAGGGCTCTTCAGTGACCATGAGATCCAGCTACCACCACATGCGGTACATGCTCTTGACCAAGCTCTGTGGCCTAGCACCGTGGCCTAAGGTGCTGTGGGGTTTCTTTTTATTAAGTAGTGAGTTTATTATGTAGGTTGAAAAAAGAATTTTTTTTCTTTAAATTGCAGCTTCAAAATACATCAAAGTTCAAATATGCAGCAAGAGTGCAGTCCTGGGCCCTGCACCAAGCCTCCGTGCCCCCTTCTCCGCTCGGAGCTGCTGCCACTGGGGCCACGGCCCTGTCTGCGGAGGGAGGTGGACCCTGCCCGCAGATCTACTTCTCTTCACTTGCTTTTGAGCAGGTGCTTGATCCTGAAGAGTTCTGGAGAGTCTGGAGGGAGCCGAGGAGAAGAGGATCCGGGGGGGGGGGGGGGGGGGAGGGGGACACCGCTGGCCACTGCGGCAGTAAGAGTAAGACACGCCTGTCGAAGTGGAAAGTTAGGCAAACACGTCCCAGAGAAACCAGCACCCCCTTTGGCATTTTTCAGCCTGAGCCTACCATAATCACATGGCTGAGTGATTTTTAAAAATAAAAAAGAGGGGCAGCCTGGTTGGCTCAGTGATTTAGCGCCACCTTCGGCCCAGGGCGTGATCCTGGAGACCCGGGATCGAGTCCCACGTCGGGCTCCCTGCATGGAGCCTGCTTCTCCCTCTGCCTGTGTCTCTGCCTCTCTCTCTCTCTCTCTCTCTCTCTCTGTCTCTCTCATGAATAAATAAATAAAATTAAAAAAAATAAAAAGGAAAGAAAGAAAATTAGCTTCTCAATCATCACCGATCACAGCATCCCACCCTTCTCTTCTCAGCAGAGCTCCCTGGGTCGAGCACCTCCAGTGTGCCAGGCGCTGTTGTGTACAGTCTCTCATTCAAGCCTCGTAGCTCAGTTTCACAGAGGGGGAGACTAAGGCACAGATGGGTTCGGGGCTCCCCCGGGGACCTATGCCCGAATGGAGAGCTGGGCTTTGAGTTGCATCCTCCTGTCTCCAATGCCCAGACTTGTCATCTTCCTCATATGTAGACACCATAATCCCATTTATTATTTTTTTTAAGATTTTATTTATTTATTCATGAGAGACGCAGAGAGAGAGAGCGAGAGAGGCAGAGACCCAGGCAGAGGGAGAAGCAGGCTCCATGTGGGGAGCCTGACGTGGGACTTGATCCCAGGACCCCAGGATCAGGCCCTGGGCCAAAGGCAGACGCTCAGCCGCTGAGCCACCCAGGCTGCCCCCATAATCCATCTAAATCTCTCTCATCACAGCAGCCCGGGCAGTCTAAGGGCTGAATGGAAAGTGAGAATGTTCCAGGGCCTCTCATACTCCTGAAGGAATTGCCCCACAGGTGAGGAAGGCAGGCTGGTTGAGTCACCCGATGGAGGCTCTCCTGCCAGGGACAATGGTCTTGGTGAAAGAAGGAAGCTCACCGGAGGACTTTGCTGCAGGATCTGGGGCGGGGGGGGGGGGGGGGTTGTGGGGGGGCGTCTGTGTGTGTAACCCCCACATTCAGGGCAGAGAAAGCCAGGCTTTCCCAGCAGGTCAGCGGGCCTCTGATTTGGACCCCCCAATGTGATTTCCGCTTCCAGCAAAATCCTCTTAGGGCCAATGCTTTGATCAGCCTAACTGCACAAGAAGAAAGGCTTAGGTGCCGGGAGAAAGGGATTCCTGGAATCGCAGCCACGCGTTGGAAAGGTTTTGTGCAGGCTGCAGTGGGTGCCTCCCTGGCCAACCCGCACCCAACCACACGGTGGCCACGTACTTCTGTCAACGGGAAATGCTCCACGACCTATGTTAAGAATTTTGGAGTCTGGTCGGAGGGTTGGGCCTATTTCCCACCTACTTCAGCAGCACAACCCCCCTCTCCTCTGGAGCCACTCTGGCGGATGTCACTGGCTGAGAGCTAGAGAGAGGAACCGGGCACCACCTTCCACACCTTTCGCCTGACCATCCCAAAGCCCCCATGGACACAGATTAGTCCTTGCGGCACCTGCCCTTGGTAGGTGAGTGCCATTACCCCGTTTTTATAGATCGGGGCACGGCGGCACATGGGGCTCATACATGACCTTTCTCAGGTGGCAGGGATGGATCGTGGGCCAGGCCTGCCTCTGAAGCGAGACCACAGCCCAGTGAAGCCAGGCTCAGCGAGTGGGAGTCAGGCCCTTGTCGCCGGGCCGCCCTTCCCTCCCCAGGACACGTGTTCCCCTGCATATACTGGCTGTGGCTACTAGCTGCGAGAGGGGGTTTTAAGAAGTGTCTCAAAGATTCAAGAAACCAAAGGGAGGGGGGGTGTGTGGTGAGGGGCAGAAGAGAAAGAGAATGAAAAGCAATAAATAGCGCAGAAGGAGGTTAGAGGTTCTCTCTGACTTCCTGTAAGTACAATCCTACCAGCCACATGTGAGAGAAACCAAATGTCATGTAAAGCAGTGAAATTGTCACCCCCAGGAGGTGGGGCTTGTAGGCAAAAGGTCAGAATAATCCCTTCTCTAGCAAAGCAGAAGTCCCAACGCTATTTTTAGAAACTCCTAGAATTTGCCGCCTATTTTTAGAAGCTCCTAGAATTTGCCACCTCAACGTGACATGAGAAGCACCCAAGATTTACAGGTCGTCACCCTGCAGTGCAACGTCACACCTCTCTCCACCTGGGCTGATGGGTTTCTGAGAAGTGTCTAGAGAACAGGTGGCAGTCAAGGGAATCACACCTTAGGCACCCTGGGGTTCCTGACGGTCAGGGGCCTGCATAGGAAATCAAGGCAGACGGTCACCCCCCACCTGTGCAGCTGTGGCCCAGCCTCGTGGTCAGGAGTGCAGGCTCTGAAGTCCCACTGTCGCCCCTGCCAGCTGGGTCCCCCGTGCCAGCAGCTTGAGCTCCGGTTTCCTAATTGTCAATTAGAGCTAGTCGTGGCCTCCCTCGGGGTAGGGGTAGGGTGGGTGGGGGGTGGCAGTCATAAGAGCTCCCTGTGGTGCTCCCAGTCCCCAATGAGCACTCAATGAACGGCATCTATCGTCACATGCTGAAATTTTGCATATTGGTTTTTCTTTACTGAAAGGATATCGCTTCTATGGGGCACCTGGGTGACTCAGTCGGTTGAGTGTCTGACTCTTGATTTCAGCTCAGGTCATGATCTCAGGGTCGTGAGGTGGAGCCCGGTGGCACCCAGTGGGGAGGCTGCTGAGGGGTCTCTCTCCCTCTGCCCATCCCCTGGCTCGTGCTCTTTCTCTGTCTTCTAAAAAATAGAGAAATCTTTAAAGATAGATAGATAGATGATAGATGATAGATGGATGTAGATAGGTAGATGTAGGTAGATGATAGGTAGGTAGGTAGATGATAGGTAGGTAGGTAGGTAGGTGGGTAGATACCTTTTCTGGGTGATTGGAGTGATGACTGGAACACTGTGTTTCTCTACAGTTCCACAACACACCGTCCCTGCAAACTGCTTCAGTGTGTCCTCCAAACCCAAATTAATGAGACGTGACTGATGGGGCTTGGCCTCAAAGGCCTCTCTCCCCTTTTAAAAACTCTCTTCAGGATGAGCACAGATCCAGGTGCCAGCCAGTGTGGTGTTGGGGCCAATCCATCCAACTCCTGAGGCCACCCCCAGCCACCCCCAGCCACCCCCAGCCACACACACACACACACACACACACACACACACACACACACAGGTTTTTAAGAGGATCAGCATTATTCTTCTTTTAATAGAGGGTCTGAAGCAATGAGCGGACCTTTTCTCAGTGCCCCCTTAGGAATTTGAAAAAAGTCATAGTTTTCTCCCTCTCAGAAAATGCACATGTACACAGAATTTCTACAGTCAGTTCTTTCTCTCTTTCTTTCTTTCTGTCTTTTTTTTTTTTTTTTTTTTGTGGTGGTAGTTATGTTCTATAATGTGGCTGGGAGTGCTGAGTTCGAGATTACTGAAGCATTGGCTCTGGAGAAAACACAGAGTTAGGTTCCTATAAGCCACTGGTCACAATGTTTCCATCAACTGGTCATCATATATCTGTTTTGTGTGTGTTTGTATTTAAAGACACCTTCTTTTTTGTTTAAGATTTTATTTATTTATTCATGAGAGACACACAGAAAGAGAGAGAGAGGCAGAGACACAGGCAGAGGGAGAAGCAGGCTCCATGCAGGGAGCCTGACATGGGACTCGACCCCAGGACTCCAGGATCAGGCCCTGGGCTGAAGGGAGATGCTGAGCCACCCGGGTGTCCCTAAAGACTCCTTCTTAAATATGTATTGCTAATTCATTACCATCGAGCCCACAGTCAACAGCACCGTAACTCCTGCCGGGCTCACATATTTTCCACCTGTCACCCTAGCCTTCTCACATAGGAACACAAGACAGCTCACACTGCAACATCACTCTCGCGCCCATTTTAAACAATGAAATCACTTATGAAAAAAACACAGGGGCGAATGGCATTAAATAGACTATGGAGGGGCACCTGGGGGGCTCAGTGGTTGAGCACCTGCCTGAGGCCCAGGACGTGATCCTGGAGACCCGGGACCGAGTCCCGCATCGGGCTCCCCACATGGAGCTGGCTTCTTCCTCTGCCTGTGTCTCTGCCTCTCTCTCTCTCTCTCTCTCTGTGTCTCTCATGAATAAATAAATAAAATCTTTAAAAAAATAAATAAATAGACTATGGAAAGTCCATTGTTCATAGCATGAGAGCTGAAGCAAGAAGGCGGAGAGATGCCTCATTCAGCCTCAGCTGGCAACATGCGCGTCAGGTGACTCGAAGTTCTCATTGCTCTACATGAGGGCATGCCCACAAATGAGTGCAAAAGTGCCTTGAGTATTGATCTGGGGGTTACAAATGCGAGTAGACAAATTTGCAAATAGTGAATCTGCAAAAAAAAAAAATTGAGGACTGACTGTATATAGTTTCTGGGTATTCAAAGCCCGTGGAAGCCAATTCTACAGGAATTGGAGCATAACGGAGTATTTTCATTATCTTTGGCAGCCCCCGGGAACTTGTCTAAACTAGGAACAAGTCAAATGTCTTTCTATAAGGTATGGGTACCCTTACCAGGTATTTCCATTCTTATCTTCCTTGAGATTTTATTCCACTGGACTTTGTTCAAGGCCCAGCAATGTAAAACCTAGGCATTTAGGGGAAACAAGCGTGTTGTTGTAAAAGCTGAGAATATATTTGGTGTTTTCTTACTTCATTATTATTGGCCTTAGCAGTGAAAGGTTTATCTTTCTCAAACAAGTCTGATTATAACTATGTGAAAAAATATGCAATGGAAGGGACATTGGAAGGAAACACACACACACACACACACACACACACACGAAAATAGCTGTTGGGGTGGCAAAATATAAAGACATTTTTTCCTTCCTAATGTGCTCTTTAATGTTGATGTTCTGTGGTCTGAGACATAAATAAACTCAAGAAAAACCTTCAATTAAAACAGTATGTCTGTGAGTAGAAAAATGACCAGTGAAAATGTATTTAAACACAAGGGACTTAATAATCTTTCATCATTTCTCCGTTGGAAGTTTGCCCATGTTGGCAAGAAAAGATGGAGCTCTCCATCTTACCCATCATTTCTGTTCTGCAGGATTCTCCGAGGGCCATGCTATTGCTCTGCGGGATGGATTTTAACATCCTAAGCCTTTTAGATGTTTTCATGCCTGCAGACACATGATACAGAAAGTAGGAAACCCTCACAGGGGAGATGTGAACAGCACCAGTAAGCAGCTCATCATTGGGTGTCTCGGGAAACCGGGAAACTCAGCAACGTATGATTTGGTGACAACCACCTGGGTGAAAGGTCAGCAAGGACACCAAGTGGCCCATAATGAGGCAGAGTGGATGGAGGTGCCACCCCACAGCCTTTGAGCACCAATCTGATGCAATACACAGGCCCAAACGCCTCAGTAAGATTCCTCTCGAAAGCCACTTGCAAGCAGCCAATCCAGGTTTTGATTGAGCACATTTCCTAGGCCAGGCTAGGCTACAGGTGGCAAGTTCCAGAAAAATCAGATCTCGTCCTTGGCCTTGAGTCCAGGTCCCCTTGGGAAGACCTCGGGGCAAGCTCTCAAACTCATACTACCAATCAACTGGAGTTGATAGGTGAGTTAAAGACTACGCGCCACTCATACTGTAAACAGTGGGAAGCCTTTTCAAGGTTTTGAGTAAGAAACTATTAAAATAAAAGAAGCGTTTTACGAAAGATTAATCTAAGCATGGTATGCACGATACCTTGGAGGGAACTGAAATGCGTGGGCTTGAGGCCACTTAGAGAATATTAATCATGCGCATTTCTTAAGCACCTACTATGTTCCAGCACTTTACAACCTTAGGCATTTGCATCAACCTCAACGGTGGGTTGTATTTGCTCCTTTGAGCAGAGAGAGGAAGGGAGGTGCAAAGAAGGGAAGTCATTGGCCCAGGTGAAGAAACCAAGCTTTGAACCCAGCTTATTTGGTGCCAAAGCCCTTGCTCATTGCACTATGGGACGCTGATATTATAAGCGTAAGACGGTAGGAATTTGGGTGGAAAGATTAGACACGTGAAAAAAGATAAAGGAAAAATTAGCGGCAGTTCATGACTTCCAGCTGTTAGAAGGAGGGCTATTACCCCGACAGGGGGCGGCCTGGGGGGCTCAGCGGCTCAGCACCTGCCTTCGGCCCAGGGCGTGATCCTGGAGACCCAGAATCGAGTCCCATGTCGGGCTCCCTGCATGGAGCCTACTTCTCCCTCTACCTGTGTCTCTGCCTCTCTCTCTCTCTCTGTCTCTCATGAATAAATAAAATCTTTTAAAAAATAAACAAATAAAATAAAAAATAAAAATAAAAATGATTCTAAGGGTTTTTCTCCTGGGTGCCGAGAGATGCCACTGACAAAATTCAGTAGATGCTGTATTGGCTTGGAGGTAAAAATCCAGTGGGGGGAGGCCTAGGGGCAGAGGCTTCCAGCGTTTCCCCCGCATTTGAGTTCCAACCGCATTCGTGGTTCTGGGCTCCAACTCTTCATTTTGGGGGGCAGATCATCCGGGCCTTCCCTTGTGCGACAGGCATTCCCTGCTGGGCGGGGGTCCCTCGAACCATTAGGACCAGAGACTGAGGGCACTGGCTGCACCCAGGGCCGGTGGACTCGCACAACTCTGGGCTGCTTGGTTTGTTCACGGTGCCCAAAACTGGTCCTGGCGGGGGGGGGGGGGGGGCTGGTAGGGTGCCTCGGGCATCCCTGGCTCCTGGAGAAATTGTTGCACTCCAGTCCAGGAGATGAGCTCTTGCCAGGAGAGAACTTTCTGGGGCGCTTGACCTCTCTGTGCCCTGTGTGGGCATCACCCCATATCTATTTACTACCTCAAAGCGACAGGCTGGTGAGCCACGGCTAATAAAAAGGGCTGTTTGGACAACTCGCAGTTTACATAATCACAACCATAACAAGAACAATAATAATAATAAGTCCAGGAAAAACAACAGTTCACTGGAAATTTGAGAGCAGATTCCTGAGGCGGGAATAAGATGCCCCCATAATCATCTTACTCAAGATGCCTTTTAATAGAAGGTCATAAGCAGAGATGAAACCATCAACATAATGGGTGCCGTGTCATAAAAAAAATAATTGTCGGGTCAGCCAGGCTCCCCGGAGCTCCCTTCCTCTCCCCTGCCTCTGGGCTGCCAGCTGCACACTCGGGTTTTCACCCCCCTTGGGACCCACCGGTCCTCAGTGTGCAGGCGACCCGAGCCCGAGCGTGGAGGGCCCCTGAGCCTGGTACACGTCGCCCCAGCTTCCGAGCGGCCTGGTGGCTCTGACCTCCACGAGTGGGCCGTTTCCGCGGTGGAGAGAAACCAGGGGCAGAGCCACGATGAACGCATTTCCCTGCTGCTTGTTTACCACATGTGTGGCTTCCCAGAACCTGGCCTGGAATGGGGTGCATCACTAACAGGGCCGGGGGGGCCTCCGCGTGGGACCCCGGGCGCTGCAAGCCTGGACGCCCTCCCGCGGGCTCTCAAGAAGTCGCTCGCAAGCTCACTTGCCAACTCCCAAGTCCAGAAATGTGTCATTTCTTCAGAAATGGACCTGAAAACAGACGGCTACCTAAAACATACCAGCTGTCGGGGCGCCCGGGGGGCTCAGCCGTCGCTCATCTGCCTTCGGCTCAGGGCGTGACCCCGGGGTCCCGGGATCGAGTCCCGCATCAGGCTCCCTGCATGGAGCCTGCTCTCCCTCTGCCTGTGTCTCTGCCTCTCTCTCTCTCTCTCTCTGGGTCTCTTATGAATAAATAAATAAAAATATAAAATAAATAAAAAATAAATAAACATCCCAGAGGACTGATGTCAGCCCGCCACCCCCCACCCCTGAACGGGGGAGCCCAATGAGTCACGCCCTGCCGGGCCCACACCGTGTGTCATCTTGACGGTTTATAGGCTCACATTTGACCAGAAGTCTCTCTGTCCCCACGGTCAACGCCTTGTGACCCTGGAACTCTACTTTCATTTTAACAGGCATGATTCCTCTCTTTTTTTTTTTTTTTTTTTGAGAGAGAGAGAGAGCACGACGGGCAGGAGGGGGAGGGCAGAGGGAGAGAAGGAGTCCCAGGCAGGCTCCACGGCCAGCGCGGCCTGCGGTGGGGCTCCGTCTCCCCTGTGACTGTGATCTGAGCCCACATGCAGAGTCGCATGCTCACCCCACTGGGCCCCCCAGGCGCCCATCAACAGGTGGAACTCTAACGCGTCACCCCACGCAGGTGGCCTGTGACAGGAACATTCCCTCCAAGCAGCAGAAGGCAAAGCTTGTGTTTGCAGGACATGATGTGGCTCTTTTACCTGGTGGGGCGGGGGGGGGGGGGTCCCCTGGCTGAACCTGTGCAATGTGGGCAAGATCCCGGGTCCTCATAGGAACTGGCAGCTCCAGGCCGGTGGCCCTGCCCTGTGTTACTCAGCGTGTGGCGCTGATTCACTGCGGTGACACAGTGCGGCCGGCTGGGGCGGCCACCCCAGGGTACGCAGCACCTCTTGGTCACGTTGAGTCACTTGGAGCCATCTGCCTGCGACTTGGGTCGTTTCACAGTGTGCTAGCTCACGGGTTCTTCGTGAGAGCTGGAAGGGAGATGAGACCCGGCCCCACGGCCTCCTTCCCGGGGTCCGGCCCAGTGGCTTGGGCCACCTACCGGTTGGCCAGCTTTCCCTGCTCTGGGGACAGTCGCCTCCCTCCTCCCCCTGGGTTGGCCTTCCCCTCAGCCCTCAGAGGAGTGTCTGTCCGGTGCTGGCTTCCCCCTTCCTTGTCAAGCTCCGTAGGCCCAAGCGGGCAGGGCCACGTCCAAGGCCTCGCACCACTTGCAGGTGTAGCAAATCCCCTGTCACCTGCCAGGTGTCCTCTTCCTCTCGGGGCTCTGCCAGGGCCTGTCAGCCTCTCCCCACTGCCTGGAGTCCCGACTGCTCCTGACGTCAGTTTGCAAAATCTTAGGAGCTCTGAACCCATAAAGGGCGCTCCCCCCCCCCCCCCCCCCCCCCCCCGCTCTGTCCCCACTCTGCCCTGCCCCCGCCACTCCTTCCATCATTGACCCTTCTCCACCGGAAGGGCCACGTTCTGCTCAGCTGGCACCGGCAGGGACAAGCCTTGGACATTTTTTCTGACTTCGCTTCCCAGGACTAAATTCCTGTGGTCAGTCCCGGAAAGGGGCCTCCTCAAGTAGCTGGTCTGCAGGGCTCCCAGCGGAGTGACACGCCAGCATCTTCCTGGCGGGCCCGGCCTGCACCGTCCCTCTGACCAAGCGGCATGTGCTGGAAGCGTAAAAGGTAGACCAGACTTCTTTGACTTTAGACCCCCCCCAACAACACACTCCCAAATGTCTCACTGATTGGTTTTTATACCAATGGTAACGTTGAATGATATTTTGGACACACTAGGTTAAGTGAGATATTAAAATCACTTCACCAGGCAACCCGGGCTCAGCAGTTTAGCGCCGCCTTAGGTCCAGGGTGTGATCCTGGGGTCCTGGGATCGAGTCCCACGTCGGGCTTCCTGCGTGGAGCCTGCTTCTCCCTCTGCCTGTGTGTTTCTGCCTCTCTCTGTGTGTGTGTGTGTCTCTATGAATAAATAAATAAAATCTTAAAAAAATAATAAAATAAAATCACTTCCTTTTTTTTTTTCTACTGTGGCTTCTAGAAAATTTAAAATTACACATGTGGCTTGCACTCTGTTTCGATCGGACGGTGCTGCCCTAGGGTGAGACACTAGCCATCACTTCAAGGGTTCCTGGGACCGCACCTTAACCTTTTTTGAAATAGCTCCAGAGCGTGGCCGTGAGGCCAAGCCTTCAGGTGGTGACTTCCACCCACACAATGAAGATCGGATTAAGAGGGAAAAGTTTTTTAAGAAATCCTTCCTGACCGCCTGATGACCTTATATTATAGGTCCCAGGGAACTATGTTTTCTTAAGCTTTAACTGCCTTCAATGTGGTGGCCCCCAAGAAACATGTTAATTACTGTGGCTGTTATTAGGCCCAATATTAATAATAACCATAATGATCCTCTGTTGAGCCAGAGTGAATAAAATAGTCCCTGAGAGTGAGATGTGTACCCATTAACTCGGGGCACAGGAGAGTGTGTGGGGGGGAGAATTAGCTCTTCTAGGAACGATACGGTATCTTGGATTTGGAAAGGGTTAATGTGGACGGGCCCGCCAGCCAAGGCTATGCTGAACTCCAGGTGCACCTGCATAGGCACACGTGTATGGAGGTAAAAACCTCTATAAATGCGTCTATGCAACCCATTTCTCTCTCTTTTTTTTTTAAGATTTTATTTATTTATTCATGAGAAAGAGAGAGAGGCAGAGACACAGGCAGAGGGAGAAGCAGGCCCCATTCAGGGAGCCCGACGTGGGACTCGATCCCGGGTCTCCAGGGTCACGCCCTGGGCCGAAAGCAGCACTAAACCACTGAGCCACCAGGCTGCCCACAACCCATTTAGAAGTAGCTCCAGGAGCGACATCTCTTCCAACGCAGAGGTGACTGAGGACCTGCCTCTGCGGCTCACGACTCTGCCACAGTCCCTGGGAGGTCAGGAGGGGGTTCCTGCTGGGGCTTTGCTCCCGGGGGAGCCCCTCACCGTCGCTGTCCTTCATCCCTCGGCCACACCTGAAGGTCACCGCCTTGAACCTCGGAGGCCTCCACGTGGCCCCCTGGCTCAGATACTTGCAGTGAGTTTCTACCGGCCGAAGGATAAATCCCAGACTCCATAGGGCTCCAGGCCCTCATCACTCCGATCCCCGGTTCCTTCCCTCCCTCTCTTGTTTCTCCCCCAACCTCTCCACTTGATGGCTCAATTCATTCATCCCGCAGATGTAGATGGAAGGATCTATGAGGATGTGTCTTGCACTTGACCAGGCTTTGGAGACATAAACAGATGCCATTCCTCCCCGCCCTGGAGTCTACGGTCTGGTGAGGAAATAATTATACAAATAATGGTTTTCTCGGAAACAGCTATCAAGAAGGGGGCTAGAGAAGCATGACTTAGCTCTCCTTAAATGCTGCTCTCTGCCTTGGGTGGGGTGGGGGGGAAGGTTCCTGATGAGAGTCAGGTCTTTACCTCCCCGAGAGGACCTACCATGTTGCTCAGCATGTGGTGGGCCCTCGGTGAATTCTAGGCAGAGGTCATTGGTGACAAAACTTCAAAGCGAATGGGTGATCCCAAGCCACATAGTCAGGGGCTTTCTATGTCTGTGCTCAATGGTTCAGGACGCAGAAGTTCCCAGCAGCGGCAGAGTCAGGGTGCAGGTGGAGGCCTACCCCCGCCAGGCTTTGTGCAAGGCCTTCACGGCAGGAGGCTTCCTGTGAATTCCACCCAAGACTATAGAGACCAGTTTTACTCAGTAGAGTTCTTTGGGGAGTAGCGCATTTAAAAAGATATTTGGGATCTTCTAGCAAGACCCTCCTTCCAGAGGGAGGGCCCTGAGAGGGAAATGATGGCTCCTCTCCTTTGAGGGACTCGGACGCCACCCAGTTGGTGACCTGACGCTGAGCATATCGCCAGGGGAGTGTGGAGGGCGATGCCCACCTGTCAAAGTCATGGTGTCCCGCCCTCCGTTGTCAACTGGGGAGCGACGTGACACCTTCGCCCATCGAGACACAGCATCACATCATGCAAATCCACGAGGAGTTTCTGTGGAACCAGAAGAAGGCGTGAGTTCCTGGCTTGCTGCTGAGAGGCATTTCATGAGTTAAAGTGAACACGAGCTTATGAAATCACAACTTGCGTTTTCCTCTTCATACTGTACTCACCAGGTGGGGCAGCAGGTTTTAAAGAGAGGCCCTCAGGCTACTTTCTGGTCAGAATCATCTGGGGCTTGCTGTGCCTCACCCCAGAATCTTCCAAACCAGGTCTGGGGTGAAACCCAAAGCCTGCAAGCTGCCTAAGGGCCCCAGGGCACTCTTGCAAACTCCACGAAAGCTGAGAACCGCTGCTGAGCATGCGCAGCCCCAATCTTCCCTCACTGTGGACCCTGCCTTCCGGTCTGCCCTGGAGATGGTGTTTTGCTTTCTCTGTTCCCCAGAGCTTCTGGTCTGCTACCTAACACCCCCACCCTGCTGTCACCCCGAACTTTCCAGTGTTGTTAGAGTTGTAACTCTGGTGGGGTTGGCCTCTGCTGTGGCCCTGGAGAGAGGGGGCAAAGGTGCCATGATGACAGACGTGGGTTCCACCGTATCGGGATGCTTGGGTTCCAAACACAAAACTCCCATTGTCCTTGTATTTTCTAAATAGAAAACAATGCGTTTTTATCGTAGAAAAGGTGAACCTCAAAGACCCCAAAAAAGAATAAGGAAGAAAACAAACTCACACTGTAGACATCATAATTAGAATATGAATAAACGCCCCCGAGCATCTTTTTTCCTTTTCATGTATTTGGGACCATCATGTTCTATCTTCCAGTTCAAACTACAAGATGATCTCAGCTCTTTTAACATTAAAATGACCAGATGTGGGGCCCCCATCCTGCCTATGAGTCTTGTGATCGTTTTAAGAACCAAAGAGTTTCCTTGGTCCGGGTGCTATTGCTCTGGCCTGGTCTCAGTTCCTTGATGAGCTGCTGTGGGGATGCGTTGTTGCTGCCTGCAGTCAGTCTCCTTGATTTCAGAAGGTGGCCTCTAGTCCCCTCCTGGAACGAGAGCTTAGACGTGGCCTCTGAGGCCGGAGGATTCCGTAACAACGCTAGGAAGCCAGTCAGGCCTACATCAGTTCACTGGAGATGTTCTTACAATATTGAACCTTTCCTCTTTGGCAGTTCTGACAAGGCATCCACTCCCTGTTACAGGAATGTCCTAAAACATATGGACAGAGGCCACCTTTGTCAAGCACCCCCACCCCGGCCCCGCTCAAAAGGCCTACCAACCCCTTCCGACAGAACGTAAGTGGAAACCACTCCTGAAATGATCCTTCCTAAGGTGACCATCCAGTAGATAGCTGCTCAAAATAGAGGCGACTGGAACCTTCTGAGTGTCATCTGACCTTAAGATGTATTTAAACATGATGTGGATTCAAGCTATATATATTTTTTATAAAGATTTATTTATTTATTTTTATGATAGACACAGAGAGAAAGAGAGAGGCAGAGACACAGGGGGAGGGAGAAGCAGGCTCCATGCAGGGAGCCCAATGAGAGACTCGATCCCGGGACTCCAGGATCGCGCCCTGGGCCAAAGGCAGGCTCCAAACCGCTGCGCCACCCAGGGATCCCCTCAAACTATATTTTTAATGATAAAAGGGCTTTCTACTTTATCCTTTCTAGCACTACCAAATCTTGATGATTATTAATAAAAATGTTTGAATTAAAAAAAAATTTTTTTTCCAAGGCAGCCTCTTAAATACTGCTGGGCTGATCCTGGAGAGCACTGCAAATCTGGCTCTTACCTCACATGATTTTATTCCCTTTTTCCATTTCAGGCCTGTCTATCCCTAGGCTACAGGGATATTGACTGTCCTTCCCAAGTCTTTTCTGTTAAAAAACAACAACAACAACAACTTCATAAAAACCAACCTACCCTAACAAAACCAACCATCAACAAGATTTTAGGACTTTGCCAGCAGGTGGGCATTTTTAAAGAGAATGAGACAGAGACACAGAGAGACAGAGACAGAGAGTATAATGGTTAGCACCAAGAATGAATCACTAATGATGGAGTTCATCATCTGTGGGGTGAAGAGCCTTTGACATCCTTCCAATCACACTTTGGGTTGTTTGGATGCCTGGTTGCTTTGCTCTGCTAGAGACTAGCCCCAAATATTGCTGCCTGCTAGAAGATTAAAATAGGAGTTTCGTGTAGGCACACTAATGCATACTGTTCAAGACTGACAAAGTATTGATAACAGTTGAAGCTAGATGATGGGATCATGGAAGCTCATTCTACCATTGTCTCTACTTTTGTGGATGCTTGGAAATTTCCATAATAGAAAGGTTAAACATGCTCTTTAGCCAAAAGCTGCTTCGGTGGTTTCGTTGGGCTTTTCGCTTTGTGCAGATAGGAAGATTATGAATAAAAAGATTTGAAAAAAGAGTGAAATATATAATTTCATTTAGTCAATTCATAACTGCCAAACTCACTTTGAACATGAGGAATTCAGTTAAATCATATTGCACAAAAATATGCCACAAAGCCAGTTCCTTTCTCTTTAGTAAAATAATATTTTTATAATCCAGGAAGTAAAGTACCACTACGCCAAAAGGGAGGGATCTATGTACACAGTACAGGCTCTCCAAAAGAGATTACCAGACTTTTTGTGCCTGAAAAAGAACTACAGTCCTAGGCTGACTCCAACTCTTGACACAGTCATTCTTGAAACCTGTACTAGCAGAAAGGCGGGGTCTTCTGAAATAATCATACATCCTGTATGAAGAGACTCATGAAGTTAAGGCTGATTATTGTTTCATAATCTGAGAGAACTTGTCACTGGACGATATAAAATTATGGTCATCAGAAACTAGTTTAATAGTGACAGTGCGGATTATCTCGGGGATAACTTGCATTGTAAATATACGAAGTAAAACTTGACCATCCGGAAGTCTTAGAGCATGAGTCATTTTTTTTTTCTTTTTCTTTCTTTTTTTTTTTTTTTTTTTTGCTATTTCGGTGATACTGATATCCTTCGGGTAAAAAAACTTCAACCATTATGTATAGGAGTTCTTTGGGAAAGTTGTGAAACTCTTCATCACGTTACAGTTGATCGTGTGTCAGTGACTTATGGGTATCACCAACATCCCTACACAATCACTGCATTTCTCAATGTCACAGAGGCTGTGGATGGGCTCTGGTGTCCCACACTAAATGATCTTATATTTATGCCTTCATAAAGCTCTTCAGTTTGTTCAGGTATCAGCTCCCTCTTCTATCCACTCCAGGATGTGGGTTTCCAGTATCTTTCCTTCTAGCCTCTGCCTTTTCATTTATTGTTTCTAGTCATCTATGGACTAGAAAGATCTCTGCCCCTTTTAGAATTGTGTAGACATTAGGAGTAAATAGAATCTCAATGACTCTGAAGGAGAGCCTTGCCCAACAAGCCAGGTACTCGGTTTTAGCCCCGGATTTCTAAGAAACCCTTTCTGGTGGATCAGAGAGGCCAGTATACTGAATGGATAAGACCTTCCTATCGGAGTAACTTATATGGGTTTGGTAAGTATAACACTTCTTGTCATGTTTTAGGCTCTAGGTTGCTTTTTCTCATTTATTAACATTTTAGTTTAATAACTCTGCCACAGTAGACAATGCCCCGACTCAAAGATGTCAACTTATTGAAGGGAGTTAACATCCAGAGATCCAAATTACATCAAATGAATTATTTTTGCATCTAAGGATGTGTGTGTGTGAGTGTGTGTGTGTGTTTTAATCGCCCGAGAGGTGATTAGGCAGGGTATAGGCTGTTAGAGGCAGGGCAGCACAGTATTAAGAGCCAGAACACCTCAGTGGCAAAGTGGGGACAAGCACACAGTTGTTGGGTGCCATGTGAGTTGGAATAACTAAAGCATTTGGTGAACACTAACTCTTATTTTTAGGCAGGGAGAAGAATGAACCAAGACTGAAAACAGGTTCTGGATCAGAACGAGAGTAAATTTGCCCCCTTTTTCCTCCTCAGGGAAGAAAAAAAGAGAGAAAAGAAGAGAGTGACAATGGAGAAGAAGGCAAGGAGCCATGGAGGCACTTCGTGACTCTTCGCGTCTACTTGGGAAATGACCATTGCCTGAACAGAAGCGTAATGGAAATGCTGACTCGTGGATCCATCAACATCTGGCAAACAATCTGTAGAAATGATAAAGGGAGAGTTAGAGAATGGTGAAAATACTCATGGGAAAGAACCAAGGAGGCAGATACCTCAAAGGACCTGTGTGGCAGTGAGGGCTCACTGCTCCTCCTGGGATCCTTTCCTGGTGTCTGGGGAGACAAGGAGTCAGACATGAAAGTAACCAGGGTCAGGCCAGGGACAAGGGCTGGGAAGCAGTGAGCTTGGCAGACTTTTTCTTTAACTTTATGATCTCATGAAATGCAAACTCATCTGCAAGGAAGTGCAGTCTTGAGTTGTTAATTAAACACCGATTCAGTAAATGAAAGGACAAAGCCCAGAGATGTGGCATAATTAATTTAGTGGTGCTCTTTTCCCCCATCTGGGACTTGAGTCATTTCCAAGGACAGACAGAAAACCCCTTGAGCTGTGGCTGGAAATGAAGAAGGACTGACTTAGGTGCTAATGCTTTTTTATTTATCAAGATGTGAGACGCCCGACATGGGGGAGAACTTCCAGACCTTTCAGTGGAAGCCAAACGATTGTCAAGGGAAGTCAAGAAAAAAGAGGACCCCTGCCTTCTAAACAGGCATGGAGGCCTTCTCCTTGCTTCTCCATTTCCGGGCTGTCATAACATGAAAAAACAAGACGGTTGGTGGTTTTCGTTGTAAACATTCAGCTCCAAACAAATACCTCGATTCATTAGGCAGTCAGATGAGGAAGATGATCCATTTTGACTCATGCTGCCTAGGTGGCGGAAGTCCCACTGCAAACAACAGAGGAATCAGATGAGACTAAACTAACTCAGGTGTCTGTGGAAATGGGTGGGAAGAGACGGTGACTCACGGCCAGGATGAAGATAAGCTGGTTCTTGTCCTCATAAATTCCCAGTCCAGAGTCCATTTTCTGAAGTCATTCTAAAAGATGAAATTTATTTTTAGTAAATAGAAAGTAAAAGGCATCAGAGTTCCACAGGTGAGACTGTCAGTAGGGTTCAGGGTGATGAGCTCAGGCATGATGGGCATTCACCACCCCACCCAGTTGGCTCTGACCCCTGATCCCACTGATTATGGGGACATGAATAGCAAACAGAGAAATGAGGAGGACATTTGGCCCTTACTACACTATTTAAAGCTACTACAATTATGGAGGGTTTTTTTTTTTTTTTTCCCTAGAGACAAAGGGGACAAAGTCCAGTTTCCTTTATGCTTTCTTTAGGCCTATGGTATATGGTTTCCAGGTCTGAGACTGTAGGAGGTTTTATATAATCCATCACTGACAAAAACGGAAAGAGTACACACTTTGGGGTGGAGATTTTCAATGCTGAAATTTCTAGGTTGGACTTGATTCAGGGTCGGGGGGCTTGAGTTCTAGAACAGCACCCATCCCAGCTTTTTGCTAGGAGGTCTGTGTGACCACTCACTTCTTTCCAGCAGGAAAAGGGAATCTCCTCGTCTCCCTATTCCCACCCCCAAAACCTGTCTCAGTAGCCTGGACTTAGGGAACCCCTGAGCCTCACATGTTGAGTTCACCCTCAGTTTTTGATTAGGTTTGGGGGAATAGCTGCCATGGCCCTAGCATTGCCCCTACTGAAAACCCAAGAGGACTGAGACTACATGAAGGGTCATAAAAAGAGGATTGGACTCAGAGTTAGAAGACCAAGGGGTCCAGCTTTGCATCTGATGCCTCATGTGTCTATGGATGAGTCACTCTTTTCTGTGGCCTCCCTGAGGGAGTTGGGGAGTTGAGTCCCTTCCCACTCTGAGATTCTACTAGTCTATGAAGTGCTGTCATCGGTGGTAGCAAAGCTCTGACAAGTTGCTGTACCCTCTGGGAATGTCCTAGAAAGAACCAAGAAGACATGACCCTCCATATGACAAAAGCCAGGGCTGCCAGTTCTCAATGTGACCTCATGTGTTCAGGTGACAGAGGACTCACACGAGTGTCACTGAGCCAGCAGAAGATTTAGGGAAGGAACGGCTCATGGCACTTCCAGCCTGCTCTCCTGTGTTCCCCAAATCTCCTCCTTCTCACGCTTTTTGGAATAACCATGGGGAAACGGTGACCTATAACCCCAAGTCCGATGTACTGTTAGGTTATAGGACCCTCAGTCTTCAGTCCTGTTCTACATGTCAGCAGCCTCAGATTGGAACTGATCTGAAGAGGACAGAGCCGTAGAACTTCCAGTAGAGCTATTTTCCAACCACTTGCAGAGAACTTACTCCATTTTCAGACCTCCATGAGAAAAGTTCTCTATTTGCACCTTATTCAATGACCACTTGCCCTCACTGTTGAGATTGGGCACATTTTATTTTATTTTATTCTATTCTATTAATATTTATGTATTTATTCATGAGAGACACTGAGAGAGAAGCAGAGACACAGGCAGAGGGAGAAGCAGGCTCCATGCAGGGGGCCCGATGTGGGACTCAATCCCAGGACCCCGGGCTCACACCCTGAGCCAAAGGCAGACACTCAACTGCTGAGCTACCCAGGCATCCCTGGGCACAGTTTAAATATTAGTTTTTATTTAAAAATGTGATAATATGTATAACTGGTACAAGATTCAAAAGAGACAAGAAGATATTCAAGTATCCTCCTACCCCATTCCTTAGCCTCCCATCTCTTCCTGAGAGGCTTTGTATTTCCAGATTCTTATGTATATGTTCAAAGATAGTCCATGCGTATGTGAGACTTTGCATACATAGTCCTATTTTTTTTTAATTTTTCACTAATGGTATACAGTACACACTGCTACACACTTGCTTTTTTCCCTTAAAGTCATAGTTTAGATGCTTCCGTTTTAGCACATGTCGAGCCACCTCATTCTTTTTAATAGCTACATATTCCACTGTAGAGATGATCATCATTTGTTTAATCAGTCTTCATTAATGGATATTTAGACATTTTTCAAAATACTGTTATAACAATGCTGCAGCAAATATTTGTGTGCATGCATATTGTCCAATATTATCACATATTGCCTTCTGCTGTTCGTTTTATTTTCACATGTAAATATTTACCTTTTCAATTAGATTTAAATTCCTAGAGAACAGGAGCAGACATTGCGTTGTCCTGTAACTCCAAGAACACAAAGCGTAGCATTATGCACATAGTTCAGGTTTCATAAATACTGGATGAACGAATTAAAGCTCCTTAGCTGTGCCAATAATACTTCAGGAGAGAAGCAAATGGTAATTCAAAGGTTAAACGACTTGCCTAAAATCACAGAAAGTAGTCATAGGAAACACCAATAAAATAAAATAGATAAAAATAATATTTTAGGTATTTAGAATATATTCCGAAAGTAAATATCTTTTCCAAATTTGTATGTACTCTTGGAAGAGATCATTCCATTGGCTAACTGCAAGGTGAGTAAATAACTCCTCTGGAAAAACTGGTCATCTTGGGAGGCAGGCATCTCCAACTATCAGAATTCCACTTGGTTAAGTGTTGCCTCCAGTTCACCAAACGGTGTCCCAGTGACCTGGAAAAGTCAAGCATCACCCATGGTGCCTGACTGGTCAGTAGGGAGACATTTCCTCACATGAGGAAATCTAGTTCAGCCCAGAAGAAGATAAAAAAGGATAAGGAAGAGGAAAAGGAGAAACATTCAGGGGGAGGAAAAATGTTCTCTGACCATATGACAGCTCTGGAATAAATCAGGAAAAAGAGGGAACGAGTAGATGACTTTGTGCTGCATCAGCTGTCATCAGTGATACATGAAGAGAACGCTCCTTTGTTAGCAAACAAGGAGGGCGGGTTTATCATGATGTTTAATGAACACTCATTATAACCTGGTAGTACGAAATGTGTGGTCTGATTGGTTGATCTCAAAACAATTATGTCGACATCTCATAACTTCAAGATTATACAGCTTTGTAATTTCACAATTTACTGCCCCCCCCCCCAAAAAACAAAAAGTTTTCCATGAAGGTGACTGTTGTATTAATCTTTTTTTTATTTTATTTATTTATTATTTTTTTAAATCTTTTTTTTTAAAAGATTATTTAAAGATGTTTAGAGATTATTTATTTATTTATTTATTTGAGAGGGAGAGAGAGAGCATGCGCACACAGGAATGCGCGCCGTGGGCACCGGTGATGGAGGGGCAGAGAGAGAGGAAAAAGCAGACTCCCCGCTGGCGTGGAGCTTGATTTGCCAGGTGGGGCTTGATTTGCCAACCCAGAGATCATGACCTGAGCCAAAACCAAGAGTCGCACCCTTAACCAACTGAGCCACCCAGGCGTCCCTGTTGTATTCAAATGTATGAACCTTTTCTGGGTTCTAAGACCCCTAACTACCCAGAGCAACTCAAGTGTTGACATCAGTGCTTTGAGACAGGAAGTTTCCTTTGCCATCAAAATAGCAAGAGTGTCGGGAGTGCTTACTTCTTTGACTTTTCTCTTTTTTTTTCTCCTCAGTAGCCTGAAAGGATGAATTCCTTTGGTCTAGGAAGAATATCCAGATTCTCCCTCATTCCTACTCCCAACTAATAAAAGCCTTGTCATTGGGTTTATGGGTTGGAAGACAACAAGCAAATGACGCGACACCAGGGACTAGGGAAATGGATGCCGCATGGGACTGAAATGCAAGAATCATTTGAGGAGCATTAATTATCCAAGGTGGCAGATGGTGAAGGGATGGAGGTTGACACTCCTAAGCTTGAGTAAAGTGTCCTGGAATCTGAATGGTTATAAATGGTCTACATTTCAAGTTCCTGCCTCACCCCAAAGTGCTGGCAGCTCGCTCATCACAAGGCCCACCTGGGCACCTGGAGCCCTGACCCACAGGGCAGAAAGCCACGTGCCGAGTCATCAATAAATACTTCCAAAGCTCTGGGCTAAGAGCTACAGGGCAACACCACCCTGTTTTTCTTGGCCACCTTGACTCTAAGCAGAGTGGCTAGAAGGGAGCACCACCCTCTGAGGTTTCAACAAGACCTTTAATGTTAATACAGCTTTATTAAAATAAGCAATGTGCTTTTGTATTCATTGATTTGTAGAAATGGACTTAGAGGGCATCTGGCTTAACTACTGCACTTTACAAACATGAAAACAGACCTAGAGAGGTTACACCTCTTGCTGAAGTCACCCAGCTGGCCAAACCAGGAACCAGCCCAAGTCCCTTGATGACCTGTCCCCCATCTACCCGCCCCTGGCGGAGTGCTCTTTCCATTTCATGACGCCAGCCACCCTCCTCTCCCCACTCATTGTTGTTATGGTTTATGGGAGTAAATTCTTCTGAAATAAAATAATGTTCTGATATGATTTTATGAATCCTTATAAGGTGCTTGGGGGGTTGAAGATAAAACCCAGGTTATCTCAGCATAGGGTGTTTTATCGTTGCTGTTGTTGTTTTTTAAGATTTACTTATTTATTTTATAGAGAGAGATTGAGAGAGAGAGACACAGAGAGAGAGAGAGAAAACGAGCACACAAGCAGGGGAGGGGCAAAGGGCGAGGGAGAGAATCTAAAGCAGGCTCCGACTCACTGCGGAACCTGATGCAGGGCTCCATCTCACCACCATGAGATCATGACTGGAGCCGAAATCAAGAGTTGGCCACTTTAACCGACTGAGCCACCCAGGTGCCCCAGAATGGTGTTTTATATAATGTTATAAAAACAACAACAAAAACAAAAAACAGTGACTTAGAGCTCTTTCCCTTTATGATCTTATTGAGAAACTCGCATTTCTGAAGATCTGGATGGAAATGATACTTTAGTCCTATTTCAAGGATCTGACCACTGACTCCTAAATTAGTACTGATTTATAACAAATACTTAAATTTTTTCCTTTTCCTGCAGGCATAGCCAGACTTAGCAATGAGCTTTGTTGATACTGTTTTATCATTGCCCCATGGGGGCTAGTACAAATATGACAGTGGAACATGGGATTTTCTATTGGACATCCAAACCCAAATTTAGCCAAAATTGTACACTCTGCTTACTTGGAAACCTTTTTGAGCCAAAGGTGAATTAAATGCAGAAGATGCCCAAAATATCTATAAAATTAAATGCTAAAAAAAAAATAAAATAAAAACTAGGAATTATTGTTTCTAATTCAATTTGATCCCTCTTAGCAGATAATAATAGAAGTTATTTATTTAAAACAGGTCAGTAACAACAATCAAATCCTCTCTCTCTCTCTCTCTCTCTCTCTCTCTCTTTCTCTCTTTCTGGAAGCAAGTAACTCTTTAAGATAGAGTCTCGGTCGTATTCATGACCTGAACCTCACCTTTAGCTTGGCCCAATATGTGAGCTATAGAAGGCAGGCCACAAATGTCCTAAGAATAAATAAATGAGTGAATGTGTGAGTAAGATTGCTGGATTTATCTTTTATTGTTAGGATGAAAATCCCACAATTTGAGCCAAAAAAAAAAAAACAACCCCACAAAACTCAGGATTGGTATGTTGGATCACCTAAGCTGATGAATGGATTTAAAAATAAGAGGAACAGCAGGGAAGATTTTCTAAGCATTTTTTTCTTGGAAGGAAATGGGTCGGAAGTACAGGAGGCTGAATTACATCTACGGAGTCCTCACCAAGCCCCCTAATTCTGTAGCCAGAACATGATAAAGTGGAATTTCCAGAACATCTTGAAAACTGTGTCTTGTGGACTGCAGCTGCTCATGCTGAGGTGCAGAGGGAAGTGATCCGCCGTGGTTGAAGAAGGTTCGGGTCATAGTTATCAGTTGAGTGGCATTAAGCGAGTTACTTACCAATAGAAGCTGTTTTGGAAGACTGTGCACTGAGCGAAAGTGTTTTCCCGTGTCATCTAGTTTATTTGATCTCTCTGGGCCTCTGCTTTCTTGCATGTGAGAGGCAGACAGCAGATCCAGCCTCAAAGGGTATTTGTGAGGGTAAAATGAGAAAATGACCCCAGCAGGGCATCCTAACCCAGACAGTATAGACCAAAGACAAGACATCGTTTTCATCATTATGATTGTCTGACAAGAAGCACCAAAGTCAGTATTTAGGCTACATTTTTACTTTCTGTTTCTTCTGCTGGAACAATGCCATTTAAAATGAACACTGTAGAAAAAAGATAGACATGACTCATGAATCATATGTTCTTTGGAACCTTAATCTGTTGCTTTCTTCATTTATCTCACGAAGGAAATGAACCAAAGAAGGAAAAGTCAAGGTAAGAGTGAGAGGAGACAAAATGTTACTCTAAGAACTGACCAGCTAATTTCTAGAAAGCTTCTTATCAGCAAATAGCATGGTCAAATTGCTCAGTGTGTTTTAAAGCGTCTGACTACGGGCGTATGATTTGTAATCTTTCCCTGTATTTTCTTCCCCCGAATGTCTGTGCGCTCAAGAATCTCAGAGTAAGACGTGCATCGTAAAAGCCTGGAAGCTTTGTTCTGGGCGGGAGAAAATGGGTCTATTGAAAAACAAACCAACCTCATTCTGGGCCTTGAAGCTTGACAGTGTCATTTATGGAGTGACACAGTCACGCTGTAAATGACCAGAGACATTCCAGAGTTCATGGCTCTTGTGTAACAACAACACTTCAAGGGTGGCTGCGGGGCGGGAGGCACAACAGGCGGGGCTCAGGAGCCACTCCCCCTGGAATGTGGCCTCCTTGCTCAAAGGCCGGCCTTCCTCCTCATCCCCACCACCAAGCACTGGGGGCAGGAACTGGCCAGACTGGAGGGACGACTCTATTTTCAGGGAATGACAAATTGGTTGTGCTGATTGGGTGAGAGTCCTTACAGGCCTCCCGCTCCATTTCCAAGGACAACTCGCAGGGAGGATTTGACTGCAAGTAAACTCACATGAGCAAGCGTCTCAGAGCCATGAGAACCCAAACAACCTGCTGCCAAAGATGACTGCAGGTTCCAAGCTCCATTAGAACACTGGAGGCGAGGGGCCTTCTCCTCCTCGTGTTCCTACAGCCACCACATGGCTGGAGAGGACATTCCATTCCACTGAGAGAGACAGAAGGAGACAAGATGGCGGCTCTAAATTACATGTGCAATAGCCCAGGAGGCTTGTAAACATTTGAGGAGTTGATTGTTATTTTCATTCCTGACTGGTTTGTGGTGCAAATAACAACTCCATAAACTGTGGAAGGCCCGGCCCCGAGCGCTGAGGACATGCATTCGTGAATGTGATCCACCATAGCGAGGGATGAATATTGGTGGCAGACTGACCCAAGAAGAGCATTCATGATTTAGTAGCATGATCAAGAAATGTCACCACTGCTGTCACCTGAGGGGGAGCAGGAAAAGGGGGAGTCGTTCAGAGGGCACAGTTTCACCTTTGCAAGATGAGGAAGTTCCAGGGATTGGCGGCACAACAATGGGCATGTATAGTCACTGCTACCCAACCGTACACTTAAAAATGGTTAATATGACAAATTTTATGTTATTTTTTTTTCTTACCACAATTAAAAAGGAAAAGGAAAGAAATGTCACCACAGAGACCTCCCTAAAACAGCTCAAACCAAATACAGAGCTGTGTCCTAACCTCTCCCTCTCTCCTTCCCGCCCATCAGGACAAGTCCTGAGGAGGCAGGTACACGCTCGGCTCAGGCTACGCAGAGGTCACTGTGGCCACTCTTCGGGCTTCCCAAAGCCACAAAGTTCTTGAAGTGAATACTCTTTCCTGTGTCTAACGATCTCTTCCTCCATCACCCCAAGATGATCAGGGGCATGAAAGATATGCTTTGCTGCCCTAAGGGTTGGAGAGCCTGGCCGGGGTGGGTACCCTGTGGAGGCCAGAGAGGAAACCTTAATGATCTCTCCTCTGGTCCCCTCTCCCCACCACCCTCCTGCCTGGCCCCCAACACCTTCTACCCCCACATGCACCATCAAAAGGGACTTTCCCTCTTTAACCACCAGGGTCTCCAGTGGTGAGCAAGGAAGATGACAAAAGACGTGATGTGGTTTCTACTCAGTTAGAAGCACAGGAAAAACTTTCAAACACCCCTTAGAAGGGAGAAAAACCCAAGTACGGAAGGAAGTCTATGTACCTTCAGCCTAGACTTTACCCTGCTGTTGCTTCTTCTTTCTGATTTTTAGAAGTAGATGCCTCTCTTTTGGAGCAGCCCACACCACACGCCCAGTAGCCGTCCGCAGGACCCCCAGAGGGCTGGGGCTGCGGGTTTCTCCCCACAAACGCCCATCTCCCCTCTACCCCTCTCAGACTCTCATCTCTCTGATGTGAACAAGGTTGGGGCCTGAATTTGAGAGATGCATCTCTCGTTAGTCAGTGATACAGCTAGTTTTAAAAGATTCCTTCCTTCCTTCCTCTTCGTTCTCTTTTTTTTTTTTTTTAATTTTTTATTTTTCAGGCAATCCTCTTAAGAGCATATAATTCCTCAGGCTCTAGATGAACCATGATATATTATGCCCTAACACTGAAGCTGGACGGGGGTGGGGGGTGTGTGTGCTACAACAGCTGCAACCCATCTAAGACGGCTGAACGGTTTGCTTCAGATAATGCAATTTTCAGCCTGGACTCCACGTGCAGGTCAAAGTAAGAGAAGACAAGAACTACCAATTTGAAGCGATGTGACGATAAATCTTGCAGGGTTTCTGCTGGGTGCACAAGCTGTACAGCAGGTGGGCGTACTGCAGCTCTCCAGAGAGATCCTAGAGGAGTTGGGCCTCTTGGGAGGACATTGCCTGGGAACAAAAAGGTGGAACAGGCTGCTCTCTCCCAACTTTCCTCTCTGCCTTCGGGGAGGTTGGTTAACTAGGCTTGGCGATGTTTATTTATTTATTTATTTATTTTGGTATATATATATATTTTTATTGGAGTTCGATTTGCCAACATACAGTATAACACCCAGTGCTCATCCCGTCAAGTATTGGGCGATGTGTAAAACACACAGAACGTAGCTCCGTAAACTTAGAAGCAACAAAGTTGGGTTGTTTTTTTGTTTTGTTTTTGTTTTTTTGCTTGATTTTAATGGGCACCTGAAGGCGAAAATATGCTCATTTGTACGTTTCCTCTCTTGCAGAAAATACATTCTCCATGTTTGGACATGGCATGAGCTTAAAGCTACTTTCTCCCAAACAGCCCCTGAGGTTTTTGCAAACTGTCCGATGCCTTCTATTGGAGGATTACGGTGCCCAGCTGCAGTTGCCGGGTCTCTCGGAGGCATGCTCTGATAGACTGTGGTTTACCCTGTGCCTCAGTGTCCTCCTTGGAACACTGGCGACCAGACCCCGATGCAGAAGGGCTAAAGCCTGGTGCCCACCCTTCTGGTAACACACAAGCAAGGAAATGCCAACTCAGTCTGGCACTTGGCAGGGGACAAGGCCACCCCCAGGGAGATGAGAAGCATTCAGTGAGGGGGCATCTGGAAGTAGCTGGGCTGCGGAGACTCAATGGTCGTGTGGAGCTCGAAGTGGGATGGATGTGGAGTAACAGTGGGCCATCGTAGGCACAGTGTTCTCAAACCTTCCATCTTCTTTCTTGCCTAAAATGTCTGCAGAACTCATTAAAAGTCAAGCTCTGAACTAAGCAGAAGACCGTAATTTACCCCAAAGGCTCTGCTGTTGGGCCATCTTGTGGGCCCTGCCCCGCCTGCTGGTAGGGGCCCTGACCAATCTGCTAATGTAGGAAGCAGCGTCAGGAGCTGGGATTTGCTTTCCAGGCCCAGCAGGACCTCGTCAGGTGGCCTGGGCATCTCTCCTGCCCTTCCACGCTTCGATGTGCCCATTTTCCAGGATGGAGGTACTCAAAGGCCAACAACCCTACCTACCTCCTTCGTGAAAGAACTCAACGAGGCGACAAGCTTCAAGCTCCGCCAGCACGGGGCCAGTTACCTGTTGTAGCAACAGCAAGAGCGAACCAAGATCTGCGTGGGCCTTTGAGGAAAACCTCGGCCCCATCGGCCAGATGTGCAGAACTGCTATCTTACCCTGGTTATTAAGAACGAAACAGATTCATTAAAACTGGACCTCGTTCTTTGATTGTGCGGCCAGCTGTGTGCATGGGCTAGCTGCTCCCCGGGTCAGTTGGGTCAAATGCTCCCCTGGGCTGGCTTCCCTCGGTCCCCAGAACACTGGCAGGCCACCTGCCTCCCTGGAGTCCACCAGAGCTGGGGCGTGAGCTCGGGTGGGGCAGGTGCACCCCCACCCCACCCCGTGCAGCATGTCCACGCAAATTATCTTGGAATCTGTGACCGCCCTCCGTTCCCCTCCCCCTTTCCATTGGAGCAGATGATCAAAAGCTGGCTGGAGGCAGGTGGCTCCGATACACAAGTGTGTTCCACACTCGGGGTGACAAGCAGCCTTCACCAACTGGACCAGCCACTCCTCACGCTGCTTGATCCGCCTTCTGGCGGCTGCCCCGCCACTGGGCCTCTTGGGCCCTCTGCCCTGAGCCTCGGAGGCCAGGCTGGCACTGGGAGGACTGGTTCCCTTCCTCAGGCTCCCAGTGTGACCCCCAAGGATGCAGGGGGAGGAGGCAGGGCTGCCACGAGCTGCACAGCCAGCTGTTGGCAGCCGGGGAGCCCGGAAACCTGGCGGAGAAGGGTGTTCTGTGGGCTTCTGACACCCAAGACGCTGACTTGGGGGGGCCACCCTGGGTGTCCCTGTGGGAATGTGCCACCAGGAATGACAGGGGTGCCAAAACCCAAGTCACGTTCTGATTCTGCAGAAAAGGACAGAGAGGCAGGTGGAGGCCCCAAGCCTGGGGGAGACCTGCCCTCTGAGGGCAGCCCCCCCACCCCCCCTCCTGGGCTGGCCTGTGTCCTAGAGGTCCTGTGGAGGATGCAGCCCGCCCCGGAGCACCAGCAGGTTGGAGGGGTGACCAAGTCGCGTTTTCTGTGTTCAGGGCGGTAAGCGGCCCACAGACCCCGCGAGGGAGGGTAATCACAACGAAACTGCCACTCAAGTAGAAAGCGGGGGCGCCCACAGGAGCTGCCCTGCACCAACTGCTGCTCCCGCCGCTCAGGGCGGCCACGGCCTGCCTTCCACGAGCTCGTGATTCAGTAATAACTGGAAGCCCAAGTGCTTTTTCACTCAGTCCTTTTTAACGGTTTATTCATAAGGCAATTTTTCACTTTTCACTTATTTTCAGCCCCTTTCACATCTATCGACTCACGGTTTCTGTCTTGGGTTTAACCTTTCCCTCTCTCCTCCTCCTTCTCTCTGCTTCATTTTTTTTTCTTCATTCCCTTTTTTAAACCCCGAACCGTTACAACAGTCTCGAGGCCTCCATGGCTCTGCTAACCAGAAGGTTTCCTTTTCAACGTCTTCCTGGGCTCACTTTATGGGGCTCTCGTATCCTCTTTTCAAGCTACCGGTGTGTGTCCGCCTCTCCTCCTCGTGGCAGCAAACATCCATCTTTCCCAGTCTTCTTAGGCGTCTGCCTTTGGTTTAAAAAAAAAAAAAGAAAGAAAGAAAGAAAAAAAAGAAAAGAAAAAAGAAAAGAAAGAGAAGACGAAAACGAAGACACAAAACCCCGTTCAACTCAACATCCTAGAATTCATGGTACTTCACTCTAGCAGAGGTTTGCTGTAAGAACAACCCATTATTTCCATTAAAAGAATCTTGATTCCTTTCAGATGAGCATATTAATTCCTGAGGAAAGTTCATGGTTCTCACAAATTAGCAGGACCTTTGCGAGCCCAGTCTTTTTGCCAGAAGAAGCCACAACAGTGGTTTCCATACAAGCCTGCCCCTCATTTCCATTTTCTCTGACATCTGCTCTCTAAATTACAAATATCTGCCTATAGCAACAATCAGAGTTCCAAGGAAAACAAACCGAAAGGAAATAGAAGAAAACGATGGAATCTTACCGTACAGAGAGATATAGTATTTCCAAAAGAGGGGAAAGATGACCTGGGACCTTACTCCTTCCTTTTGTGGGTCAGGAAACTGAGGCCCAGAAAAGCCAGGACTCTGTTGAGAGCACACAGTTAACCAAGGGCTGACTCTGGGGCTGGAGCTCAGCGTCTCTGGCCCCACTTTGGTTCACCAGAGTGGGTGCTCCTAATCTCAGTTTTGGGGGTGTTTTAAAATTCCACCTTGGGGAGCCACGGAAGGAGGAGTTAAGCCATCCTGTTAATGATTCTTAGCCGGTTGGTCTCACAGCAAGTCCCTAGCAGGTTACTTATACTAACCTGGGGGGAAAGGAGGGTGGCCCCACCTCCTTTGCCTGCTGGGTGAAAAATCATACCCCAGGGAAGCCTAGGTGTGCTGCTGGGGGCAGTGGGGAAGGGTTGGTCTTCCCAGACTGCACTGCAAGGCTGCTGGCCTGGAGGTTGCTTTGCAGAGTACCAGATGCCTGTTGAGGGAGGTTCCATGTCTTGTTTCCCTCTCCTTTCCCTGACAAGGGACAAGAACTCAACTGTGAAATGTATTTTCAAGTATTTTACAGGATAGACAGCACGCTTCCTTTCACGGTATCATGGACTTGTCCTCCGAATTAGACAAGCTCTCTGGATCTGCCTTCGGGGAGGCCTCGAGAACATGAAGGCAACTCAAGTCCTCTCCCAAAACCTTGTACCCATCTTGTCCCCAGTTGTGGAATCATTTCTAAGCTCAGTAGA
Source organism: Vulpes lagopus (assembly GCF_018345385.1). NCBI lineage: Eukaryota > Metazoa > Chordata > Mammalia > Carnivora > Canidae > Vulpes > Vulpes lagopus. The sequence goes on from NC_054824.1 coordinate 9,472,480, forward strand.
AATCTCTGAATTATAGACCCAGGAAGGGCTTGCCGGAGCACCTTGCATACCCTGCACTTTCAAATGAGCGGACATCCCTCTAGGTCCTCCCTAAGAAGGTTCTACTCCCTGCCTCCCATGGAAAGGCATCTTTGTGATGCCAGCCCTAATGGCAAGGGTTTGTCTCTGTGATTAAAACCCAAGTCCCCTCTGCCATGGTTTTGTGGCAGTTCCTTAGCTCTGCTCCTCACCTGCGACGGACAACTGCTGGTTGCTCTCATCCACAGGTGAGTTCTTCCCATATCTCAAGATGGGACAGTTTGCCACAATTCCACGAAAACAACCATCTTTAGTTAATACGCTGAAGAATCCCTGATCAGAATTACCCACTGGCCCTTGTGTGTCACGTCCTCTTAGTGGGGGCAAGAAAAAAAAAACCCACAAGGTGATTATGTTCACATTTATACTAAATAAAAGCTTCCCCCTTAAATTCGGAAAAAGGGAGATGTATACGTGGCCAACTCTGGTCCATTGCTTGTCAGACCTGGAAGGAAGAGCAAACTAGGAGAGGGCTGGTTAGTTTACAGTATTTTGTGAAACTGGTCATGGAGAGTATTTGCATAAATCAGGTTAAAAATAACTTTTTGGAATCTTGCTGTGTATTTTTTTTCCTGCCTAAATGCCTAAATTACATAATTAAGGCTGTATTGAGATTAAAATCACTTCTCATTTAAGGAGCAGCTGTCAGCAGCGCTTTGAGCAAATGGACTGAGGGGTTCTGAGGACTTGAAGTTTGGAAAAGGAAGTGACGGGAGGATTATCTGTGAGTTTCCTGCAGCTGCCCTACACCCAGGAGTGGACCCCAGAGAGGTAGCCAGTGCTCAGAAAGATCTGATTTCTTCTGGCTGGAAGTTGATAATGAATTGGACGCGTCCTGGACAAGGTCCTCACGGTCTCCTAAAGGAAGGGGAAGTGTCTTCGGATTGGTTCAAGGATCACATTCTGTGTGACTTCTCTCCTGTTCATTCATTTTTTTTTTTTTTTTAAGCTGCCACTGTCTGTGGTACACCGTTCCTTTCTAGACCAGCTTGTCCTTGAGGCCTGGTTTTACATCAGGAACCCTCAACCATGTGCCTCTAATTACTTTCATTTCTCTGCTCTGGCCTTGGCTCATTATCTTCTTTTAGAGAAGGACACACACACACACACACACACACACACACACACACGGAGGAATGAGCTCACTTGCACACACTTAGGGGTCCTAGATAGATTTCCTGTCCCTCAAGGGAAAAAGTAATCTAGAAATGTGCCCATACACTCCCAGGGAACCATATATTCTGTATATCCCCTTATGGTGGTGAATTCAATGTATGATTTCAGAACAGAGCTTTTATTTTAAGGCCAAGACTCAGAAAAAGAGGACTTCTTCAGTCTTGCCTTGCCCTGAAAACAGCTGCACGAAGCCTTGATCCAACTGTGTGGATGTCAGCTGGGTGGACTTGAGCTCCTAGTGAATGTTATCTTTTCATGTAATGTTTCATTAAACAGCTAAGTCCACACGAGTTCCCAAGATATATAACCCTCAGGAAAAAAAAAAAAAAGGCATGCTTTGCCAAGTAAAGAACTATGATTTATTGTGGTAACTGTTACACTCTGAATCTTATTGGGCTTTGTTTTGAAAAATTATTACCACAATGGTTCTGTAGAATATAGTAGTGCAACCAGCACCATTTGGCACGTTTATGACAATAGGGTTCTGGTTTTCTTAACTCCACAGTTACATGTTGGCAGCATTTCAAATTCTTGGCACAGATGTTTAAGTGAATATAAAGAAGAAACATGGAAAAAAAAAAACATCGGGCAGTTTCCAGTATCCAAATGTAAGAAGGAGCAGTGTTCCTAACATGCGGTTAGCATGGACAGGGAACCTTGAACTTGGTAATAGGGGACACGGCAGGCACGGACACTCTTTGCATGGGCCATTTAGATTTTTTTTTTCATTGAGGACTGTAGCAGTTTTCTAAGAGCATCGCCTATTCACATCTGCCAAATGAGACTCATGTATTTGTGTCTGGAGACAGGTTAGTTCCTGGGGCCTCAATGGATACGCGAATAGACCCTTTCCCCCCACCTGACAGTTGGGACAGCATGGCCATACCACCATGTCTTTGGGTTTCATCCTAACAGTGCCCAGATTCTGGTGAAACAGCAGCTTTCTTGAAATTCGCTTTAAATGAGCAACTGGTGGATCTACTTTCTGAGCTAAGATGTGAAGGGAAAGAAATACCATGGGATGTAAGGCGGCAGGAAGACTATGCAGAAGCACAAAAGAATTTATTCCCTCACCCACCCCCCGCCAAATAAATAAATAAAATCTTAAAAAAAAATCTTAAACTGTTCACTTATGAGAGAAAACAGGTTGACACTTCGCATCACTCGCAAGCATGGTCCCCCAGGGAGGTGGGAGATGAGGGACTCACTGCTGCTGGAGAGGGTGGTTGGGGCAGAAGAGAGGCAACCTGTGTCGTGTTCAAGTGGTGCCCTTACAGGGCGGTGAAGAGGTCGCGTCACTTGCCCTGCACTGAAGACGCTAGACAAGCATTGGTAAAGCATGAACATTTATATTTAATTTACATTTTGACAATTTGCACATAAATAACAATGTAAACCAGTACGTAAACATAAGATAGTTTGTTGTTCTAGCAAAGTAAAAAGCCAATAACTTTGGTCAGTTTTAACTTTGATTAGAGGAAAAAAAATAAAACCACTGTTGATTGTGGGCTCAACATTCACATGTAAGAGGCCTACGAGGGAAAGTCAAATGGTGAAGAGAATCAAGACGTCTCAAGCCGTGCAGCTCTTGGTAAAAATACCCACAAATAAGAAAGCATAAAAGGGGAAAGAAGAGAACAAATGAACAGAACTGAGAGTATTTGGTGTCGATGTCAGTGTGTGATGCTTTGGTTTACCTACAATTAAGGACTGTGTTTGTCAAGCACTGATCCATAAAAAAAAAAAAATTGTCAGTTTTGCCACTGGTAGGAACAGATCAGTAAGGCTCTGAGGTTTCCCTGGATTATCCTAAGTTTGTTCTTTGCTGCAGGTTGACATTAGTGGCCATCAGTAGAAGGCTGACTATATAAACCTGGCTGATTAGTGATGCATCAGTTATTTAGGAAGGAAAGAGAGGTAGAGAAAAGTTAACCGTGGTAAAGGGAGTAATGGGACTTTACTTCCGTGACTTGGGTGTGACCACATAATCATAATGTGGCAAAACAAAAAGCAAACCATCTCAGACTGCCCTTACTGGTGAAAGACGATGAATCTCTCTCCCTGATTGTTACGCAGTCCCCACCTTTGCACCAAGGTTTTGGGGTCTCTTACAATAATAGCAAAGGGGTGCCCAAGCTCACCAATGTGATTGTGAGCTCAAGTGTTAAGCAAAGCCTCAGAAAGGATGGTTTTTTCCTTTTTTGCCCTTAGGAAAAAGTAGGTTCTTTTACATGGTTTGGCTCACAATTTAAGTGGTTATAAATATATTATATATACACATGGTATAGTGGTATAAATAGATTTATAAATATACATCACTCTTCGCTACACCTTGAATGCTGACTTGTCATCTTTGGGCTTAGCAGAGGAAAAGACGGCACACATTCTATCTTTCGGGAGCACACTTGGTTTCTCCTCTAGAGTAGCAAATCATTAGATAAGACATCACTTCCTGCACTACTGGACACACTCAATGAGGTAATTGTTGTTGAACAGCTTTGCAATGCCCTTTCATCTTTAATTAAATTAACCATAAAATGTAAAAACACAAATACTGAGGAAAATCTGGGTTTTACAGAAAAAAAATAAAATTGATGTGTTGGGGATGGGAATGTGCATTGCCTGCTTTTACCCTAAGACAACAAGAATACCCGTTTCTCGTGTTTTTTTTGTTTTGTTTTGTTTTTGTTTTTGTTTTGTTTTTAAAGTGTGGCCTGAGCCTATCTACCTCAAATCCTTCCTGGTAGAGCACCATGTTTGTGCAATTTTGACATAACAACAACAAAAAATCCCAATAACAAAACAACACCCAGACTCAAGCCCCCAAACCTCACATATACAAAACCACCTGTGCTTTGGGAACATTTTGCGGTGGTTTTAAACATGGCATTTTTGTCTTATTCACATTGTCAGATAATACATTGGGATGGAAAGGTCACGTGACCACGTCGAATGGTCACATGATTTGGGATGGGGTGACCCTGCTTTTTTGGAGAGGAAGACGGGTTGGCGAAGCCTTCCTGTCTCCTTTCTGATAAATCCTTGGCAAGGGGGAAAAGACTCGGAACTATCTACAGAAACACACAAGATTCCCTTTCTTAATTCCTCTACTGAAGTTATTATTGGGTAACTGCACACATTCCCCCCATTACACAATGCTGTTCAAATGACAGATCTTACGAGTTAACACATCAACTGTCTAACTTTGGCAATACCAAACCTCATTTTCAAACCATTATTACAGAGGGAGGTCAACCGAAGTAATGTATTTGTTTACTAAATTGTAGGTACTTAAACAGATGTGCAGAAATTATCTACAAAGAATGGCCACAAGACAAAACTATAACATTTATAACTCAAATTACAAGGAATTTTTCCAGTCATTGTAAACTTTTTTAATTATTGCTTTTTGAACGATAAATTGTATAATAAATTACGAAGGATTATCATTGAAAAAATAATTATGGCTAGGCAATAGTCTTAGCAATGGGAAGGCTATGCAAACATATCCACACAAATATTCAAAATACACAGGTTCAAATATATAGATGGGGGTGTAAATAAGTATATATAATATGTATATATATTGTCTTTTTCTCATTTATGCCCTGAGATTTCAGTAACTTTGGAGTTCCTTCTTTAATTCCAGAGAGGTGAGGGGAAACCATCTGCTGTCAGGAGAGCTTTGCAGAACTGGAATTATGTACAAGCATTTGCTACAGGCACCCTGACTTGCCAAGTCATAAGTTAAGAAACAAAACAAGACAAAACACTTTTTGTTTTCTGAAAATCTTAAGGATCCATTGGTTCAACTGTTTCCTGTTTGACCTTTACAGGCCCCAGAGGTAGTGGGTTGCTGTGAGCCAACTTCATGAGGGATGGGTCTGATGACTCATAAAGGCTACACCCTGAGAGGAGTCCATTCCCCATGTTTCTTTGCAAAGACACTTTCAGGCCAGTTTCTTCTTTCTCTTTTCTGACCACAGCCAGAATTTCCTTCTCCACCACAGAGGTCACATCGATGTCCTCCATGTCCTCCAGCCGGTCGGCATTGTCACTGATGTCAAACTTCTCGATTTCTTCGTTGATCCGGGTCAGATCCTCCAAGGGCATCCCCGTGGCTGGGGCCACAGGACAGTTCCCCTTCAGGTGGACCTTGAGGCTGCAGAGATGGATGTAGCTCTTGTGGCAATGGGCACACTTGTGGGGTCGCTCCCGGGTGTGTAGGCGCTTGTGGAGTTTCAGGTGCACAAACTGGGTGAACTTGGCAGGGCACACCTTGCACTGGTAAGGTTTCTCTCCAGAGTGGAGTCGCAGGTGGGTCTTGAGATTGCTGGTGCTGCTAAATCGCTTGTGGCAAACCTACAGTGCGGGGAAGAGGGCAGAGACGGGAAGACCAGAAGATTAAGAGTTAGGTGCCAGTGGGAAGGGCGAGCTTACATACCAACGCCCAGCAACCTGCGGGGCGAGCAGCCTCCCTGTGGCACCCATGGTGTGGCATTAGGCAAACAGGGAGCTGTGGGCACGCTGCGCGCGAGGAGGCGGCTACTTCCTCTGCCATCTTCCACCCACTGGAAGCTGGCTGGGTCACCGCCTCTGCGCATCGCAGATACGGGGGTGCCAGGCCCGTGGCCAGCCGGGCTCCTGCGCTGGTTCACCCACGGGCGATCGGACCCGCGGGGCCCGCTCCCCAGACATTTTCTACAAAGGGTGAAATTCGACGTCGAACCCTGCCCACCTGGCATTCATGTGGCTTCTCTCCCGTGTGTACCAGGTAGTGTTTCTGCAGGTGGGCGAGCTGAGTGAAGCCCTTGTTGCAAGTCTGGCATTTGAAAGGCCGCTCTCCGCTGTGCACTCTGAGGTGGACCTGGAAGGAAGGCTCATGTCAGGCCTGCGCCGGGGCTGGGGAGCCCTGGCATCCCGCTCAAAGGCCCGGGCACCGATGGCCCGGGCACCTTAACACAGCACCCCGCCCCCAGACAAAGCTCAGAAGGAACGAATAGAGTCCCCGTGCGTTTCTGGATGCTTTGCTTTGTATGAGCGAAAGGAGCACAAGCCACAGGCCAGCGGCACTTTCCACTTGCTTTTTTAGCCCAAACCCCCATTTGCGGCATCCAGAGGATGGTTTGGCGGGGAAGTCACTGGCCCCAAGTGGCACAGGAGGAAATGGCACAAAAGCACAGCGGCTTAGGGCCTGCCTGGGAGAGGGAGCCCAGGGCGTGACCCTGGGGTCGCGGGATTGAGTCCTGCATCGCGCTCCCTGCAAGAGCCTGCTTCTCCATGTCCCTGCCTCTCTCTCTCTCTCTCTCTCTCTCTCTCTCTCTCTGTGTCTCATGAATGAATGAATGAATAAATAAATGAACAAACAAGATATTTAAAAAACAAAGCAAACTGACACCTCTCCCATTTCCCCTCTCTGTCTCATGAATAAATAAATAAAACCTTAAAAAAATAAAAAAGCAAAGTGACACCTCCCCCACCCCCCCTTTCTCGGTCTCATGAATAAATAAATAAAATGCTAAAAAAAAATTTTAAAAAGCAACGTGTCACCTCCCCCCTCTCTGTGTCTCATGAATAAACAAATAAATAAAATGCTAAAAAAATAAAAAAGCAAAGTGACACCTCCCCCATTCCCCCTCTTTGTCTCATGAATAAATAAATAAATAAATAAATAAATAAATAAATAAATAAATAAAATGTCAAAAAAATAAAAAAGCAAAGTGACACCTCCCCATCCCCTCTCTCTGGGTCTCATGAATAAATAAATAAAATCTTTAAAAAATTTTAAAAAAGCAGTGACACCTCCCCCATTCCCCCGTCTCATGAATAAATAAGTAGTAAATAAAATCTTAAAAAAATAAAAAAAAGCAAAGTGTCACCTCCCCCATGCCCCTCTCTCTGTCTCATGAATGAATAAATAAATAAATAAAAGCTTTAAAAAATATTTAAAAAGCAAAGGGACACCTCCCCCATCCCCCCGCCTCCCCCCCCACCCCCCACGGACTGGTCCCGGCCGGGGCTCCCACGGTCGCAGAGGCGCCCAGGCCCGGCGCGGAGCCAGCGGCACACGGGCACACGGGCGCGCATGCGCGGACCCAGCCCACACGGGCGCGCATGCGCAGACCCAGCGCCACCGCAGTGCCGGAGCCAGCCCCCACGGGCGCGCATGCGCGGACCCAGCGCCGCCGCAGGTGCCCCGCAGGTGCCCCGCAGGTGCCCCGCAGGTGCGTGGGCCGCCAGGGCCCTACCTTGAGGTTGGAGAGCTGCCCGAACGTCTTGGCGCACACGTTGCACTCGTACTTGATCTTGCCGTTCTGCTTCTTGAGGGGGTAGGGCAGGGTCTTGTAGCCGGTCATGTTTCTTTTGCTTTTCATGAGATTCACGGCCTCGTCGCCGCCCGGGGCCGCCAGCGCCGCTGAGGTAGCGTGGGGCTGCACCACGTGCTCCGCCGAGGCGGCCGTGCCGGCGGTGGGCGAGCCGCTGGCGGGGCTGCTGGCCCGGTCCTTCATGCTGGCGGCCGCGGCGGGCAGGGAGAAGGCACTGTGCGGCGCGGGGACGAGCACCTGGCGCGCGTGGTCGGGCTGCAGCGGCCTGCGCGCCGCGTCCGAGGGCAGCGAGCCGGGGAGCGAGGCGGGGCCGAGCAGGGGGTGCGGGAGGCCGCCGCCGCCGCCGCCGCCGCCGCCGCCGCCCAGGAGGCCGCCGTACACCGGGTACAGCCGCGGGAAGAGGCTCAGGCCGCCCACGCCGCCCACGCCGCCCAGGCCGGGGCAGCCGACGCCGTAGGGGGGCAGGAGCAACTTGGGGTAGTGGGCGTTGTAGGAGGGGATGAAGGCGGGCGGCAGGTGCGGGCCCGGCGCGTACCCGGGGTAGGCGCCCAGGCCCTCGGGCCCGTAGGGGGCGTTCAAGTAGGCGTACGAGTCCCGGTGGTCGCGGAGGTCGCGGAGGTCGCGGAGGTCCCGGAGGTCGGGCGCACAGGGCGCCAGGGGCGACACGGTGTCGCCGGGGCTGCTGTGCGGGCTGCAGCTCTGGAGGCTCGGGTCGGGGCTGCTTCTCGCCGAGGGGCTCGGGGTGGTGGAGGACGGGAGGGGCGAGCGGGTGATGTAGGGGGGCCTCTCCATCCCGTAGGCTTTCAGAAAGTCCTCGGGCAGAGGGACCCGGCTCGGGTAGACGGCCCGGGGGTAGAAGGGCATCTCGGGGCTGCCGTCGGCGTCCTTCTCGGCGGCGAGGGGTGAAATGTTGGAGCGGCAGCAGTCCTTCCCTTTGGGGGGGTGGGAGTCCAGCTTCAGGATCTCCCTGACGCTGTACTCTCTCTTTGGGGCGTTCTTGGGGCACAGGTCGTTCTTCTCGGCGCTGGGCTGCTTCGGATGGCTCTGGGTTTGTGCTGCAACAAAAGAAAGGACGGTTACTCCAAGGCTCCAGAGAGCTCAAGTCAAACTGCCAGAGCTGTCCTGTCTCCGGCCGCAAGCGACAGCCACCTGCCGTCTCCACGCCCTGTCCCTCTAGAGGGCTCGGGGCCCACTCGCTCCATTTCCTTCTGGGCCTAACGGGGACAGCGGCAACATCTCCAGCAAAGAGGTTTCTACCGGTAAAAAGCGATGTATGATGGAAAAGTGCTGTTCAAGCTAGAACAGGGGGAGCCTCCATTGAAACGGGGTGGAAAAATCCTGGGGTGGGGGTGTCAGAGGTTAATAAAAGTCATTCTGATGTTCGCAGTACACCGAAAGGAAATCAGCACACCCTGCGAACGAGATGTGAAAGATTAAGACTCATTTCAAGTAACGAGCAGTCATCAGTTTTCGCCTCCATTCTTGTTTAATATGAATTTGATAAAACCCTCTTCAAACTGCCTGTGCCAGATAGACTAGCGATGTGGATGCCACCCCTTCCCATGGGGTTGCTGACAACACAAGAATGGCACCGAGGCTCTCTGTTCTGGTCTGACCAGGCTCCCAGCAACGCTGTCCCCTGGAATCACAAGGCGTGACATACTCATCTCTGCCAAACCACAACAGGCACTTCCCGAGCCAGTCCAATTACTTAGAGCACCAAAGAAAACAGGCAGCTAAGATGAAAGCATTTATTCTATATTATTACTCGGTAAATGCACTACTTAGGAACAGCAGCAGTTGAGGACAGTTCCAGACTCTCCAGGCCATCACCAGCCCTGCCCCTCCAAGCACACAGAGCAAACGATGCCTTTGGGGAAAGACCAATCAGAGCAGAGAAGGCCAAAAACTCCCCGCTCAGACTTCCCTGGAAATCAAAAGTAAAACAGATGCTGCTTCGCTGGAGCTCTGGTTATCAGAGGGCAATCACTCCCAACGGAACGGCCGCCCCACGAGGAGGAGGAGGTTGGAGGCATGAGCCATCCATGTGTGCGGATGCCTTGGGAGGCAGGGGAGAGCTCTTGGCCTCGGCATCGGAAGGGGACAGGTCTGGGGGACCATGCTGAAGCCTCTGTAAAAGCATCATTCGTTAGGTCACCCCCCCCCCCCATGCAAAAAGAAAGCTTCCGTTTGATTTCACTGAGAAAGCACTCCAGGCTTGATATCTGATAGGTCTAGAAATGAACTCTGTGGAAGTCCAGATTCTGAACTCTTCAAATCCATTCTCTGGGCTGACAGGCTTGAGGGATTCGATTCCAGTTTGAGAGGCTCTCGGAGAATGTTATCTCCTGCTAGCTGTTATCAGTTCCCCCCCGGGTGAGCCAGCAGCCCCAGAATAAACACAGCCAAGACACTATCAGGGAAGATGCTGATGGGGGCCGTGATGGAAGGCTTGTCGAGCGAGAGGGATTTCTGAAGCCACTAAACCAAAATAAATAACCCCTTATCGGGCCAATATCAGTCTTTCAGTGAGGCCCAGCAGGCAGGAAGTTCAAATTGTCACTTTTGTTTTTTAAAGCTGAAACGGTAAAGGAAGAGAGACAACTAAGTCGGGAAACTGATAGGCGAGGCATCTCACAGCCACAGGAAGGAATTCTATGGAGGTGAAAAAGAACAATCCGGAGGCACCCATTTGGGCGCACATTAGAAAAAAAAAAAAAAAAAAAAAAGATGGTCCCGTCATAAAATGAACATCAGAAAGAAACTTCACCATTTTCATGCGGCAAATTCTCCCTCAGACTCATCAATTTTTCCAGCGGCCTCAAAACTCTCTTGGTTCTAAAATTCAACAGAGCAAAGCCATAAGCAAGAAATGCACGTGCATCAGTAGCACCGTCCCTCCTATTTAGTCAGGTGTTCTCACCAGGCACACCTTAATAATTCGGTTATTAAAACAACGCTAATGATTGGGCCAGCAAACAGGAAAGTCAGAATCTATAATTTTCCATGCAAAATACTTAGCACACAGGGCCCAGCATATCGCAAATACACAATGAATGCTCGGTATGTCTTACGCCTCCACAGAAATAAATGTCTGTCTCCCTCCAAAACGATGTCCAGAGGGAAACGTTAGCCCCCTAACATGTTCTAAGGTGGAAGTCGTGGAGTCTGTGTGAAGGTACATTTTAAAAAATCATCCTTCAGCAGCTGAGTAATCAGTAGAGCTGGTGTCATTTCTGACTCTCCCACTCAGCAGCAGCTTGAGTTAACATGAAGAAGAAAATCAAGATCTGTTTTTGTTCTTAAATCTTAAATGGCTGTAGGCGGACGGAGTCATTTCAAGAGTGAACTGCTTCTGAAGGCTCTGAATGGCTTAATTATGCCGACTCACATTTTCGATCTATAATAAGAACCCCCAAGACTACAAGAAAGAACCTAGAAGTTCTGCAGTAGGCAAAACAAAGTCTGTTTTCAACTGAAACTGAGAAAGCAGATTAACATTTAGAAGTCTATAATTTGGTCAACTGTTTTCTAGATGGGTTGGTTAGATACATAGGGAAAAAAATACCAAAAAACTTGGGAGGGATAAGAGTTAAATTTAATAGTTTCTACTCCTTTTGTTTTTTTTTTTTTTTTAAACCCGCCAACTTGTGATTTCTGGCTACTTTTTTTTTTTTAACCTCTCAGTCTAATTCGAATCTCTTCTCAAAATTCTACCAATTGAACCATCACTGCCACTTAAAGTCCTCACGGAGATTCTGGCACAGACCTCTGTTGTGCTTGAAGCATGGAAACCCAACACAACTGATTTGAAGACACAATCTACCTATTAGGCCTGATGAAAGAGTGGAAATTTTCCTGATCAGAGGCTCAATCATCGGTTACCACACCTAAGACAACTGGTTTCACAATCGGCAGCAGGAGTCTTGGCTTAATGTGACTGGTTATTGTTCACTCTCTTGCTTTACCATGAATGCTGGACAAGGAAAGGATACCTGATAAACCAGCATTTAGGAAAAAATTCTGCATAAACAAAAAAGGGACGTTTGTGGGAACTAAAGTGTCATTTCACAGTATCCATGGACTCTGCTCTGAACAAAGAATAAGCACTTGAATCTTAAATACTGTGCAAAACCTTTCTTCGGGGGAATAAAAATGCAGGGCCTTTGAAACTACACCGGGTGAAGGATGTATGTGAAAAAGCTTCTTCGGGATTGGTGCAAAGTCACTGGGGAGATGGGGGGGGGGGGGGTCATTTCAAATGGAGTTACTGTTTGGAAAACAAAACAAAACACCACCTAGGCCTGTCTCTGAATCCCCACATGATTAAGTTCAAGAAGTGTAAGGAGACCCTCAAGAAGGGACTTGCCATGCTGAGAAAGTCAGGAGGAAGCACATCTTCCTGTGAGAGGCTCTGCTGAAACAGAAGCTGCCTTTTACCATTGGGCCCTGTGAGGTGGGCCTGGCATGTACAGATGCCGAAACAGCTGAATGGTTCCTGGGGTTCCTGGGATGCTCAGTGCAAACAACAGACTCTTGGGAGCTCAGAAGAGACATGAGGGAAAAAGACTGACACCTCTGGTCAGGACCTGATTCACCCCTCATGCTCCTGTTGGAAGCTGGCCTGTTTCCAGTTATTTCAAGACCTCTTCCTGAAGCTCAAAGGCGAACCCAAAGTGTGTGTGTGTGTGTGTGTGTGTGTGTGTGTGTGTGTGTGAAAGAGAGAGAGAGAGAGAGAGAACCATGAATGCAAACTTAAAAGGTGATCCTGTGAAGGAGATTTATAAGCTTTTCAGAAAACTGCAAATAAATACAGTACTGAGATCATAGGGAGGGAGATCAGATAAACTAGACAGCGTGGGGTGAGCACCAGCTAGCTCCAGAGTTGGCTTATCCTGACCAGGGCAGGTAATGAGTTTGTTAACTGGCCCTAAAGTTGAAGTCAAAATTCTAACTAATGTTAAAATGAACACTCACGCCAAATGTTTCAAAGGTGGAAATGTGAACTAAAACAATCGGGCCTTCAGGTAAAGCAAATCAGAGTGCAGCATCAGGAATTGGTGAACCTGAGTAAAGGGTCCTGGGAATTCTTTGTACTATTTTCGCAGCTCTTCCTTAAGTTTGAAATTATATCAAAACAAACAAAAAAGTTACAAAAACTTAGATGTCAAAACGTTTAACCCAAGAGGATCTAATTTTTTAAAAACTTCCTTAAAACATACCAGTCTCACCAAGAACACACAACATAATTACAACAGATTGTGGAGTTTTATGGTAATTCTTAAATTGCTCCTAGAGGTCACTTGAGAATGACTAAAATGAGGTAACCCTTTGTAGAAGGGCAGTGACAGTAACTTTAGGCAAATAAAAAAGTAAAAGCTTATAAACCTAAGGAACTGAGAATTTGTTAAAGTGAGAGGTGGCTACCATAATACTGATCAGGAGATTAGATAATTAGGTTATTCACATGAAGAAGGAAGCTAAGATATAAAAAATCTTTGAGCTATCCATTTAGAATTTTTTTTTTGAAAGACATTTATTTATTCCTGAGAGACTCAGAGAGAGCGAGGCAGAGCCGCAGGCAAGAGGGAGAAGCAGGCTCCTCGAAGGGAGCCCGATGAGGGACTCGATCCCGGGACTCCGGGATCACACCCTGAGCTGAAGGTAGATGCTCAACCGCTGAGCCACCCAAGCGTCCCTCCATTTAAAATAATATTTTAAAAATTATAGCTGTGAGTCTTTCTAGAAACAATCCGATGGGTTCTACATCAGCCCATACACTGATAGCCAAATGTTCATCTCGACGACATTCCAACACACGTCGTAAGCACGGACAAATCACCACAAACGAGGGCTATACCTTGCATATTAGGCATGTCAGGACCAATCCCCTTTATACTCCGACCTGCCCCCTTTTGGAAAGATTAGAATTAGACATCTATTTCTTCCTGTAACTCTCGGAATTAAACACTCAAAATAGCTTTTACCACGTTACATGATCAGGTTTCATACTGGGGAACAGGGACTACAAAAAAAATTTTTTTCCCTTTTCCTAGTCCCTTGTTTAAGCCACCTACTTGGCTTAACAAACGAAGCCATATAATTAAACAACATGTCATTAGCTCATAGGGGCAGAACTGACATTACTGGCATTTTTAATTTTTTGTTGTTGTTGTTCTGTAATCCACTTACTGAGACTCATCATTGTCAGCTCTCCGGGATAAGGGTAGTGAAGCCTCTCTGCAAAGTCCCGACAATACCACACAAGAAGCTCCTGGTTGGCAGGGATGGGCTTAATGGTGTAGAAGTAGATGTTCATCCCGTTCTGACACGCAGCCAGGTTTTGCTCCCGGGCAGAGTGCGCCGGATTCACATAGCGCATCCAGTTGCTTTTCTCCTCATTAAAGCCATCGATGAAGTGGAGAAGCTCCCCTCTGGAATAGATCTGCCCAAATGAAAAGACAGACGTGTGAAAACCAAAGGCAGCCCCAAAGCCGTGGAAAGCTTCCCCCTGCACCTGTAAGAACGAACACGGATTTCTCCTTCCCCTGCTGCCCACTTGGGAGAAAGGATGCAATCGGTGTAGCCAGAGCGGTCTTGAATCAGCAGAAATAAGGACGGAAACAGGTAAGGCGCGCTTTTGTCAGTTACCTTTTCCATTTCAGTTTTATCATCTTTTCGTGTTTGGGGAAAAATGACAGAAGAACGAAACACGACATTTCATTTAAGGAGCTGCCCCGGCCGGCTCAAACCACCAGAGAGTACTACTTTTGCTACCGCCGTGAACGGCAAATGGGCGAAGCGACTGACTTGGGTTCCGATTATGCTGACTTTGAGTGCTTTGAGTCACCGGGTAGAAGACCAAGCCAACCGAATACGTCAAACTGAGTCTCTCAACTTCTTCTCTGGCCTCTGTACTTGCCGTTTCCTACACCCCCGCCCAAGGCTTCAACTATGCAAACATCCTCCACCCCCAAGCCTCCAAGTCCAGAAGTAACACTTGTTCATATGAATACTTGGAACCCTGCCTTTTTGTGGAAACACTGGGTGGGGCAAAGGTGAACTTCACCTGCCATAACAAAGTGAACACCGGGACAGAAGCCAGGATTTGACAGTCTACTGAGAAGTCACTTTTCCTCTTGATAAACACGTTCAGCCTTGCACTTTTCTCTCAAGCCCAAGGAGGGGAGAGGGAGCCCTCTGATCTGAAAGGTGGCTGGCTAAAAAACACCAGCCTCGGAGCGACGGGCATGTGTTTCTCGAAAAAAAGAACAGGAAGAAACTGTGCTGTCCTTTAAAGGCAAGGCATCATGAGGAATTCAGAGTCGGCCCCACGGTAATACCGCTTCTGGTTAGCAGATGCACCCAGGCTATTTGGTAAAAAGGCAGAGGTAAGAACAGGAAAACTTAAAAACCTACATCCTTGCCGAAGCTCCTTTCTAAGCGAACTCCTTACCCCTCCACATGCCCTTTCCCTCTCGCTCTCCCTCTTTTTTTAAGGTGTACCACGTTTTCTTCAGACCTAAGAAATCTCCTTATCCGTGTAGGACCAATACCTGGTTATCTGCAACCCGTAGTCTTCAAGTGGTGGGGCACTGTTCGGAGCAGAAGGTTTGCTCTGACCCGACAGCAGGTTATGGCTTGGTTCCTAGTCCCATACTGACAATGATTAAGTCTACAAATCGCGTCTGTATTTCACTCAAACGTTATCAGAAACAAAAAGGAACTCTGTCCCTTTAACACGGGCAGTAAACACCAGAATCACTTTCTTTTAAGAGTAACTTCCTGTAAATTGTGAAGGGGGAAATACATGTGGCTTCATCAAAGCAGCTTGTGAGAGCTTTTGCGGTGTGTTTTGTTAAGAGAAAATGGAACAAGGCCGGGTGAATTCTGCTATCAAGAGGGGTTTTCAAGTTTGTTTACTGTGATGTGCAAACTTCCAGGAACATGGGGTTCCATCGTTCTGCACTCTTCACCGGGCGGAGACGGCTTTCTAAAGCTACCGGTATGGGATTCCAGTCAGCCTTCCATGGACTACGATTTACTGTATCCTCTGTCCCATGAAGTCATATGTACACACGCACGCGAAAATAAAATAACGCAGACGTCAAACGAACACTGCTCCTTCTCACCTCACTACACTGCCGTATATTATCAGGAAGATTAAAAATGTGCTGACTCACAGTACAGTTACAAGAAATGTCACTGGTTTCTCAACTGGAACATCCCTACTCTTCTTGGACTGTGTAATTTGCATGAAACTTTTTCTTTCCTTACAACAGATGTTCATATTCCTGCCAGCAAACTCAGGACGCCTTTAACAATATGTGGGGACTTTTCTCCTACAATATCCTTTGTATGTGAAAGATTGATCCATATGAATCCTCCCAAGGAAAGCATTTCAGTTACTTAACGATGAATCTTTAGTGACTAGGGAACCCGGGACAGAGACAGGAGGTTCTTAACGTATTTCTTGCCTCTTTAAAAAATGATCACGCCTTAATTCTTATCCTGGATGGTGTTAATTCAGACTTTTGACTCCCAAGAGTCACACACTTCTGTGGCTCACTTCTGAGAAGGCTTTATTGGCAATAAAGGCAAAAATGCACTCACTGACATTTTGCCCATTAGAAGTCACAAAGTAAATATATTTTAGGCATGTGTGATTCTTAAATAAAAATTGTGAGCACACAATTCTTAGTGAACCATTCTTAGTGCTCTGTCTTGTCTGGAAAATGGTAAAATAAATTTCTAAAAACACAAAACTTCCTGGATTAAAAAAAAAATCCTGTTTCTGTGGAACGATCTCTGAATGATCCCCAAACAGAAGTCTTTCAGAGATACTTCCCCAAAAGATATAAGCATCCTGGGTAAATATCGGCCAAAAGAAGTATAATCCAGGTTTGGTTGTTACCATGCAGCTGGTTCTCAAAAGAGTTCAAATAATGCTTCTTGGTCATCCTGTACGTTTTATGCAAGTTATGTATTAAAAAATTACTTTTAAATTTAGTAAGCGTATCTTTATTTTCTAATTGAGAAAAAGACAATATCCTAGAGAGACATCTATGGGAAGATGGAAAGCAGTCCAATTTGGTCTCTGTTCCCTGCTAATCCAGGGTTTTTTACTCAAAAACTGCACCTGCATCTTTAAGGTCCTTTCTAGTCCCGATATTCCGAAGGAAATTGTTTAGGCCAGACTTTTATGCTCTCACAAGATTGTAAGCATTTCCCGTATGCTACCGGGGTAATCTACATACCCTCAAACCCAATAAGTTTTAGGAGGCAGGCGCAAAAACAGTCCCAGTCATCTCCCTTCCTCTGGTGGCATCTTCCACCCATCCTTCCTTAACGGCATTTATTTAGCCTATTTTCAAGCTAATTCATTTACGATTACTCTTCCATTCAATTAAAGTTAACTCAGCAAGAAATCAAGAAGGGGTGAAATCTAAGGCTTGGTGACTCATTACTACTTCCTTGCAGAGAAATGCAAATGAACCTACCCTTGAAGCAAGCAGCAAACTGTTTCCTTTCATCACAAAGCTCTAATGAATTGCAAAAATTAAGATTCACATATAGTCCATATCTCCATCCCTAATCACCTACAGGCTGCATTTCTAGAGCCAAACAATTAACCAGCTTCAGTCACATTTGCTAACAATTCCCTGTGTCCACAGGGGCCCTGAAGACTTGTGGTTAAGACCCAGTACAGTTTGAAAAAGGAAGTGACCCAGCAATTCTGACTCCATTTTTTTCCCTTAATTCTTAAGGAGTCTGAAAGAACTTTCCCCTACTTACCCGCCAAAAGTATTTCCTGTTGGCATTCTTGGGAACAGTATCATTGGTGTAGATTTCACCTATTAGGGGTCCAAAACGTGTTCCCTTTGGTATGTATTCTTTACTCACTACTCCAATAACCTAAAGGGAGTAACATGAAATAATTACTTCAACTGTAAAATATTAACCAACTTTTTTTTGCGTCGAATTGTCAAGTGGTAGTACAACCAACAATGACAAAATTATGATACGGAGAGCAGTTATCAATGGTGCCTACATAATTTTAACAACAAGCCTCATCAGAGGGGGGAGCCACCTTCTAAGCTAGCTCCCAGATCATAAGCAAATACCCAACCAAGCATTAAAATAGTCTAAAGGATTATTCTCTGGTGACTTTTTCATTTTTATGATTACTTTTCATACTAGAAGAACAGAGAGGGTAACCAGAGTGTTTGATCGGATTTTAGAATCAGGTACTGCAGAAGTAGACGGTCAAGATTAAACTATTTCAGCCTGCTCCTAGTTTCTTATTTCTCCTTCTCCTTCAAACCATAAACACTGCATGCTTGAGGGGAATAAAATAGTTTTAACCTCAGAAACCAAAATAATGCTCTTCGGTTGCTCCACAAAGGCCTAGGGAACCAGAAGCAAAACACATTATATTTTTTTTTCATTCCAGATGAGGTTTGTGTGTGTGTGTGTGTGTGTGTGTGTGTGTGTGTGTATGTGTGTGTGTTTTCATAACTTGTAAGTTCTCTTTAATAGAAGTAAGATCTTTCAAGTAACTTTGTTCTCCTCTAGCATCTTCTACTCAACAGTGGTCAAAAGTCGTCCTTTGAAATGGAATTTATATTGAGGAGAGCTGGGGGTTCTGAGAGCTGTGGGTTCTAAGAGCTGAGGAAATGACCTTCTCAGACTGGATGTATCACACTAAGGCCTTGCTAAAGAAACATGTTAACTATGCCAGTTCCTCCTTGATCGTAAATTTCTTTAAGGGAGTGAAAAAAATCACCAACCACGAATCAGGAAGCAATTCATCACTATTCAAAAGAACTCCTCTGTAGGTAGTCCTGTGCAACATTCTGCAGTTACAGTTTCGTGCTGGTTTTTATTCAGTCACTTTCCCATTTTTATTATTATTCTTTCTTGTCTAAAACCTCCTACAAATTACTTATTGAATACCTTACTGAAATGGACCAAGAGGGGAGGGAAAAGAATATTTACTTCCAGGTTTTACTAAACCGGGTGGCTCCTGTGTAACTGTGTAGGTCCAAATACATGCATCAATCAATACATGCATTCCAACAGTGGAATCTCAGATTTTGGGTGTGAGATACACTGATACCTCGATAAATCTCCTCAAGAGCTTAAACCTGTTTAAATGGATATGGAATAAGCACATCTCCGTGGTTCTAACAGTCCAGTCTTTCTCATTTACATTTCTTATCAGCCAATGATTTTTTTTAAAACAACTTAATATTCAATATACAAGCCAATGGAGCATACCCAGACTGGAAAGACAGAAAAAAAGAAAAAAAAAAAAAAAGAAAGAAAATTTCCTACACCTAACACAAGTTGAAACAAGGTTGTGAGCTACAGTGTTATTTTTGGTACTTTATGAATTTCTGGCAGAGAGCTGAAAAAAGCAGATGTTCATCTCATCCTCCTCCTCTGCCTTCATTTACATTTATGTGCCCTTTCAATACGGTTCATCGTTACTGATATTTGTTGGCAGTAAAACTACTGGGGACAGGAGTACCTCAGAGCAGTCTTGAGATAAAAATACATACGAAAGCTTAAGTAGACTTAACTTATGCAGAGGATCATTATTGATGATACATTAATGAACCTAATTAATTTGAAAAATTCATGGAATTGACTTGTATGACACGCAAAGCATTTGGCATTCACATTCGAGAGATTATTCCATAATATCAAAATGACAAACAGGAAAAACAAATAATGTCATTTGTTGGTGAGCCAATAATTAGCAGTTGATATTTTCAACATATCCACTTTAAAGCAGTAACTTAAAGAAAGGTACTCAACTGGTTCATCAACTTTGTTTTAAATTATAGTCTCTTGCAGACAGTGTCTTAGGAGTCAGAGCTTGATTACCAACAAGTAGCATTACATTGAGGTCAGGTTTTTTTCCTTCTGAATTGCTCTTTTTTTTTTTTAAAGAAAAAAAACCAATGGGCCTCTTGGTTCTCATCTATCAATCTTACACTAAGAAAACACATCAAGTTTTCTTATGGCCAAAAAGAAATCGACTAGAATCTTATTCCTACAAAAGAATTTGCAGAAGACATATCACCCAGCACCAATTTGAGTACAACTATAAAGTAAGTCGCTGAGGAAGCTGGAAGACAGTACTTGCCATCTCTAACCTTACAAATGCAATTAAGCAAGCAAGACAGGAGAACAATTAAAAAGAGGAGGGTCTGTGGTGTAAGAGAAGTCTATGAGAATCCTTAAGCCCCAAACAAATAAAAGAACCTACACTTATTGTGGTGAGCATTTTGTAATTAAAAAAAAAAAAGCCAAAGAGCCTCAGTATTAGATTATCTTTACAAGTGGGACAGAGCCCTATTATTTTAAGCTCTATTATACACGAGCTATAGGGAACACATAAACTCACACAAGTGGATGAACAGAGACACAAGATAATAGAATTTCAAGGTTGGAAGGAATTGTGTAGCTTATACACCATCCCTATCCATTCCCAGCCCAGCACTTTTAATACCTTCATCTCAAATCCATGTCTGAGACATTATTCAAAAAAGGACATACAGGCTGCAATTCTAAGATTACAGTGCTCGGGTAGGTAACTGTGGAGGGGGAATAGGAACCAAGCTTGTTTTTAATGGGAAGTGGAAGACCAAGTCATATTCTCCCCTCTTGCCCCAGAAAGGTCCAGATGTGAATCTTAACCAACAACATTCTATCCCGGGAGAAGCACATGATACAGAGGAACCTGATGTGTGTGTTGGATCTCACAGTGCTAAACAGACTAATTAAGAATGTGTTCACCTAAGCCCAAGAAAAGAAAAACCAAAAAAACCTACTCAGGAACTGACCAGGGTCCTAAAGAATTATTACTAGGGGCAGGCTGCTGTCTGTGTGCCTTCCAGAAGCTTATCTGGGAGAAGACCCTAGCCTCCACCCTTCCTCGCCTCCTCTCTTGCTGCCCCTTGATCAAGCTCTTCCCTGCGACGCATGATGCCGGGAGCCAGCGCTTCCACTGCTTGGGCAGATCTGTCTCTACTCAGTGGCCTCAGTTAGAGAACACACCCTGATGTCTGAAGTTTCCAGACCAAAAAAAAAAAAAAAGGGCTTGTTTTTCACTGTACAAAACGAAGATTTCACAACTTAGGATGGGGGTTGCTGAAAGTCTGATATCAAGGAGAATATGAACTTGGTTTTTTGGGGTTTTTTTTGAAGCAATTCCTCCTTTAGGGAATAGACAAATGCACACACACACACACACACAGCAGTGGGCTTTAAGCAGGAACATTACTAGGGTTTAAATGTGGTATGAGCATCCTCACCCCAAATTACATGAAGATGCGATTTTAATTACTAGCTATCTCTTCCCCTCCCCGAATCCACCCCCCCCATAAGAATGACTTATTCAATTAAAATTCTATTTTGAATACAAGGACATTTGCATTGAGATGACTAGAACTCTGTAGTGGACGAAGACTTCAGCTTATAATTCACTTCATTTTTTTAAAAAAGGAAGTGGGGTGGGATGGATGGAGATGTTTTTGGAAGATTCCCTCCTTAGTTAGCTTTATATTAAAGGAAACATGGTAATGCCTTAGTACATTGTCTCACAAATAAAAAGCAGTAGAAAGAAGAGGGAATTGCAGGTTACAGAGAGATACTTTTTACAGATGGCTTGAGTTAATAATGGACTTCAATCAAAATAGACATTCGGTGAGTCCCCATCACCGGTCTGATGTTTATCACCACATGACTGGGAGGTCAGACTCAGAGCCACTGTGCCTCTTGAACATAAGCAAACTCGATACAGGCTACTGCTTCTAAAATATAACTGTTGAAATTGATCTGTCTGTATTCATGTATTCACAGAAGATTATTTCAGGAGGACAAGGGGAAAATCCCCCTAAAAGAATAACCCATCAGTTAAAAAAAAGTCTTAAAAGTTTTGAATAGTATGTCTATATTTGGTCTGAGTTCTGGAAATAGGAAGTAAGAACAGGCTCATTAAAGGTACAGAATGATTCTAAACCAAATCTAAAACTGAGGGTCAAGATCAGAAATTTGGTTCGTATGTTTTGTTTTTAAAACCAAAAGAAAAAAAAAAGGTGCTGACACATAGCACAAATTCATAATGAAAAATGGTCTTGTTAAAAAAAAAAAAATCCCCAAGTATGTCAGCACAACAGCACACAGTGTAACATCTTCTGTTACTTAAATGAAAACATATAAAGAAGGGCAAGATAAATCAGGGAGATAAAAACCCCACGTAGAAAGGCACCCCCCCTTCTATGGCTGGCGGGACTGAAAGAACTAACTGAATAATGTCAGTGTAAACATTTCATCCATTCTGAAGGTTTCCGTCCGACAACTGGCTCGCAGGTATCACACCCTCAGTGGCTCAATGCCACGTGCCTCTCTCACCGCCCTAAGGGAGCTGTCCTTTCCCAAAGTGCAGAAAGGAAGGAGAAAGAAGAGTAGGTACAAATTCCAGAGTTAAGTGTGAGACAGTATAACATTTGAGTTGGCTTCCTGGTTACTTTGATGATTAGGAACTGGAGCTGTATTATTTTCAAGTGTTTCAGTTAAATACAATATGGGACAATAGTACAGGAGGACCCTGATCTCTCATTAGGTTAGTGTTGGAGGATCCTTTTTAGGGATACAGACACTGTGTGAACATACCGAAATAGGAAGTTAGAAGTTCAGAGGAAAAAAAAAAAAAAAAAACAACAAACCAAACCAGCTTAATAAAGGATCAGTCTGAAAGATGTAAAGACGATAAATAAAACCACAGTGACACCAAGAGGGGCCAGTGCAGCATAATCAAGCACTGGCTGGGGAAGTCAGAACTTTGCTCCTAGTCGCGGCTGGGGCTGCTCACTAACACATCTCGGGCAAGGAGCTATCGTTCTGAGCCTTGCACTAATGATCTGAGGGCATTCCTTTATTTAGCTATGATTTTTAAGTAGAATGATGGAAATCGAAAAACAAGCCAAGAGCTGAACGGAGGAGAAGAACGTTATAGAATTAGAAGGCAAAGATGACCCACAGAACAGAGGTCTTGACTTCAGTGCACTGGGCAGGACAGGGCAACACGGCATAAACTGAACCCTGGGAACAGACCAATATTTGGTCAAATGAGATATGGGAAAAAAACACACTACACCTTTTAAAGCCACAGCTTAACTAGCCAAACAAATCCCACATTGATTCCACGGGCCACATATTATGAGGCTTTCTATTGAAAGGAGGGTTATTCTCAGAAAGAGGTATAATTAAGGCCGACCTCTGGGGTTAAGTTTTGGTAACGTTCACGTACAACTCCAATTTAAATATTGCTTTTTATAAAATCTGCCTCTATTTCTTCCACCAAGGGGGAGGGGGAAAAATTAAGCTTTAATGAAACTCAAAGCAGAGTTGCTTCTAGCTAATTTTAGACAGCTGTGTCTCCCCCTCACCAAAAACCCTGAACTCAGACGCACAAACAGGAAAGAGATCAAGTATTTCCCCAACAGGCTCCCCCGACTCCTCCAAATACCGTTCCTTGGGGAAGGAGGAAAAGTGATCTGATAGGGCTCCAGGGAACAGTCCCAGGATCGAGTGGTGGATTTCCACAGCGAGGAATCCCTTCTTTCTGGAGGCAGCCACAGAAATGACAGTGACCCTCCGGTAGTTGTGGTGGTGGGAAGTCTGGTGGGGGGGCGGGGGGGGGTCGATCCCCTCAAGCTCAGCTGTAGTCTAGTGAGGACTGACTGCAGTGGCTCAATTCTCACCAGAGGTGGTTCTGCGAGTTATTTCACAGCTACACATCACGCCTCGCTATAATCGTTATATAAAAGGGTAAACACAAATCCTTTGCTCCTTCCAAGTTTGGGTTTCCAGCCCCTTTGAAACAACAAAGAGTGTACCCACTTCAGAGGCCAATAAGGAATCGGCCTGCCAGCCCAGCCCGAGCAAAGGAGCTGCCGCAGATAAACAGTGGTTAGCTCTGAAGTCATCCGGACAGAGGACACTTTTACACGAACCCCTTCTCGGTTTTTACCATCACTTCAGTTCATAAACACGTCAAGGTTTTGAGCATAATTTTAGAAACCCAGCTCATAAAGCCGGCTCATTAAAAAGAATAAAGCCACCTAATGACCAAAAGGAGACAAAAGAAACACGAACCAGTTTTTTTTTTTTCCTAAGAAAGTTTTTTTTTTCCCCTCCCAAGCTATGGTACCACTGGAGGACGAGGGGCAGCGAGTCCAGGGTGGCCAGTGGCTTTTGCTCGAAGGCCGCTGACCGTGTCCCGGCCGCCTCGTGCTGCAGTGGGGCCCTGCCAAGATGTGTCAACTTGCCAGCAAGACTGAAGCGTGTCCTAATTAGGATGGGACAGTGGGGGGGCTGGAGGAACCCAGAAGGCCGAGCAGGAGCGCATTAAGTCATCAGTTATTTACTGCTCCTCCGCAGACCCTGGGGGGGGGTGGCAAGCAGTAGGCAGAGCTGCGCCAGGTGCCAGTCTGCTTGGGCAGAGAGCAGGCGCTTACCTCTTTGCTGCTCGGGCCATATTTGAAGAGCAGGTTCCTGGGGAGGGAGGCCTCTGCCTGCAGCGAGGCCGCTCCGTCGGCGCCGCAATCCCAGGGGTGGTCGTTCACTATGTAGGTACACTTCTCTTCGAACTCGGCCTCTGTCCACAGAGTCATGTCTGCGTCCTCCATGTCCATTTTCATGGTCCCGTCGCTCAACCGGGGAGACCTCACAGCACTGGAGCTACACTTCGGGGCAGCCTGCGAGAGAGACAGAAAGGGGGGGTGGGGGGGAGAGGCCTTTAATCCCCATTGTCCCGTGGCTCTGGCCGTCGGAGAGGCTGTGACTAATACAGTAGGGGCTGAGGCCTTTAAAAGCAGATGCAGGGCGCTTGGTACAGTTGAGTAAGAGCCCGAAAGCCGCGTAAAGAAGACTTGGCTTGAGGGAGCAGGGTTTTAAAATGCTACTCTGACTTGGTTCTCGAAAAAGAAAGACAGACAAGGCTGTGTGGCAAAGTCATGGGGGGGGGGGAGGCACACACACATACACACAAAAGCAAGCAAAGCAAAGCAAAGCAAAGCAAAGCAAAAAGCAGCACCTCGGGAGCAATCCCTGGCTTTGCCTCCCACAGCAGGAGGAGGCCGGGTGCTGCGGCCTAGGCCCAGGGCTCCCAGGGCTCCCGGGGTCACGGCCGCCAGACCCTCATTGCTGTGGAAAAGCTGCCTCAGAAGAGTGTCACAAACAAGGAGAGGAAGAGGAAGGAGCTCTGTCTGCCTCTGAATGAAGCTAAAAATGGAAAGCGCGTGTGGGGCAGGAGCGGAACCCGGCCAGCCTTTCCCAAATGGGGAAGACTGAACTTTCCCACCAGCTCCCAACGCAAAACAACTTTCAAAACAACTCGCCGCCCCCCCCCCCCTCCTCCGCGGCGCGCTCCCTTTCATCCTCTCGCAGGGAAGGCTGCAGAGGGTTGCATCCTGCCAGCATCACCCAGCAAGCTGCAGCCTTTCAGAGATGGTTCGGGAGCACAGGAAAAAGAGCAAAGGGAAGAAAAAGAAAAGAAAAAGGGGGAAAAAAAAAGGAGGGTGAAGTTTGAAAGGGGGGGGGGACTCCTTGGCAGTTTCCTTGGACCGGTGGCGAGCATCTCACCCCAAATTGCAAAAGCACAAACAAAGCCTCGAACTCGTCCATGGCATTGCCCCGCAGAGAATTCCTTGAGGAGCCCTCAGCTACAAATAGCACTTTCCATTTAAATCTGAAAGTGTACGAATTCCCAGAAGTCGCGGATGGGCTTCGGCTTTACTGTAACTAAAGTTGCAGCGAACACCGAGGGCTCACGGGACGCGCTGCGCGGCCACTTGTGCACTGATAAGGATCTTCCCGCAAGTGCCCCGCACCCCCTCCAGCCCCTCGCAGGCGGGAGCAGGGCTTTCCGGGGAAGGGGGTGGGGGGGGTGGAAGGTGAACGACTCCTGCCTCGGTTTCCCATCCGATGTTCGCGGGGGGAAAAAAAAAAAAAAAAAAAAAAAAAAGGAACACGGGCCTCGTTTCCACGTTAGAGCGCCTCCGAAGGTAGGCACCCCGGTCGGTGGATGGAAGGCTCCTTCCCGTCCTCTCTGCCTTCCCCTAAATAGGATGCTCTTCCAGAAAGGAGGCGGAGGCCAGTCACGCTTTTAAAACACACTTGCCTGTTTTCTTTTTCTTTTCTTTTTTTTTACTAAGTTCCAACGCGAACCCGTCGCGATGCCAAATCAACGTTAAGATAAAGCGAATTTTTTAAAGAAAAAAAAGGGGGGAGGAAAAAAAAAGCGAAATTCGAACACCCGGCCGACCCGGAGGAGGAGCAGGAGCGGGAGCAGGGGCAGGGGCAGGGGCAGGAGCGGGAGCAGGGGCAGGAGCAGCAGTAGGAGCAGGGGCAGGAGTAGGAGCGGGAGCAGGAGCAGGAGTAGGAGCGGGAGCAGGAGCAGGGGCAGGGGCAGGAGTAGGAGCGGGAGCAGGAGCAGGGGCAGGGGCAGGAGTAGGAGCGGGAGCAGGAGCAGGGGCAGGGGCAGGAGTAGGAGCGGGAGCAGGAGCAGGGGCAGGGGCAGGGGCAGGAGTAGGAGCAGGAGCAGGAGCAGGAGCAGGGGCAGGAGCAGGGGCAGGGGCAGGGGCAGGGGCAGGGGCAGGAGTAGGAGCAGGAGCAGGAGCAGGGGCAGGAGCAGCAGTAGGAGCAGGAGCAGGAGCAGGGGCAGGGGTAGGAGCAGGAGCGGGAGCCGGGGCAGGAGCAGCAGTAGGAGCAGGAGCAGGAGCAGGGGCAGGAGTAGGAGCAGGAGCAGGAGCAGGGGCAGGAGCAGCAGTAGGAGCAGGAGCAGGAGCAGGGGCAGGGGTAGAAGCAGGAGCGGGAGCCGGGGCAGGGGCAGGAGCGGGAGCAGCAGCAGGAGCAGGGGCAGGGGCAAGAGCGGGAGCAGCAGCAGGGGCAGGGGCAGGGGTAGGAGCGGGAGCAGCAGCAGGAGCAGGGGCAGGAGCAGGGGCAGGAGCAGGGGCGGGAGCGGGAGCAGGAGCGGGCTGGGCAGGGGGAAATGTTCGACCAAGTCACCCTCAAGCCGCCTCGAGCGGAAAGGGTTAAGGATTCCCAGGGGTGCGGTGGGCGGAGGGGAGAGAAGTGGGCTGCGAGTTTGACAGCTGCGGCCCCGGCGTCCCCGACCGCGCAGCCGCCCCGCCGAGCCGGGCGGGAGGGCGAGCCGCGCCGCTTACCGAGGGCGTCCCCGCGCGCTGCTCGGAGCAGAGGTCCGGCCTCGGAGGCCCGCGCCGCCGCCCGCCGCGCGCTGCGCATCCCCGTCGGCGCCCCCGCGCGGGCTGCGGGCGGACGCGCTGCGCTCCCCGCGGGGCCTCGGCCGCCCGACCTCGGCGGCGCACAGGTGCGGCGCCCGCTCGGCCTCCGCGCTGCTCTGGAGGGCCGAGTGCCGCCGCGGCGCTTTCGGTCTGTGTTAACCAGCCCCGCGGCTCGCTCCCCTCCCCGCTGCAGATTTCCCATTCGTCTGATTCACTCCCACCAGCGGCGGGAGGGGGGCGTGGCCACACCTGAACGCGCCCGGGCCGCGCCGCCCGCTCCCGGCCCAGGGCTTTCCCCCGCGCGCCCGCCCCGGCCGCCTCCCCCCGCGCGCGCGGGTCCCCGCGTGGCCCTGGAACGTCCCGACTCGCTCCGAGGCGCTTAGCCCCCACGCGGGCTCGGGCTGCGGCGGATTCCCGCCCCCTCCCTGCCCGGGCGCTCCAGGGGCGCTCCACGGGCCCCCCCGCCCTGTGCATTCCTTAACCCGAGGGAGACCTCAAAGTGACCTGAATTTTTTTTTTTTTAAATGGGTGGCGGGGGGGGGGGGAGCTGCAGCTCACCTCCGCACGGGGAGGGACACACAAGACGGACCCCAAGAGAGCGTGCGGAATTGTGTTTGCACTCCTCGTAGTAAAAGTGGAGCGGTCTCCAGTCCAGCTGGAGCCCCCGCCCCCATCCATCCCCCCCATGCATCCCCCCATCCATCCATCCCCCCCAAATAGTCCTCCAGAACCGAAATACATTCAGATCTGGCTGGGCAGACTAACTTGCCTCTTCCGACCGCTTAGTGATCAATAGGGACCTAGGGACAAGTTGTGATCCTACGGATTAAAAAAGTCTTGGCCTTTGCTGTGTGTGTGTGTGTGTGTCCCCCACCCCCACCCCCCGCCCCAAACCCGCAGCCAGACTTCCGCGGAGGAGCGTGTGAGCAAAGCGCAGAGCATTAATCGGTTCCCGGTTCCAGGGAATGTTGAACTGATCACTGCAAGCGGAGGGCAGACGGAGGCGGTAATTAGTGGGGCTCGCGCTACGCCCTGTCCGGCTTTTCCTCCAGCCCCACTCAGCCCCTCTGCTGAAGGAAGGACATCCTGTGATGATGGCATACAATGTCCTGTTTGTTTATTATTAAGAGCGTGGACCTTGCATTCCTGCTTCTCATTACAAAACAAACCAGATGCTTTACTTCCTTCAATGGTCTTGTGCCTTCAGCAAGGAATCCTCTAATTCAGAGAAACAATGATGCAAAGAGTCCATTTATAGCAGGCACCCCATCACAATCGCTTGTTTGGATCACTGAAACACAAAGTCTCCCACTTTTCCTGCTTGCCTCACCTTGGTGGTTGTTTTTGAAATCGCCTCTCCTTCCACCTTCGGCTGCAAGGTCCTTTCTAACATTTTTGAATACACGTGTGCATCCACACCCACGTCCCAACACACACACACACACCCACCCACCCACCCACATACACACACCCGGCCCCGACCTGATGATACTAACTGAGTCATACAATGAAGTGGACATTTGAGTATTTGTTTACAGGAGGAAACAAAACAAAGCAAAAACAAGAGCCCGACTGGATCATAAAAATATGTCTGTTTATCTTTCACGTTTTTCCCCCTCTCTTTTAGGAAATTTTTTTTTTTTTTTTTTTTTTTTTTAGAATTTTGCGGGTGGGTGGCTGGGAGGCTGGGGGTGGGGGTGGGGGTGGGAGGCAAAGATTATTGTCCAGGAAATGGTTTTTGCGTCTCAAGTCCTCTCCACAATCTCTGTAGTACAGAACAATTACGTTCCCACTAGGGGACATAAGTAACACACACTCCCCGCTTGGCTGCCTGGCGGCTGCTGTTCCACGTTGTGCCAAAGGGGACGCTAGCACCAAGAGGAAACAGGACCTTCCACCCCGCAGATGTGCTCAGGGTATATAAAACTGAATGAACAATTCCTAAGAGTTCTCAGAAAGCTCCAAGATGATAATTAAACAAGAGAAATCCAGCCTTCTCGAGAGGGTTTATTAACTGATGCTGAGTCAGCGCCACAATGGACAGAAAAACAATGTAGTCATACTGCAGGCTGGCCTGCTCTTCCAGCAGTCTCGCCTGCAGATGTTAGAGAGTATTTCACTTCCCTTTTAGAATCAAGCTCTGTTCTTGGGCCACACCGTGCAAGGGCTGGTGAGTCAACCACGGTGGAGCAAGGGAATGGGCCAAAACGTTGGATACTTGAGGTGGGAAGAGACTATTTTGAGCCAAACGTTTACTTTAATGACTGGAAGATGCCAGTGAATCAACTCGCTGTTAATTAATATCAGCCTGCACTCACCTTCAGAGGTGGTGAAATGGGCTTGAGTCTAGGGGAGGACGCAAACTTCAAATACCAGTGTGGGGCTTAGCCAGGCAACCCTAAAATTAGTTCCAGGTGTTCCAGCTGAGCTGGAGAAGGCCACGAGTGGAACTTTAAGGAAAGTCCATTTTAACAACTCCAGTGTTAAACCAGAAAATCCTTCAAATGTTTGCTTCTTGTCTAAAGTAGCACCCCAATGTCCACACCAGGGGTGGTAGTCAAGGATAGGCAATCGTGTAATGAAAAACCAAAGATGCAAAAAAAAAAGGAAAAAGAAAAAAGAAAAAGAAGGAGGAAGGAATAAAGGAAGCCTGCCCTCATCAGAACAAGCATGCTCCTATAGTCGTATTTAGGTATGGTCCCGCACGAAAAAAGTTCAGTGGGGAGAAGACGGGGGCGACCCTCTGAGCTTCATTCACCCCTTCTGGAAGTCCAAGTACCAAGTCTGGAACACTGACCAAAGCAGGCAGATGTTGGTATCGGTACAGCTTTGCACCCAGAACCATCTAAGGCCACCACGGTCCGGAATCTTAAGCCTTAAAATGTTTGTTTCTCAGTAACCACTTAATGCCTTTTGGGTCACTATATATTATTTCCCTCCCTGTTAGAACACCGAAACCAAACAAGACAAGCCCAGTTACTTTTATTCATCGGTGCTTGTTGTGAGGCAGATTTCTCTCGTGAAGAGTGTGCACAGTGGTGACCAATCATAAATGATCCACATAGCTCTGCTCTCAGAAACCCCCGTCTATGACGCCCTTTGATGGTCTCATCCCAACGGCTCTGGGCAAGCCCATGCTCCTCAGCCTAAGCTAGTGGGCCTGGCCTGGTCCTGGGGGTGCGGGGGGTGGTGGTTAGGAATTGCAATGTAGGTGGGCCAGATGACTGTGTGGGGAAGAAGACAGAATGAAGGGAAACCTGGTACCAAATCTGGAGATCTGACTCCACTTTTGGCAAGGGTGGGGGGGGGGGGAGGTCTTCCTAAAGAAAGTAAAAAAATGGGATGAAATGTGCCCAAGAAGAAACGTGTTTTCATTTTCTAATTCAACTCCTGCTATACCCAAACAAGGTCAATGACAGACTAACCACATCAAGAGAACACCCCCCCACCCTCTTCTCCCCACTCCCTACCCACCCACCCACCCTCACCCCCCACACCCATTTCCCACTTCCTGCAAGTTAGGCATCTTCACGCTGGTAAACATTTGGGGACCAACTGCAAGCCGGAGCTCTGAAAGAGGGGCGCCACGGCTTTGAAGCCCTCCCACATGTCTCAAAGCCATGCTGAGAACTAGAGGGACACTTGGTTTTTAAGCTTTAACAGCCTTTCCAACTCAATTCACTGGGCTCGGCTTTCTGGCTGCCTTCCTTTTTGAAAGCCGGACAAGAAGAACAAGTATGTGTGTGAGTGAGAGAGAATGTATGTATGACACATGCTATGCTACAATGCGGCGTGTGTGTCATTGGTATGACATGTGTATGATATGTTTCAATGATGTGTTGCATCAATTTAAAAATAGCACCAGCCTGCCTTCCTATGACGCGGCTCACCGCCCCGACACTTTGGACAAACAGACCCGGGGCCTAAACTTTGGGATGGTGATCCCAGGAGGCTGTGGAGGTTTAGAAATGAGGTCAGTGTTTTGACTTCCTAAATCAAGGGAGACAAAAATTAAGTGAATTGAAGAACCAAAGTCGAGCTCCCTGCCCTCGCCAGAAACAAAAGTCTGGTAAGTGCCATCTAGAGGACCTTATAAAACCCACACGATGTCTGAGGTCTCAGTATTTACAGAACCACCTGTGCATCATCATCACACCTAGGTGTCTCCGTAGCGCTTCTTTCAGACGGACAGGTGCGTTCTTATCACATCATTCACATCTTTTAAAATTATTCATCGAGTTTGACACCCAGCAGCTTAGGAAATAGGCAATTATAACCTTTTCCGTAGGGTGTGTGGAAACCAGCGTAGGTTTCTCCTGTTTGTTTTTATTCCTAATTACGTCTTTATTTTAGGGCATATTCAGGCAAGAAAGGGATTTACGTTTCCAAAGAAGGCTGCAAGGGAGGTCACCGAAAAAGGAAGATGCGCCCAGAATCCAGAAAACATGTCAACATCTTATACTTGGCGGGGAAAAGGAATTAAACGAAACTAACAGAGGGCAAAATATGAACTGTAAAATAAAGGAGAAAGCAACGGGGAAGGTGTACACTGTGAAGCTCAGCTTTCTCCTGCCTCTTCTCTTTGTTTAGGGAAACACAAGAGTAGCTTCCACCCAAGAGAAGGAAGACCACAGGCAAGTGTTTGCCTGTCTCACTGACAGTGGGTGGAGAGGCCACTGGGGAGGGGAGGACCCTGGGTGGAAATAAAAAGAAAAGTTGCAGAGGGGAATGGTTTTCTAGAGGAAGAGGCAAGAGGAGGGCCGGAGCGCCAGCATGGGCAGGGCAGTGCCCCACGATCCATAGGGGCCTGCAGGTGCTTCCCTGGGGCCACACCATGTTAAATGCGGGGTCAAGGAAGAACGACTTCTTATTAAAAACGAGCCTCATGATTTCTTCTCATCCTTCCTAAGTAAAGATTCGAGATTGGAGAGGGCCTTGGTTTTTATGTTCCAGGATGAGTTGTGAGAGAAGGCAGAGAATTATCCAGGTTGACAGTGAAATCATTTGAACTCCCAACCAAAGAAAGAAGTTGGGGGGGGGGGGGGAGTAGGACCCTTGTAATTACTTAAAGGATGCCCTGCCCACCCCCTCCAGTTCTGCTCCAAAGGGAATTTAGTACACGGCCTGAGATGAGGACCACAGATCCAGCCAATACCTCATTTCCTGCTGAGGAAACCAAGGGCCCAGAGGTCAAGAAGCAGAAAGGTCGCCCCTCCTAGCCCTCCTTTGGATATTCGGATCTTTCGTCCAACTGTGATGGATGCCAGCCCAGAGAACACGGTCTGCTCAGAGGGCAGGATTGCTTGGCCCTCTAGCTTTCCAGCCAGGAGGCCAGAGCTCTAGAGTGAGTCCTCAACTA
The DNA here is from genome assembly GCF_018345385.1 of Vulpes lagopus. Taxonomy (NCBI): domain Eukaryota; kingdom Metazoa; phylum Chordata; class Mammalia; order Carnivora; family Canidae; genus Vulpes; species Vulpes lagopus. The sequence goes on from NC_054824.1 coordinate 9,504,738, forward strand.
CTACTGAGCGCCTACCGGGCCTAAGGTACAGGTGGCCAGGAAGGTAGGGGCTGGGGTGGGAGGGAGGGATGCACCTTCCGGAGAACCTGTCCGGTGTTTAACTGGTGGTGACATTAATATGTTTCACTCGTGGTGACACTGATAAAATGAAACCAACCTCATTCAGTGCATGGGTCTGGAGGGTGTTGACTCGAGATCCCATAAATGCCTTTTCCTCCATCTTTACTTGGCACTTTATCTTTGGGAAAACTCTCTGAGGTTGACTGGGAATAAGCCAGGAAACCTCTTCCGACCAGAAGATAGCATGGAGATTCTAAAGCCAGGGGCCCTGGTTTATCGGGTCTCATCTGTGGCCTATTGTTTCCCCCTGCAAGCACACACAGGAAGCTGGAGCGGAGGGGTTTAAGGTTCAATAGGTATCTTCCCCCTGAAGGTGTGCCCCTGGGGACAGAAGGGCAACACTGCATTACCCTAGAATAGGACCAATCACAGAGAAAGCAACAGCTCGGGTGTTTTTCAGGCTGGCTTCCCTACAGTTCCTTTTAAAAGAACAGGCACTGTCTTTAGGAGAGATAATCCCACAATGGAGGTCCATTAAAAGTATTAGGATGTAGACTGCCACCATGATCCTCGGGAGGAGAGCTCTGTCCTGACAATAGACAATTAAAGCAGATAAATCCAAGCTACTTGTTGCTGTTCTAATTCCTCCTAATTGTATGCTACTTGTCCCTGGCTCCTGCATTCAGGGATGAAGCTACTCTAATCTCCAAAATACCTGACCTACTTCCTACAGGATCTTTTCAGCACTCTTTTCTTCCCATCTGGACCCTTTTTCCTCCTCTACTTCCCTTCCCCCCCTCTTCCTTACAGCCTGGGGGGAGGAGAAGGAAGGGTGTTGGCGGGGAGGGGGAGTGGAACAGAAGGCTGGATCCGAGGCATTAAGTCCGGGGCCTCAGACACTGTACTAATCGGTAACAGCTAATCATGCTCACGGGCACACCACGGCCTAAACTGCAGTTTGCATTAAGCTCAACAAGTGGCGAGGGGCACACTTAGGATCCAACTGTTAGATCACCGCTAGCTGCCAAATCTGCGTGTGCTTATGCGTGAGGAGTGCATGCCTCAGTGATTCTATTTGTAGCTGTCTCACTAATTATGCTGCCACCACCAGCTACCCCGAGCAAGGCATTCATTCTCCCAAAGCATATAATTCCACCTCAACAACAGAGCTCTAAATGCCAGTTTGGTGCCTGCCTGCATGCGTGTGCTCTCCCCGCAGAATCTTTCCAGAATCTACAAAAGGAGTCAAATTGTCCTTGCCATTCAGCTTGGGCCTCCAGGGTATATGCTTTTTTGTTGTTGTTTTTTTTTTTTTTCAAAAATCTTTATAGAGCCACCTCTCCAAACCCTTCCCCAGGGCTCAGTCGCCTAAAGGGTGTAGAGCAAATCTATCCTCAAAACCGAGATAGCTTTAGAATTAACAGTAATTCCAACAACCGACAATAAGTAACGTGTTGTTGGTTGTTTTGAAAAGGAATCCTTGTGTTTCAAATATACGTACTGAAACATGTATGGAGGAAACTAGATGCTCTCTGGGATTTGCTTCGGAACCATGAGGGGTGAAACTGGGGTAGAGATGAAAACCCAGTTCTCGGGGACGCCTGGGTGGTTCAGTGGTTGGGCATCTGCCTTCGGCTCAGGACGTGATCCCAGGGTCCTGGGATCGAGTCCTGCGTCGGGCTCCCCTCTGCCTGTGTCTCTGACTCTCTGTCTCTGTCTCTCATGAATAAATAAATAAAATCTTAAAAAAAAAGAAAAAGAAAACCCAGTTCTTGAGCTGGTAATTGTCAAACTGGGTCATCAGGGTGCATTATCCCAATGTCTTTAGTATTAAGTTTGTATATGTGTGTGATAAAAAGGTTAAAAAAAAAACCTTCAGGGATGCCTGGGTGGCTCAGCGGTTTAGCACCTGCCTTGGACCCAGGGCGTGATCCTGGAGACCCAGGATCGAGTCCCACATTGGGCTCCCTGCATGAAGCCTGCTTCTCCCTCTGCCTGTGTCTCTGCTCTCTCTCTCTCTCTCTTTCTCTCTGTCTCTCATGAATAAATAAATAAAATCTTTTAAAAAATAAAAAATAAGTAAACTTTTAGGTACTGCCTGGCCCACTCAAGTTTCTCATGCAGTTTCGCTCCAGTTTACCACCTTTCATTAGTGTGACTAATGTTAAATTGAGTAATTTAAATAATGTTAAATTCGCTAGTGTGAAGGGTGTTAAATCGAGAGGCTCTGGCATATAATGCAGAAGGCACCAGGCTCCTGTCCTGTCCCTGGCAATAGAAAGAAGCAGTCTCTGGCATCACAATCATTTTGGGGGACCTGTCTTTTGAGCGGGGCAGAGACAGGGTGTTTCCAGTACCCTGTAGCATCGGTGGTATGACAATAACCACCAAATAGGTTGGATTTTGCGTGTCTCCTAACATTGAAAACCGTGTGTCTTTTGATGCAATTGTGCAGTGACCATACCAGGAAATGACTAAGAGTCCATCTTGGGCTGAAAACATATGTGTTCCAGGAGGCCCAACTCTTCACAGACGTCTGACTCGGTCCCTGAAAAAAGCCCCCTCTGCTAGACAGGAGTAGGAAGGGAATATTGCAGAGAACTCACTTTCTTCTCCGCAGTAGTCAGAGCAAGCAGCTGGCCGCACCCAGCAGGGCTGCTCAACTGATAAACTGTGTCAAACTCAAACCATTTGTCAGCTCGGAAGAGAGGGGAAAAGGCTGGAAGATGGACTCAGGAAGTCGATTTATCTGGCACACTACATTAACTAGTATAAATACCAGTGGAAAGAAGTAAACACATTTACCCAGCAAGAAAGGACCAATCACAGGTTCCTCAACTGCTTAACTCCATGCTCAAAACCCAAAGCTTTTCACTCATCAGGCAAGTGACACCAATTCATCTCGGTGCTCTACCCAGGATTTACTTAAATCAAAAGTTTTAGTTCTCCACTGACTTCTATTTCATTCACAACTAGTCGACACGGACATAAAAAGTTTTCAAGAGATGACTGTTCTTCTGTTTCTTAGGAGGGAAGGTTTTCCAAAATGCCACTGGGGATGAAAACAGTGTGAGAAATTATTCTTCAAATTGTTAGGCATACTAAGCTTACAGATTCACTCATATGATTTTGTACCTTCTTTGAATCATTTTTTTAAAGATTTTATTTATTTATTCGTGAGAGACATGGAGAGAGGCAGAGAACAAGGCAGAGGGAGAAGCAGGCTCCATGCAGGGAGCCCGATGTGGGACTCGATCCCAGGACCCTGGGATCATGACCTGAGCCAAAGGCAGACGCTCAACCACTGAGCCACCCAGGCGCCTCTGAAACATTTTTAATTTCAGAAATCCCAACCAGCCAAGACCAGCATGATGGTCGATATACAATATTGGGTTATTGAAGGTACGTGCTTTGCTAGGAGATGCTGGAAGATGGTCTCGGTGCTAGGCAGTGGCCGTGGGCACCTGGCTTCCAGTCCATGCGGTGTCTCTAGGCTCTATTTCCTGGTGTGTGCCCCCTTTCCCTCACACTCTACTAATGAACCCACGCACCCAATGAGGATCTGTCTCTACAGTCTGCTACTTAGTGGCCTCTGAACAATCCCAGGCATCTTTGAAAACCCAGCACTCAGCGCAGTGCCTGGCTTGTATTAGATGGTTGGTTAATGTGCCATGAATGAACAGGTTAAAAATGGGTCTTAGGTCCAACCTGTGAATGAGGCATTACGTTGACTCTGGAGATATTTTCTCTTTTCCCAGAGAAAGTGCATATTGTTGCTCAACCTTTGCTCATAGAACTTAAAAAAAAAAATGTTCCCAGGTAGAAGCCACAGTCATAAAAGTGTGCATATTTATGTGGGAAGAGAGGAATCTACCTCTAACCATGGCACTTGAAAATAAGTTCACCCACTAAAAACAAACATAACAGTTTTCCAAGCATAGTGACTTACAGAATTCTTGTGGAGTCTGCTCTTCTCCACTCTCACACATGCGCTCATCCCGGTATGGGACCACTTCCTACAATTTTCCCCTGTCGGTCTTTGGGCCTTCCATTCCACCCCACAGTAATTAAATTTAACAAGAGCAATTAACAAAACAAACTTCATGCTGCTTAGTGGGCTGATAATTCTGATTGCAAAATTGTTTTAGGATGTGCAAAGCAGTTGAAAACAAAGATAAATAAGTTATGCAACCATTTGCATACCATCCACTTGTGTATAGGAGACACAATTCCACGTCTTAAATAATGCAGTCTAAAGTTATCATTACGCTTCAGCTAAATTTCACTAAGCAGTATGCCTTCTTCCTTTTAATATTAATTCAGATCTAATGAACCTAAATTGGATTATTTTTCCAGTGTTAACGTTTTAAATGATTCAGAGACAAATGCCTCATTTCTTTCCTACTAATATATAAATAGAGCTTCAGTGGTTTTCAAATGGAAAATTGATGTAAACGTAATATCAGCCAATTTCCTGATTGCCTTCTACAAAAACACCACGACTCAAGTCTACTTAGACATAGTCACTATCACTGTAGATTATTTTTTCTGCACACCAAAAAAATGTAGCACAATTCCAAGGTTTTGTTTATTCTTCAGTACTAGTGCCACATAAAATTTCAAGCATATGTTTGGAGTTTCATATACTTTGATTTTACCTGTAGTGATTATTATGACAGTCTTATACCAACTCCCTCGACTTGGGGAGTAAGAACATGATGATGAAGGAAAAAGAAGTTTCCTGCAACTATACCGGGAAAGGGAAAGCCTACATTCAATGAAAGACCTATGATCTCCTTTCTACTTCTACAAGTTCTGATGAGCATCTGACAGTAGTAAGATCCTCAGTGTGTTAGAACTGGGTTAATCCCACATGAAAATAAACACTTCTAAGGATGAGAAAAGAGACTTATCAGAGCCAAGGACACGTAATGGTTAATATAAAGCTGTATATAAGCTTGCCACTATTGCTTGGTATTAGGTCTTTATTCTGAATAACATAGATCGCTGGAAATAAAAATCCACTTATCTCAAAATGTATGGAGCTGGTGAAGAGCCAGGGTGAAAACCATGGCTAGAATATTACTTTAGCTTCGAGAAGTCTAATCTGGTCTAGGAAATGAGAAGGGTTTTTTGTTTTTGTTTTTGTTTTTGTGTGTGTGTGTGTGTGTGTTTGGAAATAAAAATTTTTAAAAATTGTTTGCTTTAGAAAAGAAGCCACTGAAGGATTCCTTTAAATAATTGGCTTTAAAAAATATGGCTCGGTAAAGCCATAAAGTTTTGGTTTTGGAGAAAATTTCTATGTTGATAGCTATACTAAGAGCTATTGATGATACAAACCAAGTTCTGTTCTTTTTTTTTTTTTTTAAAAGCAAAGTTCCTGTGCTCATGGGATTTTTGTTTTATTTATTTATTTTTATTTTTATTTATTTATGATAGGCACAGAGAGAGAGAGAGAGAGAGAGAGGCAGAGACATAGGCAGAGGGAGAAGCAGGCTCCATGCACCGGGAGCCCGATGTGGGATTCGATCCCGAGTCTCCAGGATCGCGCCCTGGGCCAAAGGCAGGCGCCAAACCGCTGCGCCACCCAGGGATCCCCCAAGTTCTGTTCTGGTCAAAATTAGCTTGTTACGGTCAAAATTACCTCCCGCCCCAATTTGGTCAATAGTACAGTTGCTGCTTTCTTATTCAATGCAACTGAGACCAAATTTAACAAATGATACACACAGTTAAATAAGACTTATAAAAATGGTAAATACTAATCCTAAACATTGTATTTGAAATTTATAACATATCAATGCATGTCAACTTCTCTGTCTTTGTTTTTTTTATTTTTTTATTTTTATTTTTTAACTTCTCTGTCTTTGATGCAGGGCCATGGCCTCTGAGAATGAACATCTTCCTTCTTCCATCTCCAGGGTCTTTTCTGCATAAGCCTTCTCATAATATATTCACTGCCAGTTCAAGTAACCAGTGTGCAAAATTCTCCTAGATTTAAATCCCACCCTTCCAATATTTCATCATTGTTTAACCCACATCTATTTCAATTATTGGGAATTTTTCAAGTAGTATTTATCATCTTTCCAAAGAATTCTGCTTGTTTTAATGGAGTCAACTCTTAATACTTATATTTCATTGGTTTATATAATATTTAATTAAATTACATAATTACAACTAGCATCATCAAGTTTGGGAACAAACAGCTCTTGCTATACAAATCAGAAAATACAGAGGAGTGGGATGCCTGGGTGGCTCAGCGGTTGAGCATCTGCCTTTGGCTCAGGGTGTGATCCCAGAGTCCTGGGATCAAGTCCCACATCGGGCTCCCTGCATGGAGCCTGCTTCTCCCTCTGCCTGTGTCTCTGTCTCTCTCTCTGACTCTCATGAATAAATAAATAAAATCTAAAAAAAAAGAGAAACTACAGAGCAGAAATGTTCAGAAATATTAGAAAGAAGCCAGCTAGAGAGACATGGGGATAAAAAGTACATGTGTTACGCAGAAGACAAGGAGACTATAAAAACATATAGCAAGTTGGTTTAAGGAGGTTGATTAAGCATTTCTAGGTGGTCAGCCAATAACTAAATTCTTCTAAATCCCCCTACTTGGGTTAATAAATTGCTTTGAAGCAGCTGATAATGTAAGAACCAAGGAGCTGTAATTTTAAAATATTATTATTTTTTTGTCCACATTTCTTCTGAACTATGAAAAATATCTTTTAATAACTAGTAAACTTGAAAGACTGACTCCATAAAATAAACATTCTGATCTAAAAGGTAAAAGGACATAATAAAAAACTTTAAGATCTATAATTAAGAGCGTATCATATGTATTTTATTATACATATCTTATGTACTTTTTCATATGTAGAGTTATCTGAGACACGTTTATTAAATTTAACACCAAAGAGGGCACCTGGGGGGCTCAGTTGGTTACGCAGCTGCCTTCAGCTCAGGTCATGATCCCGGGGTCCTGAGATGGAGCCCCACAATGGGCCCCTGCTCAGTGGGGAATCTGCATCTCCCTCTCCCTCTGCTCCTCTCCCTGCTTGTGTACTCTCTCTCTCACTCTCTCAAATAAGTAAATAAAATCTTTAAAAAAATAAATTTAATAACAAATAGTTACTTAAGGAGCTCAAATCAGAAGTAAGATGTCTCTTAAGGTTTTACCTGGGAATTGAATCAATAGTAGTGCCAATCAAGGAAATACTCAGCTGGTAGTTAGAAGTCCTAAAAAATCTACGTTTAAAAATAAATTACTGTTTATTTTAATCCACAAGCAATCAGCGTTCATGATAAAATTTCTATAAATAAAGAAATGAATATTTCTTAAACTATCATAGCAGCTTTATTGCATTTGTTTTTAGATGCCCAGGAGATTATCTGATGTGTCTTGTTCATAAATCCTCAACAGAAGGCTTTCTACCTGAGATGATTTAAATCGGTTTATTTTTCCTTTCTACCAAGTGAACCTCAAGAAAATAATCATTGTTAACCTTTTAAGGGGTTTCTTAAGTATCAGTTTTGAGATGGAATCGTATTATAAACAGTCTTATAACCCACTTTTCCCACTTACTCCTGTGAACATCTCTCCATGTCTGCATCATTTTTGATTGCCACAGAGTATTCCAAGGTGCATGTATCATACCATGTTTCATTTAAACAATGATCAAACACACATTATTACCATATTTTTAAACTATTACGCAAAATGTTGTGAGCAGCCAGCAATTTGAGACTGAAATTCAGAAACATCAGTCCGTAGAATGTTAAACAATCCCTAGAAATCTTATCTAATTGCTTAATTTCATAAGGGAAGAAACTGAGTCCTAGACGAAAAGAGTAATTTTCTTTTGGTCACCTAGTTACTAGTTTAGGCCCAGGATACCTTATCTGTAATCCCCAAATGCATAAAGCTCTGAAAAGTAAAAGTTATTTCACTTTTTATTCCCACTACCATGCGTCAACTCTCAGCACTAAGATACTACAACGGCCTTCTAATGGCTCTCTCTGTCTCCAGTTCTACTCCTTTGCACTGTTCATCAATACCACTGCCACGAGATTTATAACTCTGGGTCGTGGCCTTCCCACAGTCCTTGCCTCCCCCCAAAACCTTGCATGGCTCCCATCGCTGCCAACCAGAGACTCTCTGACGTCTTTGCCTCAATCAGTGTGATTCTGTTCTGTTTTCTGCTGCAGAAGCGCTAATACCTGAGTTAGAACACCTCACTGAGTGTGTATGCATCAACATTACCTCTCTAAAATTTGAAAAATTCTGAATTCCAAGTCACATCAGTCCCTGAAGAATGTAGACAAGGGAGTGTGGTGTGCATCAGGCTCAGTCCTAGAGCCAGGGCTCCTTCCTCAGATGGCCACTGGACCCTCGGTCATGTGTACTTGACGGGTTATGGCCCAAACAAATACATTCGTTGAAGTCAGTTCATTAAGTTTTAATACTTTCTCTTCTTACACGAACTTAAAAATGACAAATAGTTTTTAAACCATAATGATACTAAGCCACCTATTATCTAGGCCACACAAGAAGTGAAAATAATAGTTCCTTATTCCTGTTCAACTGACCAAAAGACAAGGACAATAGCACAGCTTAATTATCGTTGAGGCTGAAGAAATGTCATGATATGCTAGGATAGTTCATGGCCCTTAACACACGCAGTCAAAAGAAAATGAGGAGACGTGGTGGGTTCAGAATGGATACGTGCACACAGGCACACAAATTCATTTATCACTGAGATTTTAGATGTCTAACTCCTCTTGGCTGGCTCTTGGTGAGGAGAACAGCCAGCAGGCAGTTCTCATCCTCTCTACCACACACTTTAGCATTGCTACTTCCCCCTCCCCAGCCCACCAGAGTCAAATCTGTACACGAAACAGGCCACGTCTTCCGGGGAAGCTCAAAGGCCTGTTGGCATAAGGTTCCCTTCAAAGCATCCCCTGGAAGTCTGTGTGGGTTGGGGAGTATTGAAACCATCCCTCTTCCAGGGAAGGGCTAAACCCACCCCACCACGTTTCTGTTCTCATTTACCCAGGGCTCACGACATAAGTGGTTAGAAGGTTGTCCTGGAGCTTCCCCCCACCGCCCCCCCAGAGAGTACCACAGACACAGGAGAAGCCACACACACACATCTGGACAGGGGCTCCCAAATGGGACACACTGCAATCTGGTTATCTGGTCTTGACTTTTAGGAGAGCTGAGTTACAGAGAAAAGACTGACCGTGTGACTAATAGTAAACAAGAAGAGGGAAGCTCTCCTTGTTGTCTCCCTCTCCCTCTCCTTCCTCCTTCTCTTCCTCCCTGCACTGAACCAACACTCAAATTCCCTACACAGGAGAGGAGAGTTGTGTTTGGGGAATGTGAAATCCCTTAATTGCAGATGAGATGTACCGAATTGTGCGCATGCTTCAGCGCAGAGAGGACATAGAGGCTCACAACTCCCAGAACTGCCTCGTTTATAATCTGAAATCCCGTATGTTACTCCCCAAAATATCCCTGCAGAGTAACTTGCAGATTAGTTGCAGCTACTGTTGAGAACTTGAGTTTACTCCTCACTTGTCTCCTCTCTTCCTGTCCCCAAAGAAGTAGCTAAGAAGTACGAAGGAGGGAGAGCTTCCCCTCGTAGTAGGTAAAGATCAGTGGCTAGGATTTAGTGTGCGCACAACGCAAAAGCCCAGGCAGGGGCATTGGCAAATGGAACATGCCCCCCAAAAGCCTTCAGTGGTCCCCCAACACTTCTATATACTAGAATGGCTGGAGGAGTTTAAAAGTATTTTGATGCCCAGGTAGCAACTAATACCAATTAAAGCAGAATGCTGGTGTGCGAGCTGACAATGCTAATTCCAACTGTACTGCCAAGTTTGGAACCGGCTGCTTTCCTTAATCAGATGTCCATCTTTTAGATTATATCTACACTTACAATATTATCTTCCCCAATCCTCCCCCTGGCAAAGAAAGTGTACTGTGGTTGTGGAACTTTCAGAGGAACAACATCTGAATGTATGATCACTGAGTAATAGACAATCCGCCTCTAGGGTTAACCAAGAACTGGAGCAATGAGGCTAAGGACATGAGTTCTGTATTCACAGAGGTCACTGAGGCTGGCTTTTGGGTCTATGACCACAGATCGAGTCCCTAATTCCAGTTGTGGATGAGTATGGTGACTGGGAAGAGACATTACCACCAAGAGTGTTGATGGGTAAGCACTAAAGCAATACGCGATACTAGAGAATCAATTTAGAATTCTACATTCTACGGAAAGTGGGTCAGTACTCTCATCTTTGTGCTTTAATTTTTTTTTTGGCTCGTTATATTATTGCTCTTATCAGACTGGATTCTGATCATTTTCTGCAGCAGAACATGAATGAATGGTCATATCAAGATGCATTCTTAATGTAGAATTATAAATCATGATTTATTATCACTATAAATCATGATTATCTAAAGAAACGGTCTAGAGATTGAAGAAGAAAAATTTGAAAATAGCAAAAGCAGAATGCCTGGGTGGCTCAGCAGTTGAGCGTCTGCCTTTGGCTCAAGGGGTGACCCGAGATTCCCAGGATTGAGTCCCACGTCGGGCTTCCTGCATGGAGCCTGCTTCTCTCTCTGCCTATGTCTCTGCCTCTCTCTCTCTGTGTCTCTTATGATTAAATAAATAAATAATAAATATTTAAAAAAAAGAAAGAAAATAGTAAAAGCTATTCTTTGGGGTATCACATGGTGCTTACTTAGTACACAGCCAGGTCCCAAATATATTTATGAAGTGAACAAATGATAGAAGCACTATGCCGTGGGGCAAATTTTTCAAACATTAGTAATGCCACCAATATTTACGTAGAAGAAAATATTAAAATATGGAAACTCTTGACTTTTTAAGTTAAATGTCCAGATATTTACTATGTTGCTAGAACTTTTCTGGGAAGACAATTAGCAATATGTATCAAGAGAGTTAAAGATTCATAACCTCTGATCAGAGTATTATGCTGTGGGAACATATTGACAAGAAAATCATTCGAGCAATGCTACATAAACATACGAATTGCAGGATTACATACAATTTAGGACAAAATAAAAATAGTCTGAATATTCAAGTTGACAAAATTGCTGAATCGATTATAATTATATGGCTACATGATAGGAGTATTTAGGGGCCATTACAAGTTTTTAAATGAGCGTGATAGGAGAGAATGCCCATGATATACCCCTGGATGAAAAGAGCAGGATGAAAAACTGCTATGACATGAGTCCATTGTGTTCTTTAGTAGTTTCTACAAGTACTAAAAATGCCCTGTCCCTTGTGTAAAAGAAAAACTCTAAAACAATCAGAAGGGGATATCTGAATGTTGATTCCCAATTCTATTCCTCTAATTAGTCTTAATGAAGTCAACAGTTTTGTCATAAATTACAATGAACCATAATCCTCATCTGACACACGCCCGCTGGTCCATATGTTGGGCCTCTTAGTCAGCCAAATGTGACAGCCTTTGAAAACTGATTTAGCTAAAGAAAAACATGCCACAGACACAAAATGACAGGCACCCAGGAAATCTGAAAAGATAATCATTAAAAGTAAACTGAGGGGAGGGGAGATGGAAGCATTGCATTAAATCTGTGTTCCCATTTTTCTCCTTCCTTCAAGCGGAAATTAATCCAATCACAGCCCATAAATAGCTTAGAGAAAATTTTAAGGTGAAAAAAACATACACAGGCCTTGGGAAGCCAATTCCTTACTTCCCATTCTCCTCACTGAGAGGCAACCCCTTCCACTGAAGTCAGGCAACCCGTTAAGAGTGCAGCGCACAAGAGTGCATTTTTTTATCCAGCAGAAATATTTAGCTTGGCTGTCTGCCAGGGAATGCTGGAAGAACGGACTGAATTAGGGGATTTACCTTCCACGTGTTTGGCACGCGTCATCTAGAGGATCTGAGAAGCTCGTCTCTCTTTCTCCAGGGTACCCGAGCGGTGGAGAGGGCTGCCAGACGAAGGAAGACTAATGTCACTGCGTACATGGTAAGGCACACGTGATCTGAATTTACAAATTGGGCATGTCACTCAGGTTCCAGTTTGCTTTCTTTCCATGACTGACACAGTTAGAAAAGGACATGCTAGCCAGCTAGCACTCTCAGAAGAAAAGCCCTATAATCTTTTCCCTAAATTCTGAAGATGCTTCTCTTCCACCCCCCCCCCCAACACCACTTGCGAGTTGCATAAGCCTATATGCAATAACCTTGATTAAAAAGCAGCTCTGCATCGTCAGGCAGTTTTAGCATTTTTATTTATGTGTTATGAGGAGCTGTTACTTTATTTTAAACACGCACTATTGAAAGTTTTATAGAATCAAGTCACTCAAGCTTTCTTTCTTTCTTTTTTATTTTTTTTAAAGATATTATTATTCACGAGAGACACACAGAGAGAGGCAGAGGCATAGGCAGAGGGAGACGGGGGCTCCCCAGTGGGATCCCAGGACCCCAGGATCTGAGCCGAAGGCAGATGCTCAGCCACTGAGCCTCCCAGGTGCCCCTGTTTTAAGTTTTTTCATTGGTTGGACCCTATGCTAAGCTACTAACCACCTAGTAGACTCTAGATGCTGAAAGAGCACCTACAGATCTTCTCCTCCCTTTTATGGGGGAGGCTAAGTGACCCATCAAAGGCGGCTGCTGGTGGAAGCAGAACTGGGGCCAGATCTGAAGTCCTTACCCCCATGTGCCTGTGTGATTTCTGCAACCCCAGCCACCATCCCATCAGACACAAGGATCATTGAGTGATGAGAAGTCACTTGCTGTTGAGGAAGGCACGGTCTATGCGGACGTAACAAGGGCCAAAGTGGGCACATACTGCAGCCTCAAATAGAGAAAGTTCATCAAGAACAAATTCCTAAAGAAATTGCCTATTTTCACCAGAAAATACATCAGTGAGGATAATGTTAATTTCTTTATGTGGGAAAAGAAATTGCCTCTTTGCTCTTTGCAGGTGGTGACGTGAGGCTATCATCGTATCTAGCTAGAGTTGGAAAGGTTACTTCAAGACTGCACTATGTTTCCAGGCCAGGCTATCCATCTCTTGGCCCAAACTCAGCATTCAGTAATATGACTATGGATGGGAGAGAAAAAAAAAAATCGGTCATCCTTTAAAGAAGTGCATGAGTTGAAGTGGGAGAGGATTGTATAAATGTAAACTTAAATGACTTTGCAGTTGGGGGCTCCTGGGTGGCACAGTCAGTTAAGCATCTGGTTCTTGATTTCAGCCCAGGTCATGGTCTCAGGGTCGTGAGATTGGGGCTCCACACTGGGCATGGAGCCTGCTTAAGATTCTCCCTTCCCCTCTCCTGCTGCCTCCTGTCCCCCCTCCACCATCATTTATTCAACCCCCTCCCCACCCACCTCCCCTATGATAGCCATCAGTTTGTTCTCTACGGCTAAGAGAAATTTGCCACTTTAACCATTTTTAATATACAGTCCAGTGACATTAATTACATCCACACTGTTGTACAACCATCACCAGTACCTACTTCCACAATGTTTTCATCACTTGAAGCAGAAACTCTGTACCTTTGAAACAGTAACTTCCCTTTTCCCTCCTCCTCCCTCCCCCAGCCTCTATCCTACTTTCTGTCTATGAGTTTTCCCATTCTGGGTTCCTATATGAGTGGATAACACAGAATTTATCCTTCTAGGTCTGGCTTATTCCACTTACTGTAATGTTTTCAGGGTTCATCCACATGAAACATGTGTCAAACTTCACTCTTTTCGTGGTGACAATTCCATTGTACAGATAGACTACATTTTGTTTAACTCCTCTGCCATAGCCATCTACCCATAAACTATTTGTATATGCCATTTTGTTTATTCATCTGTTGATGGACTCCAGTGGGATCTACCTTTTGACAATTGTGAATAATGCTGCTCTGAACGTTGGCATACGAGGGTCTGTTTTGAGTCCCTGTTTGCAATTCTTGTGGGTATAAAGCTACGAACCGACTTGCTGGGGTATATGGCAATTCTCTGTCTAGCTTTTTGAGGAAGAAAACGCGTATACATTTTAACAAAGAAATTATACTTTGTAGGAGTTTATTCTAGGGAGAGAATTGTGGATGCCCCCAGAGGGCTATCTATTAGGTTATTGATCACAAGCACTGTTCCTAATATTGAAAAATTGGAAACAAACCAAAATGATTAATGATATAGAACATGTTAAATGTATTATTTATACAAACAAGTGGTATGAGGTTGTTTGGGTTAGTGGTTAAGAGAATTGGCTCCGAGGTCATCCTGTCTCTACTATTTACATGCTGTCTGACTTTAGGCAACTTAATTACCTTCTCTACTGCTCAAATTCTTCATTGGCAAAATGGAGATAATAGTGGCACTAAATTCACTGGGAGATTATAAGACTAAATCAGTTAATGCACACGAAACATCAGGAAAGGGCTTGGCATGTAGAACTTGCATTAAAAATGTCCAATGCATGTGGTTAGAATACTTTACAATAAGTATGTCCTTATTTTATAATAAATAACAGTGTAACAGAAGGCATGTAAAAAATGGAGAAAATATTTGGATTTATAGGTGACATTACTATAATGATTTTTGGTGAAAATGTGTGCTTGTGTATCTACAGAAAAAAAAAAAGATTGGAAATATATACACAAAATATTAATGATCATTTGGAACTAGGTGATAGAAATACTATGCATTTTTTTCTTCTCTGCATTTTTCAAATGTTTAGGAATGAATATTACTTTTTTTTGAATATTACTTTTATAATCAGAAAAGAAATTTAAACTTAGCAGAGGAGCAGAAAAATGGTATTTTTTGAATTCCTATCACATTTTCCATTTGGATTCCTAAAATTAGAGCAATTTTGTTGTTACATCATCAGAAATGCTGGATTCCAAAATGCAACCTGCTTAGCGGGACAATGATGAAGCAGAAAATTCTGCTTCACGGAACTGCCTACTTGGTTAAAATTTCATTTAAAAATCTATATTGGGGATCCCTGGGTGGCTCAGCATTTTGGCACCTGCCTTCAGCCCAGGGCATGATCCTGGAGACCCGGGATGGAGTCCCACGTCGGGCTCCCTGCATGGGGCCTGCTTCTCCTCCCTCTGCCTATGTCTCTGCCTCTCTCTCAATCTGTGTCTCTCATGAATAAATAAAAAATAATATCTTTTTTTAAAAATTAAAAAATAAAAATCTTTATTAAAATCTTGTAATCATCTTTGATGGTAAAGTTCTACGATGGACTTGACTTAAGCCCTGCTCCCAGCTCCCTCCTGCCTTCTATATTATCAGCTAGCTCCTGTCCACCAGTGTGATGAATTAAATGTATGACAGATATGACAGGTGAGGAGTGCATGGAGGGGCTTAACCAGCAGGGATAAGATAAAGCCCCCATTAAAGAACAAAGCCCCCACCAAAGCTTGCCCATTAATGACCATGAACAGAATCTCTTCATTTGTCCCACTTGGAAGGAGCAAGTGAAAATCACAGACAATGTGCAGTTACACAGGGTGGCTGTTTCTCCATGGGCCTCTCAACTAACTAATGGAAAATCCTTGATTTTCTGCTAAACATGTCTGAAAGACAGCCTCAGCTTTCCATGGGCCTGAGCGAGGCTGCCTTTCGATGCTATAGTAATACAACAGACTTAAATTTACAGCTGGACTAAGTGGAATTACTGTATATAAACCATAATATCTATCCGCAGGGATCCAGCTAAGCCCCAGAGAGACAAGTCCAGCAGGGCAAATCCAAGGAATTTTGGAAGTCAATCCATTAGGATTACCAAGCGGTCCCCTGATTTTGGAAGTCATAGGCTCAATCTATGGAAGCAATGGAGTCTCAATCTTCTTTTATCCTAACCTCTTATCTGTAGGTCTATTGACCCGGTTTTTATTTAAAATAAACTGCTAAACTACAGATGACATTATAATTACATTCTACAATATTGACACGGCATTACTGTGCTGGCAGCCTAATCACATATGAACTTATGTACAGTAATTAAAAACATACTTTTGAAAACTATTTGCAGAGCAGAAGTGTAGCCCTCTTTGTTTTTTTTTTTAAGGTTTTATTTATTCATGAGAGACACAGATAGAGAGAGGCAGAGACACAGGCAGAGGGAGAAGGAGGGTCCATGCAGGGAGCCCGATGTGGGACTCGATCCCGGGTCTCCAGGATCACACACTGAATCAGAGGCAGAAGCTCAACCGCTGAGCCACCCGGGCGTCCCTAGTGTAGACCTCTTAATACATAATCACAACAACCTGAACATTCCTCACAACACATGATGCTAACAATGCACAGGAGAGAAACTGAACTGTTCGTTATGATCCCCACCCCCCACCCCAAGACTTCGAGCCACCTTTCTTTTCAGCATAACAACACAAGGCTTTGTCAAAGGAGCAAAATTAAGAGAGGACGATCTCTGAACACGTCCTGTCTTCCAGGGTCTAGCTCTTGTAAATTGATTTGTGTGGGGGCAGCTCTATACACTGTAGATACTCAAAAAACTACTTTTTGAATAAATAACACAAAAGTTTAACAACAACAACAACAACAAAAACCTCTAAAGGTATAGACCTCCTCCTGGTGCCCTGGAGGAAGAGTAAATTTGATGGGCGTCCTTGACCATTCCTGCAGTCTGTGTAAATTCAGTCACATTAACAGCAGGTGTGGCTGGTGGAGGTCCTGCTGAAGATGAGTTTTTAAAAAATTGGGAGTGTCTTCTCTCTTCTACAGGTGAGGAAACAGCAATTTCGTTAAGCAACTGCTCCAAGTTTGAAGAGCAATTCAGGGACTGGGTTGACAACCTACCCAAACGTGGGAGGCCCCGAAGGCTCCTTCCCTCTGCTGTCCCCCTCACCCCACCCCAGTGGAAAGTCTCCTGATCAATGCAAGCTTTTATTTCGCATCTGTGAGAACTCTGGCTAAGAGAGCATTCTTTCCTTCTCACTAAGGAGAACCAGCTCTGGGAACATCTGAAACAGCGCGACCCAACTAATGCAGACACTGCCAGCAAAGCCGGACAGAGGGTTTTCCTGCGTCCAGAGGTTAGGATACGCTGGCGCCGCCTGCGTGCACTCAGATGACAAGCACTCACTCTTGCACTGCTTTTCCTTCTCCAGTTTCACACAGGAGTCCAATTACTCAGATGTTCCTCCAAACATCAGATTCCAAAAAAAAAAAATTAAAAAACAAAACAAAACAAAAAACCCCCATCAGATTCAAATCATTTGGCAAGTACTCTTCAAGTCTCTGGACTTGGACCCATCGCAAAACCATCCACCTGTATTTCCACAGCTAGTGGAGCATCTCCCCACCAACCGGTGGTGATCACAGCGATCACTGTCGGAGCTCTGTGAACAGGCCTGGGTTTTGTCTGTCTGCAGCTCAACACCCGAGAGGACACTGTGCAGAGCAGCCAGAGACACTGAGGCAAGCCTCCTTCGGGCCTTATCTGCATGACAATACTTAACTTTCACCACCTGGGCTGGCCGTGCAGAAGACAGAGTCGCACTCAATTACCATCTCTTTCTCCTAGACAACTCCTGCTTAATCCGACCTCCAGCTGATGTTAACTGCTGGAAAACACGATGCTATTTTTAGGCAGTGATTTCTCCCTTTCGTCGGTGGGAAATGTACTTCCTCTTGCAGTTGAGTCCATCTCAGATGCTTGCATTTGGGGTAACATTTTAATACGAGGGCATTAGGACACTTTGCAAAGTGAGTTCGGAGACAGTTTTAAATTCAAAGCTCCCAAATAAAATAAAAAAAATAAAATAAAATAAAATAATAAAATAAAATAAAATAAAATAAATTCAAAGCTCCCTCTACTCGGTGCTCTGTGAAAATGCTAAAGCCCCACCAGCCGCACTCTTGACACAATGACAGAAGATAATTCACTTTAAATAAGACTAGCACACAAGAGGGCAATGAACCAAAATAACGGAAAAGCTTTTTGCTACATTTCTGCTCCCTACTCTCCTTTTCTCAGCTTATCCTCACTCCATCTTTTGACTCGCAGAGTAACAAATGATTTGATCAACAACTTCAGCAGGTAGAAAGCTTGAAATGGAATTTCCAGAATTGACTGATTGATACATATTTCTGGGTTGATCATAATGCCTTTCTTTTGTATTTTTTCCAAGTTTTAGAAATTATCTTTCAAGGAACCAGGATTTGCTACATTGATTCCTTATCTTTATTACTTGAAGTCATGTCTTAGAGAAAAAAACGTATCACACAGAGCAGCTAATCACACCTGATTCCTAAAAATGTATAGAAAACTCATGCCATGGGGATCCCTGAGTGGGTCAGCGGTTGAGCAACTGCCTTGGGCCCAGGGTGTGATCCTGGAGATCCGGGATCGAGTCCCACATCGGGCTCCCTGCATGGAGCCTGCTTCTCCCTCTGCCTGTGTTTCTGCCTCTCTCTCTTCTCTCTCTCTCTGTGTCCCTCATGAATAAATAAACAAAATCTTAGAAAGAAAGAGAAAGAAAGAAAGAAAGAAAGAAAGAAAGAAAGAAAGAAAGAAGAAAGAAAGAAAACTCATGCCTGACGTGTTACTAATTCATGTCCTTGCTTTAAAATGTGTCCGTTCATTTCCTGTGTGAAGGGTGGGAGACAGGGAGACAGAGAATATAGATTAAGATCAAGAAAATTCTACCAACTTTAGATCATACTAGTTGGTGTCAAGATTACCTGCTCTGTAGCCAAAATGTGAAAATATACTGGGAGTGCAAAACACTTATACAAGGCAGCTTTTGATAATCCAAGCACATTATTTCCCCCATGGCAATTTTTTGCCATTTGAAGAATGATCTGGAAAGGAGGTGTTGAGTTGGTTTACACTGACCTCAGCCTGACCTGAAGGTAGAGGTTTTAAGAGCTGGGCAATGGCCACAGTCAGAAATCTCCAAGAAAACATCACGAAGAAAAGACTGCATTTGCGGGGACCCAAGAGTCACCCCGCCATTCCTTCTGCAGATGGAGGGCATCCTCTTCACCCTTTAGGGGGAAGGGAATCCATCCATCTTCATTAGGCTCTTGGGGGGGGGGGTGGAAGGAAAGGGGCCTGCCATTTCCTTTGGCTCTTAAAAACAGAAGCCAGCAGTGATTATTCATTTCAACCCCAGTGCCCCCCACCAAACCAAACCCTCCTAGGGCAACTAGGGAGGAGTCCTGGCCCAACATATTAGCAGCCCTCCTATTAACCAGTTGTTGTGAGGTGAGCAGCAGCAAGCCACAATTAAGTCAAAACCTGCAATTTTAAGAAGTATATGTGGTGGGGGAAGGGAGAGGAAGTGTAAAAGGTTTGAAATCGATTCATAACCTTGTCTTTACAGGAAGCACTCGCAGCAGAACAATTCCATATCAAGGCTGTTTTCCTCTTGGAAATGGCCAGGAGCCGCCAATATTTTTTGTCTACGTTGCACTGCAACTACTCTGGTGAGATTCTCCTTTGCCATACCTCCATCAGCAAGTCTACTGGCAGCCGTATGTGAAGCATTGGACATACATCTTGAGTTGTTTTGCAGCATAAATCCGTGGAAAAGCCAGTTTCAAGGTATGAGTCTTCAAGTCATGTTTTAACCTCATGAAAGAAGGGATGACACAGTTTCCTTCTCTATGAGAAGAAAAATAAATAGGGATCCCTGGGTGGCTCAGCGGTTGAGTGCTGCCTGCAGCCCAGGGTGTGATCCTGGAGACCCAGGATCCAGGCCCACATCGGGGCTCCCTGCATGGAGCCTGCTTCTCCCTCTGCCTGTGTCTCTGCCTCTCTCTCTGTGTTTCTCATGAATAAATAAATAAATAAATAAATAAATAAATAAATAAATAAAATCTTAAAAAAGAAAGAAAAATAAATAGATTTCAAATGAACCCTATTAGACAAACGACACAGAAAATGACTCCTGAAAAAAAAAAAAAAAAGAAAATGACTCTTGGTAATCAGATCTCACAGAATAAAAAGAAATATGGCACATTCCACTGATGTGTTCCAACATATGGAGCAAAATGTATTTTTAAGATTCTATAGCTAGGGGCAGCCCAGGTGGCTCAGCAGTTTAGTGCCACCTTCAGCCCAGAGCGTGATCCTGGGGACCCAGGATCGAGTCCCACGTCGGGTTCCCTGCATGGAGCCTGCTTCTCCCTCTGCCTGTGTCTCTGCCTCTCTCTCTGTGTCTCTCTGAATAAATAAATAAATAAATAAATAAATAAATCTTTAAAAAAAAGATTCTATAGCTAGTTTCAAATTTGAAATAATAATAAAAAAATAACTTTACTAACATCCTGAGAGTTATAAAAACAAGGTATGTAGACAATGGACGCTAACTCTGTTTTACTAGATACATCCCACTTGCTCTCCAACACTGAGGAGTGTATTATTTACAACTGTACCAACAGATGGTTTCCCCCAACTCTTGCCTATCCTGGCATTTTTCAGCTATTAACCTTTTTCTTTTTAATTTTTTTTTTAAATTTTTATTTATTTATGATAGTCACAGAGAGAGAGAGAGAGAGAGAGGCAGAGACATAGGCAGAGGGAGAAGCAGGCTCCATGCACCGGGAGCCTGATGTGGGATTCGATCCCGGGTCTCCAGGATCGCACCCTGGGCCAAAGACAAGCGCCAAACCGCTGCGCCACCCAGGGATCCCTATTAACCTTTTTCAATCCGATAAGCAAAGTGGTATGGGATGGTTAGTTTTATATCAGGATAGAAGCTCTCCTGAATATATCTTGCAACTGTGCTAATCTAGAACCTATCTACTTCATTTCCAGGCTTCTTGGACAGGTCTATGCTCTAAGTCCATTCTCTAAAGTAGGAACTGGTCATGGATGGGCCAGGCCTGAATTTGCCTGTTGGATATCATCACGATCTCCCATTGCCTCTGACATGCCTCTAATTAGGTGAGAGCTTCAAGCACATCACACAGTCCCTGAGCCTCAACTTCCTTATTAAGACCCTCAAACTAAATGAGAAGTAGTGTGTCCTTATACCACATTCTTGCTGCTGGAGATGGCTGAAATGAAGTTGAGGAACTTAGAATCGGACTGCATATGGAAGACATATTTGAAATAACATTGAGCTGTGGGACATAATTATCATGC
Source organism: Vulpes lagopus (assembly GCF_018345385.1). Lineage (NCBI taxonomy): Eukaryota > Metazoa > Chordata > Mammalia > Carnivora > Canidae > Vulpes > Vulpes lagopus. The sequence goes on from NC_054824.1 coordinate 9,525,922, forward strand.
CCAATGCAGACAAATTTGGTCAGAAGAAAAGCCAGGGACATCCCGGAAGGGGTGGTAATGCCTGAGCCAGGTGTTTAAGGACAAGGTGAATACTAATTGCTGGAAGATGTTCAGTACAGGTTAGTAGAACCATTTTAACCCATCTGGCTAAATCTGAGGACATTAGCTAAAAACCTAAAAATAAAGGAATAGAGGGCATAGCATTAGGGGTTGGGGGTTTTGCTTCTTGTGACTGCTTCTAAGTCATTTCTTCCTCCTTCCAATCTCCTCCGAAGAACTAGACATCATGCATCTGCTCCATTTCTGCTCATTGCTATCATCCACACAACTCTTGGTCTATCCCCCTTATTGATTGAAGACTTAAAAAAAAAGATTTATTTATTTTTTAGAGAGAGAGAGAGAGAGAACAGATGGGGGAGAGGCAGAGTGAGAGAGAAAAAAAAGAATCTCAAGCTGACTATGCACTGAGTGAGGAGTCTGACTCAGGGTTTGAACCCATTACCCTGAAATCATGCCTTGAGCCAAAACCAAGAGTCAGACACGTACTCAACTGTGCCACCCAGGTGCCCCTGATGGAAGACTTTTACACTTGGCTCCCCGTCTTCCTCACTACTTATTACTTCTGACATTAGTTGATCTCTTCTCCCCCCTCCCCCCTCACCCCTCCTACCCACTCCCAGTCCACTTAATGGAATCACACCAGAAGCATACTTCCTCAAGCCTCTGTCTCTAATCTCCACCTCTCCAGTCTTCCCACATTGACTTTATTATCCTGACTCGAAAAATTCCTCAGATCACATCAGATCTTCCAGTTCAATGATCAGTTACCCTACTTTTTCACTCTTTCATATTTACCTGCTGTCCTTACTTCCCTTACCATTCAACTTCTAGTCTATGATCTATCCTCTCTTGCATATAATTTTCAATTATAGGATCCCTCTTCCCATCCTTCCCCAATCCCAGTACTCAGGAGAGCTATCTATGTCTACAGGCTGTGCTTTCTCTCATTCCAATGTCTCCCCAGTCCACACAATCAAGCTTTCACTCCCACAATCACACTAAAGCCACGCCACACATTCACAAATGACTTCCATCTTGCCAAATGAATGGGCAATTTTCTGTTCTCGTGTTGTCTCTGAGCAGCAATTGACACAATCATGCTCTCCTTGAGAAAATTCTTCATTCGACTTCTGAGCACTATACTCTCCTGTGTTCCTCCTACCTCACAGGCCACTGCTTCCAGGCTCCTTTGTTGGATCCTCATCTTCATCCATAAAAAGGTGGAATGACCTGTGGTGCCTGGGTGGCTTAGTTGGTTGAGTGTCCAACTCTTGATTTTGGCTCAGGTCATGATTTCAGAGTCCTGGGATCAAGCCCTTCATCGGGCTCCCCACTGAGCCGGGGAGTCTGCTTAAAGTCTCTCTCTCTCTCTAGTGCTTGGATTTAAATAGCCATCTGCATGCTGTCAATTCATGATTTTAGATATCTCGTTGGGAACACTCCCCTGAGTCCCCAGACTTCTATAACAAGATCCCCCACTTGACATCTTTATTTAGACATTTTATGGACATCTACATCTTAACAGTGCAAAAAATAGAATGGATTCTTTCTTCTCTAAATTACTCTTCTTCCTGTCTTCCAGTCTTAGTGAATGGTATTTCCCTTCAACAAGATCAAACCTAGCAATCATCAATCATTTATGATTTTCCATTTCTCTCTCTCTCTTCCTCCTATATCCAATCCTTTCAGCAAGTCTTACTGGCTCTTCCTTCTAAATATATCCCAAATCATCCAATAATATCTCACCATCTCTACTAGCACTATCCTAGTCCAAGGCACTATCATCTCTTGCCTGGACTGTCGAGTGCACTTGCTGGCCTTCTCTCCACCTTGTCCTCTACCATCTATTTTTTACTCAACATCCAGAGATCTTGTTAAAGCATAAATCAGATCAAACCATTCCAATGATAAAAACTGCCAAGGGCTTTCCATCCTCCTCGGAATGAAATTAAATTACTTGCTTACCCATGGTATCAAAGACCTTTCATGTTTATCTCAAATCTCATCTCCTTCACTCTCCCAGTGGTTCTCCATGCTCTAGTCACACTGGTCTTTTTGCCGTTCCTCTAACAAACAAGATCAATCTCACCTTTGAATCACCAGACCTTACGTGATCATCTCACTACAGTCTATACTCAAATGCCATCTCTTCAAAAAGACTTTTCTTTATTGGCCTTTCTCTAAAATAGCACGCCATCTCATCATTCTGTATGCCCTTACCCTGTTTTAATTCCACTACCATGACCACTATCTCTCATCAATATTTGAATTTGTATTAATCAATTTTTTTATTGATTTATCTGTCTCTCCGACTAGAAAGAATGTAATCCCCACTGGGGTTATAGAATGTCATCTCTGTGTGTGTGTGTGTGTGTGTGTGTGTTTTTTAAATAATTATTTTATTTATTTATTTATTTTATTTATGATAGTCACAGAGAGAGAGAGAGAGAGAGAGAGAGAGAGAGAGGCAGAGACATAGGCAGAGGGAGAAGCAGGCCCCATGCACTGGGAGCCCAATGTTGGATTCGATCCTGGGTCGCCAGGATTGCGCCCTGGGCCAAAGGCAGGCACCAAACTGCTGCGCCACCCAGGGATCCCTATTTTTTTTTATTTTATTTTTGTGTGTGTGTGTGTTTTAATACCATATCCTTAGCACTTAGACTTGGTCTCTGTAGGTACTCAAGAAATATTTGGTGGATGAGAGAATTATTAAATGAGTGAATGGATGGAGAAAATGAATGCTATAAATTTAAGTTTGGTTCACTGAATGTTGAGCACAGTGACTTCTTGAACAGAAACACTGACATGGGGGTGCCTGGGTGACTCAGTTGGTTGGGTGGCTGACTCTTAGTTTCTGTTAGGTCATGGTTCTGGGGTCCTGAGATCAGCCCCACCTTGGGCTCTGCACTCATTGGGGATTCTCTCTCCCTCTGCCTCTGCCTTTCCCCCAACTCGTGCTGTCATGCTCTCTCACAAATAAATAAATCTAGAAAGAAAGAAAGAAAGAAAGAAAGAAAGAAAGAAAGAAAGAAAGAAAGAAAGAAAGAAAGAAAGAGATAAAGCTGGAGCTAAAGAAATATGCCAGCTACTTGTGTGAGAAAGCTAAAGTGGAAGCAAATGGAGGCCAGAATCACTTGCTCTGAGTCTGTCCAAAATGCAGCTGAGAGTTGAAAAGAACTTTTGCCAAATTTTGGTGTAGAGTGGTATGTAATGTAAGAGGGGACCAAGAAGAAGATGAGTCACAAAACATTTCAAGAATATAAATCTGTATGACCAAGAGGTACCGCTTGTCCAAAGGGAAAGTCAGGAGGAACTGGCATGGGGCAAAGGAGAAAGACTATAAACTAATTTGTATCAAGTTCTATGTACTTTTTTAAAAAAGGTTTTATTTATTTATGTGAGAGAGTGAGCATGAGCAGGGGATGGGGGGGTGGGCGGAGAGAAGGGGCAGAGGGAGAGGGAGAAGCAGACTCCTCACTGAGCAGGAAGCCAGACGTGAGGCTTCATCCTGGGACCCCAGGATTATGATCCGAGTTGAAGGCACACACTTAACTGACTGAGCCACCCAGGTGCCCTGTTCTACTTACTTTTAAGAGCAATAGTTAAACTATGAATTTCAGAATATACCTCTCCTGATTTTTTTAATTATCTACATTTAAATATTTTAAAAGAACATAAGTGACCTAAGACACATTTTCTTAGAGTTAGAAATGAAAATTGAGGGATCCCTGGGTGGCACAGTGGTTTGGCGCCTGCCTTTGGCCCAGGGCACGATCCTGGAGACCCGGGATCGAATCCCACGTCGGGCTCCCGGTGCATGGAGCCTGCTTCTCCCTCTGCCTGTGTCTCTGCCTCTCTCTCTCTCTCTCTCTGTGTGTGTGGCTAACATAAATAAATTAAAAATTAAAAAAAAAAAAAAAGAAATGAAAATTGAGTTTTACATAGAGCGACCAAATGATTATTACATCCAGTATCATTTTAAAAGATGATTTATGGTTCTGGTAGGAATCCTGTCACTCCAAATGACTCTAAATGGCTCTTCTGACAAGCTTCCCTTTGAAATACAGCGAGTTTGGCATAAATATATGTAAAGTTGATTTATTTTTAAAAATTCAATATTATAAAAAAATTCAATGTTATATAATTAAACAGTAAATTATCCTACAAATTCAGGCAAACACACACATACACTACTCATATCAACCTATACACTATACTGTAAGCATTCAAACTGACAATTGAAAAATTAAGGAGAGACTACTGCCTCCTCTCCAGGTCTACAAGAAAAAGCTGCATTCATGTAAATATATATGGCAGGTGTATGAGGCAAAAAGCTTCTTTTCACCTTTCTGTACAAATACAACATTAACAAGAGTGCTTGAACAAGCTTTTCTCTAAACCACTCATAAAAATTCTTGAGGTTCTTAACCTTACTGGAAAAGAAAACCTCAGATGACTATAAAGTAAATACACAGCATATTCTCAATATCATGGCCATCTTCAAGCAATTTCTCACACTTATAATGCATTTATTTTTATGTAAAGCAGATGCGTGTCTTTGGGGCAAACCATGCCTTTTATTCTTATGTTGTGAAAGTCCCTTCTAATTAAAACAGGAAATACAAATTTCCTTGTCTAGTTCTAAGGATAAGTCCTACTTAGCACAAGCAGCTGTCTGCAATTTCTGATGAATCCTTTCTGGCTATTCTGAACGTGCACTGCTGAATTCTTATTTTGTGGGCACTTTTGAATCCCCAAAAACGAAAGGCACACCCAGCGTCCTGGCATTCCCACCCTTCGGGGTCTTGCCTACTTTGGGCACCTTCACAAGCTCAATTACAGATGAGCAGTGTTGCAGCTTCAAGACCTTACTCAGAACAGAGAAAGCTGAATTTATTCTGGAGTGGGGATTAAGTGAAAAGTGAAAAATGAGGAGACATTTCAAAGAAAAAGCTAGGGACTGAATGGCTAGAATGTAAGTAAATTCCTTTAAAAAAAAACAAAAACAAAAACCATTCTTCTTTAAATGCTTTACATTATAGCTCAAATTGCAATTAAGAAGACTCTGGTCCCACCCTTCTAATTAAAAAGCACAAGTAGTTCCTTTACTGACCACAACAAAGAGCAAGTAGACTCAAACCCACTTCCTCTGCAGCAGCTTCTCTTGCTGCTTCTGAGGGGTTCGTGTGTGGCTGATAAAACAGCCTATTGGGTATGAAGGATTAAAAGCCCAAGCCAGTTTATACATATGGGAGTGAATCAGGTATAGTGTCTGGTGAGATAGTTTTTCCACTCTTGTCAAGCCTAGATTAACATTTCTACTCACTGCACTTTGGGAATGGCCAATTAGTTTAAGTCAGATCACCTGCGTAAGAGAGGTGGGGGGAAGGTGGGGAGACCAGAAACTGCCCTTAATCCTCGTGGGGGTCAGTGGGTCCCAGTCCAAACTCCCTGTGCTTCCTCCACTTCAGCACCGAGGACTCACTCACTGGACATTGGTTAGGAAGGCCAAGTCCCTAAATCCTGTGGGGCTGCAACAACAAAGAGTTGCTGATGGAAGTTTGTGCTTAACTAATGAAATAAAACTGCTTTGTAGCTTCATCTGTTAAGAATTATGATATAGAAATTCTTGACTTCAAAGGGTTTTCTTTTTAATCTTGGGTACCTCAATGTCTACCTTTCTATCAGAAACAATGCGTTTCTACCTTGAGTGAAAACTCTGATGTTTGTTCTTAAGAATGAAACCGTCTCCCAATTCCCTTCCCATATAGACAGCTTTTATTTTATTTGGCCTCTCAAGTCAAAAAAAAAATTCTTACTGCTTCCAAATTTGCAAATTTGGCAAAGTGATGGTTGTTGGGTCTTGGGACAACAGGCACACTGGCAACTAAAATGTCAATAATGACTCTGAACACCAAAAATCTAGTCAAGGGACACTTGGGTGGCTCAGTGGGTTGATCCACCAACTCTTGGTTTGGGCTCAGGTTGGGATCTCACAGTTGTGGGATCGGGCCCCACATCGGACTCCACGCTCAGTGCAGAGTCTGTTGGAGATTCTTTTTCCCTCTCCCTCTGCCCCTCCCCACTCACGGGCTCCTCTCTCTCTCTCTCTCTCTCTCTCCCTCTCCCTCAAATGAATAAATAAAATCTTTTAAAGAGAAATCTAGTTAGGAGCCAGGAACTGCACCCACGACTCTTCATAAACACGGCAAGAAAGTTAGTTAATAAACACCAACTAACTTTTTTCAACAGCGGCAATAAAACGTTCAATTGGTGAAATGTCCACAAGGTCTGCTCAAAACACCTTATGGATTGTTTAATTAGCAAACTCTTGCAACATTCAACAAATAGATATTGGCAAGTTAAGGAGACACAAGGTCCCTGAAGTACTAACTGTGCTGATAATCTAATCTGGAGGCTTTTCAAAGGGACACATACTCCATTTTTTTTAAAAGAACATTTCAGACCCTCCAATGACAAACATTTTCCATTTTAAATGTTCTAACAAGTAAATAAAACATAAGATGCAGGGACGCCTGGGTGGTTCAGTGGTTGAGCATCTGCCTTCACCTCAGGGTGTGATCCCGGGTCCGGGGATCGAATCTCGCATCTGGCTCCCCACAGCAAGCCTGCTTCTCCCTCTTCCTATGTCTCTGCCCCCTTCTCTCTGTCTCTCATGAATAAATCAATAAAATCTTTAAAAAACAAAACAGGGCAGCCCGGGTGGCTCAGTGGTTTAACACCACCTTCAGCCCCGGGGCCTGATCCTGGAGACCCAGGATCGAGTCCCACATCGGACTCCCTGCATGGAGCCTGCTTCTGTCTCTGCCTGTGTCTCTGCCTCTCTCTCTCAGGAATAAATAAATAAAACCTTAAAAAAAACAAAACAAAACAAAACATAAGATACACACAGACAACTCGTTTTAATAGTGAACCAGGTTGCTAAATACACTAGGCCCCAACTAGATTAATAAAACGTCTCGTGTATATAATAATGTAGGACATATATGCATCCTCCTGGAGTAATGATAGCATTTTTTCATACATTTAAAATGAGACCGAAGAAAAATTATTCCTCTAAAAACCAAGCCTTCTTTTTGTTTCACCAAACTGCAAAGAAGAGTATTATCAGATAACCATTTAAGGGCCCCCTCTCAGTCTCCTATCTATACTTTGGCTGGTAAGAGCATAGAAAGGTTCATTTGGCAGTGATTTTTAGCCATTGAACAACCTTAGGTCATAATTCTGTGTCTTTTTTTTTTTTTTTTTTTTTTTTAGATTTTATTTATTTATTCACGAGAGACACAGAGAGAGAGAGAGAGGCAGAGACATAGGCAGAGGGAGGAGCAGGCTCCCGGGGAGGAGTCTGATGTGGGGCTCGATCCCAGATTCCAGGATCACGACCTGAGCCAGAGACAGACTCAACCCTTGAGCCACCCAGGTGTCCCTGTGGCATGTTTTGAACCAAGAAGTGCTGAGTGGGAAGAGTCATCCTTCGCAATAACCTTTTCCGCAAAGTTACCAGCACTCAGGGGAGGATGAACATTTTGGCCGTGGTGAAGCGAGTCGTAACCCATTAATTGTGGGGAAACTCATGGTGGAGCCAAGCTTAGAGGGAATGGTTTCCTTCCTTGGCTCAGACTATCCAGGGACAGACCACACTAAGAAGTTCTGGCTAGTTGGTGCAACCCACGTCATAAAAGCAGTATGGATCATTTCAATACATTTCTTTCAAGGGTACAATCCAACTGCCAGTATTCATGGTGGTCATGTCTTCAATAAAATGGTGTGTATGAAAATGTCAAACCCATATCCTTTACTACAAGTTGACAACATATGTCCCCTTCCTCAAAGGGCCGGTAATTAGGGCATTTATGCTTATAAAAAAATACATATACAGTATTCTCATAAAGATCAAAGAAATGTCTATCTTTTCTTGGCATAGGAAAGGCTGAAAAGCATTAACCCAAGCTTCTCTCTCCTTTCTCCTAGAACATTACAGCTATGATTCATTACCATCACCATAAAATAATTAAGCTGCATGTAGCTATTCTTAGTTCTACCTGAAGAAGTTAAAATGCGCACGGTCCTTATCTTCTTAAAGCTTATTTATTAATCTGACACTGATCCTCTTAGGCTGAAATGCTTAAGTCTTTCATATATTAATTTGTAAAGCATAAAAGAAAACCCATAACGTTTATTGTTTTAGTTGAAGGGCTATGCTTTTTACCCATGAAAGGGTCTTTTAACTGCTTGACATGTTCTTGAAAGAAAACCAAATACCACCAAAGACACGCTCCCCTACCATCCCCAAACACGCACAATTTGGAAATTAGTTTCAAAGTGTCTGCCAAGTGACAGATGCAGGTAGATGGGAACAAGCAGCGATTTGATTTTCACTTTAGAGCAGAAGCACAGCCAGGCATACACACAATCGGTTAAAAAACACTTGTAAGAAAGGAGGCAAATCATTTACTTGACGTCAAAATGCACTTAAAAATATTGAAAATATTTTTATTATTTTGAAATTAAAACCCTTATTGAAATATCAGAGTGTGTGCCTTCCCTCGGTTTTCTTTCCGCCTAACTACGTGAAACCTTTTAGATGATCTTGTTCTCTATTTGTTTGCCACAATCCAATAATGACAGCTACCTCGGGACACCATCAGTCTTGGGGTCAGCCGCACGTCCAGCAGTAGGCAGACTGATGCTGGGAGCAGATGACCTATGATCCAAGCATTTAGTCTCCATGAAAAAAAAGAGACCAACCCAGGGATCGTGCTCTGCAGTGAAACCCCAGAGGGGCTTTTATTCTGGAAGTTGTTACAAGTAGTTCATAACCTTTGTACTCTAGACACTCATTCAAACTACCTCACCACTCTGTAAACCAGGGGCTAAGGATGCTCGAAGGCATGAACTTTCTACCCAGAGTATTGTAAACATTTGGGGGAGGCACGGAGCTACTGCTAAAATAAACCATAAAAAAGGACATTAGCCACGACACTTTTATTCAAGGAGCCTCTCTCGGTTCAGGGGACTCAGTTTCAACTTCAACACTTTTGCTTAAGAGCTAAGACCCCGTGAGGACAAGCAAGCCACTTTAGAGTAACTGGCATTTTGAAGTTGTGCCAGCATCCTTAGGCGCTGATAAAGAGAATAGTTAAAAGAGCTGAAAGATTCAGGATGCCATAGAATAGTGTATTTATATACTCATGGTCTGGATCTTAATGGTGTTTTCTCTCTTTTTTTTTAATTGTAAATGAAACCTACAAAAACCTATAAAGGGGAGACTGTCATTCAAAAGAGATCACTCATTACCTTATTTCTTTATTCTGATTTGGATGTTTAATTTCAATTTTTTAAAAAAGATTTTATTTATTTATTCATTCATGAGAGACACAGAGAGAGAGAGAGAGAGAGGCAGAGACACAGGCAGAGGGAGAAGCAGGCTCCATGCAGGGAGCCCAATGCAGGACTCGATCTCAGGACCCCAGGGTCATGCCCTGGACTGAAGGCAGGTGCTAAACTGTTGGGCTACTCAGGTGTCCCTTAATTTCAATTTTTTAAAAGATCTTATTCATTTATTCATGAGAGACACACAGAGAGAAAGGCAGAGACACAGGCAGAGGGAGAAGTAGGCCCCACGCAAAGAGCCTGACGTGGGACTTGATCCGGGGTCTCCAGGATCATGCCCTGGGCCAAAGGCAGACGCTCAACTGCTGAGCCACCCAGGGATCCCTAATTTCAATTTTTTATTGAGCTTTAGTTTTCATTAAGAGATTTTTCTCTCAGGTTCAGAAACATTTTGATTTACAAACTCAAATGAAATGATCTGATCCTATGTTGCAAAAAGCCTTTTTATTCTTTGGGGGAGATAGGACGAATAGAGAAGGAGGTAGCCAATGCCAAGCTCACCCACTATCCTCCCAAAACTGGTGTAAATAAAATCATCAGGGGAAGCAAGAAGTGAAGTTGGGTTTAACCGAATAAAAGAAAAGACTAAATTTACTCCAAAAGTTGTATCTAAGTAAAGCAAAAAAAAAAAAATTTTTTTTTAGTAAAGCAAAATTTTACTGTAAAAATGACTTTAAACTAAAAAGTAAAATTGTAGGAAATAATAATATGCTGTAATTTTAAGGTTTTCATAACCTTTAGATGATGACTGGATTTTTAAATCCATAGAAGGAAAAAAAGTCATAGAAGGTAGACACACATAGTTAAGAAGTGTCTGGGAGTAAATCTGCCAACCCACTAAATGCATCCTCAACTGCGAACAAGGAGACCAGTCTGCCTTCCGACAAAGGATCCAAAATAATTGTCGAATGTAATTTGCTGGATATTTTACTATGCCCCAGTCTGAGGAGGTAAAGTATCTATTATTTAAATCAAGCTGATAATTATTTTTAGAATTGTTAGTTAAATGTAAAGCATATAAAGTGTTACAGATATAAAAGGCATCTGTTGGCCAGAAATCCAAGAACACCAGGCCTTTAACACAAGTGATGTGGAAAATTTCCCACAGCGTAAAAAATATTGCCAAAATACTCAGTTCACTTCAACAAACAAATGAGTGTGTCTTACTCATGATAACCTCCAAGTACGTCCCTGGACCAAATTTTCACAGGTTTCCTTTGGCATATCTTACAATAAAAATGTCTTTGAACAATATTTATCACAGCTGATTTTTTACATGTGGTAAAATATACATAAAACTTACCATTTTAATCATTTTTTAAGTGTTCAGCTCAGTGGCATGGATTACATTCACATTGTTGTGCAACTATCACCACTCTCCACTTCCAGAACTTTTTCATCATCCTCAAACTCATTAAAACAGCTCCTCATTCCTTCCTACCCCTAGTCCTTGGTAACTTCTATTCGATCACTGTCTCTAAATAGTTGGACTATTTCAGGTTCCACATATAAGTGGAATCATAAACTATTTATCCTTTTGGGTCTGGCTTATTTCACTGAGCAAAATGCGAATTCTTTAAAAAAAAATGTAAATCTTACTTATCCAATTTACGTATGAAGAAACGAAAACAAACACGTTACCCAGAAAGTAGAAAGGCATTCTGAAAATACAGCATAACCATCATTGGCTGCCCACTCACCTTTTCAAAAATAATTTTTGCCTTCTATAAAGAAAATTCAAGTTTCAGCATCATTTCCCCTTGAAGGGCTCAGACTTCAGAATCTTCCTGGACAAGCCGTGTTGTGGTCTACTTCTTGCCTGGAAAAGAAAGTTATGCCAGCTATCCTAAGCAACCCTTTGCTGCACCACACACCTGTTCAGACAACGGGTCAGTTAAACAAGCAAAATAACAGCTGAGAAAGCCAGGTCAGCTACCCTGTGATCTGAAAGACATTTACAGAACCAGTCCCCCTTCTCTGCCTTCTTTATGTGAAAATAGCAGTTGAAGTAACATGATTCCTCCCCTTCCTGTTTGAAGAGACAGTGAAAGCCCTCCCGCTGCGAGTCCACTCTCTAAGTCTGGGGAAGAGGCCTCCTCAATCCTCCAGCTTAGTCCATAAGCCTGGGTCTACAGGGGAAAGAAGACCCATTCCACTGTGGTTATGTTTGTTTAAGGAGCCAGGTCCAACCCAAAGAGTTAACGATTAACAAGGGCCATATTACATGTCACATTTTCTTGTTGCCATGCCTTTTTTCTCTTAGGTAGAATTAAGGAGACTTTTTTGCTTTCTGCGCTTTCTTGAGCTTCTCTTCAGGTGGGTGCAAAGAAGCTGAATGCAAAAAATACACAAACTGAATGGATAACATGACGGACTTATGATTGGTGAAATCTGACTTTTCTAGAAAGAATTTTTTTGGATACATTGCTACAGCTAAAGCAGCAAAGCCAACCGATCAGGTGTAAAGATTTTAGGAGGGGATTTCTTCCGAATATGTTTTGTAAAATTTTCTCCAAGTACAACTTATTATTAGATTATAAACACAAAAACTACACAATTCTTTTCTAAGGACATGACTTTTTAAAATGTTTTCTTTTACTTGTAGCTTCTGAATAGTGTTTCTCTCAATCCCTCAAGTGTGAGTGTATTGGTTTGCTTTATTTTACCTCAAGAAAGGAAAAAGAAAGGATGAATGGCCAAAATCCACCTAACTACTGGCTCATACAAAATGTGTTTTTGAAGGTATAACTCTAAGACATCTAGTGCACACAACTAACAAGTCTATGCAGAGCCTTTTGTCAAGAGGGAGATTTTGTCCTGGTAAATGAAACGGATGCAGGCAGAACACCTAGCATGCTCAGAAACCTGACAGCTCAAGAATGTACATTATTATGAAATAATCTGGGGCACTGGGTGGCTCAGTCAGTTAAGTGTCTGCCTTCAGCTCAGGTCATGAGCTTAGAGTACTGAGATCGGACCCCCAAGTTGGGCTTCCGGCCCAGCGGGGAGTCTGCTTTTCCCTCTCTCAACTCATGCTCTGTCTCTCTCAAATAAATAAATCTAAAAAGAAAAAAAGAAAGAAAGAAAGAAAGAAAAGGAAGAATCTCATCTGATTTTGCAATCAATCAGCCAATCAATAAAATTTAAAAAGAACCTCAATACCTTAAATCCTAAAAAGTACTATAAATAACTATGGACAAAACCAAAATCCCCATGTGCAATAATTCTCTTTTAGGCTTTCATCTCTATTTTAGTCAAGCTTTTCTGGTGCTCTCTTAAGATCACAATTTTTGAATGCTCTACAGAAACTTAGAGATAATGTAGTATAGTGTAACAGTATCCAAACGGCTTTTTCTTTTTAGTTACAGCCACCACCGATCATCTTACTTTTCTTCCATTAAACCTACTGAAATCTGAAGTAATCTGAACAAACAAAATAGATAAGAGCAGAAATCTTGGGAGGCAACCTGGAGATCCAAGGCCCATGTCTGCAAACCACTGTCTGTAAAAACCTCATTTTTACAGAAGCGGAAACAGAGGCCCAGTAAAGTTGGGCGACTTCTCCAAGTTCACACTGCACCAGCATCGGAGTTGAGACTAGTACGCAAGCTCCTCACTCAGTGCCTACCTCACTCTCCATCAAATCCTACTATTTCAGAATTTCAAATAATTTATCATTTTGCACTTGGAGGAGAACTGAAGAAGTGGCACAAAGATTAGTGGAAGGGGGGGAGTGTGTGTTTGAAATTCCTGATCACCTAAATTTGGGTTCTTAGGCCCAAGAAATAAAGAAAAGTGGAGAAACAGGGAAAGGAGGGACCAAACTGAAATGAGGGGTAAAAGCAGCCACTCATCATTCTTTCCTATAGTCATTTGCTCAGTGCAGTTATTACAGACATGGCGCCAACTACTGAGAAAGATGCCAAGATAAATTATGACATTGTTTCTGGGCACAAGGTTCCAATTTGGCATGGTACATGCAGGCGCACACAGTCCTGGGCAGGGTGGGATGGATGCCACAAAAGCGACACCGGAGAGGCAGAGGCAAGAGCAACCAGGGCTGGGTGCTGGAGAACGGGTCATCTGAGCTGAGCCTCCAAGAAGACAGAGGGGGAGGTGGCACCAAGGAAGGATCCCAGCAGCCTCAGCTGGACGAGCAAAGGTGGGAAGAACGCAGGTCTCTCTCCCATCCACACTGGCTAAGATGAGAGACTCTTACATGGTTATAGGAAATACATCATCTGGAAAAATTCCTTGGAACAGAATTTTGAAGCTGACCCTACTCTGGGGTATGGTAAGAGAGAAGGGCTAGGGGCTTAGGAGAAAAGAGGTAGCCAGGAGACAAAGTAAAGACCAAGACTTCCAACTGGGGTTACAGGACTGGGCGGTAAGGGAAGGGAAGTGCTTCTTGACTTAAGGGATGAACAGAAAACACGTCCTTATGGAAATAGGATGCGTAAGATCAGGTCAGCCACTCAAGGGTTGTTGGCTAAAGGAAGCTATAGATTTCAACATTTGTTTGAATATATATAGCTTTACTCTATAAAAGCCATAGAGGGGGCCCCTGGGTGGCTCAGTGACTGAGCATCTGCCTTTGGCTCAGCATGATACAGGGTATTGGGATTGAGTCCCACATCGGGCTCCCTATGGTGAGTTGGCTTCTCCCTCTGCCCATGTCTCTGCCTCCCATTCTCTGTGTCTCAGGAATAAATAAAATAAAACTCTTAAAAACAAAACCAATAAAAACGTAGAGGCAGGAGAATCAGCCCTCAGGGCTGCACCTAGTTGGTTTCTTAGGCTCCGTGTCTTTACAACTTAAGCTCCCCCTTCTCCATACTTAGCTGCCTCCAAAAGTGCTAACATAGAGCTGCAGAGCCTTCCCCTCTGATTTACAGAAAAGAGCTTGAAAATACCAAGGAAGGGAAAGAGTTAATTCTGAAGCAAGACAAAAGTCACACTAAGGAAAGAGAAAAGTCTTCCCCGACCTGGTTGGCCTTCAATATTCCATAAAATGCATTTCTCTCCTGATAAGACCCTGTGCTGACCAGGCAACCACACTTTACTGCAGGTTTACGAACTGAACGAAGCTGTCTCTTTCAAGGATATCAGTACAACCAGAAGAGCCATAAAATTGTGAAATTTCCAGAAAAGGGGGCTAAGTCAAACATAGGCTTGGCTTAGCCTGATCTGTCCAGGTGTGGACAGAGCTAAGCTGCTAACATCACGATAATGCGGTGTGGTCAGTTCTGAGTGCATGCGTCCTGCCCATCCCCACTTACGCTTGGCTTCTTCTAGACATGTTGCTGTTGACAGATGCAGTGCCCATCCCATCAGAAGTCTGGAAAAGGGAGAGGAACTGTACCAAAATCTAGTAAATTATACAAAAGAAAACATAAACAAAAGCATAAAATGCTCATTGGCGATGGCCACTATGTTTTAGAATTTCTGGCATAAGCTGTTTGAGAAGTGCCAATGCCAAATCTGTCGTTTTACAGCTTAAAAAGAAAAAAAACTATCCCTCTACTTTGAATCGATCTATTAAAATGTCCCAGACTCCAAGAACTGTGCAGTTCCTACAGCAGCCTCAGCATTTTAGTCCTGAAACCAAAGATCAGAGAGGTATGGGGTTTGCTCTCACTTGGCTGATCAACAGTGAAAACTGCCAACTACCCAGGGTTCTCAACTTCTGGCTCTTAATCTTTCAGTTACCATAATGGTTTTCTTACTAGTCTGTAGGATTTTAGCGGAAGTCGATGTAATTCTTATTCCTTTGGGGCAACCATGAGAGATGGTAGCAAAACGGCCCTCTGAAGATAAGGCTGCCAGGAGAGGGAATTGCAGTGGTGACCCTAATACACATTTTTCCCCCTGGAAAATCCCATTCAACTTCCTTTAACAAAGTCTTTATATCTTAACTCTTGTGTGATTAGCTAAGCCACACACAATGAAAAGAAAATATGCAATTCTCCATGTACCTTTTGACCAACTGTTCATGTGTCTGTCTGCCTCTCTATGGGCATTTCCGCCAAAGACCTATTTCACTGCTAAAGACCATTTTTATTTTATTTTTTTAAAGATTTTATTTATTTATTCATGAGAGACAGAGAGAAAGAGGCAGAGACACAGGCAGAAGGAGAAGCAGGCTCCATGCAGGGAGCCTGACATGGGACTCGATCCCAGGACTCCAGGATCACGCCCTGAGCCGAAGGCAGATGCTCAACCACTGAGCCACCCAGGGATCCCTAAAGACCATTTTTAAAACATACTATGCCAATAAAACCCAACTTAGCTTCTCTTACTGTCCTCAAAAATTAACAAAATTCCATATAATTAAATTGCTAAGCTGTGACTAAGAATGAGGGGTAGGTACACAACATGTAATACTTACAATTAAGGAAACAAATGAAGGTTCCGAATTCTTCCCTCACTTCCATCAGTTATTCAGTTTCCTTTCCTGTTATTTCTGATATAAGTGTTGACAGAGAAACCAAAATAGGTACAATACAGAAGACTTATGAAGACCCAGGACACTTGGTCCTAGATATTTATTACCTTGTGAAAAAAACCAGGAGAGATCATACAAGTCACCTCCTATGGTGATCATCAAGCTCTTAAGAGAGTTTGGCTTTTCAAGCTTCTTAATCGGTAAAGAAGTGAAAAACACCTATGACCATCTTATCTGAAATTTCAGAATAACTGTTATTAGGAAAAATGTCATTTTTGCTCCAAAGGAAAGAATGCATTCTCAGGGTATAATTAGAAGCCCAGAGAATTTCTCAACCCTGAATTTACTTGTCCTTCGTTCTTTTTTCATTTGGCTTGAATAAGAGTCTCTCCCACTGTTGAAGAAATACTCACATTTCCACTCAAGCAGCCTCAAATTCTCCCCTGGAGGCCTCTGGAAAGGCTGCCCCTGAGCAGAGCTCTCCCTCTCCTCAGTGCAGCGTGGCCCGGAAGAAGCCACTTGCCGCTCCTACCCCCAGAATGTGGATCTGCAGAAGAGGCCTGTGTCAACAGCCCTATCGGGATGATCACATGACATAGCCTTTGTCTCCTTCCTGCTGGTGTCAGTGGTCATGGCCAAAGACTGCGACAGGGGATTGCCAGGGGATGAAAAATGCTTCATCTGTATTCTAGCTGTCAAAAGGAAGACAAGCAGCCTCTCCCACTGCCTCCCATCACAGCCAAGGACGGACCTGCTTCTCCCACCTGAATGGTTCAGGACATGCCAGGAACTAGAGATGCAGGAAACCAGATCTGTGGCCAAGAACCCATGGTCCTTATTCCATGGAAATGAGAGACAAGTTGCTTTGATCACCTTGGAGACCAACCACCTCCTTCCACTGAAAGCTAACCGCACCTTGGCGGTGCCTACCTCCCCTCCCCACCAGGCCCCCCACTCCCCTCTACTCCGGCTTGAGTATCGGGCTAATCACTTTGAGCTGACAGATTTTAATTACATTAATTAGGGCTTTTCTGAATAGGCCTGATTAGCATCCTACCAAGGGGGGTGTGTGTGTGCGTTTCTTCTCTAAAGGCGCTCCTCTAAAATCAGGATTAATACTTTCCTTACCTCCAACAATGGTGGGGTTTTGTTTGGTTTTGTTTTGTTTTTCTGCCTTGCTCAAGGTAAATAATTAGACGATTGGTGGAACTGGGTGTGAGAGCAAATTTTATAATAAAATCACCCATGAGGATCTGGAGTAGGCTCTGCTTCTATCTTGTGAGCCTGAGTGGGTGAGAAGAGATGTTTATTATTTATTTATTTATTTATTTATTTATTTATTTATTTATTTAGAGATGGTTATTTAGAACATTTGTCTGCAGCACAAACATTGGTTTTGTTTGGCCTTTGTCTAGGAAACGCTACATTTAGTTCAAGTTTTCAAGATCCAAATTCTTCTAATTTTCCCCCAGGCCCTCATCAGACTGAAGCATGAATAGATTTTTTTTCCCACTCTGCGTGATTTTATCCATCACATCTTAAAGACAACCGCTGATAGCCACACAAAAGCCAACAGTCTTAGCCTTTGTCCCCCCCCATTGTTTCTGAGAATGAAAATACTCTGAATGTCAACCAGATTTCTACTGAAAATATTTACTTTCAGCCACTAATAAAAGAGAAGATCATTATTTTCTCAGAACACAGGACAAAGATTAGCATGGCATGCACATTTAGCCTTGTTGATCATCTGTGCTCTAATTATTGCTCTAAAATATGCTGTTTTGAATAACCACAATAAATGAGGGCATAGTTCCAGACACCAGGAAGAAAACCTGCCATACTAAATAAAGTTTGTTTGCTTTTTTAAAGAGTCTAATATGAAACTAATTTTTCTTTAACCACATATCTTAGGGAAAGCAGTAAAAGCGTGGACTTACGACCCTTAATCCAAGTTTTGAATCCTACTGACACCCTATCTCCCTGCTAAAGCTTGTGCAATGTACTTCTCTGGGGGTTAATGCTGCTATTCTTGTTCACCTGAGCGATGTGATGATTATGATGGTGTTTTTATGGGATAGTTCCCGAATCAGTTGAAATCTTGATAAGACAGCTGAGACATCACATTTTCTAACCACAGTGACTTACCAGGAAGATAAAAGTAAGAAAAAATTTTTTTGATCACTTAAAAATGTGTTCTAATGCCACTATTTCCATTTGTAATATTATCCAATTATCTTATCTTTAAGGGTCAACTTGGATTTAACATTTCTAGCCATTTGGTTTTCTAGTCACTTTAAAGTGAAAGTGAAGTCTCTGAAGGTGTGTATAAATTCACCTTCTTTTTCATTTTCAGGGGGAAAAAAATCCCTCAGTAAAAATGATGTTTACTGCCTTTGGGTTCTCACAAGAAATCAGTGCTCTTTCCTCTTTTGTGTGATCTTACTAAGTAACTAAGATGTGTTTCAAGAAGGAACCTGATTTAACTTTGTCTTTGATGCCTACCAAGCTTGTACCTGGGTTCACCAATCACAAGAATGGGAATGACTCATTATTCACCTGTATAGGAAGGAGCAGGGTTCCAAAACTTTTAGCTCTGGGTCTATAATCCAGTTTGGATCAGACATTTAAGAATTTCTAGGTAGAATTAATTTAAAAATGAAGAAATTGAAGGACACAAACAGGTTATGTAAATTGGTACCAGTTACTGAACAGTATAGGCACACCTCAGAAATAAGGCGGGTTTGGCACCAGACCACTGCAATAAAGCAAATATTGCAAGAAAGCAAGTCAAATGAATTTTTTGGTTTTCCACTGTGTATAAAAGTTATGTCTATACTATTCTGTAGTCTATGAAGTGTGCAATAGGATTTTATTTTTAAAAAAAGTACATCCCTTAATTAAAAAAAAAAAAAACTTTAGGGACGCCTGGGTGACTCAGCATTTGAGGGTCTGCCTTTGACTCAGAGCATGATCCAGAGTCCCAGGATCCTGGGATTGAGTCCCACATCAGGCTCCCTGCGTGGAGCCTGCTTCTCCCTCTGCCTGCATCTCTGCCTCTCTCTCTCTCTCTATGTCTCTCATGAATAAATAAATAAAATCTTAAAAAAAAAAAACAACCAAAAACTTTATGCTAAAAAATGCCAATCATGATGTGAGCTCTCAGGGAATCATAATCACTGATCACAGATCACCATAACAAAGATGATAATAATGAAAAAGTATGAAATACTGCAAGAATTACCAAAATGGGGAATCCCTGGGTTGCTCAGCGGTTTGGCACCTGCCTTTGGCCCAGGACGTGATCCTGGAGTCCCGGGATCAAGTCCCACATCAGGCTCCCTGCATGGAGCCTGGTTCCCCTCTGCCTTTGTCTCTGCCCCACCCCCCTGCATCTCTCATGAATGAATAAATAAAATCTTAAAAAAAATAAAAGCAAAAAAAAAAATAAATAAAAAAAAAAAAATAAAAGCAGAGGGATCCCTGGGTGGCGCAGCGGTTTGGCGCCTGCCTTTGGCCCAGGGCGTGATCCTGGAGACCCGGGATCGAATCCCACGTCGGGCTCCCGGTGCATGGAGCCTGCTTCTCCCTCCGCCTGTGTCTCTGCCTCTCTCTCTCTCTCTGTGACTATCATAAATAAATAAAAAAATTAAAAAAAAAAATTTAAAAAAAAAATAAATAAATAAAAGCAGAATTACCAAAATGAGATACAGAGAAATGGAGTGAACAAACGCTGTTGGAAAAATGGTGCCAATAAATTTGTTTAATGCAGGATTGCCACAAACCTCCAATTGGTTAAAAAAAAAAAGGCAATATCTGTGAAGTGCAATAGAACGAAGTGCAATAACACCAAGGATGCTTGTACTGTTCCGTCTACTCCCAAATGCTTGCGCTGGAGAGGATCTATTTTATGCTTTGCAGTGATGGTTAACTTATGGCTTTCCTTGGCGATAAATACTAAGTGATTTATTAAACAAGCAAACGACAACAACAAAACAAGCAAACTCACACAATAATAACTTAGTGCCAAATCTTACCTAGTATTCAATTGAATTACTGAATTACAACTTCAACATGTTCTAAACAATTTAAAGGAGGAGAAATGAAGTTAGAGTCCTGACAGCCAAACTTACAGAGTGCTAGCAACAGAATTTGGTGGGGGTAACAGAATAAAAAAGAAAAGGTAGCAACAAAAACAGAAAGAAGAAAAAAAGAATAGGAGAAAGTGCTTGATGGGAGAAAAAATAATTTAAAGCTTTTGTTTTCCAAAGAAATTGAGAACTGTCAAACCAGTAGTAACTTTTAAAAATATAGATATTAATAAACATAGGCAACCAAATGTGTGAGCACATACATGAATGCATGGGTGTGTGTGCAGAGAGAGGGAGAAAGAGAGAGGCAGTAGCAGTGGGGATTAGGGTACAAAATCAACACAGAAAAGTATTAAAAGTAAGAAAAAGCCTTTCCTTAGATTTAAAAATATTCCAGAGTAGAATAATAGAATACTCCAGTGGTTTCATTGTGCCCTCTTATTAAATTAAGTGCAATGGTGTTCACTAACCCATCTCAATGCCACTTCCAGTTAATTAGATTAAAACTTTTAAAATCTGGGGGCACCTGGATGGTTCAGTGGATTAAGTGCCTGCTTTTGGCTCAGGTCATGATTTCAGGGTCCTGGGATTGAGTCCCCAGTCAGGCTTCCTGCTCAGCAGGGAGTCTGCTTCTTTTTCTGCTCCTCCCTACTGCTTGTTTTCTCTCTCTCCCAAATAAATAAATAAAATCTTAAAAAAAAAAATCTAAATGTAAGTTCTCCAAACATATTTTTGTAATCACCAAGTCAATGTCTTATTAGAGAGCATGACAGCTCTTATTCGTTCAGCCAAAGTTCATTTATTGATTACCTACTAGGTAGCAGGCACGGAGCTGAGCAGTAGGTGTATATAGTATCCAGCAAATCTGACATGGTCTTAGCCCTCAAAAGAGCTTACCATTAAGTGTCAGAGGCCAACATTAAACAAGTAAATGAAGTGATGCCTGGGTGGCTCAGTGGTTGAGTTGTCTGCCTTTGGCTCAGGGCGTGATCCTAGGGTCCTGGGATCGAGTCTCACATCAGGCTCCCTGCATGGAGCCTGCTTCTCCCTCTGCCTGTGTCTCTGTCTCTCTCTGTGTCTCTTGTAAATAAATAAATAAATAAAATCTTTTAAAAAAGTATATGTAAAAATATAATTACCAAGTACAGGATGTGATTTTTTTTTTTTTTTTTAAAAAGGTGAATTTTTAAACTGCGGTTGAAAGATCTCAGTCTTATAGAATGGGAGGGAGGGAAAGGACAGAGGCAGAGGCTAGATTGGATGGTAAGAGAGGTACTCCTATATGCCAAAATTAAGCTCATTTGGTGAGTTCTGGGAACCGAAGGGCTGCAGGTGGCTGGGTGAGTGACATGAGTTTGGGCTGTAGAACTTCATAGCCCAGGTAAGAGAAGGATTTTTATTCTGAAGCCTGAATTTTCTATGGATGACAATTCTAATATGAATAAAAGTTAAGTATTCTTAAATTAACTCTTCTAGCACACTCAATTTTTAAAGTAATAGTGGGGAAATATACTACAATTAGAACAGTTAAATAAATTAAGTACATCTTAGGATGGAATATTGTCCAACCACATAAAAATGTCTTTTTTTAAATGTCTTAAAAGAATACATTTTTAACAGATTTTATTTATTTATTTATGAGAGACACACAGAGAGAGGCAGAGACATAGGCAGAGGGAGAAGCAGGCTCCCTGCCAGGAGCCCAATGCAGGACTCGATCCCAGGACCCCGGGATCATGACCTGAGCCGAAGGTAGATGCTCAATCACTGAGCCATCCAGATGTCCGTAAAAGAATATTTAATGATATTTAAAATCAGTATATGCATAAACACATAATACCATTTTGTAAAAGAGAAATGCATCTGTAACCATATTCATAGAAATATGAAATGGAGGGGCCCCTGGCTGGCTCAGTCAGTAGAACATGTGACTTTTGATCTCAGGGTTGTCAGTTTGAGCCTCGTGTTGAATATAGAGATTACTTTAGGGATGCCTGGGTGGCTCAGCGGTAGAGGGTCTGCCTTCCGCCCAGTGCGTGATCCGAAGTTCCCAGGATCAAGTCCCACATCGGGCTCCCTGTTTGGAGCCTGCTTCTCCCTCTGCCTATGTCTCTGCCTCTATCTCTCTGTGTCTCTCATGAATAAACACATAAAATCTTAAAAAAAAAAAAGAATATAGCAATTACTTTAAAAATTATCATCATCATAATAAAGAAATACTAGAAGAAAATACAACAAAATTTTCAAAATAATGATTCTATTTTTTATTTAACTTTTTTTCAGTTGTCATTTAGTAAAGTGAAATTTTTTACTTTTTTAGGAGGGGAAGATGTACAGTTCTGTGAATTTTAGCACAAATATACATTCCTACAGCCATGATAACAATCAGGATACAGCATGGCTCCACTGTGCTAAAAAAACTCACTCATGCTATTCCTTTGTAGCCACATCTGATAGTTGATTTTAATCCTTATACCTTTCTGTAGTCTCTAAACTCACTATCGTGAGCCTGTATTGTTTCAATTTTTAGGAAAAAACTCCATAATTTGAAGTAATGGAAATAAAAGAACAATATCAGAAACAGTAATTCCCTCATGTAATGACTTTTCTTAACCATTATTTGAGATAAATGTGCTTCAGATATTTTTAGATTTTAGAATCTTCCTCAACTAATCATTCTACTCATGGTCAGAAATACTAAGCTTTGAGCAATGAAAAAATAATAATAATAAAAAACCACCAGTGGGAGTAAGTCCTGGGGGAGAATTTATGTTATATAGAAGATTCTCTCAAAAGAACAATGACAATGCAAAGGAACAGATAATGCCAGCTCAAAGACCTGGTGGGGAAAAGAGACAATCCCACACAAGAAACCTTCCTGTTCTTTTTCCTGCTACATTTAATCATCTATTCAGATGATACCAGCTCATAGACAAGCAATCCCAGGCCTCGCGAGGCTTTACAAGAACTAACTACCACTGGTTCAATTGTCCAACACTGAGAGTAGATTCAAGACATGTTTTGTTTTTAATTTATTAAGCAGAAAAATATATTTCTGTGATGCCAAAGATTAGATAGTTATCTTCTGGAAAGGATTTCATGAATATGTGATTTACAACATTCCTGCCATCCTCCCCTCTGCTAAGTAGACTGTTAGGGTGAGGCAGGCCTAGATGGTGGGAAGGAGGCTTTGGGCTTCTTCCCAAAGGATGAAGAGACCCAGAGAAATGTGGGTGTAATCCTCACCAGGCCCCAAACACACACAACTTAGAGTCCTGAGGCTTCAAACAAGACCCTTGGATAGCCTAATCCCATTCTGCCAAAGACACAGCCTGAAGGTCTACCTCGACTCCTTCTTCCAACCAGACAGCTGGACAGGTGAGCTGAATTCTTTTGCCTTAATTAAGGTGACAAAAGTGGTGGGCTCTGCTGTGGAAGAGACATGAGAGGTGAATATTTTCATTCTCATCATTTTGCAAGGAGGAAAATGAGACAGATGGTTGAGTAACTTGCCAGAGATCAACAAGTTGGTAAGTGGAATTACAGGATTCTAATCCAAGCAGTTCAGCTTCAGAATCCACGCTACTATTACCTTTTTGAGAATGTTGTGCTGCTTATGGTGGGAAAAAATACCAAACTCATAGAATGCCTGTTGACAGGGAAGAGTGGAATGCACTGCAGTAAGACACACCAGGGAATACCAGGCATAAATTAAATAGAAGCAGGATCTGTAATAGTAACTGTAGAAGGATTTACCTCATCCTGTATTGAGAGAAGCAAGATATGAAGCATCACTTAATTTTTCAAAAACAATGACAGAAAACGCTATATATCTTTATGCTCCTCTATACATATATGGGCACCGAAGAAGGTAATCAAGGACACACACCATGTTGCCAACACTGAAAAGAAGAGTTTTTATTCTTAATTGGTTAAAAGCAAGTTAACAATAATTCTTTTAACTATTAAAAATAAGGGAGAGACAACCGACAACCTTCTGATCTACTCTAGTCCAGTATGTATTCAGACAACAGCTGAGCACGTGAGATGCAGTGTGGTGTTGTCAGAATAAATAGGCATATGTATGCGTGCTTGGACACACCACCTCCATTCCACACTCAAACCAGGGTGCTTGTATTTGTGTGTCCAAACACACATAGACGTACGGATTTACTCTAAGAACACCACACTGTTCACTGCTCCAGTCTACTTGGGATAGTCCTGGAAAGCAGAGCACAAAAAAGTCAATTTAGCAGGTCACTCTCAGCCACCTCAGGAAACCAGCTGAGTGCTCTGATTTCTTCATTAATGTCAAGAAAGGGAGAACAATAGGTCCCAGTCATTAAGCCCTTCCCAGTTCAAGATAAGAAAGAGTTAAAGGGATGATAATCCATGCATTTAGCTGGGTTTCAAACATTTGGCTACTTAATCATTTCTTCCTCACTGTGCACTGTCCAAACACACAGGGAATGTTTGAGAAGCCTTGGTCTTAGGGATGGGGGAAAGGAGGAGGGTTTTTCAAGAGAGGTGTGGGGAGGGGATGGGAAAGGTGGAGACAGAACTCACCAGGCTAGAAAAGCCATGGAGATTTCACAGCCAAACCTTTACTAGGAAATGAAACCATTTCTCAGTTGACTTTTGGGAAATAGGATAAACTCCATCTCACTAAATTGCTGCGGACTAGCTAAATGATTAAAGGCTGTAATGTTAGTAAGAAATATTGCTTTCTTTCTTTCTTCTGTACTCAGCACAGAGCCCTACATGGAGCTGAATGTCATGAATGTCCGGATTTTAAAATCTTTGTAAAGATTTTAAAAATTTATCCATGAGAGACACACAGAGAGAGAGGCAGAGACACAGACAGAGGGAGACACAGGCTCCGTGCAGGGAGCCTGATGGGGGACTCGATACCTGGGTCCTAGGATCACAACCTGAGCCAAAGGCAGTTGCTCAACCAGTGAGCCACCCAGGTGCCCCTAAGAATACTTATTTCTAGTAGTGCATGACAGTAGATTTGTGACTAACCCATTTAGCACTATTGGTTTGCAAACTGGTTTATTTTAACTTTTTAAGTAACATTTTAATCATGTTTCACTGAACACTTCAGGGGTAAAATTATATACCTGAGTTTAATGATGAGAGACAGAAAGAAGCAAATTCCAGCTGTCTTTATAAAATAAAAACAAGAAATACAAAGAAAAAAATGGTGTGGCTGTTTCCTGAAATGAGTGGGTTTAGAATACAGACTTGTCTGATAAGTTGGCACAATGTTTCAGAAACATTTATGAGTAACCAAAATAGTAGCTGTACAGAATCATTCATCTTTGTATTATGAATGTCCTAGATAATACAGAAACTTATGAAACTATAACAAGAATTGATTCGTTTCTCTTAGGTGAGAGAAAAACTTAAGACAGCCTTCTATGAATACACAAACCAATATAATCTTATATTCTTGATAAAATAAAATCTGTATTTTACAAAAGAGACATAACTATCTCTTTTCTAAGGCAAGTTTTTATCCTTTGGGGGAACCTCTTAGTCTCTTCCTACCCCTCTAAAACAAACTGAAAAGGTAGAGATATCACCAAAAAATAAACAGAATGCTTATACCATAGCTACTTCTTCACTTTCTAAATTTATAGTCTACTCAAAGAGTGTGAGCAAGAAAGAAGATACGTCAGTTATTTTCTAAATATTTTTAAAACACATTTTTTGGGGCAGCAAGATGGCTAAGCCAATTAGGCATCTGACTTGATTTCAGCTCAGGTCACCATCTCAGGGTCATGACATTCAGCCCCATGTAGGGCTCTGTGCTGAGTACAGAGTCTGCTTGAGATGCTCTGTCTCCCTCTCCCTCTGCCCCTCCCCGTGCTTGCGCACATGCTCTCTAAACAAAGAAACAGATAAATAAAATCTTTTTAAAAAACATATATTATCTCATTTGATCTTTTCTAGCAATGGATTATTAGGATTGACAAGTTGTATGCAAATCTGAATAAGATTCCTGAAGATACATGCACAAGGATAAAATACATATGCTCAAAATGGCAATTAGAGGAGAGGATTCCAGCAGTGCCTGGGTGTCTCAAGGAGTTGAATGTCTGCCTTTGCTTGGGTCATGATCCCAGGGTCCTGGGATCAAGCCCCACAATGGGATCCATTCTCAGCGGGGAATCTGTTTTTCCCTCTCCCTCCACCTCTCCCCCTGCTCATGCTTGTTCTCTCTCTCTCTCTCTCTCTGTCAAATAAATAAATAAAATCTATTTTTAAAAAAAAAGGAAAAAAAGAGAGGATTCTGGGAAGATGGTGGAGTGGGAAGCACCAGGAATTTATCTTCCCATCTAGATAATAATAGGACTGGAACAAATTTGTCTAATATAATTATTTTAAAACTTAAGGAGATCAACATGGGATTACTAGAGTTCCAGAAGAAGAGAGAAAAAAGAAGAGGATATTTATAAAGAAATAACGGCTAAAAATTTACCAAACTTGACAGAAGATCTGAGCATAAACAACCAAGGAGCCCAAAAAACTTCAAGTAAGATGAACTCAAAGAGATCCACACTGAAACACATTATTATCAAACTCTCAAAAGACAAAAAGAAAACAGACAAAATAGACTACATGAAAATTAAAACTGCATCAAAGGACACTATTAACAGAGTAAAAAGGCAGCCTATGAATGGGAAAAATATTTGCAAATTATATATCTCATAAGAGATTAATAACCAGAACATATATAAAGAACTCCTAAAATTCAACAACAAAAACCCCAAGCCTGATTCAAAAATGGGCAAAGGACTTGAAAAGACATTTCTCCAAAGAAGATACATGAATGGCCAATAAGCACATGAAAAGATACTCAACATTACTAATCATTAGAGAAATGCAAATAAAAAACCATGATGAAATAACACCTCATACCCATAAGGATGGCTACTATCAAAACAAAAACAAAAGCAAAAAACAGGAAACAACAAGTGTTAGAGCATTTGTGAGTGAATTGGGGTCCTTGAACACGGTCAGTGGGATTGTAAAATGATACAGACACAGTGGACAACAGTATGGCGATTCCTTAAAAAATTAAAAATGAAATTATCATAGGACTCAGAAATTCCACTTCTGGGTATATACCTAAAAGAATTCAAAGTGGAGTATCCAAATGATATTTGTACACCCATGTTCATAGTAGCATTCTTCACAATAGCTGATACTTGGAAACAACCCAAGTGTACATCGACAAATAAATGGATAAGCAAAATGTGACATATACATCTAATGGAATATTACAAAGGAAATTCAACAATTAAATAGGAAGGAAATAGGAATTAAATAGGAAGGAAATACTGACATATGCTATAACATGGATGCACCTTGAGGACATCATGCTAAGAGCTTCAGTTTCACAGGAAAAAAAAAGAGTCCTGGAGCTGGATGATGAGGATCGTTGCACAACAATATGAATGTGCTTAATGTCATTTCAAACTGTACACTACCAAATGTAATTTTAAAAAAAGATGGTGAATTTTATATTATGCATATTTTATACAATAAAAATAGTTACAGGGCAATCCAGGTGGCCCAGCGGTTTAGCGTCTGACGTCGGGCTCCCTGCATGGAGCCTGCTTCTCCCTCTGCCTGTGTCTCTGCCTCTCTCTCTCTCTGTGTGTGTGTGTCTCTTGTGAATAAATAAATAAAATCTTAAAAAAATAATATATATATATATATAAATACATCTTTTCACTGAACTTTATACACAGCTATCACAAATGAATACACATGAACCTACATTTTCAGTCATGAGTAATTGGTACTAAACTAGTTCTCCAACTACAGTCAATAGGACACTGGACAAACACAGGACACAAATGTTTTCAGGCTCAGAACAGACAACACAGGACTCTTAACTCCTGAGAGATGGAAAACTAACAAGATGGACCTAACTCTCACCCAGCTTTCTGCCTGAGGACACCTACTAGGGACTGGCAAAGGAAGGGAACCCAAGAAAACTACTGCAATCTCATTACCCTGAGGTGCCAGATATCAGAGAACAAGGAGGCAGAGGTGGCTGGAATTTCTAAGGGCAAAGACCCAAAGAGAAGGGAGCTATGCAGAGAAGGAGCTTAAGAAATCTGCATAAGAGTCCCTTTGAGTCTCTGGTTGAATGTGCTTAGTATCCTTAAGATGAGGTTTCATAAAGCTATGAAACAAAGAAAAACTACTAGGGAGCTCTAAGGAGCTCTAAAGCAGAGCAATGAGCATCGAGCATCAAGAGATAAATAGGCCATGGACTACAACTCAACAACATAAAGGAATGAGCTCTTGATGCTTGCAGCATCAAGATGCTTGCAGATGCTCAAGGGTGCATCTCCGAATCATGCCGAGGGGAAAAAAACCAAAAAACTAGAGAATATACTACATGAGTCCATTTATATAAAATTCTAGAAATTGCTAGAGCAGATGCTGATATGACGTTTGTTACTTTGATCATAGTAATGGTTTCACAGGTATCTGCAGATGGAGTTGGGCACTTTATTTTTAAAAAATATATATTTATTTGAGAGAGAGCACGTGCATGTGTGCACACACGAGTGGGGGGTGGGTGGGTGGGAAGGAGGACAAGCAGGAGCCCCACCACAGGGGCTCCATCTCAAGACCCCCAAGATCACGTCCAGGCAACCGTACTTTCAGTGAGAGGCCACGCATAATTTTCAGTTGCGTTACCTCAGTTCCTAGGAATACTATGCTCAGCAAGCAAAGGTCCAACATTAAAATTCCGTTCCACAGCCATGAACTTGCACTTACCCTTCTCTTGGACTGTTGTGCAGAAAATACACAGACAACTGGGCCAACAGGCACTGGAGCGGCTCGAGGTGAGGAAAAACTAGCAGCAACTGAGCCCAGTTCTTGAGAAAGAAACCTACCCTCCAGTGGAGGATCAGCCACCTGACCTCTGAATGCAAAGAATACACTTAAGCAGAAGAATGGGGGAGAAAAGAAATTTCTTGCAGATATTCAATATGTATTGTGGGGTATGTGAGGTATGCAGAAGAGCTCTCCAGGGAAGAGATGACCGTCCCAGCTCCTTGTGGGGGGGAAAGCTGGTCTTGCACTTGAGAAGGTGAGTTGAGTAGGTAAATTCACTGCTTTGCAAACCCACTCCAGGGGCCTGTGTGATGAGCCAACCACCACTTGTCAGGATGGCCCGAAGCCCAGCAGAAGGAGATGGAGGATGGCTAACAGAGCAGCAAAAGGACATCTCACACCAGTTCCAAAAGGAAAAAAAAAAAAGAGGGAAATATACGCAATACTTGTCTCTCTCCCCAAAGAGAGGGATGATTCTATTTGGGAGCTATTCTCCAGATGATGACATTAGAGCCCGTCTCAGGAGAGAGGGACATGCTACTTAATGCAAATAGGGTACCCTTGGGGGGGGAGGGAAAGCGATGCAACCGAGCCCTGGGCTCCCTCCTTGGTCCCCCACCACCTAGCTGCCGTGCAGCCTGCACTTTACAACCCCCCCTCCCTGCAGCGCCGGAGCAGACCTCTCTCTTGCAGCCAAAAGTGCCCTTTGAAGTCGGCCCTCCCATTAGGGCTCCGGTGTAGGTATCCAGGACTGAGCCCACGAGCCCCGCAGAAATCCCGGACCGTCCCCGTTCTGTCGTATACAGTTGTTTCATGTGGCCTGTGATTTACAGTCTTAATTAATGCTCAAAAGAAGAAGAGCACATCTTTGGTGGGGCTTTTCCCCCCTTCTTTCCGCAAAACAGGACTCTGGGGGTTTCTGCGGACATTGTGCAGGATGGTCTTTGCCAAATGGAATGAAGCACACTTAATACTTTTCCTTTATAACCTTTGCCATAAATCAGCTGGCACTCGGGCTGCACAAGTGCGGCGATTAATGTCCCGCCCCTCCCCCCAGCACTTCCCGAATTTTAAACAAAGTGGGAATAAGCGGAGGCCGAGCAGAGCCAGCGGGCCCAGTAAATCAGTTTAATGAGATCCGAATAGATCGCATAGGACATGTTGCTGCAAACTAAGGTGGGTGGTGGGGACTGAACTTCAACAGAGCGGGGGCTGGGGGGGGTGCAGGGAGAGAAGCTGGGAAGTTGCAAGCTGCAGGAGGCGATGCTCAAGGTCTGACACGCGTCTTCGGTGCAAGCAGCACAGCTTACGTTCTCTTTCCCGTTTGCCGAAACTTACTGCTGTGACTCGTTGGGATTTAGCGCTGCTTCCTGGCTGTGGTTTTGCTGGTCCCTGTTTTCCCCCAGATGGGGAATTTTGGTTTGCTTCTCCTCCGTGACTATCTCCATCTGCATTCGGGCTGAGTCCACGGGCTCCCTTGCACAAATGCACGACTTTGCATGCACAGACACCTTGCAACTAAGGTAGGAAGAATAAAGACCTCGTATGGGAGTGCTGCATTAGAAGCGGAAAACTGATTATTAGGTGACACCCATGTGGTGCAGGGACGGCCAGGCGCACCCTCCGCCCGCTGTCGCTGTCACTAAGGAGCAGGAAATTTGCACTCCTCCCTCCCCTCCGTGTATCAGAGGAAAACATACTGTTCAGTTTTCTGCTCTTTAAATCAAGCACACAAATAGGATGCCTCCTGGATTGAAAACTGTATTATGCTGAAAACGAAAACCACCTTCTTGCAAGAGTTGCCTGATTCCGTGGGGCCTTAATGTCGCTCACAAGGCGAAGCGTGCCATCAGGGATGCCTCTATGTACAGGGCCCTCGTGACTTAAGAGAATTTTCGGGCAGAGTGTTGATGGAAAAATAAATAAAGGTAAAAGAAAGGAGAGAAAATAAAAAGAATGGCTTCGTAATGTTTCATTCACTTTACGAAATGCGTGAGGTCTGTTTCCAAACTCCTGAGTAACCCCCCCACCCCATAAGATTACCAGCTTTTAGTCATGTTTACTTGTTCCTGTTACTCCCTATGGCTAAACCCCAGAAAGACATTAATTTAGTAAGTTATTAAAGCTAACTGACCTTCTGAGAAAACTGTACAGGCAACTTATTAACTCCCAAAGGAGTCTCGATGGGATGGTAAGAGGAGGTCTCAGAATGCCATGTTATCACACTTTTAACACTTGAGTTATGGGAAGATACAGATCATTCTTCTTCCTTTTCCTACGAGAGAATGCAAATTATTCTTACATACATATCTTTCCTCCCAAGTAAGCCTGAACATAGTAAACAGCCTCTTAGCCTCATCCTGAAAAGTTGCTTCTAGGAAGCAGATTCCAGATTTGAATATTCCAAATCTGCAGATTTTTATCTGGAAAGCAATTGAGAAAAGAAGTGCAGTTTTTCACTCCCATCATCACAGGCAATAAATACTAATAAAGTGTTTTAAGCTTAAAAACCGTCCACATAACTAAACCTGAAGAACGTCAGTGAGCTGAAAGTCATGTATCATCTATAGCAAATTCAGTCCTCTCATGCTTCTGGACTATTTCGCGCTGTGGATTATGTCACGCACGTGGCATAAAAGTTAATGCATTCGACACAAAGGAATACAGCTGTGGAAGATCCTAAATGACACAATGGCAATTTTGCGTTTTAACATTTAAGGTCTCTAGTGCTTTTCAACCTTAACATAAGGTCTCCATCTCTAACACTCCTCCCCTTCTTTTCTCCTTTCCTTTTAAATGTGAAAGAAGTTGATTGATAACATATTTCAGCCTTACCAGATAGCTCAGACATGGTGTGCTTGTTTCAAAAAAAAAAAAAAAAAAATCACAACTACATGCAGCATGACTTTTTATTTTATTTTATTTTATTTTATTTTATTGTGACTTCTTTTTAAATCATTCTTTTTACCTATTCTTTTTTTTTTGCAGAGGTCAAAGATGAATACGAGCCAGACAGGAGACCGAGATTCACTACCAAGGGCTAGAGCTCAAATGCCTTCCTCTGCACAGAATCACTTTCTTTCCTTTTCTTTTCTTTTCTTTTCTTTTCTTTTCTTTTCTTTTCTTTTCTTTTCTTTTCTTTTCTTTCTTTTTTTTTTTGGTTGGATGAGCATGAATATATTACTTAATACATAATCTAACTACAAAGCTGATGCCTAAGAAGAAAGAGGAATTTTGCCATCTGGAGCATAGCAAACAACCCTGGAAGGATGAGCTAAACACAGTGTCCGGTACAGTTGCATTAAAAAATCAGTGGTGGTGCTTTTCCTTCCCCCATGGAAAAGCAGTGCCTTCCTTTGTACTCTATTGGATAAAAAAAATATAGACTCAGCTTCAGTGAAATTTTAAAAGCTCCACACTTTCTTATAGGACTTCTTCCCCTGGATGGATGATTAAGAACACAGAAAATAATAGTTTGAATTTAGAGTATCATGACGTTTTCAATGTGACATTCCTGTCTCATAAGAAGTCATTCTTTTCCTTTCGGTCTGAAACAAATTTAAAATTTCAACTACAATCATGCAAATAAAATGAGGTATCCGAGGTATTTTCATGCTCTGAATGGGACAGAATGCTAATTTGGTGGAGGTAATGTGACATTTGTGGCGTAAAAACAATAATGTGTTAGTATATACCATTTTCCATTTAAGTATATGTGCTGCAGAAGCAAACACAGTATATACCAATTTTTTAAGGGCCGAAGATTCCAGAAACTTTGAAAAAGACTATGGTCATGGTCAGAGACACCCAAATTCCTGCATTTAACTTTAGGAGTTTGTGAGACAGCCACAGGATCATGTCCCCAGGGAAGATGGCCTGCTAGGCACAAAAGGAATCCAACAGGCTCCAGGAATACTCATATGGATATGTAGTCACTCGCCTTGATTTTTCTGGATCTCTTATCAGAGGAAAAAGTTAAGGATTCAGATCACAGTTGAGATGTGATAGGAAAACAACCTGGAGTCAGATACCAACAGATTCTATCAATACCAATCCTGGCTCTGCCACAAGCCATGTGGCCTATGCCACTTACACCAGCCTGAGTTTCCTCATTCATAAAACTGAGACAGAAGTACCCAAGAGGGGGCACTTGGGTGGCTCAGTGGGTGAGCATCTGCCTTCGGCTCAGGGCGTGATCCCCGGGTCCTGGGATCGAGTCCCACATCTGGACTCCCTGCAGGGAGCCTGCTTCTCCCTCTGTCTGTTTCTGCCTCTCTCTGTGTATCTCTCATGAATAAGTAAATAAAATCTTTAACAAAAAAGAAAAAGAAAAAGAAAAAAAAATACCCTAAGAGCATCCAGGCCTTGTGTGTGGCTCCTACTCTAAGAAAGAGGTAGGAACCCAGCTCACTCCACAGAGCTGACAATACAAGGGTTTAGGCAAAGTTCCTGTCAATGAAGAAAAAGTAATGATCTCCCTCGCCTACTTAAGGAAAGCTTCTTAGAGAAGCTGAGGGCTGATCAGAACTTACTTTAAGTCACTAAAATCTAAACCCCTGTTCAACAGTGAGGTAGTCTTAGTAAAGTGCCAGAATCATGCAAACATTGTATAAAATCCACCGCAGCAGAGGAAAGGAAAGGAAAGAATAGAAGAAAAATGCCCATGGTGTTTAACAGACCAAATAGCCAATGGAGAAGCAACAAACGTTGTGTCCACAAATCATGGCAATTCCCCACTGCCGGTCATTTACTTTTATATCAAAGACAATGCTAATGAATTAATTACCACATTTCCAAGCACCAGAGCAGAAAATCAGAAAAGGCAATCAGAAGGGATGAAGGAAACCACATTAATAACACAAGAGGGGCAGCTGACAGTCTCTCAGGGAGGAAAAAACAAAAAACAAAAAACAAAAAACTAAAAACTGGAAATGCAGAATAAGAGCTGGGGAAAAAAATCACAGCAGCCTGAAATCACTTAGAATAAAGGATAGAGACCTTCAGCCTTTCTTTTGGGGGTGCGTATGTGTGTGTGTGAACATCCGCTTTTATTCGTTAATATTTCTTGTACCAAAGTAAACGTTTCTGTTTTTCTCACAAGTAACAAATAGGTGGGTAGATAGTCCCCCCAACAACATGCAATGTCCCTCCCCTTGTCTGCACAATCCCCGAGTAGCTTACAGAATAAGGCGCCCCATTCTCAATTGGACACCAGGTGCCTCGAACAATTCTGTAACCAATATTCATGGTGTGATGATCTTAAATTTTTAAGAAACAGTAAAACGACCTTCCATATTCTATTTATGGCTTCAGGGCCCACCTGCCTCAGTATCCAGAATATATAACTGGAGTTTTACGCTTCCAGTTCTGTCCAAAAAACTTCTTTCTTTCTCCTTTCTTTCTTTCTTTCTTTCTTTCTTTCTTTCTTTCTTTCTTTCTTTCTTTCTTCTTTCTTTCTTTCTTTCAAGATTTTATTTATTTATTCATGAGAGACACAGAGAGAGAGAGAGAGGCAGAGACACAGGCAGAGGGAGAAGCAGGCTCCATGCGGGGAGCCCGAGGTGGGACTGGATCCTGGGACTCCAGGATCACGCCCTGGGCCAAAGGTGGGTGCCAAACCGCTGAGCCACCCAGGGATCCCCAAATGTGTATGTGTGTGTGTTTTTAAAGATTTTATTTATTTATTCATGAGAAACAGAGAGAGAGAGGGGGGCAGAGACAGGCAGAGGGAGAAGCAGGCTCCACGCAGGGAGACTGATGTGGGACTCGACCCAGGGTCTCCAGGATCAGGCCCTGGGCTGAAGGCAGATGTTCAACCGCTAGGCCACGTGGGCTGCCCTAGTTTGCTCTTTCAACAGAAATACCATTGTGCTTCATGCCCTTTGGGGCATCATCCAAAGTTTCTTAGGATCTCTCTCACTTTATTCTTTTCTTTTTTTAAGACTTTATTTATTTATTTATTTATTTATTTATTTATTTATTATTTTTATTTGAGAGAGAGTACACTGAATGAGAGAGAGAGAACAAGCAGGGGAGAGGAGCAGAGGGAGAAGCAGACTCCCTCCTGAGCAGGGAGCCAGCCCTGGGGCTCCATCCCAGGACCCCTGGATCATGACCTGAGCCCAAGGGAGATGCTTAACTGACTGGGCTGCTTTGGCGCCCCTCTCATTTTATTCTATCCTTACACCAGTCTTTTGGGTAAGAAGCCAGATACTGGACCTTCCATCTTAGACAAGAGGAAACTGCAACACCAGACAATGAAATGACTTTCTCAGAATCATCAGTCGACTTAGTGACAGTCTCCTGACTGGCGGCACAGGCGTGAAGACATTCCAGTTAAGGGAAGGAAGGCAGTGTTTGTTTGTTGTTGTTTTTTTGTTTTTTGTTTTTTGTTTTTGCTTCTTAATTAACAGCACGACTATCATAGTCTTTTCCTACAATAGTGCTCAAGAAAGTTTCCTTTTGCCCTCAGGTAAAGGAGTAAGAAAAGCCTCTTGGGCAACCCAGGGAGCAGCAGCCCTGTCTGACTTACCCTGCTCTAGAGTGCCACCATAGTCATAGGGGCTCAAATGACACTGAAAGGGAGACTCTGCTGAAGTGCAGCATTGCTGCCAGCCTTGCACATACACAGTCTTTGCTGGCTTTTCCTCCATTCTTTGCATCTTTGGCCAGAATTAGAATGGGAGTAGGAGAGGAGGTCAAGAAGGAAGCCATTCAAATATAGGAAGCTGGAAGTGTTTTAGAAAATAATTGAGGGGTGCCTGGGTGGCCCTGATGGTTAAACCTCTGCCTTCAGCTCAGGTCATGATCTCAGGGTCCTGGGATCGAGCCCTTGATGGGCTCCCACCTCAGTAGGGAGCCTGCTTCTCCCTCCTCTGCCTCTCCCCCTGCCCATTCTCTCTCTCTCTCTCTGTCTGTCTCAAATGAATAAATAAAATCTTTTAAAAATAAGAATAATTAAAAACAAGTAATCAGAGTGCCTGAAGTCTGTTCAGTTGACACTTGGCATCAGATTACACACTCTCACCAACTTCATTTAGGTGCACACTTGTGTTTTTCTTCAATTACCAAATAAAACTATCTTTAATAAGTTATTGTTATGAATGGCCTACTTTTTTACTCTACTTATTAATGCTAGTTAGCCTTTTATAAGAGCCCAAATCCACTCCCACAGAATCAAAATCCTCGGAGAATGTGAAGCTAAAAAAAAGGGGGGGGGGCTGACCCAGAAGAAAATACAGGTGTGATTTCTGGGAAGGCTAAGGTGACCTACTCATGTTCTCTTTTTACCCATTTGGAAACTGAGGTATCATGTGTAAAGGGATTTGTCCAAGTACCTAATGGACAACAATCTGTTTATAAATTATAAAAGTCTTAGAAAAGTGGTCTTTGTGGAATGCCAAGAACATTGCTTAGAATGTTCTCTGAATCAGGGTAAATTCTCTGTCTCCCTCTGTCAAATTTACCATGAATTATCGATAACAACAGAACTTAGGACAGAGGTACAGAGTAGAACACAAGGAGTGCTCAAGGCTTCTGGACTAGATCCAGATTAGTCTGTATAAACTTTCAGTAAACTGCTTCCTTTCTCCAAGTATCAGCTTTCTCATGTGTGAAATGGGAAAAAAAAAAAAAATATATATATATATATATATATATATATATACTCCACGGCACCCTCGCTGCCCCACATCAGCTCTTAGAGTTTTTAACAGATACTATAAATGCAAACTGCCTGGCATGCAAGAAGTAAATGCTGGTTCTTTTTCTCAACATTAAGTAAACTTCAAAAATAAAAAGTAGAGGCAGAAAAAAAGAAATGAAGCCAAAAAATGAACATAAATCATTTATTACTTAGAGGCTGAATAAGCAATATATGAAATAGTCACTTGTATTCCTCCAAGCACGCCAGCCCATTTTTAGCTAGCTTACTCCTGCCACAAATGAACGAAAATGTAAGTTAGTCAAGTTTTCCATCCGATTTTTTTAAGTGTAGAGGGAAGAAATAAACAAAAGCTTTTAAGGAACTGTCTGTGATCCACCTGTATCTCAATTATTCTTGTTATTTTGAGATGCCTGAACAAATTTACATGAGCCAGTAACATATGTAAGATTAAACTCTTCTTAGAATATAAAACTCTCTATACCAAATAATTTATGTAGATACTCTGGCCTCAGAGATGGAGCATAACTCCCTACTCCCTAAGTTTTATCTGTACATAGTGACTTCCTTCCAAAGAGGACAGTATGGAAAGGGGGCAGCGGCGGGGAGAGGGGAGGAGTCTTGTGGGGAAACCTGATGAACCCTGTAGCTCAGCCAGTGATCAAGGTCACCATCAGCAGAGATAAGGCATGTTGATAATATGTACTCTTGATATGATGTGATGAGATGGTACTTGACTTCTCTGGTTGTCCTCCCACAGACCCATTGCTCCCGTCTAATCATAAAAATAAATGTAGACAAATCTCAGTTGAGGGACATTCTACAGAATACATAACCAAATACTCCTGACAACTGCTAAGGCCTTTAGAAACAAAGAAAATTTGAGAAACTGTAACCTAGACCAGAGGAGCCTAAGGGGACATGATGACTACATGTAATGTGGTATCCTGGATGGGATCCTGGAATAGAAAAAGGATATTAGGTAAAAACTAAGGAAATATGGGGGAAAAAAATGTGTGGATTTTAGTTAATAGGATGTATCAGCATGGGTTCATTAACGTAACAAGTGAGCTATCCTAATATGTTAGTAACAGAAGAAACTCTCTGGGGGACCTGGGTGTCTCAGTCAGTTAGGTGTCTGCCTTTGGCTCAGATCATGATCTGGGGATCCTGGGGTCTTGGGGTCCTGGGGTCTTGGGGTCCTGGGATCAAACCCCGCATCGGGCTCCCTGCTCAACCGGGAGCCTGCTTCTCCCTCTCCCTCTGCCTGCCACTCTGCTTATTTGAGCTCTCTCTCTCTGTCAGATAAAAATAAAATCTTAAAAAAAGCCCAACCGTCTATCTTATCAATTTTCCGTAAATCTAAGTCGTTCTTAAAAAAAAACTGACCTATAAATCATCACATTAACAAGACTATTTTAATAACTATATATTCCATTCAAATGTGTATTCCTTCCCGCTCTGTTAAAAAAAAAAATCGTGTTCTGTTGAGGAATAGGCATCATTAGAAAATCAAATCATTTCATAAAGCCATCATTAGAAAATCAAATTGTCTCATCAGCCAGTTCAGATGAAAATGGCATGTGCCCAACTCGTCCTCAGAGTGACATGGTCCTACGAGACCTCCTAAGCAACCTCATCTATGAATTCCCTCACCAGTAAATCCAAGAAGCTGGGCTAGATCATCAGGACACTTCTTTTTTTATTTTTTATTTTTCATCAGGACACTGCTATACAGCTTTACAATTCCACCATGGGCAGTATCATTTCTCCAAAAGCCAAACACACACATTCAAAATAACACATATGTTCTCACTCCTACCCCTCCCCCCTTTCTCAGCTCACCAACAGGCTTTATTTCTCCTTCCCAAAGTGGGGCTGGTCTTTCATCTGCCCCAGCTTTCTCATCATCACCATGACTGACAGAGTCAACCATGAGAGGCTGCCTGCCACTAAATCAACATCCCTTCAGGGTTCCTTCGCAAAAAGGAAAAAAAAAAAAATCTGGCAGCTGGCCTTGGCATCAGGACTGTTCAGCTTGGTCAGAGCTGCTGCATCATCCATCATTGAGAGATGAGGGGACATCTGCCCAGGGTCAGACTGGCCGAGCAACTGTGTGAACTTACCCCAGTCCCCATCACTGCTTCACTCTGCTGGTTTCTAAACTTAGATGTTCTTCTTAAGGTGGTGCCCTCCGGCAGGGGCAGGATAGTGACCCTTGGGTC
Source organism: Vulpes lagopus (assembly GCF_018345385.1). Lineage (NCBI taxonomy): Eukaryota > Metazoa > Chordata > Mammalia > Carnivora > Canidae > Vulpes > Vulpes lagopus. The sequence goes on from NC_054824.1 coordinate 9,564,685, forward strand.
ATCCTCCACGGTCAGTTCACAGCGGAGTCACATACCCACACTCACACACACAAAGAGTAGGAGTGTTTTCTATTAGCCCACGTTCATTAATATTGTCTTCTGGCTGCCATGTTGTGTTTGGAAAATGGTCACATTCCTGCAGCTCCTTCCCATCCTCTAAAATGTGCTTTGACTTAGAACTGACTCCAAATAAACAAGGTCATTGTCTCCCAGCTGACAGAGCTGAACAAAGGCCTTTGGCTCCTTCTTTATCCTTTATGAACTAAACCCAGAACTCATTTTCAACCCACCAACCCATTTAGTTAGTGCCAACTGAATACCTGCTTGTTCCTCTACGGATGCTGGGATCACAGAGATGAAGGAGTTACATATGACAATGCCCTTGCTTTCGAAGGTCCTAGTCTTGAAGGGCAGGAGGATAAAATGGAAATCATTTCTTGCCTTATGTATACAATGGTATGAAGAAGGCAGTCAAAAATCAATCATGAAAAAAAAAAAAATCAATCCTGAGAGGGGCTCCTGGGTGGCTCAGTCTGCCTTTGGCTCAGGGCGTGATCCAGGGTCCTGGGATCGAGTTCCACATTGGGATCCCTGCATGGAGCCTGCTTCTCCCTCTGCCTGTGTCTCTGCCTCTCTCTCTCTCTCTCTGTGTGTGTGTGTGTCTCTGATGAAAAAATAAATAAAAACTTAAAAAAAAAAGTCAGAATGATGTCAAAAAATTACAGGGAGAGTCGCACCCTAGGTCCCATCTCCAACCTCGCCTCTACCAGCCAGTGACTGCTTTCTTTACTCTTCCAGTCCTTCTGTAGCAAACAGAAGCAAATGCAAATCTCATCTTTCCCTCTTTCTTAACACAAAAGGTGGCATGTTACATTCATCATTGAGCACCTTGCCTTTTGCTTAAATCTTGAGCAGTTTGAAATGTTTTAATGCAAACCCCAAACTGATGATTTTACACATTTGTACAGGAAAAGGACACAGCCACCACCACCCCACCCCCTTTTAACCCAAGCAGCACTTCTTAACAAGTGCAGAGAAGTTCACTTTCTTCTTCACTAACCAAAGTTAAAAAGAAAGAGAGAGGGGGAGAAGAAATTTTAATTTCAAGAAGCATTAAGGATAGCGGACTTGCCCTGGGGGAAAAGTTTACAATGTGCAAAGCTCCTCTTTCAAAGCAGCCTTATTTCCATAGGCAGCTAAGAGATTACCACCTTGTAAAACAAAGGAAGAAACGAAACCTCCCCACCTTTGAGTTATCCGTCCCAGAAAAGGGAATGCTTGGGGTCGGGGGTGGGGGGTGGCCTCTCGATGACCACTACTCCGACTCCAAGGGTAAGGCTCTGTTCTTTTACATGTAAGGAAATTCGCTGAGCGTCCCAGGGGACTGTGTCTTGAACTCTATGAACCTATTTATCGCTAGGCCTCCTCCTCCTCCTCCTCTCAATCCTGTCTCACAAAAAGACAGACAAAACAAGCAAAACCCAGCTTATCATCTTCCCCAACTATTTTGGTCTCAATAATTTACAAATTTAGCTATTACAAGAGAGAGAAAGACACCTGTCACCAGAAAACCAACTGTTGCCTTTTAAGTTTCTATTAAAAAAAAAAAAAAAAAAAGGCAACACTTTCTATCTTGTCAGGATACATCCATACTTTGGAAATGTGATGATAGTAGCTAGTATGTATCAAAGGTAGATAACATATATTGGAATACTCTGGTTTCAAACTTTTAAAAAATCTTAAACCCTTCAACATCCACACTTATTCATTTATTCAATATTTTTTTTTATTCAAGTATTCCGTTGAGCATCTCCTGAGTCCTGAAATGGATCTAGACACTAGGGACAACAGTGAAGAAGGCAGGCAAATAAATTCCTTGTCTTCGTGGAATTAGCATTCTGGCTGGAGAGACAGGCAATAAAGATGTAAATAAACTGGTATTTACATTTAGACAGTGATAAGAGCTATGAAATAACAAAATGAAGCAGGATAAGAGGGTGGGGAAGGAGAAAGTTCTTCTAGGACCAGTGGGAAAGGCCCCTGTGAGGAGGTGACCAAACCCAATAAAGGAAGAGGACCCCTGGAAAAGAGCCTAAGAGGGTATACGGAGGGGAGGACGGTGAGGCTGGCCTCAGGTGAAGAGAATAAACAGGTGAGAGGTCACAGAAGCAAAAGGGCAGATGAGTGTGGTCTTTGCAGGTCAGGGGCTGCCAAACTATGGCCCAGAGGCCAAATCTGACCTGTTGCTTGCTTTTGTATGGCCCATGAGCTAAGTCATTTTTACATTTTTAAGTGGTTGGGATTAAAAAATCAAAAGAAGAATAACTGGTGACAAGTTTTTACATGAAAATTCATGAAATTCAAATTTCAGAATTTTCATTCTTTTTTTTTTTTCTGATTGCTTTATACTAAAATGAGTTGAGTAGTTGTGATAGATACCATTATAGCCCACTGCCATGGACTGAATCGTATCCTCCTCACCTTAAAGTCATATGTTGAAGCCCTAACCCCAATGTAATGGTATTTGGAGATGGGATGTTTGGGAGATAATTAGGTTTGGACAAGGTCATGAGGGCCGGGGAACCCTCATGAAGGAATTAGTACCCCGATGGGGTGTGAAGCAGGAGAGACTGAGGGGGTTCTTGATTTGTGTTCTTGGACACAGCTGGGCAAGGACAATGAACTAGAGTACCCTGTTCCTGACACTTACAGAGCTTACTCCACTCACACACCAGCCCCCACTTCTATCATAGGAAGCCAAGACCCAAACAAGTCCTGTCTAGAGACCAACTGAAGAATTCAGGTCTTAGGGGGAAAAAAAGAAAAAAAAAAAAAAGGACCAAAGTGCCTTGTGAGGTTTCAGATAACCATAGCCAACATCAAGACCTCGTGGTATGGTGTCAACTTCCCTGTCACAGGTAAGGCCAAAATCAAGTGGTGGAAGTTTCTCATGCAGTCTTATCTCTGCTATTGTGTATATAAAAAGTGACAAATTTAAGTATTCTGGGTAATATCTATAACAATGCAATTTCATTCTTCAAAATGAGAAGCCCAACAAAGTGAAAAAAAGGGAACTATTCCAAGAGAAAACGATGCAATGGAGGACAATGAAGATGAAAGTTTCTATCAGATGGAGATGAATAGAGCCACATGTACTACAGCAATAGTTTTCAAACTGAACTCTGTGGTCTGTGTCTGCTGTTACTCTGTGCCACAGCTGAAATCCTCAGGTGTCCATTACTGATTAGAAGGCCATTTGCTTTGCAGGATATTTTTAAAAACGTAGCCCTGAGCAAGTCCATGCATGTAAGGCCATCTGAATGGACTTCCAGTCCCCACAGGTTGAGCTCAGTGAGATCCCAGAGAAAGCTTGGGGGCACTGCCTGATACAGACTCACTGCCCAAAGGGAGTTGTACAATAACAAATGAACCCCTGACACGACCGGGCACGCTGTGGTAACACAGGTCCACGGTGGTGCCATGCTGGAGATAGCTCTAGTTTTAGCACTTGAACGTTTTGGGTGCTTTTTTTTTTTGACCTTTAAAGTAGAATTTTTTTTTTTTTAAAGAAAATTTAAAAAGAGAATTTGCTGATATGTATAATAAGATTAATTGGCCTTCCAGAAAAAAAAAAAAAGACTAACCGGCTTTAAAAAGAACCGAACCCAAAAAAAAAAAAAAAAAAAAAAAAGAACCGAACCCAACTGGACAATACTTTCATGAAATGGACTGATTTGACAAGATGAACACAAAACAACATATAGAAATTAATTGGATTAATTGGATGCCCAGGCTGATGTAAGGCTATCATCCATAACCACAGATTTCACAGTTGGGTTTCAAAAAGTGTTGAACTGATTCATCTCATAATAAATGCTCTAAATTTAAATACATAAAGTAAGTTTATATTATTACGCATTTTCTTTATAGTATTAAGCTATCACATATATATTTTTAATTTTTATATATAAATATAAAATATATTTTATTGATTTAGATTCTGGAAGCAAACTTTTCTTTGAGAAAACTTCTCTTTGAGAAGGGGGTTCTGTTCTTAATGAAAAAACATTACGGATTAGCAGTGCTTATAGGAGAGTGCCCTGCCAGATTCTTGGGTGTCTCAAGCTGTGAGACTTAATTATACAGACTGACTTACTTAGTTTGCAAAGGGCCGACCCAGGCCTCACCGTCCTCCTAGAGGGGAGGGTTGGGCACCTTTTGGGACCCCTAAGCCTTCTGAATGGCCTGTTGAACTTCTGTTGACTCGACCTGCCATAATGGTGAGTCAGATATTCACGAGGGAGAGATAATCACATCCCTCTCAGGGCAGAGGCTCAGCAACTTTCTCTGGCCTCCAACCCCTTCTGTTAGCTCCTTCTATAATCCTAGGGCTTTCTCTCCTATTTGCACCCAATTCATTAGTTTTAGTTTCTCCACCTAGATATAGTTTTTCTTTCCTCCATATTTCTGTACGTAGATTTTTTTCTGGACCCTTTCTCCTTTATTATGGTTCTGAATATGTGTGAATTTTTGAAATGAGCAGAGTTCGTATGAAAATCAAAACAAAACATAACCCTCAGGGAATGCTTTGCCTAAAGAGTGCTAATTACTCACCCGAGTAAATTTAGAGAGCCTTTCTAAATTTCTTTATTTTGGTGTGATCCAGCTCTCTGGACCAGAAGGAAGATAAGGCAGTCCTAAAATAACTATGTTAGCATTTGCTACACTGTAAATTGGAACTCCAATGAATCCACTTTGAAGCATATGAATAACATTTTAAAACTTAATTGTCACACATATATAATTAGAATGCATTTCATCCATTTGGAATTTGTCCAGTTTCCTTGCTTCAAATATCTTTTCTCCAAGCGAGTTTACTTTACGCTGAGAAGCCAAACCAAGTGCATAAACAGTCCCCATGCAAGTGCTCTAGGGGAGATAATAATGATTAAAACAGTGATTAAGACAAGAGAAGGTAGCATGGTGGAAGGAGAAGACTTGGACACATAGCAGAACATGATCGCTGCCACAAGGGAATTAGGTGCAGTGTCTAGGGTCTTTCTGGAGGGGAAGATGATGTCCAGTCACGTACTGGCCATAACTGTGTGGAGAAGGTATATTTGCTCTGGACCTCGGTGAAAGGTAGAGCTGAAAGGGAGCATTTCTAGGTGGGAGGTACTGGCAGGAGCAGAAGATAAGGCAAGCAAGATGGAAAAGAGATTGCCTGTAATCACACATCTATTTTAAGCAAAGCACCATGCAAAGCCCTGGAGAAACGGATGAATGGACAACCAGTCGCTAGGCTCTAGACTTCAGGAAAAGGGCACCACTAAACACCCCCACCCTTCTTCTTACACTCAAATATGACCTGACAGGGCCCATCCCTTCCTGCCTGCCAGTCAGGGAAGAGAAGAAAACCCTAGAAAGTAGGAACTGCTGGACTTATTTTTGTGTGACTTATCCCTGCGTGGTTCTAGGTACTTAGTACTCAGTTAGTGTTCACTGATGTTATAAAGAAACACTAGGGACAAAAGACAGTGTGATGTTGAAAGGGCAGTGCACAGGTACGGGGAGCCCTTATGTGTAAGGGGGTACACTAGTGCTGCACAAGACAACAAGGAAGGCAAGCCCAGGACAACAGTTCCCCTAGGATGAGTTCTACGAAAAAACATTGAGGCCATTTCCTAACAGGCTTTGACAAGAATGCGAGATTATGGTGCTTAAGGTTTAGTTTGTAGACAATGTAAAGCCATTATAGGCTCTGGAGATAAAATGCGATTTCATCAGAATGGTGCATTTTTCACTGAACAAACACCCAGTGAATGAAAGGGGTACAGTGGAGAAGACAGACCTGGCCCCCACCCTCAGAGGGTGTAGCATTGAGTGCAGCAGGAAGGCGAAGCTGACTCCACTGGGGAGGAAGAATTGTCACTGGGAGAGCTTGGAGTTGGAGGGGGTTGAAGGCTGACCCGTGCAATGGAATGGGTGAGCAAGCCCAGGTTTGCTAGTCCTCAGGTAAGGAGTGACAGTAGGAGGAGGTCTTCAGGAATAAAGTAGGGGAAAATCTAGATAATGTGGGGATATATTGCATTTATTTCCTCCTTTGTGCATATATTTCCTCCTTTGTTTAAATGTATTAAGAAATAAAAAATTCAAAAAAAATAAATGTATTAAGAAAACATCTAAAAGTACCAAGGAAATCAGGGGTGCCTGGCTGGCTTGGTCAGAAAAGCATGCAACTCTTGATCTGGGGTTGTGAGTTCGAGCCCCACTTTGGGTGTAGAGATGACTAAAAAAGTAAACTTAAGAAAAAAAAAAGAGTACCAAGAAAATCAGTTTTGAACAGAACTATAACTTTTTAATTGCCAACTCTCTCCTGTCTTTACATACATGTAATTCAGAAAATGTAACAGTAAGACAATTTTACACAAGTGGTCTGCTCAAAAAACATTGTGACAAAAATGATGGCTGCCTTCGTGTCAAATAATTTTTGATTCACCAGCTCCTAAAGAACAAGCCAAATAGGGCAGCCCAGGTGGTTCAGTGGTTTAGTGCCGCCTTCAGCCGAGGGCCTGATCCTGGAGACCCAGGATCAAGTCTTGCATCGGGCTCCCTGCATGGAGCCTGCTTGTGTCTCTGCCTCTCTCTCTTTCTGTGTGTGTGTCTCTCATGAAAAAATAAATAAAATCCTTTATTAAAAAACAAAAGAACATGTCAAATAGCAATGACACAAAGTAAGGGGAAAAAAAATCAGAGAAATCACAAAGAGAAAACAGGTCAGATCTAATTGTGACAAAGCCCCAGTGAAATACACTGGAGAGAATACAAATAATAATAATTAATTTGAGCTCGGCGTATTATCATCTGTCAGCACACCTCCCAAATTATATGCAAGTGGCATAAGCAATTACTGAACATGGGAGTTAGGTAAACTTCCTAGGATACGCCCTGGCCCAGGGAAGGAGACGACTCTGCTGTGCTGTCAAAGGACAGAAGGCACCAGAAGGATTCCAGGTGAATACTCTCTCCTCACTACCACACAGGGCCTGGGTGGGGAGCAGACAGGCAGCTGATGGAGAGCAGGGGGTGGCTGGGACCCGGACATGCCTTCGCCTTGCACGACAGCACCGAAGAGTCATTTCTCCATTATGCAGGCCGCCCAGGCCCTCAAGACACTTGCTGATATCTGGTAATGGTCTTATTTTCTTCCCTCCTTCTGTTTCATGGGGGCATAGCCTGGGCTAAGTGTGAGGATGGAGGAAAAGAGAAGGTGTCCTCTAAGGACAAACAGAAGATAGCATGACACGGAAGTTAAATCATGTTTTCAGAGGATAACAAGCTTCAGTTTGTCATCAGAGTTTAGGCTCACCCCACAAGGCAAATACATTAAATTCTCATAATTGCAAGCTCATTAGCAGGGGTCCTTTGAGGAAGCAAAGCCGCTTCTTTCTCCTGACATGCTTTCCCCTTCCTACAAAAGTAGAGATTGTGCCAGGAGTCAGTAATCAACTGTGTAGGGAAGTCACACCATTGGTTTTGGCTGAGTCTGAACACACCCATAAGGGGAGGCTTAAGTGTTTACACACAGCACGTTGGCCTCAATCTAAACAAGGATCTGATCTCCCTGGAACACAGCACTTTCCATGCTCCAAGGAGTCAGACACCTTCATTAGAAGGAAGTAGAGCCTGTGAGGAAGTAATAAGCAGTTTGGATGAGGACTGTTGTTGTCTTGAACTTAAGAGGCTAGAAGTGGCTCATCTGGGGTCACAAAACCAGCCTGTGACTTATTTCGGGCTTCAGGAGTCTTCAGAAGCCAGAGAAGTAACCTCTCTGGAATCCACAGAATTCTAAACACCAAGGGAATCTCAATCCAAAAGGATATGTATAGCTAAAGTTTTCTAGTTTCTATCACCAAAATTACACTGAAGATGATTATAAAAGAACACGTAGCATAATCATCAAGATCCAAACCCACCAACAGCACATACTTTAGTGGAGGGAATCTTAAGTATTTTCCTATTTTTCTTCTCTCTCATTTAATCCCCTCTAAAAAGAGGGCAGGAAATCCTTAAATTTTATATTTCCAGCCAAGACTGGAGTAAGTGTTTTAATAAAAATTCGAGAGCAGTGTGTAAAAAATTGAATTCAGTGGTCAACCTTTTAAAGCCAAAGTTTGGAATTGAAAGTTGCGGGTTTTTTTTTCCATTTTAAAATGTTTTCTGTATTGATTTTACTCAAAACCTAATATCCAACGAGTGCCTGTGAACAAACAGAAAATCTAAACCTCATTGATTTTTACTGGAAGATTTGTACCAAATAAGTTCTCTTGAAATTAAACACCTGGTTTGACAGCTTTGCTAATTACAGTCCACTTTACAGAGGAAGGCCAAGGCCTGTGGCCAAGCAGACAGATTAGCCACAGTTACTCAATAAGACAACTATTTAGCAGAGACAAACCCTGGGACAGAAACCTGAGAAGTCATGTGCATATCCAAACAGGCTGCCACAGTGTAAAGAAATCCCCTTAAGTCACTCTCGGCTTCATTAGCACATGAAAATGGGGCAATTGAACATTCTTCAGCCTTCCATCAAGTGCCAAAATCAATCATTCATGGAAATTAAGTTTTGATAAGAGGTGTTTATACACTGTCAAAGACTTCTTGAATGTGTCATTCTTTCAGCCTGGAGAAGATTCCAGCCAGCACTTAACTGTACAAAGGGACTGGAGAATTCAAAGCATCAGTCCCTGTTGTAAACTTATGACATTATTAGAAGAACCGTAAGTCAGAAGAGGACATCTAGCCAGGAGTTTGTTGTTTCCATAAAAACACTTACTTGGGGGGAGATTGGTTTCCTTTTCACGAACATATCATTTCTAACAATTATCTTCATAAGCTCACAAGGAAATGTTTTTAACTAAACATCTATTCTAAGGAGAGTTTTATGCAGACCGTATATTTTTTTTTATTTTTTTTTCAGACCGTATATTTTTAAGCACAAGGCCAAGATAGATAAAATATTTTAAAGTGCTTTAACATGTTCATAAAAGCATAATGTGTCATGCCATTGCCACAGCGAGCAGCATCCCTCAAGAAAAAAAAATCATCCAGATATTGTGTTTCCAAAAGCTGAAGCCCAACAAAGCAACAAACCCTAAGGGAAAAGAAAGAGGTTTGAAAACAATTACACTCCACAAGCAACCCCCCCCCCTTTTTTTTCTAGATTAGTTATCTTCTGAACTGTAGGAAAACCAGAAAGTAAAACACTACACAAATGACTTGGCTCTTCTGTCAAACTCCATTCTTTCAACCTGTAAACATTTGTAAAGGGGCGAAGAAGTTACTCAGGTAAGTCACACTTACCTTTTGTGCCACACCGGCCAATCTTTGAAACAATATTAGTTACCGGCCATGGCCACTCTCACTATTGCTGAACAAAAGGATTCTGAACCAAGGGGCTCTGATCAACAACCTGTTTCAATATTTATGTTAACATATACCTGTCTTTTTTCTACCTCAGATAGCTCCAAGTTACCATATCCCTACACAGATGCACACATTCCATCTCAGAAGCACCTGGGAAGGTCATGCCTGCTGCTTTCCATCCAGTTGCCTATCAAAAACTTGGTCACAAAGAGTGGAGAGGTCAGGCTGCAAGGAGCTCTCTGGCCTCTTTCCCTTTTCAGGTAGTCTAGCTTCTGAGAACCTTTGATCTGACTATCGGCAAACACACATTCCCGCATTTTGTGCTTTCAGGGATAGATTTCAGAAAAGGGGGTGTAGGTGGTGTTACCCACAAAAACAAAATGACTCTTTCCAAAACAGTCCATACAGCCAATACAAGGAAAGCACACACACTACCTCCCCCTACCCCCTCCATTCCCCCCCACCCCGGGCCCCCACCACCCGCCCTCCAGCCAACCACCACCTTCTGCCCCCCACTCATTCTCCCTTTGGAGAAAGAACAAACTGCAAAGTATCCATGCTGGAATAAAGGTACACAGAGCTGTTCTGCTGTGTCAAACATTAGCAAGATCCAGATGGGAGGTGAAAGTCTGTGCTCCTTGCAGAGTCTTTTTAATCCAAAAAAGACAAAAACAGAAACAAAAACACACCTATAAAACCTATGACTTCAGTCACTGGATGGGAATGAAAAGCTCATGAGCTACTAGGAGGCCTTCTTCTCAAATGGTAAAAAAAAAAAAAAAAAAAAATGGCTCACTGATTTTGCCTAGAGAATGGATGGTCTGGAAATCTAATTACTGTAACTATAAAATAAGAAAAATAGTAACAAAGACTAAGGCCAGAAATATGTTACCAGTTCAAAATAAAAGAAATGCAGAAGGTAATGATAATGTTTTAAAATGTCTAAGGTACGCCTAAATCCAATATGATGCTGATGTGTCAGTTATATCTGCCCCCCTCCCCCAAATGTCTAAGGATAATAAGGAAGCAAGGGAGAGATACAGTTTCTAGAAAAGCACGACCAAGACAGGGTATGTGAATTTAATGAAACTAGCAGATTACAGCCAGGCACACTTAGCACCCAATAAACCTGCAGTCTCTGGGTGTTTGTTTTATATTAAAAGGTGCAGTGACTACACAGAAGCCTTCTCCTTCCTTCTAATCAACTCTTTCCCTTCCTTCCCCATCCTAAAAGAGTTAAGTAGGTTATTAAAAAACTTCCTGGTTATAGGAAGTGTGATACACAGTGGTCAGGGCCGGATGGTTTGCCAGGGAAGACCCTGGTTTGTTTGTTGTTCCTAATGTCTCCTTTCACTCTCAAAAAATGTCCTGCTATGGCTAACACATTTTATGGTCCCTCTACTGGTAACGTGTGTATGCATGTATGACGAGTGAATGAATAAATGAACAGCTATCTTCAATTCCAACCAAATGTTCTTACAGGTACCTGCAGAGGAATTTTCTGACCAGGTGTATCTCAGTCTTTACTAAACTTGGAAGAAACCAACTAATATAAAAAGAGAAAGAACAAAAATAACCACATCCTAAGACCACTGTATTATATAATAAAGGAAAAACTCCCATACACCATAATATATAATCCTGCTGAAGGCTCCAAAGGAGAATGGCTATTGATTATTGCTTTCTCTCTCTCTCTCTCTCTCTCTCTCTCTATCTCTCCTCCCTCCTCAGCCACACACACCTAAAGAACCTGGCCAAGTAAGATTCACAACAGAAAATGGTTGAGAAACTGAGAAAAATCAGGACTTTGAACCAGAAACTGTACTCTCTATAGGGATACACAGAAGAGGGATCTGTGGCTAATGTATGGTAAATCATAGAAGGGAATGAATTGAATGCTTTAAGTAACATTTTCTTCTTCCACTGGACTAAGGCAATGAGATAGGCGAGAACAAAACCTCAAAATAGTTATGAAACAACTATGATGTGAATTCATGTTCAAGGAAGATAATCTAAAACATTCTGGATGTTTATACAACGGAACATACATTTTAAAAATCAAAGCCCTAGACACCCTCCTGCTTTTTAATGTTAAAAATTCATTTCCAATATTGGATGTCTTAAGGACAAAATAATTCAAAGTAAATTTCCAATTAAATAAAACTTTGTCAATCCTATTTTTACTAAATCCCCAAAATAAGCACGTTATGAAATCCCTTATCGTCACCCATAGACACCATTATCTAACCATTTCCCTGTAGCTCAACAAGGTAAATGTTTCTAAGCAATTCTCTCTGAAGTTAAACATTAAATTAAAAAATTAAAACTCCACTAAGAAACCTGTGATGACCTGAAGGCATTTTAAGAGCAGCAAAGGTTAGAAGGGCAGCTCTCAAATAACACCCATTGTTCCATCTCTACTTAATGACAAAAGGAGAAAAGAAAGCGATTACCTGGCCTTACCTCTACATCTCAATTCAAATGCTACTTAAGAAAACAAAAACCCTCGTTTTTTGCAACCAAACGCTCTTCAGCTTAGTCAAACTGATTCTTTTAAACGAAATTAAATTTTCTAACTCTGAGCACCAAAATTCAGAACAGCCAAATTCAGAAGCAGATTTGAGGTCAGGACTGTGTCAACTGCATAAACATATTTTAATGGAGAACCAAAAATTAAATAGAGAAAATGCTAAATAAATATTTCCTGCTTGAAATTCCACAGAAAGTTATTTGAGGATAGTAGCATGTAAAAAAAAAAACCTTTTTTAAATAATGTTTTTCTGTTTTGTATGAAGTATATATACTGATACCAAAATCCATATGGAAGAGCAAAAGGCCAAGAACAACTAAAACAATTTTGAAGAATACAGTTGGGGAACTCACCTCGCCAGATGTCAAGACATAAAGCATTTTACTCCACTGTAATGGTACAAGGATAACCTAATGAAAAGAGACACAGAGGTGTACCTATGGATCTCATAAATGATGGTGGTGGCATTTTTTAAAAAGTATAAGGAAAGGATGTGCAATTTAATAAATGGGGCTTGGACAATTAGATATCCATTTGAGAGAAAAAATAAATTTCTATGTCACGCCAAAAATTAAAAAAAAAAATTGGGGGTTGATTAAAGACAAAGAAAAACTTTATGAAACTAGAAGAAAATATGGCTAAATATATGTAGGACTTCAGACTAAGGAAGAATTTTTTAAACAAGAGACAAAAGCACAAACTTCAAAGGAAAAGATAAATATATTTCACTATATTAAAGCACACACACACACACACAAAATAAAACACACACACACACACACACACACACACCACTGATTATATGGGTATCTGAAAAAAACCAAATTCATGGATCAGAGAAGAGACTGGTTTGGAGGGGCCTGGGTGAAATGTATGGAGTCAGAGGTACGAACTTCCAATTATAAGATAAATAAATCCTGAGGAATGGAATGGAACGTACAAGATGACGATTCTAGTTAACAATACTGTTTTATATATTTATAAGTTGCTAAGAGAGGAAATCTCAAAAGTTCTCATCACAAGAAAAAAATTCTAACTATGTGGTGATGGATGTTAACTAAGCTTATTGTGGTGATCACTGCATTATATATACAAATATCAAATCATCATGCTGTACCCTTAAAAATAATACAATGTTATATGTCAATTGTATCTTAATTTTAAGAATGAAATAAAATAAAACGTATTTTCAAAAACACCATAAACAATGACTGGTGTAGGCACAAATCAGGAAAATATTTTTACAGCAACCATAATCAGTAAGGAATTAGAATTCAGAATAAAAAAGAATGATAAACCAGTAAGAAAAGCAAGCCCCCCCCCCAATAAAGACCAAGCAAAATATACGAACAAGCAATTCATAGCTTGTCATATGTTCATATGTTCAAATGTCAAACCAGGCATTTAACTGTGAAAAGATGTTCAGTTCCACTAGCACTTATGGAAATCTAATTTAAAACAAGTCCCCAGGCACCTGGGTGGCTCAGTGGTTGAGCATCTGCCTTTGGCTCAGGGTGTGATCCCAGGGTCCTAGGACTGAGTCCTGCAGTGGGCTTCCCACAAGGAGCCTGCTCCTCCCTCTGCCTATATCTCTGCCTCTCTTTCAGTGTCTCTCATGAATAAATAAATAAAATCTTTTTAGAAAAAAAGAAAAAAAAAACCAAGTCCCCATTTTATACCCATCCGAAGTGGGAAAATATCTGAAAGCCTGTTCTTACCAAGTGTGAATGACAACACAGTTGGAACAAGAACTCTCACATACTAGTAGTACTTGTGTAAATCAGGGCAACCATTCAGGGAGTGCGATTTAGTGATATTTATCAAAGCTGAAAATAGGCATAGCCTATGACCGCACAATTCCATTTCTATAAAGTACTCTAGAGAGACAGCCTGTGCACAAGGACATGTGTAATAGTGTTTCATAGTGGCATCATTTGAAATAGCAAAGAGGGGATCCCTGGGTGGCTCAGCGGTTTAGTGCCTGACTTGGACCCAGGGCGTGATCCTGGGGTCCTGGGATCGAGTCCCGCGTCGGGCTCCCTGCATGGAGCCTGTTTCTCCCTCTGCCTGTGTCTCTGCCTCTCTCTCTCTCTCTCTCAGTCTGTCTCTCATGAATAAATAAATAAAATATTTTTTAAAAATGAAATAGCAAACATTACACAATAGGCAAGTTTATTATGGTATGCCCATTAATGGAAAACTACAGCTTTGATAGTGTGATGGACTAAAGCAACTTAAGAATAAATCTCAAAACAAAAACAAAAAACCCACAAACAAACAAAAACCCATAAAAAGTATATATATTTAAAAGCAGAAGCAAAGATAGTTTTGATGTATCTTGGTGACAAGTACATAGAGATAAGTAGACTGGAGACAGGTGTTGGTTGTATTATTCTCTATGCTTTTTGCTAAGGGTGAAATATAGAAGTGAAGAAGGTCACATATGTACCCTATCTTAAAAATAACATCAATGAAAAGAAAATACTCTGAAAACATTCTGAAACCCTTGGGTTTAAACTGGACATGTTTTCAAATATAATTTCATTCCAACTCTCCATATTTAACCAATAGGGAAACCAAGGCACTGCAATTAAGTAACAAAAGTTGTTGATAAACCCTGGGTCCAAGTCTATTTCTATTGCATTCATGGCCCTGAGACGAGCCATATTGCTTGAGGGCAAAGGATTGGAAGGCCTGCTTTGGTATATTTAAGCCCATCACACATTGACACTCAAGTTTGAGAGAACTGAAGGCTAAGCAGGTAACACAGAAGTGCCAACCCATGTATCAGAAGTCCACAGACGGACTACCAGTGGCTGAACAAGAAATTCCCTAGGAATCAAGTCTACAGGACTTGACAGGAGCAGACAGTATCTTCATGAGCAGAGCTGGGAAGAGAGACCAGGGGAGAAAAGTTCCAAATGGGGAAGTGTTGGGAAGGGCATTGGGTCTGCTGTGTACTTGGGATGGCAATTCTCTCTGGTTCTAGGCTACAGTGCTTCACTTAATCACTAACTAGAAACTTTCTGGATGCTGGTGTCTTGCTTTAGTTTAATGCAAACATAAGCAAGATGCTGTTGGGGCACCTGGGTGGCTTAGTCAGTTAAGCAAACGACTCTTGATTTCTGTTCAGGTCATGATCTCAGTCATGAGATCGAGCCCAGTGTCAAGCACCACCCTCAGCATGGAGTCTAGTTGAAATTCTCTCTCCCTCTGCTTCTTCCCTTCCCTGGCATACACACAACACTCTCTCTCTCTCAAAATAGATCTTTTTTAAAAAAGATTTTAAAAGATTTTATTTATTTATTTATTAGAAAGAGAGACAGAGAATCAAGGAGCAGGGGAATCAGAGGGAGAAGGAGAAGCAGACTCCCCGCTGAGCAGGGAGCCCAATCGGGTGCCCAGTTCTGGGACTCCAGGATCATGACCTAAGCCCTGAGCTGAAGGCAGATGCTTAACCAACTGAGCCACCCAGGCACCCCTAAATAAAATCTTTTTAAAAATCCATTATGGGAATGCCTGGGTGGCTCAGCGGTCGAGCGTCTGCCTTCGGCCCAGGGTGTGATCCTGGAGACCTGGGATCGAGTCCCACATCGGGCTTCCTGCATGGAGCCTGCTTCTCCCTCTGCCTGTGTCTCTGCCTCTCTCTCCGTGTCTCTCATGAAGAAATAAATAAAATCTTAAAAAAAAAATCCATTATGGTGTCAATTTTATCCAGAAGTTTTCTTTTAATTGATCACAATGTAATTTGTAAATATGGATGAAAAAGCACATGTATGTTATCTTTTAAAAAATCCCAATGCAGGGACGTCTGGGTGGCTCAGCAGTTGAGCATCTGTCTTCAACTCAAGGCATAATCCCCGAGTCCTGGGATCGAGTCCCGCATCAGGCTCCCCATATGGAGCCTGCTTCTCCCTCTGCCTGTGTCTCTGCCTCTCTCTCTGTGTCTCTCATGAAGAAATAAATAAAATCCTTAAAAAAAATCTTAATGCAAAATTGTAGCTCAGTTGATTTGTAAAAACTCAATAAGGAGAGATAGAGATAGATACTACCAGATGTAAATGATAAAAAGGATAAAAAAGTTTCCTTTTAGAGAGCTGACTAACAGTCCTTGGTGTGAGAAAGAAAAGATGTGAGGAAGAATGAAGTTCTTAGAAAAATTAGGAATGAATGTCATTTTATTTTAAACTAGGTGTACTGGTTTCCCTGAGTCTGACTTTTGAAGCAATGTAGACTGGCCATCCTGGGAGAGGTAAAAATCTAAGTAAAATAAAACTAACTGTCGAAAGTATAGGAAGAAACGGCTCAGTGTATCCATTTGACTCATGAGTTTGTTAACAGTTTCAGTGTCTTATCAACCAAAATGTTGCATTTTTAGATCAACTTATATTAGAAAAAAGCATTTATTATCAAATAAAAGTATTCTAAAAATGTTAAGGTATGTCTCTTCTTGGATATTGAAAGTAGCCTTTTAATTTAAAAAATGAAAAAAAGGGTTAATATTTGGCCACCAGCTTCTAGTTTGATGGACTCAAAACACAATTCTCAGATATTTCAAGTGTGAAATACTGTGAGAGGCAGCAGTGTTAATCTGTAGTAACAAACTTGTTAGAAAACCACGACCAGATGCAAATTAAATTTCTAACGAAAATACTTAAAATTAATATATTCAAACCCTTTGAGTATATAATTACATGTTAATGTAAAATAGAAATTGACCAAAGCATCTAGTTTTCTAATAGAATATTT
The DNA here is from genome assembly GCF_018345385.1 of Vulpes lagopus. NCBI lineage: Eukaryota > Metazoa > Chordata > Mammalia > Carnivora > Canidae > Vulpes > Vulpes lagopus. The sequence goes on from NC_054824.1 coordinate 9,581,390, forward strand.
CTGAACTCTAATAACCACTTTACTTTTTAATTCTGCCTGAGTATACGGTACATTTTACTAAGTGAATTAGTTACAAAACACTGACTCTCATTGTCAGATGTGAATAAATACTACATGCAGTGATCTTTTCTGTAAAGCAATGATCCTCACCATTACTGAAGTTTAAAGTGTTCCAGTCAAAAGAAAATATTTTTCTTCTGCAGTGCTAATGTTTAACACATATGCTTTTGTTCATATACTATCCACAGATTGTATTAGAGTTCATAGAACCATATTTAAAATTTCATTAGGGAAAACCCCACACGTATTTTATTCAGGCAACTGTTGAAAGACATTCCACTTGGTGTACAAAGCCTTCTACTGCTTACCCAAGCAATTTTGTTTACAGAATTATTTAAAAGAACAAAAATGGCTAAAATCTTGAAAGAAAAAAAAAAACTCCTTGGAATTAAGGTACATTTTTTCTAAAGGGCAAGAAACTGACACATTTCACTGCCAAACAATAAAAGACTACTGAAATAGACAATGTGGTTCCTTTTTTTCTTTTCTTTCTTTCTTTTCTTTTTTTAAATTTTTTTACATATTCTTGAAGCTCTCCTCCAGATACCCATTACAAAGCCCAGAGATCTTTCCTTTTATTTTCCAATATTGTAGTGGTACTGCTTCCAAATATTTTATAATTTCCAATAGGTAAGGGAATACTTCAAAATCCCTTTTGTGAATATGGAGGAGGACAGGCTTTCCAAGGACAACCTCCCCAATTTACTTCCATTAAAAAAGGGCTTGTAAGTGGGTTGATAGCAGTACTTAGGAAACCTTTAGTCCTAAGTGCAGTATCATAAACTATAACCAGATAAGTAGGCAAGGCTAGACTGTTTTCCAAATACGATGAAACTCTTAATCAAATTTAATCCAGAAATGTCACTGGCTATAAAAAATAAGTAATTTTGTTTAGAAAGGATTGAAATTATACCGTCAATTGAGCACATACCCTAGTATTTAAAGAAGAACAAACTGAGAGAAATTATTTAAAAAAATATGTAATCCCGGCCCACACTTGCAGGCTTTCTATGACACATGACAAGGCTCACAAACAATTTAGACAGCTTGAAGTTACTTAGTACAAAATTCTAAATACTGTTATTAAAAGAATTTGCCAAGAAAGTAATGTGATGCATTCCCATACCTTATGTCTATTTGTGAGGCATTTTTTAGCTTTGCACAGTGGCAGTATCGTAGCCAATGAGGTTTAGCTGAGGCTCGATTATTGCTATTTGTGAGGCATTTTTATTTGTAAACCCTGGGTTCCTCATCTTCCACTTCTCACCCTACCCCTTATAGTATGTGCTCAAAACACATTTGTCATTTGAATTAGATTGTCCATCAGGATTTTAACTGCTCAGAGCTCTGCAGCAGCCTTTCTGTACATAGTGTGAGTGCATAGTGCAGGACAGGTAAATGGGGCCATCAGTCATCAAAGAACCAGAGAAATAAGCAGCAGCGTGTGCAAGACCAGCATTTGTTTTCTTATTTACTTAAATGTGGCAAACCAAAATCCTGATGTGACTCAAACCAAGGAGACAGCCTGTTTAACACAAATGACATTAATTTGTGTCAGAAACACAGGAGTCTAGTCCGTTCTCTATCAAAAAAAAAAGAAAAAAGATAATATCAGCCCTATATACCCTTTAGAGATGTTACCACCATAAAATAAAACGTACTTATGAGTCCAAAGATTCAAATGGGTACAGACTCCCAAGAAGATAGATTTCATGTTGTAATATTCCCTCTTCGTATTTATTTTTTAAAAACTTGTATTTAAAATAGCCATAAAGATCTACTAAAAGATAAGTCATTCTTGCACAGAGGCTGAAGTTTGTCTAAAACCAAATGATTTCAAAACGCGGCATACATTAAAATACAGTCCAAACCTTTTTTTTTTTTTTTTTTTGTCATCAGGGGAGGAGTCGAGTGCTATAGAAAACATGTTAACTTTCCACTACTTTCCAGTGCTTAGAAAACAGATACTTTACAATGACAAATGTTAACCCACCACATCGGGTTTAAAAGGCATGATACTGTAAGAATTAGAAACTGGATATATTTGGACTTCTCACTTAATTTGTCTAAATGTTGCATATTCAATTTAGAAATGATCAATCACTAATTAACTTTCACTTCACCAAGCAGAACCAGAGATTATCACATTTGTTTGACAACTCTCATAGAGAAATGTGACCTTTATGCTAATATTTCAGTGTGCCGGAAGTTTGGCACTATTTATTCAGATTAAGTTATGCATATTTAAAAACTATATTTAAATGAATAGCTGCTTCAGTATATTCTTTATAACACTGACATTATAAGAAAAAGATGTGTGTGATCTGTCCAAAACCATGTGGTATTTAAACGATTTCACCCTGTCTTGCTGACTTGTTAAAATCAGGAAATATTTTTAACAGAATTTCCTAGGATGTTTTTTGACTAGAAAGAAATCGAGTTTGAATAAAGAGGTATTGGGGTGAGAGACGTTGGGGGCCATATGGGACAGAAAGTCTTTTTCAACACAGAGGAAGGAAATGGTGTCAGTACAAGACTCTAGAACAAATAGGTTTCCCATTATTTTTGTACCACAACGTTGAAAAACATCCTATTTTAATTTCAGGCCTTATAAACTAAAGATGTCCCCTAAAATTAATTATACTTATTATTTTGGATCGGCATCTGTGGTTGGCTACATCTGTTAGAAACTTCATTGTGGTTCCTAATTAAGGAACCAAATCTAGTTGGCTGATGGGAAGGGAAAAAAGTTTAATTCAAAGGGAGATGTAATACTGTGAAAATAACCAAATACTTTGTCTCCACAAGGCTTTCCGGGGGAGCAGAGCTTCCCCAATCATCTGTATGGTGCATCTACTGTGCATTTTATTATTTTCCCACTTGTGTCTTTCTTCCTACGTTACCGCTGAAGGTTTTACTTAACCAATTCTCTTGAAACGCTCTTCCTCTATCCTGCACAGTGGTAGTTCCTTCAGCCAAGAGTGAGAAGTAGAAGCACCTCCAGGGAAGATTTTTTTCCTTTTGGTCTCCCCTCCCGTTGTGAAATTTTGTTTTTCGTTTCTAGACACATCAAAACGTTTAGAACTCCAAAAAAAATTTTTTTTCCCCTTAGAAAGCTTCGAAAAGGGGAAAAGACAAAAACAAAACCAAAAACCCCAAACGCTATAGGGTCGTCCCCGAGAGTAACAAGACCGCCAGGTTAACAAGCCCCCAGCCAGGTGATCGAAGGGAGAGGCGGTCGGTAGTTCACTGCCCCCCCCCCCCCAGGAGAACGTGACATCCCCGGGTAGGTGCCCCCGATGGCACCTGCCCAAGACCTTCTTGCGCCCAAGCCTAAGCTGTGCACTGGCCTGGAACCGAAGACCTAAAAGAAGGTGGGGCAGGGAGGTGGTGGGAAGAGGATGAGGCTGGGCGAGCAGCTCCGATTGCCATTCCGCAGCCTTCCAGCTTGACTCATCTCTCTGGCTTTCAAAACCGGGAAGGGGGTGGGGGTGCGCGTGGGCCCGAAGTCAGGCGGCGCGCACTCCAATCCTCGCGACCCGGGGCCCTTCTCTCTCCCGGCCAAAAAAAAAAAAAAAAAAAAGAGAGAGAGAGCCGTCGGGACGCCCCGAGGTCTGCAGAGGCTTCAGCGACAGGCCCACCGTCCCCCGACTGGGGCGAACCGCGCGACCCGGGGCCCCGAGGTTGCGCTTCCCCCCACTCCAGCCCCGGAGGGCTGCGCGGAGGCGGCGGCGCGGTGGCCGCGCTGAACGTCTCAGACCCGCGCGCCCCGCCTGGGCTGCGCTTAGGGGGGTTCGGCTGTTGGCGGCACCGCAGGCCTCCCGGGGAAAGGATTTCCCTGGAAGCTCGCCCTTCACAGCCCCTTTTCCTGGAACCCAGCGGAACCCGGCGGACCAAAGTGATGAGCTCTAAACCCATTTGACAGTTCTCTCGACCTGAAGTCCAGATCCCCAATTCCTTGTTTCTCATCTTGTCCAAAAGAGCACAGTTTGTTAATTCTCACCACCACCACCCTTTTTTTGGGGGGGGGGCGGGGGGATGTGAGCAACTTGCAATAAAGGAGACAAAGGTGCGTAATCGAGGAGTTACCTCCGCTGCGTCACACGTCCCCGCTAGTCTTGGAGCGGAAGCGCCGCTGCAGGGGTGTGTGTGTGCGTGCGTGTGTGTGTGTGTGTGTGTGCATTTTTTTTCTTTAATTACGCAATTTAGGCTAATGTAGTCCAGTCGAGAGCCGTTAGCTGCATGCACGCTGAGCTCGGTGGAAACCGCTTCTTCAGCAGTGACCCTCGGGGGAGGTGGGGGGGGTGCAGCGCCTGCCCCCAAACCGGACCCCGTCTCCCCTTGGCGGCCTCTTACCTCGACCCCCTGGCCTCCCTCGGCGTCTCCAGTGGACAGTCTACTGCTAGCGACGTCCCCCTGGGGCCGGCGGGGCGCCCCATCCCCGCAGCCGCTCCCGCCCCTCGCCTCCCTCGCCGCGGTCCCGGCGCCTCCTAAGCCCCCGGAGCGCAGCAGCTGCGGGGCTGGACAGTAAGCGACGCTCCCGCCCGGGTGCCGCCGGCATAGACCTGCTTGCTTCCCTCCGCATCGCACAAATGAGGCGCAACAGATCAAGTCCACATTGCAAAAATGAAGGTGGATCCCGTCCTGCGTTTTCAACCACCCTCCCAAGTCGGTGGCGCGGAATCCAGTCCTCCAGACAAACTGTAATGAGCACTCCTGAGTTCCATCTCCCTACCCCGTCTTAAAATAGCGAATAATTGCTGCCAGAGATAGAGAGAGAGAGAGAGAGAGAGAGAGAGAGAGAGAGAGAGAACCATCAGCATTGCTAGTGCGCACAGATTCCGCAACGGCAGAGCACCGGGTCACCACTCTTCCTCTCTCCCTAACCCGGGTCTCGATTCTCTACGTTAAAATCCTAGTCGCTCCCCCACCTACAATCCGTCTCCCCTCCTCCCCCCTCGCCCCGTCGTAGCTTGGGCCTTTGAAAAATGCATTGCCCCAAATTGCAAACGTCACGTTCTTAACACCTTCCAACGTCACCCTTCTCCAGGCCATCACAGTCCGCACACCTGCGCCGCTCCGCCGGGCTCCAGACCACGTCCAGCAGGAAACCCCGCTACTTTCCGAGCGGCACCTCCTCGGCTCGCCTAGATGCACCTAGAAAACAAGCAACTTCAGTGATCGCAGACTCCGCTTTCCCGGGAAGAAAGGGCAAGGGGGCTACCATCAGTGTCTGATTACACAAACACACCTAGGGGCAGCTTGGGGTGTGAAGGAGGGCTTCAGGGGTGGGGGTGGGGGTGCCAGCCTAGGGAGGGGGGGTTAAAGCAGTTCCATTGTTACTGAGTTTAGGAAAGCTAGCTTTGGTGTGTGGTTAGATGTTGGGGGGCGGGTAGAATAACCGAGGAGCTTCAGTGAGCCTCCCAGGAGCCTGTGAAAGAGCAACACTTTATCTAAAACTGGGGACCTCGGTCCTTTGAAATTGCTTAAGAGACCGAATTAAGCATTAAGACTTGAGCGCCGCGTTGGGTCCAGGGCGTGATCCTGGAGCCCCAGGATCGAGTCCCACATCGGGCTCCCTGCGTGGAGCCTGCTTCTCTCTCTGCCTGTGCCTCTGCGTTTCTCGTGAATAAATAAAAAAATAAAAATAAAAAATAAAAAAAGACTTGAGCGGAGATTGTTGCAAAAGAAGGGCCTGCGTCTGCATCCACTGCATCCATCGGCCCTGTGGTCCCTGGGGCTCCCCGGGCGGGAAAGGTGGCGACAGCGGGGCTCCCCCGGCCGCCATCTGGGGCCCCCAAATCTTTCTACTCCCTCTAACCATCACGTAGTGCTTCTGCTTGGGAGCAAGGAGGCGCACAGGCCCAGGACGAAGCAGGCTCGGGTCGTCCCGCGCCCACCCGGAGCCAACACCCCTAAAAGGCAATGCCCTTTGCCGCCCGCTGGAGCAGGGAGCGGAGGGCGAGGGCGCGTGTGCACGGCGCCCCGGGGCCCCGAGCGGGAGGTGTGTGATTCTGGCCGTGCACGGGGAAGGGGGAAGGTAGGTAGGTGCAAACAGAAGGTAGGAAGGTGCAAAGCCCGGTTCGCGCTGCAGGGACGCGGCCGCAGCCGGAGTGACAGGGTTTCATTGATGGAGAGGAGCTTGCCCGGCCGGGGGCGGGCGCGCGGCGCGGCGGCGCTCGGATTGGGCGGGCTCGTGTCACGTGGGGCGCTGGGCCCCGCCCCCGGCCCCCGCGCGCGCTCCGCTGCAGCGCCCGGGCCTCGCGCCCACTTTCACTTTTTGCACTGGGGCTGCACACCCAAGCGGCGGCCTGGGGTGTTTTTTGTTTTTGCCCCCCTTTTAGGATTTTGAGGAACAAAAGGGAGGCATTCTAAAGAAATAACGGATGCCCTTGCTCACCCCGGTGGGGGGGCCTTGCTGTCCCGGGAAAGAAAGAGAGGGGCTTGGATACGAGTGTTTCCCGCTTTCCAGGGATAAAACTGGGTTTTGCAGATCCAGGAGGGCGGCCAGAAACGCGATCCGAAGTGGCGTGCAGTCTGGCGCTTCACCTTCTCAGCCACTGGCTTGATAATTTGGTTTGGAGAAGGAAAGGCCTCCCCGTAGCGTATCAGGTTAGGGCAGGTAAAGGTTCACCAAGGCTAGCTCGTTAATGCAAGCTGGGAAACTACCAGGCTCGGTTGAAAAAAACTGACGAGGGCTTGGCTTCTGTCCCCTCTCCAATCCGTGGTAGCTTCACTAGAATCAGTTCAGCCAAGGCTCTCTGCTAACTCCGGAATGAGCTAGGCCCAGCCAACAATACAATTCAATGGGTGTCTTTGGGCACTGAGCCTTCTTCTCTACTTATCCATTATCATGGCCAGTTCCTGTCTATTGGCTTACAACCCTTCTCCTCAGGTTCTGAATAATAAGTTCACCTTTAGAAAGAAAATATTTCAGAATATGGTAAACACTTATATTATTACGCTGTGGAGGCAGTTCTTGGATCATCAAACAGTGGCCCATGCCTTTGGTGTTTTATTTATACAACTAAGTAATTAATACATATTACCTACTTCCAAGGGTTAGACCTGCTAGATTCTGGGTATGACAGCCATCTGCCAATCAGTCAGAGGTCTTACCTACAGTGAGGGCACGTTGCAACAGTAATTGGATTTTGGAAAGAAAAAAAATTCCCCTCCCTTAATTTTTTTTTTTTAAAGATTTTATTTATTTATTCATGAGAGATCCCCGGAGAGAGAGAGGCAGAGACATAGGCAGAGGGAGAAGCAGGATCCTTGCAGGGAGCCCAATGTGGGACTCCGTCCCAGGTGTCCAGGATCAGGCCCTGAGCCAAAGGCAGGTGCTAAACCACTGAGCCCGATTTCCCCTCCCATAAAAGATGTCTCCATCACTTGATAAGCAAGGTGACCTTTAGCAAGTTGCTCAGCTGTTTAAACCCCGTTTTTTTGTTTTGTCATCTGTTCCTTTCAGAGGGCAAGAGGAAACCAGGTAAAGGTTGGACAGTTGCCTAGCACAGTGGCTGGCACAAAGTAAACGCTCAGTATGTTATTATTATTACTGTTATTGAAGTGAAACAATTTACACTTCCTCCTACTTGTAATTTTAAGTGTCCGCACAGTGTTGTCCATTCTTCCATGCTTTATATTTATATAGAGGTTTGATTAGGGAGAAGGGAAAGCTCATAAAGCAATTTGCTTCAATCATATGTTGTGATAGTAACTTCCACTAACTAATTACATGTCATTTTGAAAGTATTTCCTCAAATTTGTTTTGAATATATAATATTGCCTTTGAATTTCTTTAACTTCCCCCTTATACTTTTTTACAAAATGAAAGGGTCTGTTCTTTGTACTTTACCACTAGTTATTTCACAACCAAATATGGTAACTTTTTTTGGGGGGGGAAGAGATTATTAGTTTCTCTGGGCAGTTAGCTGAAAATCTCCTAACAAAAAGTGAAGTCTGGAGTAAGAATCAATTAAATAATGAAAAAAAATCACACTATTATTATTTTTTTGCTGTCTGCGGGGAAAATATACATATACAAAATATATATAAAATCTTATAAGAAATGTTGCTGTGTTTTCAATTTTGGAAGTCAATTTGGATGTTTGAAATTATTATTATCTTTAAAGACTTATCTATTTATTCATGAGAGACTAGTGGGGGGGACAGAGACACAGGCAGAGGGAGAAGTAGGCCCTCCACAGGGAGCCCAATGCAGGACTCATCCAGGATCCCAAGATCAAGCCCTGAGCAAAAGGCAGACTTTCAACCGCTAAGCCACCCAGGCGTCCCTTGGATGTTTGAAATTAAAATGGTTTTTCCTCTTAACATTGATGTTATTATCATGAGGAAGAAAGAATATCTCTGGTCTAAACCTCTCTTTGGACCTCCAAATTTCCTCTTCCGCAAATGACACTGGGTCTGCCATCTATGGGTTTATGTGGAGGCGAACTCGTCACTTCCTCTGTCCCTGTCCTTCTCCATAGTTTGGACCTCACTTAGTTAAATCCTCCCCAGTTACCCACACAAATACAAATACCCATACAAATCTGAGTCATTTTCTCATTCTTTCTCCTGGGCTCCATTATCAAGTCTGGCCTGACTTAACCTCCTATTTAGGCCTCAGATATATGTCCCCTCCCTTCTTTTCTTATTCACTCTCCTAGTTTAGGGCTTTCCAGTCTTGCTCCCTAGCCCGCTTGCTGCCACAGCCTCTTACCTGTAAGGTTCTGCCGTTATCATTCCCTTCAAATCCTTTCCCTGAGTGACTTAATCTAAAAAGCAGATCTGAACATGTCACTCACCTTTAATGGCTTCCCCTTACTTACCAGATAAAAATCTAAGCTCTTCACCACAGCATTCAGAGCCTCTGTATATCTCTCCAGCTTCACTTCCCTCCACTTCCTGCCCTGACTTCACATTCCAACTACACTTGGTTTCACTTGTTTGACACTGTGAAGTGCCAGCCACTGTCCTAGGCACTTAGCATACCTTGGGGAACAAAACTAGTAACTTTGCCTTCATAGAGCTAGTATGGAAGGGGGTGGGTGGTGTCAGTAAACAAAGAAACACAACAAATAAACACATTTTACAGGCTCGGGGGCGGAGGGGGGGAGTATAATTTTAGATCATCTGATCAAGGTTGTCTGTTGAAAAGGTGAAATTTGAGGAAACACTCCAAAGGAGGTGAGACAATGAGCTATGTTGGTAAACTGAGGAAGATAATCTAGGCAGAGGGAACAGCCAGTGTGAGGTCCTAGGTGGGAGTGTGCTTAGTCCATCAAGATGAGGAGAGAGCACACTGAGGGGGGGCACTTGACGGAATGAGCACTGGGTGTTATTCTGTATGTTGGCAAATTGAACACCAATAAAAAATAAATTTATTATTAAAAAAAAAAAGAAGAGGGGAGAGCAGAGGGAGTGGTAGGTGAGGTCAGAGAGAAAACAGGGTGTGTGAGTATCCTTTTGGACAGGTTCTCATTAGCCATTGTAGTAAGTTGGAGGCTCACTTTGCCTTAAATGGGAAGCCAACTACTTGTGGTCACCCCTCCAAGCCATAGTATTTAGACTCTGTGTTCTAATCATATGCTCCCTTCTGTTTGGATTGTACCCCTCTCTCAGCTGAATTGCCCCCGTAATTCTTTTTGATTGTCTCTGTAACTGCATTTGCCATATTACTTACAACACCTTGGTCTTGAGGAAGGACTTTGGTCAATTCATCTTTATATCCTCAGTGCTCATTAGCAGGCACATAAACATGTAACGAATAAGTAATGATTATAATTGTTTATAGATTGCTATGTATGTTGGGTGTTTTGTATGTTTATACATTCTTAAAACAACCTTGCCAAGTGGGCTTCATCATACCTATTTTACAGAAGAGGAAATGAGATTCAGAGAGGCTGGGACACCTGGGTGGCTAAGCGGTTTCGTGCCTGCCTTTGGCCCAGGGTGTGATCCCAGAGTCCCGGGATCAAGTCCCACACTGGGCTCCCTGCATGGAGCCTGCTTCTCCCTCTGCCTATGTCTCTGCCTCTCTCTCTGTATCTCTCATGACTAAATAAATAAATAAATAAATAAATAAATAAAAGAGAGAGAGAGAGAGAGAGATTCAGAGAAGTTAACTAACTTATCACGTATTTGAGCTGGGTTTCAAACTCTGGTGTCTGGCCAATTGGTACACTGCATTCTTTTCATTCATGAGGCTTCCTCACTGGACTGAATGAAAGATGGGTGGAGATAATTTATTTCTGGTTTTTGTTTCTTGCACGTGGCTTTCCTAAGCTTTAACAAATGATCTCCTACTGTTTATGAATTCATTCAATATTTAATAAGTATCTATTGTGTGCCAGGTACTTGGAATACAATACTGAACAGAACATGTAGACCCTTCCCTTGTTCAGTTTACACTATAGAAGAGAAGACTCACAGTTGTATAAGCAAGGGCAGTAATGTGTAGCTAATGATCTGATGGAGGAAGGACAAAGTGCCGGGAAGTCAACAGTAGCAGCAGCTTCTGAACCAGCCACCCGGACTGGAGAAAGCTGTAGAATGAAAGCAAATTTCCAGGAGGAAGAGAATTCCAAGTGGAGTGTACCATTGGCTTTAGGGACACTGAAACTCAGTAAGTAGAGATATGTTTATCTGTGAATAAAACAAATAAAATAAAACAATCCCATAGGGACTTGTATAAGGTGCTAGGGATTATATAAAAATCCAAAGAATTTTGCTGTACTCATTTTTTTTTCCAACTTTGGCTAATGTTAATGCCCTTTCCCCAAATTTGATACAATCTTTTTTTTTTTTTTAAAGATTTTATTTACTTATTTGACAGAGAGGGACAGAGCTCAAGCAAGGGGAGCAGTAGAGGGAGAGGGAGAAGCCGACTCAGCTGATCAGGGAGCCCGACTAGAGCCTCCATCCCAGGACCCTGAGATCATGACCATGAGCAGAAGGCAGTCGCTTAATGGACTGAGCCACCCAGGCGCCCCTTGATTACAATCTTGCATAAACTTTTTAAGCTTTGTTTAAATCTTTTTATTTGATAAGTTCTTTGACCCATTCATCTGTGAAGAGGTAATGTAATGTGTTTTAATAGCTAATAAATTTCAAAACTATGGAATCTGAGGGCTTATTCAAATTATTTTGTTCCACTGGAATTTGGTGGTACATTGCATCATTGGCTGGAATTTGGTAACTTGTTACAGAATGCAAATTTGTATATTATGTTGGCAGAAATGGAATTTCATATTTACTCACTTTTAATTACTGTTCAATGGGCAAAATAATCCAGGAACCCATGACAGGTTGTGTGACTGAGACAGAGAAAGGCAGGCTGGAAAACCAGAGACCCATATTCAGAAAGTAGCATTTGAGTGCTTTCAAACTGATGGAAAATTAATAGGTTGTTCTCTAGAGATTTCCCCTGTTTTTCAAGTGGGGATAAATTTGGCATAATAACCCTAATATGTGATTCAATTTTCAAAATTAAAAATTTAAGCATGAAAATAGTTATTCAGGCAACTTGAAACTGGTGGTGGTGGCAAGAGAGCAGTTGTTTTTAATAAGAAAATGATGGGGAAGATCAAAGAAGAGCAGGGATCAGGATGTGGGAGTGAGTTCTCTTTATTGCAAACTGCTTTGGAGGGAGGTGAGAGATGGAGATTAGAGATGATGAAGACCTTTCCTTTTGGCTTCTCTGATCTAGCCATGGATGATGAGAGTCCCTCTGGATGAGCGTCAAAGAAAAGACATGGTTAAATGGGTAATAAAAGAAAAAGCAATTGCCCATAAATACTAAGTGTTTTAAGCTTGAAATTTTCCCCCCAAAAAAGGAGAAAAAAAAAAAAAGAAAGAAAAGCTTAGCTATTGCAGTTATCATCTACAGCTTGTAAAACACAAGTTTCCCTAATGGAGCAGGTCCAGCAAGTCTTGGTTATAGAAAGAGTTAGGAATATTGTGAGAATCCAAAGAGTTCTGGCAAATATGTGCTTTGAGGCTTTAAAAAGTGCCCCAGAGGAAGAGAAAATATGCTGAAAAAAATAGCAATAAAGTATTTTTTATGTTAAGAACAAAAAGACAGGAAATGTTTTTTTTTTTTTTTTCCAAATACTGTTGCCTTTACTCCATCTGGTGAAATAAAATAAGACAGATATGTTATCCTCCACTGTTACACAAAAACACCACCAGCAGGCCAGTTAGGTGGAGGAGAGCTGCTGTCCTTGGAACAGTATGTATGGCATTCTTGCCCCTCACCCCCCCCAAAAAAAAAAAAAAACAAAACCACACACACACACACACACACACACACACACACACAAACAGCGCATGCGCATGTGCTGCTTCTCTAAAGCCATCAAAGGTTTTTGGCTTATAATATAGAAGGTTTTTGGTTAATAGGATAACAAAATTACAAAACTGTCATCATTATGTGTAAGGAAACCTTCCCTGTTTGCTAACTTCCTTCCCAAACATTTTTGCCCTAATTACGTTTTTGTTGGTGGTTTAGAGAGGCCAGGACGACCCAAGGGAACGATTCCATTCTAATTGCATCTTTCCTTTCCCAGGAGGCCTGCGCCCTTTCATACCCACCAAACTCACTTGATTAACCGTTGTTCACTTGTTCCTGAGAGAAAACAACAAAACAACAAAACAACACAACAAAAACCACCCAAACAAGCCCTGTGACATTAACTGGACGCTTTGTTTTTGTTTTTCCCCTGCAGAGATCACAGAGCTTGTGCATCCTCTCTGTCAGGCATCCCTTCTTACTCGGGGCTCCAGGTGAAATAGAGAAGGCGTGTGCGCGTGGGTTGTGTGTCCCCGACACGTCTAACAAGCGTCCCAGTGTTGTGTGTTTGGGGGCCGGTGTCCGCAGCTTGCGTTCACTTTTGGAGAGATCGGTGACCTCCCAAAGGTTAGGAACCGCGGCCCATAGCGTCCAGATTAATTCCTCCATCGTTGCCAGGCTGCGATCTTGCTAGGCCCTGTCTGCTGGAAGGTACTGAGAAGATGCCTGGCAAATTCGGGTTAATGCATTTCTTTCTTTTTTCTTTTTCTTTCTTTCTTTCTTTCTTTCTTTCTTTCTTTCTTTCTAAATAAATAAATAAATAAATAAATTTATTTTTTATTGGAGTTCAATTTGTGGGTTAATGCATTTCTACAGTAACCTGTGACACCTTCAGGGACAGCCCTGCGCATTCCACCTGCGGGCATGGGGGGGGGTAGGGGGGAGGAGGGGGGAGGGGGGACTTGGTGCCCGGACTTGGGCTCTCCCTGGGGCCTCCTCGCCCGGGGAGACCCGGCGCCACCGGGTTCTGGGCGTCTGGGCTGTGTGTCCCAGGACAGGACCACCCCCCCACCCCCGCACCGTCTTCCTGGGACGACCCTCTCGTTGGAAACTTGGGTTGCCCTTTATTCAGAAGGACCGCGGTGGAGGGGAAAAGGGAAGCCGTCTTAAAAACCTTAAATAAAAAGAAGGGGGCGCCTGGGTGGTTCAGCGGGTGAGCGTCTGCCTTTGGCTCAGCTCGTGACCCCGGGGTCTCAGGATCGAGCCCCGCATCTGGCTCCCGACGTGGAGCCTGCTTCTCCCTCCGCCGGTGTCTCTCTCATAAATAAATACATAAAATCTTAAAAAAAAAAAAAAAAAAAAAAAACCTTAATAAGTTGAAAAGAAGGCCGGGAGCGGCGTCCCCCGGGCGGTTCCGAATCGCTTCGCAGGCGGGTGGGCGCCCTCTCGCTTGCCCCCAGTGCCGGGACCCCGCGGGCCTCCCGGGCGCACAGGCGCGGCGCCCTCCAGCCTCCGGGGGCTCGTCCTGGAGCCCCGCGGCCCGCACCCCGCGGATGGCCTCTTCCAGGACCGGGGCTCCCCCCCTCCGCCCCGGGCCGCTCCCCAGCCTGGGCTTCCTCCGCGCCTCCGGGAGCGCCTGGCAGGTGCGAGAGCGGCGCTGGGGGCGCCGACGTGGCGATAGCGCAGCGCACGGAGGTAAACGGCACGTCCAACGCTGGGGGAAGCTCTCGGGACCTAAAGAGTTAATTGTTATTTTATTTTATTTTATTTTATTTTATTTTATTTTATTTCATTTCATTTCATTTCATTTCATTTATTTTTTATTTTATTTTATTTTATTTTATATTTAATTTTATATTTCATTTATTTTATTTTATTTATTATTTTATTTTATTTATTTTATTTTATTTTTTTATTCTAAGATATTTATGTATTCCCCAGACACACACACAGAGGCAGAGACGTGAGCAGAGGGAGAAGGAGGCTCCCTGCGCCCCCCAGCCCTACCCCCCCACCCCCACCCCGGTGCGGGACTCGATCCCAGCGCCTGAGGATCTCGCCCCGAGCCCACCCGAGCCAAAGGCAGGTGGATGCTCAATCGCTGAGCCCCCCAGGCGCCCCTAAAGAGTTCTATGGGCTCCTTTGGCTCACTAAACCCGGATTGCTACTCAGCACCCTTGGGGGCCGGGTGCTAGTATCCCCGTGTTAGGGTAGGACAGCCGGAGAGACTCAGTGGCTCCGCTGGGGCCCTGGCGCTGGAGCTTGGCGCCCTTGCATGCTTGGGGCCCTCGACCAAGCTGTTGGGGCACCGCAGCTGGCTCGGGCCGGCGGACAGGATTACCTCTGCCCAGGACCCAATCCCACCCAGGGATTCCTATAAGGGAGCTTAGAACCCCCAGTGACTCACCACCTCACTGAAGATCATAGTCACAATTCCTCAGTCTACACTCCTGAGGGACCACTCCCTCTGACCCTCTACTCCCCATCTTCTTGCCCTAGCTCCCTCCCCTCTAGCCAAGGTGTTAGTCCTGCCTTAAATGAACTCTTCGCACTTGCCAATTCCCTCTGACTGGAGCATTTCATCCCCCGCTCCCCCTGGCATAGTTTTCTTCTGCTCTCTTTGTTGAAATATCATCATCTCGGAGATATCTGGGTGACTCAGTGGTTTAGTGCCTGCCTTCAGCCCAGGCGGTGATCCTGGAGTCTGGGATCGAGTCCCACATTGGGCTCCCTGCATGGAGCCTGTTTCTCCCTCTGCCTGTATCTCTGCCTCTCTCTCTGTGTGTCTCTCATGAATAAATAAATACAATTTTTTTAAAAAAGAGGCAAGTAAGGTACAAGACATAGGTATACGCACACTTGGAAGCCTGACTTGCATATAACACAATCCATATTACATATCAGTGAAAATCACTGCCACTTATTGTGTTGTTCTTACGTGTTTGTTTAGTGTTATATATGCATTTACTTATTTAATAGCATTGATAGCCCTATAAGGGAGGATCTGCCATCATTTTACAGATGAGAAAAACTGAGTTTTTGAGCAGTTAAATAACTTTCCCAAGACTACAGAGCTAGAATGTCGTGGAGCTACTCCCTCTCATTTTATTGGGGGTTCATTCATAATAAAACAAATATTTACTGAGTGCCTTCCATGTGCCAGGCCCTGTTCCATACACTGATCCTTACCCTCATATACACTATTTACATTCTTATGGAAGGACAGAAGCAGTAGGGGGCAAATGTAAATTGGGTATATAAGTCAAGCACCATGGAGAAAAATTAAGCAGGGAAAAAGAAAAAGGTAAGGACGGGGTTGTAATATTAAACGGGGGGGGGGCGGGGAACTTTGCTGAGATGATGATATATTTTTTTAAAGATTTTATTCATTTATTCATGAGAGACACACACACATACAGAGAGAGAGAGAGAAAGAGAGGCATTCTGAAATGGTTTCCTCGTTGATGATACTTCCTTGTATAGTGCCGTGGAAGTGTGTGGTCAGCGTCCCTGCTGACACCCGAGGGAGAAAAATCCACTTTTTGCTTGGTTTGTGTCAGCATCATTAAGCACCGTCCTGGTCATCTTCCATGGAAAGAAGGAAAGGGAAATTAGATAACTTAAGAGAATGTGAGTTATCCCCTTTTATGATTCTATCATAGAAATTCTTCAGGAGATGTAAAAGGATGGGCTGCAGGGTATAGGGTGGATCGATGAGGAAGGGGCGCTTAACTCAAACGTGGGGGGCGGGGGCTGGAAATGGTGCTAGCATTGGGGTTTCCCTTCAGCTCCCCAGCCTGTTTGATTAGGCAGATCTCCCAAGGGGAGGGCTCGCTGGGATGGGGGTGAGGGGGGTTCAGGGAGTGGAGGGGAGATGAGAGGATTTAGTAAGGGAAATTGAGCAGCAGGCTCATCCCCCTCTTGCCCCCGGCTGGCCCAGCTTCTCCGGCCGCGCCTCCTCCCCTGGCTTGAGCCTTGGCAGCTGCGCCCCACTCTACTGCCAGACGCGCTGTGTTTGCTGTTTACCCCCCCCCCCCCGCCCCATCCCATGTGAGCTCTGAGGGGACAGCAATGGTCTGCTATATTCTCTGCTGCCTTTCTAGTTCCTAGGACAGGCCCTGGCGCACCGAGGCTCTGCCAATGAACTCCCGTAGATTGAACGACCCCTCCTGCCCCGCTTGTTTGCTTCTGCCAAGCGGCCCCTCCCCTTAACGGAGCCCAGTCCCGGCGCCAGCACGCGCTAAGCGCGCATCTCCCACTGGTCTCACAGCGGAACTCGGGGTGGTGGGGTCCTCATCCCCTTGTACAAAGGGAGAGAGTGAAGACCAGGGAGGTTCAGTAACTGGCTCGGGGTCACCGAGCGGCTGATAAACCGTGGAGCTAAGGACGCAAAGCGCACAATCGGGGCCCCGCCCATCTCTGGGATGAAGGCCGGGAGGGCCCCCCCGCAGCATCAGGTTAAGACCCCGAAAGGTCTTAAGGCTGAAAAGTGGCCAGAGGTCGCCGCGAACGCAGTGTTCGTGTAGGGCCTCGGCGCCCACGGGCGGGGCCCCGCGTGGGTGCCGGGCTGTATCCAGCGCCCCCGGTGCCCTCGCGGGCCTTGGACGCGACCGTCCGTCTGCCCGGGAGGTTAAGCAGAGCAGACTCTTCAAAAATGCACCCCCCGCCCCGGGATCCCCGGGTGGCCCAGCGGTTTAGCGCCTGCCTTCGGCCCAGGGCGCGATCCTGGGGTCCCGGGGTCAAGTCCCACCTGGGGCTCCCTGCATGGAGCCTGCTTCTCCCTCTGCCTCTCTCTCTATGTCTATCATGAATAAATAAATAAAATCTTAAAAAAAAACACGCACACAAAAATGCACCCTCCCCCGAGTTCCTGCTGGTGCCCAAACAACTGGAATTGTCCCCAGTGGGACGCGGGGCGCGGGGCAGGTGGAGCGCGGAGCTGTCGCGGGCTTCCCGGGCAGGGGCTCCGAACCCCCCACCCCACCCCCGGGAGGGCCCCGACGGAGAAATCGCGTCGATTAGGAAACTGGAAACTGGGAACCCCGACCCTGGGAGCCGAGACCCCGACCCGGCGGGTGCGGGGCTGCGGGGCACCGAGCCCCGGGGACGCGCGCCGCCGGCCGGGGAGGCGGGCGCTCGGGCGCACGGGCGCCTCGCTCCTCCATCCCCCGGTTTCTAAGGTTAAAACACCAGGAAACGACTTGTTGGAGGCGGAGAACTCCGCGCTGTGAGCGCGTTTGTCTCCATCCTGGCGGAGACGCAGCGGCCGTGGAACGCAGGCTCCTCGCCCTCCGCCCGGCGCCTGGGTTCTAGTCCTGCCCGCGGGCGCCTCGGGCCCGCCCACCCTCCAGGCCTCTGCTGCACCGAGGGTTTTTTTTTTTTTTTTTTTAAGATTTTATTTGTTTTCTTGACAGAGTGAGCAAGCAAGTAGGGGCAGAGGTAGGCAGACGGAGAGAGAAGCAGCCCCCCACCCCACCCCACCCCTGGAGCAGGGAGCCTGATGCAGGGCTCGATCCCAAGACCCAGGGATCAAGACCCGAGCCAAAGGCTGATGCTTAAGCAACTGCGTCCAGGAGTTTGAATGTTGGGGACCTACCGAGGACACAGAGCACAGATTCATTGCGAATTCATTGGCGCTTTTGGTCATTTTGTGGTTATGTATGTTATTTTTAGTCGAGGGATACTAAAATCATAACCAATAAATAAATAAAATAATAAAATAAAATGTTAAAATAAAATAATAAAATAAAATAAAATAAATAAAATAAAATCATAACCACTCATCCTGAGGGTTTCTGGGAAAATTTGGAGATTAAAATACCTGAAAATTCTGGTAATCCCTGCTCGAGTGAGTCAATTAAGAAGAATTTGTTTACCCAGCACCCCCAGGTAGAATCATAGGAAAGTCAATGAAGAAGTACGCTCAACCTTGGTAGTTCTGTTTGGAAACTCAAAGCCGGGGTACCCCACCCCCACCGTGTTTTCAGTTGCAAATTAGAAGGCATATTAATTGCCCTAAAATGCAGTGATTTGCCTTATAAAGACCCCCCCCCCAAACCGGTATTTGCTTCAGTTTGCAGCCCTTGTTAATGGGTGTCAGGAATTATTAAAACAACACAAAACTCAGCTGATTTGTGTTTTTTTCTGTCTTAGTTATTGCATCATGGCTGATTATTTTTAAATGAATTTAGAGTAAAAAGTAATTGAGATGTTTGGCAACCTCCTGGTAAAACATAATAGTGTGCCCGGGATGAAGGCTAGAATTTAGTTCCGTTTCTTGCTTCATTACTCACTCACTTGATGTGGCCTCTGACAAGTCGCTTCACTGTCCTGGGCCTCAGGCTCTCTCTCCATCAGTAACAAGGGGAGCATCTTAGACATCTACCTGCCTCCTGGGGGTGTTGTAAGGGTTAATGAGATATGTGGTGAGTGCTTTGATTCTAGGGTAAATGACCTGTACAAATAAAACATGATTACATCTCAGATTCATCTTTGATTCATCTGAATAAATCGACCTTTCCTTTATTAACTCTTCCTGTTAAGTTTTCTAAACTGAGTTACTTGATTTTAAAATTTTGTGTTGAGGCATTGGATAGATTCACACTCTGTATAAAAACCCTTGACAAGTTATAGTACTCAGTTAAGGGAGAACCTCTGTTTGGTCACAGATACTGAATAATATCATTCT
The DNA here is from genome assembly GCF_018345385.1 of Vulpes lagopus. NCBI lineage: Eukaryota > Metazoa > Chordata > Mammalia > Carnivora > Canidae > Vulpes > Vulpes lagopus. The sequence continues at coordinate 9,600,433 of NC_054824.1, forward strand.
CCTTATGCAATTCAACTTTCTTAATTCAACAAATGTGTACTGAAAATGTACTCTTTTTAGGGACTGCAAGGGTGCAGGGAATGCTAAGGAACAACTGTCTTGGGTATCTGCTGTTCCCAGACACTGTGTTAAACACTTTGTCTATATGATCTCATTTAATCCTGATAACAGCTCCCTAAAAGGGAGGCTCTACGGTCACCTTGTGTATAGAATGCAAGCTGAAGAGTTTCTCCATGATTCCGGAAGCCTGGGACTGCCAGAGCAGCATAGTCCTGTGAGGGCACTTGCAAGTGAGGGGCTACCTTTTTGAAACCTCTGATGTAAATTTATGGTCACATTTTCTTTTTAAGACAAGATTTTGCCAACACTGCCTCAGCAGGTATGAAATTTAGCTATCTACAGTGTTTAACATCCTTAGACCAGGGCATCCTAGACTTGAGAGGATATTAGAGCAAGTTTACAATAAACAAATTTACATATAGGCAGACTATGAGACTCAATCGGAATTAACCAAATGCTCAAAAGCACAGCCACCATCCATCCCTTCACCCACTCCCTCCACCCACCCCCCTTCAAAAATCTGTATAAGCTTTTATGCAGATTAGAAGTTACCTGAAAGACAAAATTGGAGAATTTACATTCAGCACACAAGAAAGGGGGCCATGTATCCTGATTTACTGAGGGAACAGAGAAACCTTGTAGATTAGGCCTATTTTGCATGAAAACACAAAGATCCTTTATCCATCCCTGGAAATATGATCCACCAAATGCCAACTCATAATATTGTGCAGGAGAGAAGAAGCAAATTAAGCCAGAAAGTATAGGTTTTTGTATTCTGTTGTGGACAGTTAGGCCAGCTGCAACAGATTGCTTAGAAAGTTCACTATTTACACTATAGTATTATGGTATTATATATTTGTTGCATGTTGACAATGTGCTAAGTCGTCAGCGTAATTAAAGTGAACACCCATATGCTGGATTGACAGTGCCCTAGTTTATGGTATCAGACCTACAACCCTGACACACACAAACACATAACAGAAGCAGATGTATATATGGGGTGCAGCAAGTGTTGAATGATTTAGACATACAGGAATTAGCTGTGGTGCTTTCTATGCCTGAGAGAATAGAAAGTGAGACATGCAAGTCACATATTCAGAGAAAGTAGTCTTGGGAGAATTAGAGGAAACTCCTGTCTTGCTTACAGTTACTTAGTTGGGAAAGATTCTTGATCAGGAAACACAAATGGGGAATTCAGAGTAGTAGAGTCATAATATGTTAGAATTGGAAGAGACTCGAGAAGTTTAAATCATTGCTTTATGAATAAAGAAGCAGAGGCCCAGAGCCCTGGACTGGTTAGTTACTAGCAGACCTAGAGCTGTAATGCTGATGCCCACACTTTGATGTTCTAGTGCTCATCTACGTCAGGGGGTTTTTCTTGCTGTCGTTTGTTTTGTTGAGTTTTATATTACTTTTTATTATAGAAATTTTCAAGTTATACAAAAATGGAATGTGTATGACACCTCCCGATATGATGGAGAATGAGCCTCCATATATATTGATGCCTCATATATATTGCATAGCTTTATGCCATTCTTGTTTTTTTTTTTAAAGATTTTATTTATTTATCCATGAGAGAGACACAGAGACATAGGCAGAGGGAGAAGCAGGCTCCTCTCAGGGAGCCCCATGTGGGACTCAATCCTGTGACCCCAGGATCACAACCTGAGCCGAAGACAGATGCTTAACTGCTGAGCCATCTTTTTTTTTTTTTTTTTAAAATTTATTTATGATAGTCACAGAGAGAGAGAGAGAGAGAGGCAGAGACACAGGCAGAGGGAGAAGCAGGCTCCAAGCACCAGGAGCCTGATGTGGGATTTGATCCCGGGTCTCCAGGATCACGCCCTTGGCCAAAGGCAGGCGCTAAACCGCTGTGCCACCCAGGGATCCCCTGAGGAGCCCTCCTAATGCCATTCTTATTTCATCTAGTCCCTTGTTTTTATTTTTATTCCTTTCTGGAATATTTTAAAGCATATTATTTCACTAGTAAATGTTTCAGTATGCAATTCCAAGTGATAAGCCTTTTAGACAAATCTAATTGCCAGGGCACCTGGGTGGCTCAGTGGTTGACCTTTGGTCTGCTTTGGCTCAGGTCGGGATCCAGGGGTCCTGGGATCGAGTCCTGCATCAGGGTCCTCCCAGGGAGCCTTCCTCTCCCTCTGCCTATGTCTCTGCCTCTGTTTCTGTGTCTCTCATGAATAAATACAGAAAATCTTAAAAAAAAATCTAACAATTGTGTTACTAGCATACCTCACAAAATTAACAATAAACCTTAATATTATCTAGTACTTATACCTTATTCCCATTTCTTTAATGATCTCTATCTTTTATTACTGTTGGTTTCTTTGAACTGGCACCCAAATAAGGTCCATACATTCCAACTCATTGTTATGGCTCATAAACCTCTTTTATTCTGTAACCGTCTCTCATCCTTTTTTATTTTTATTTTTTTCTCATCCTTTTTTATTAATGGTTTTGTTGGTGAAACCAGGCCATTCCTCCTTGTAGAATGTGCCACAATGTATGAATTTGGCAGATTGCTTCCCCTGTGGTAGTATTCACCTTGTTTCTCTTAGAGTATGTATTTCCTGCTGCTTGGTGGTTCAATCTAGAGGCTTGGTTAGGTGTAGGTTCAATTTCTGTAGGTGGGCATACTTCTACTGGGCAGGAATACTTCTATAAAATATCATGTACTTGTTATGGCATCATTCGAAGCACAAAATGTCTGGTTATATTGATTTCAGGAATGCTAACATTGGCCAGTGGGCTCAGGGGGTGTCAGCTTAATCTCTCCATCAGCCTTTCATATAATGGTTTTGGGATCCACTGATGATTATTGCTTAGAAGTTCTGTTATTTCACTGGAGGTTAAAAAATGGTGATTTTTTTCCCATTCTATCATTCATGTGCATTTATTACCTGGAATATTTAAAAAAAAAGATTTTATTGATTTATTTGAGAGGGAAGAGCACCAGCCAGTGCATGGGGGAGGGGGGAATTTGGGGGATGAGAGGAGTAGAGAAGCAGAGGGACAGGATGTGTCCCCTCTGATGATGGAGCCCATGGGCTCTATGTGGGGCCCCTCCAGGGGCTGGAGGCAGGGCTCAACTCCAGGACCCTGAGATCATGACCTGAGCCGAAGTCAGATGCTTAACTGACAGCCACCCAGACACCTCTGGAATACTTCTTTAAGAAACTCCCATCTGCTCTTTGGTTCCCTTGAAGTACTATGGTGTTAGGAAGACGGGATAAATGCTTGATGCTTTCTCTTTACCTTTTAATTTTTAGGGTAATGAGTAGGGTATAATAGAGATTGCAGAGGTAGAGTTGATAATTCTGGGCAAGGTGTTCAGAAAGCATTTCTAAGAAGAAAGAAAATTTAAGCTAGGACTGGACTCTGGATGGGATTATAAAATAGCTCAGCCTCTATGGAAAATGGTATGCCACTTCCTCAAAAATCTAAAAATAGAATTACCATATGATCCAGCAATTCCTCTTGTGAGTGTATACCCAAAAGAAATGAAAAAAGGGTCTCCAGGAGATATTTGGACACCTGTGTTTGTAGGAGAATTATTCAAGATAGCCAAAAGGTGGGAGTAACCCAAGTGTCTGGAAAGATAGATCGATAAAAAGTGGTATATTCATACAACAGAATATTATTCAGCCTTACAAAGGACGAAAATTCTGACACATGGAAAAACATAGATGAACCTCGAAGACTTTATGTTAAGTGAAATAAGCCAGTTGCAAAAAGAAAAACCCTGAATGATTCCACATATACTAGGCACCTAGAGTAGTCAAATTCATAAAGACAGAAATAGACTGGTTGTTGCTAGGGCCTGGCCAGGGGGAAGTTATTGTTTCATAGGTGCAAGAGCTTTAGTTTTACAAGATGAAGAGTCCTGGAGATGGATGGTGATGCTGGTTGTACAACAATATGAAGGCATTTAATGACACTGAACTGTGCACTTTAAAATAGTTATGAGGCTATGTTTTATGTTACACATATTTTACACAATTAGGAAAGCAGTGTAAATAAAGTTCCTTGCTACTATATGCTTAGTCATTTAATGGGAGAGAGAGATCTGGAGCACTTACATATATAATTCAGTGAAATACTCAACAAGGGATAATCCCATTAAATAAATCTAGGTTCAATAATGAAAAGATTTTAACAAAAATTTTAAAAAGATTTTATTTATTCATGATAGAGAGAGGCAGAGACACAGGCAGAGGGAGAAGCAGGCTCCATGTAGGGAGCCCAACGTGGGACTCGATTCCGGAACTCCAGGATCATGCCTTGGGCCAAAGTCAGGCGCCAAACTGCTGAGCCACCCAGGGATCCCCAATAATGAATTTTTTTTTAATGTCAAAGTCATGAATACAATGAAGGGCTGAAGAAATGTACCCATTAGAGGAGGCTAACAGACATGACAATTATTATTTATTTATTTTTAAAAGAGATTTTATTTACTTATTTGTTCATGAGACACAGAGAGGGAGGCAGAGACATAGGCAGAGGGAGAGGCAGGCTCACTGCAGGGAGCGGAGCCTGATGTGGGACAGGATCCCAGGACTCCCAGATCACACCCTGAGCCTAAGGCAGATGCTCAACCACTGAGCCATCCAGGCGCCACAGACATGACAATTAATTGGGGTTGTGGGATCCTGGATTGGGTCTCAGAACACATAGGGGGGAAAAGGCTATAAATGACATTTACGGGGACAATTGGAAAATTTGAATATGAATGGTAGGTTGGCTACCAGTACTAAAAGTTATGTTTGTTGATTTTAGTAAATGTGCTGTGGTTATATTAAAGAAAGCCCTCATTTTTGAGAAATATACATGGAAGCATTTATTTATTTATCCAAAATTTTTGCTTATTCATGAGACACAGAGACAGAGGCAGAGACATAGGCAGAGGGAGATGCAGGCTCCCTGCACGGAGCCCACTGCGGAACTCATCTCAGAACTCGGGGATCACTCACGCCTTGAGCCTGAGCCAAAGGCAGAAGCTCAACCACTGAGCTACCTGCGTCTCAACACAGAAGCATTTATTGATAAAGGGGCATTGTGTTGCAGAATTACTCTGAAATACTTCACTCTGAAATGCTTTAAGGGAAAAAATAGAGAGCAGATGATAAAGCAGGTGATACAGATGATCAAAGCAAAGATGATAAAGCAGATGATAAAGCAAATGGAGCAAAATGCTAACAATTGATGACTCTGTGTAAAAGGCCTGTAGTCCTCCGTACCACTCTTGCAGTTTTCCTGCGTGAAGTAAAAAGTAAGAAAAACCAAACCCTTGTCATATGATATTCAGCTACTCTGGTCTCAATTATCAGTAGAGGTGCGGAAAACAAAGGAATAACAGGTGATCCGGCGCCCTAGTGCGGCCTTGCTGGGTGAGCTTCGCGCTTTATGACTTGCATTTTCTGTTAAGAAATGATTGGGGATTGGGCAGCCCGGGTGGCTCAGCGGTTTAGTGCCGCCTTCGGCCCAAGGCCTGATCCTGGAGACCCAGGATCGAGTCCCGTGTTGGGTTCCCTGCATGGAGTCTGCCTCTCTCTGTGTGTGTGTCTCTCATGAATAAATAAATAAAATCTTAAAAAAAAAAGAAAGGATTGGGGATTGACTTCATTAAATACTAACTTGTGCTTTTGTGTTGGCCCCTTGATACATTAATGGGCTAACACTGAAAATCCTCCAAATATAGGAGAAAACCACTAGACTAAATTCTATTGATGTTATTTTTGTGATGTAAATATATGCTGTAAAATCAGAGAAAAAAAACCCATTTGATCTGTGATTAAGGCTGGTGTTTGAAGTCACAGGAATCAGCTTAAACTTGCTGTGTTCACTAAATATTTATTGAGTGCCCACAGTGTGCCAGTCCATTCTGTTGCTATTGGAGATATAACAGAAAACAAAACAGGCATAAAAGCCCTGCCCTTTGGAAGCCACCATTTGGGTGATTACAAACAAACTGACAAATATGAGGTGAGGAAAGGATGGGGGTGGGCTACTGGCTTACACAATTGGCGTATTGCTCAGCCATTTCTGTGTAAAGAACAGCCATGCAAATCTCAGCGACACATGACAGCCGGCGTTTAGCTCACACATCTGTGGGTGGCTGGACCAGCTCTGCCCATCTCTGCTGAGCTTGCTCCTACACAGCAGATTTAGGTTAAGCTATACTGAGCTGTGGTTCTGCTCCATGTGTGTCCCTCTCTCAGCTTCCTTGGACAGCAGGTGAGCAGAGGCAGGTTCTTCTCCTGGGGAGGGCAAAGGCCCAGTGAAGCCCTTGCTTAAGATATGTCTGCTAACATCCCATTAGGCAAAGTAAATCCCCTGGCCAAGCTCAGAATCAGAGAGTGGGGAAATATACTCTCCCCATGGAAGTAGGGGAACCTCGAAGTTGTGGATAAAGGGAGGGGGGTGGAAATTAGGGCCAGTTATGCAATCTGTCACATTGGGAAGTTCACAGCTTCAGGCCAGCTGGATGCACCTCTTTATTTCCTTTTCTCTCTTTTCTCTGTCTCTAAGTCATGGCCACTAGTCTTTATTTCTTTTTGTGTTTTCTTGGCCCCAGGATTTTCCCCACCCTCCCCAAAAAGGGAGGGATACTTATTCTTTTGGTTTTCATCTATTAAATCTCAGAGAAGGAAGGAGGGGTTTTTTGTTTGTTTGTTTGTTTTGTTTTGTTTTGTTTTTTTGTGGTGCTTGCCTGGGTTAAGATTAAGTGTTTAATTGAGGGTCCACTGCCATGCTCAGGGTACTGGAGTGCTCTAAGTGCTGAAGCTGGGCCATATGTCCACCTCTGCAGTGGGCACCGGTTGGCAGGTATACTAGAGCCACGTAGGGATACTACTGAGTGGTGGGGCTTTATATTTTCCAACAGAGAGAAGACTACTGGGTCGATAAAATAAGGTGGCTGTTTTATAAACATCCAGTTTTTTTGAACCTTGTTTATCGAACAGAGTACTTCCTCAACGAGGAAGGTGCGTGATTGTTAGCTCTTTGCAGATATTTGAGGAGGAATGTTACCTGAAAAAAGGTTTCAAGTTTCCCTTTTAGGACAAGTTCTAACTACCAGCATAAATATGTTTCAGATAGGGTTAGCTCCTGCTAACATTCTGTCCATTAGGCTTCTCAATGGGCAAAATATTAAACTAGGAAAAAATTACAGAAATTGCTCATTTTGAACCTAACAGCAAGTATTCTATTCTTATACCGAAGTAGAAGCAGGTACCAGCTTCCCGAGAGCAGAGCATGTGCTGCAAATGGCTCACTCAAAGCCTTGACCACCACCCATGGGGTGCTTGACTCTGATGGATCTAAATGGGTCACAGAAGTCTTGTTCTCCTTCCTAATGAGTATTTCAGGGACGGGCCCAGGATCTAGTTCTCCACAAGGAGATGGGAAGGAGTTTCTGAAAGAGGTATCTTAGCTCTAAAAAGAGACACAAACCTCTGGATGTTGGTGTTTGAGAATGTGATGCTTTAACTGTCTTACGAAGATGCTGGGAGACCTGACACCCCAGTGATGAGGTGGGGAGGTGGAAAGACCCTGGGTCTGTGGCCATGGTGCTAAGTCACTGAATGAAAGAACTCTGGAACTGATCTTCTCTGGACTTTTGTTACAGAAACCAAATTTCCAGAGTTCTGGCCACCTTTAGTTGGGTCTTTAGTTACTCACTGAGGAAGGCATCCTAGTGGAAACAGAGCTCCTTGTGGTTGTCTGTAGCCTCTTTTTGACTTGGGTTTGAGTATTTAGGAGGAGATGAACTTCGTACTACCATAAGCATACTTACCCTTCCCTGTGAAAGTAGATTCATATATGAAGATACAGACCTTACCATGACACGTGTAGAACGTTAGGAATGCAGGTAACAGGTGGAGTCTTAGGTACAAGATTAAGTCTACCAATTGTTCTGCTACTTAGTTTGCCAACAATATCTTCTTGCCTAACTTGTGCTCTTTTTAAAACAAAAGTGATTGGCCGCCTAGGTGGCTCAGTGGTTGAGTGTCTACCTTTGGCTCAGGTCATGATCCTGGGGTCATGGGATTGAGTCCCGCATTGGGCTCCTCTGCCTGTGTCTCTGCCCCTCATGAATAAATAAATAAATAAATAAAATCTTAAAAAAAATAAGACAAAAGTGATTTCTCATACCTGTTTTGAGATCTCCACTTGAGAATAGTTCTATGAGAGGAAAGCATTCCATTTATTCAGAGGTTCTCCACCCCCACCCCCATGTCTTTTTCTTTCAAAAAGGAAAGCAATGAAGGATGAATGATCCTTTCCCCTAACCCCTGGTCAATTCTATTTTTTTTTTTATTTATTTATGATAGTCACAGAGAGAGAGAGGGAGAGAGGCAGAGACACAGGCAGAGGGAGAAGCAGGCTCCATGCACCGGGAGCCCGATGTGGGATTCGATCCCGGGTCTCCAGGATCGCGCCCTGGGCCAAAGGCAGGCGCCAAACCGCTGCGCCACCCAGGGTTCCCACCCCTGGTCAATTCTAAAGTTGAGGGGAGAGTGTTAGTCTTGTCAGGATGAAGTAATCTAACTGAGAAAAAGTTACAGACTGAGCATATTTCAGTTTTTCTTTGTGTGGTGCTTTAGTCCTCTTCAAGTACCCAGCTTTCAGCACCTTGCAGTTTTGAAGGGGGGGGGGACTCCTTATATGAGATTGGGCTTCCATAATCACCTGCTGTCTTCACTCCTATGTTGCTGTTAGAACTGGTGATCCCCTTGGAGGGCCCCGGAGTTGGGTATCCCCCCCTTTCTCCTTGGGGTAAGCAAATGTGTTGGATTTTTGCTCATGGCTTTTTGTTGGTCTCAGCTACACTCTCTGGATTTAAAGAATATTTAAAATTTTGTTATTCTTCTCCAGCCCTGTCTGTTTCAATATTGATGAAATCCCAATGAAGGGGAAGCCCCTGGTGAAACGCTATTGTTGACTTACTCATTCTTTGCAAATGACACATGTTTCATATTTAAAATTAGAAAGTGAATTTCCTTTAGGGCAAAAATAAGGCAATTACCTTCTTTGCGGGCCCTTGGTAAGAAGGGATTAAATTTTTAAAAAATATTTTATTTATTTATTCATGAGACACACACACACACACACAGAGAGAGAGAGAGAGAGAGAGAGAGAGAGAGAGAGAGAAAGAGAGGCAGAGACACAGGCAGAGGGAGAAGCAGGCTCCCTGCGAGGAGCCTGACGTGGGACTCGATCCCAGGACTCTGGGATCACGACCTGAGCCAAAGGCAGATGCTCAACATCTGAGCCACGCAGGTGCCCCAATAGCACGTTGCTGTTAAATCCCAATAATATTCCATTGTCTGGATGTACCATAGTTTATTTATCCATTCACCTATTAAAGGACACCTCGGTTGCTTCCAAATTTTGGCAATTTTGAGTGAAGCTGCTATAGACATCCGTGTGCAAGTTTTTGTGGATAGAAATATTCAACATATTTGGGCAAATACCAAGGAACACAATTGTTAGATCATATAAAATGACTGTGTTTAGTTTTGCAAGAAAGCAAGAAGAGATTTTGTGTTCCACTAAGCAGTTAATTTTTGAGTAAACAGTAGACAGTGCCCTTAAAAGTGAAGAAATAAGGTTATCAGAGGAGATAGGAGGCAATCTTATTCTAGTATGAGCAACTTTGCTTTCCTAAATATAAGGTACCTGCTGTCCATCTGCACAGCCAAGGGAAGCAGGAGGGAGTGAGATGATTGAAGGAAAGGGCAGTTTAGGGTATCTGTCTCTAAAGACAGTAGACCAGGTGGGGTTGGACCCAGAGCAGCCTAACCACTCCATCTGGCATAGAATAAGGGCTTTATTATAGGGAGTTGGTATAAACAGTTTATGGAAGGTTGTGACTTCTGTGCTGGAGTCTGAAGTCAGCAGACCAGACAGTTGAGAAGGAATGAGGGACATGAAGTGGGGGAAGAGCAAGGACAACCCGGAGCTGATGAGGATGGACTGGAAATTGCATAGGTCTCTCATCACCTCCAAGCTTTCAGCTTTGACAGTGGGAATAACGTGCAGGAGAAGCTGGTGCCCTTCGTCTCAGAGCTCAACATGCACCTGGCTCAAGAGTCAGAGAGGCTGGAGGAGATCTGGAGTAACTGGAGGAGCTGCAGGCTCCATTCACACCTGCTTCCCAAGCCTCTCGTGGCACGTGTTATTGGGGGAGGGGGTATGGAGAGGGGATTTGGGGAAATGTAGTCCCCAACTTAAGTTGACATGGTACAAATGTCCCACACTGTTCCACAGCTGCAGGGACGGGGAGGAGGATCTTTGCAGCATTACAATAGTGAACGATAGGAAACATCCTAACTGTCCATCAGGAGGAAATGGGCCCGTAGAATCATAGAAAGTCTTAAAAAGAATGAATCAGATCAGATTTTTTTTTAATTTACAGATTTTTATTTATTTATTCATGAGAGACACACATACAGAGAGAGAGAGAGGCAGAGATCTAGGCAGAGGGAAAAGCAGGCTTCCCACAGGGAGCCTGATGCTGGACTTGATCCCAGGGACTCCAGGATCACGACCTGAACCAAAGGCAGAGGCTCAACCACTGAGCCACCCAGGTGCCCCTCAGATCTGATCTCACATACAAAGCACGGATAGATCTTAGACACACAACGTTAAGGTGAAAAATAGCAAGTTGCACAATGACATGAATAATGTGATACCATTTGTATCAATCCCAAAAGCAAAGAAAACAACACCACATATTGCTTATGAAAAAAAATGAAAGGAAGGATACACCACAAACTCAAAGGAATGTTGGTGTCTGAGGGAGGAGTGAACGGGTTTAGGAAAGGTGGGAAATTTAGAACTATTTTTAACATTCTCCCTCTTTTTTTTTCTTTTTAGAATGAAACAATAGATTCATTACTTTTTTTTTAATGTGGTAAAATACAGATGCCATAATATTTGGGTGTATTGCCTTTGTAACTGGAAAGCTTCCTACCTTACTGTCATGTGCAGTGCTCCCATTGTGATAATGTCGTTGTATAGCCTACTCTGCTGAAAAAGGAACAATACAAAGGGACAGAGCCAGGCCCATATTTGGAGGCAGGGAATAGGGGGGAAATACTTCCCTTCTCTCCCTCTCTCCTTGCCAGGAGGGCTTCTAGCGAAACAGAAATGCCAGGGGTTAAAGCCAAACATTGTGTCATCATCACCGATATATAAGGATTAGATCACTGTGGCTAGCTGGTAGTGTCGGATTGTTGGTTTGCTTGTTAAAATTTGTTTGTCTTTTTGAGCTGTGTTGCTAGGCTGAATGGAAACAGTAGGAGTAGGGGAAAGCAGAGAGAAGGTCAGGATGGGTAGTCCCACAAAATGTGACCGTATCAACCACATGCTTTGCTTCTATTGATTGTCACTAATTTGGGAATTCTGTTGGGGAGTGCTTTTTTTTTTTTTTTTTGGTGAGTACTTTTTGTGTGCTGTTGTGTTTATTTTAGGAACATCCTTATCCTGGAGAAGACAGGTCGGGATTTCTTCCTTCAGTCAGCAAGCACATCAGAGGGGTAAGCAAAGAATTTGGCATTGGGTAAAATCTCTTTCTGCAGCCAAATGGCTGTTTGTAGATTCAGGAACCTGCTCGCTTCCTCATGTGTGGAGCTTGCCCTGATCACCTCGGCCAGAAGTGATTTTTCCTTTTTCTGAACTCCTAGGGGCGTGTTCATATCTCTGTTGCGACACTTATGACTTGCATTATATTCTTTGTATACATATTACCTCTTCTACAAGATTAATACTCCTTGCATTCTGGAATATCCCACTGATCATCACACTACCCACGGCACACTAGTACTGAGTGCTCGTGTTTACTATATGGTTAGGAATAATATTTGTACAAAGAATGAAAGGATCAGGAAATTGGTTTTTGTTCTTTAAAAAGGATGTTTTCAGAGGCTTTTGCTGACTCTTCGGGTGAATGAAGAAAACAAAAAGGCAACATTTAAAACGATGAACACTTGATAGGAATGTGTTCTGGGGACACAGATTCATTATGTTGTTCCATAACGTCATCAATAAGTTCATTAACACTGAAAATAAAATAAATCCACACCTTTTTAAGAGATGAAGGCATTTTCTAATTATATTCCTTACAATCGTTATGCTGCTTCGTAAAACTGCATCATGATCTCCTTATCTCCATTTCAATGTTTCTTCTAACTCAATCCCTATTTCCTCACTCTCTAAACTGTTAAAATAAAGCCAGTGACCATTTTTTATTGCCTGGGGATTTGTTTTCTTTCAAAAAGGATGCAGGCATCCCTTCTCTGTCCCGCATCTCACTGCTGCATGCTTTCATTTCAGGCAATAAAGATCTTTACGTTTTCCATCTTTACGTTTGCCTTAGTTTTTTGACCAGGGCAATAAATCCTAACTCTTGCTCAGTTAGGATTTTGCCTTCTGACAACAATCTGCCATAAGAGGCTGCTTCCAGGAAAATATCACTGTTTACTGCAAACTGAAATCTGTGGTCTTTCTTCTACTCCCCCACCCCTTTTCTTTCTTCACCTGCCAAATATTTCCTGTCATAAATATTTCCAAAAGCCATGACCCAGAAGACAAAACTTCGGGTTCTGAGCTTATCACTTGATGTCGATCATTTCGCCCGCCGTACCTTCTTTCATTCCACACTGATTAAGTTCAGGTTGGTTTAACAGATGTTATGGAACTTCAACCATGGGTGAGGTGTTGTGTTAAATCAAGTACCAGAATGAGTGAGAGCAGATCTACGCCTTCAAGGAACAGGTAGTTACTTCTCTTACGAATATACCTGGATGAAAAAATTTATGCAGAAGTTTAGTCCAGGGGGATCCCTGGGTGGCCCAGCGGTTTGGCGCCTGCCTTTGGCCCAGGGCGTGATCCTGGAGACCCGGGATCGAATCCCACGTCAGGCTCCCGGTGCGTGGAGCCTGCTTCTCCCTCTGCCTGTGTCTCTGCCTCTCTCTCTCTCTGTGACTATCATAAATAAAAAAAAAAAAAAAAAAAGAAGTTTAGTCCAGGGCAAAAGACTTCAAATATTTCTGCTCTTGGACCACCTAAACAGGACAAAACAAAACAAAAATTATATGCATTTCTGAGCAAGCATTTTAACATTGGTATCTAAAATGTTTCCTCATATGGTTAAATCATTGCAGAGATATAATTTTTGTTTGTGCCAGTGGACATGTGCTGTGGCTTCACTTGAGAGAGTCGGGCCTGGGAAGGACTTCCCCCAGTCTTGATGGAAGCCCGTGCTTCTTCTTGATGGGTGCTGGTATTTTCTTCCCTCTGAAGTTCCTACCACTTGCTTGCTCAAAATAAATGCTTTGGTCTTAGGGTTAGATGAGGTTGGGAAAGGATCTTAGGTTCTTTTTTTTTTTAATGTTATTTATTTATTCATGAGTGATACAGAGAGAGAGAGAAGCAGAGACACAGGCAGAGGGAGAAGCAGGCTCCATGCAGGAGGCCCTACATGGGACTCGATCCCAGGTCTCCAGGATCACACCCTGGGCTGAAGACGGTGCTAAACCACTGAGCCAACCGGGCTGCTCAGATCTTAGGTTCTGTATGGATCCTCGTTGGCCTCAGATCCATCATCTCTAGATTGGGAATAATAGTCCCCACATCAGAGTGTTGTGAAGACTTAAACTGAAATAGCAGGTTGGAGGTCCTGAGCTCGAGCGTGGGTGCTGGCGCCTGGTGAGCCCTGGGTTCTAAGCTCCCAAGTTCTCCGCATCTCATGCCATCGAACATCTTTGCTGCCTCTTGACTATCACAACAGGTTCTTATTTGGTTGTCCAGTGCCACTCGTTCATGAAAACAGTCCACATTGTCTATAAAGTCTTAATTCTTTAATTATGGGGTTTGAATTTTCCATGATTTGGCTCCAAGCTCCGTTTCTTATTTCATCTTCTGTTTTATTACTGCTACTCACCCTGGTTCCAGCTAACTGGGATTGCCTTCCCTGGTGCACACAGGCACAGCACATTCAGTCAGCACGATGTTGTGGAAGACCAATTACACACCAGGTGTGGCATCCCATGCTGTAAATGCAAAGAGGAAAAAGCACCTCTCAGAGCTTTGGGAGTTAGCATTCCAGCTGGGGAGAGACACGTGTGCAAGGAAATAACTATAGGACCTGGAGTAGGTGCTGTCGAGGCAACCTGAGGGGTATCAAGGGCCTGAGGCCCTCACTGAACAGGAGAAGTGTGAGCTGTGCTTCATTTGCTTATTCACTTAGCTATGCTGCATATGCAATGACTCTGTTCTTTTTGGATTCCATTTCTTTTTTTCTTTTTTTTTTTTTCATTTCTTTTTTTCTCGTTAGTCTTTTAACTTTGAATATTCTTTCCTCTTTCTCTTCCTGCCTGGTAAAAACCTTCCTCAGTTTTAAGAGCTAGCTCCAATACTCTTTCAGTTGTGAAACATGCCCTGCAGCTTCTTGTGCTGCTCTAGTTCATGCTTTTCACCTTTGCTATAGTAGTAATGCTGTTGTCATCTCCTTGTAATCCCCTTGTAGGCAGGAACCACATCTTTCTGAGCATTCCACCCACAGTAGGTTTTCCATGATTTTTTTTTGTTGTTGTTGAATAAGCAGTGGACACCTCTTACTGTCTAACTCCTACACATCCAGAAAAACTTTTCTTTTCTTTTTTTAAAAAAATATTTTATTTATTTATTCATGAGAGACACAGAGGCACAGGCAGAGGGAGAAGCAGGCTCCATCCAGGGAGCCCCATGTGGGACTCGATCCTGAGACTCCAGGATCACGCCCTGGGCCAAAGGCAGGTGCTCAACCACTGAGCCACCCAGGCGTTCCCAGAAAAGAATTTCAAAGGTAAGCAGTGAGAGAATAAATGACTTCAGTTATTTGTTATATAACCGAGATATATGTTAGAGAGATTGGTGCAGCCACTAATGACTGTCAGCCAGGGCTGAGGGGGAGAAACAGGGCTCTACTCTCCTAGCACCTGCCATGGGCCAAAATCTCCCCTGTTCCATCCCCCCTGTTTGTAGAAGGCCATTCATTTCCCTGTCATATACAATGTCATTGAAGGCTGCAAGTAAATTTATTCATCTGCAACATCTGTGTCTTTTTTTTTTAAGATTTTATTTATTCATGAGAGACACACAGAGAAACAGAAGCAGAGACATGTGGAGGGAGAAGCAGGCTCCATGCAGGGAGCCCGATGTGGGATTCGATCCTGAGACTCCAGGATCACACCCTGGGCCAAAGGCAGACGCTCAACCGCTGAGCCATCCAGGCGTCCCAACATCTGTGTCATTAAGGATACCATCCGAGGGTACCCTAAAAAGTGTACCTGTGTTTATGTATTCTCTGCTTCCTATACAGCATACATGAATAAATAAATATACATAAAATAAATTAACTGTTGTATTTATATAGTGTGACACAGACCAGCTAGCCAAATTAAAAAAGGGAGATCACTTTCAATTATTTCTCTTTAATTTTGAGCTTATTATGCTGTAATATATAACAAGATATTTAACTTATTTTTCCATTTCCCTTGTATTACATTGTGTTTTATTCATGCATTAAACAAATACTGTAGTTGATTAAATCAGGCTACCTCTGAGGTTTTCTGTCACTGGAGAATTGAAAGGAGTTAGGAATTGAAAGGAGTTAGGATATATCCTTGTATCCTGAAGAATTGAAAGGAGTTAGGAATAGGTATTCATTGATGGTCACTTACCATTTTGGGGTGGATTTCTGCAATAGCTTCAGAGTCTTATCTCTCTGTCTCTAAACTTTTCCCTTCTACAATTTATCATCCCTTCTACTGCAAGGGTGGTTTTCTTAAGAAGGCATATAGGATAATCTCTCCCTCTCCCTTGCAATCCTCTCAGGATAAAGACCTTTATTAGCTGGTCCTTTCTGTTTCTGCAGGGCATGGCCAACCACTTTCCCAGGTGCACCTATGCCCTGTCATGCTAGGTTACTTTTAGTTCCCTACCTGCAAGGTCTCCTGCTCCTGTGCCCTTGTGCACACTGTTCCCTTCTTGCATAGTTCCTTCTCTACTCTTAGGTGTCTGGCTGAGGCAGATTCTTTCTTTAGGATCAACTCTAAGGGTTACTTGGTTTGCTCTGAAATACATGACTTCATGAATGTGAAATGTCTAGAAAATTAAAGAAAAGTATCTCATAACTTGAAACAAAAATTTCTTCTGGAATTCTTCCCAGGTTAAATCAGGTTTTTTTTTTAATTTTTTAAAATTTATTTATGATAGTCACAGAGAGAGAGAGAGAGGCAGAGACACAGGCAGAGGGAGAAGCAGGCTCCATGCACCGGGAGCCTGACGTGGGATTTGATCCCGGGTCTCCAGGATCGCGCCCTGGGCCAAAGGCAGGCACCAAACTGCTGCGCCACCCAGGGATCCCTAAATCAGGTTAAATCAGGTGTCACTGGGCTTCTGTAGCAGATGATGCACACACACACACACACGCACACACACATATTTTATATTGAGGTAAAAATTTTGGTAGACAGATCTGTATAATCCATGGGTCTATGAGGGTGAGGTTTATGGTTTGTTAATCTCCACATCCTTAATGCCCAGCAGAATGCCAGGGAGTGTAGTGGTCTACAACAGACTATGGAATGAGTGACTAAACACAGATGGAATGAGACAGTTAATATGAATAGAGGACTCACTCTCAGATCCTGTATTTATCTTCCTTCTTTTTCCTGCTACTTATACAGTGAAATACTGAGAAATTCTCTCTCCTTTCTGAAATTCCCCCTACTGTATCACAGCACGAGAGAGAAGAGAGTGTATTAGTTTCCAGGTGCAAATAACTTGAACTCCTAATTGAATTGGCTTAAAAGATTAGTAATTTATTAAATTACAGAACATTTAGAGAAGTAGGACAATTTCAGAGTTGGTCAGTTCAGTGGCGCAATAGTGTCATCGGATATCTAGGTTCCATGTTTCTGTTCTGCCATTTTCATCCAAGTGGCCTAGTTTCCCTTGAGGTAGCAAGATAGCCATGGTAGTTTCACAATCCCTTTGAGGTATAACAACAGGTAGGAGCAGAAATGGGATCATATTGACCAGATCTAGGTCACATGTCCTTTCCTAATCTCATTGTTCGGTACTATGAACGTCAAAGACAAAACACAATTCACCCCTTAGACCTGGGCCTTTACGTAGGAAGAGTGTGGTACCTGAACAATGAATCACAGTCTCATCAGCAAGGAAGAAAAGGCAACGGCCAGTGGACAGAACTTTCCAGTATCGTCTTACTGTTTCCTATACATAACATCAACAAAAATTCTCTTTTTGATTGAGAGGCTGAGTCAACAATTGCCTTCATTAAGGATATTGTTTTCAGCTTATATTTCTTAGTAGTAAAAAAATACCAAGAGGAAACTGAAACCAATGGTGAATGTCCCAGAACAAAGAACAAATGTTACTCCCTGGAAAGAAAGTTTTTGATCTTATAAACCTAGCTGCTTTTATTCGTTAGCTTCCAAAGTCCATAAAAATGCTCCAAGCAAAGTTAACTTCCAAGTCTATAAAAATGTGATTTATCATTTACAACATGACATTTATACTATCCTTTTTTGGTCCTGGCAAGGGGAAACTGAGAGAAAGGTGTGAAGACTCCTAGTCTTTGAAGATGCATAATAACATAGTGTGTTGTTACTTACGTTCCTGAAATATAAGTATGCAATTACCTCCACTCAAGTCTAACTCACAAAGGAGGCAAAGTACAATTGAAATTATAATATAAATAATAAAATTTAAATATGCTGTCTTATAATTAATGAAGCATATGTTATCAAACAGGAACAAAAGCTTGAATTTTGCTGTAAAATCGATTCTCAGTAGTGCCTAGATTGCCTCCTACTAGTTGCCATTATCTGTGTGTATGTGTTTTTAAGTATGTGGTTGTGAGTTCTACACTTCTGTATACCATCTTCATTCCTTTTTTGGAGTGAGGTGATTATAAATAAATATAATAATACATATTGCTCAATTTCCAAATCCATGTGCGTATACACATCCACATATTGTGCAAGTTTTTTTGGTAGACTCTAATATAGCTACAGACTTGAGCTGTGTGTTTCACAAAGCTCTGTGCTATTTGGCTACTTTTAAAAAATATTTTGGCAGGGGGCTGAGTAACTAGTGACTGTGCGTAGATTCATACTGGGAGCAGCCAGTCTCCTGATTTTGCAAGTTTTATTGTGGGAGGAAATGGAGGCTGGAGAGAATGATTGGCTTTTGCTTTAATTAGCCAGGTAATTACCTCAACTCTCAGTTTTACATTATCTGTATCGATACTGACTTTATCTATGCAGAGAGTAAAAGCCAATTGATGGATCAATCCACAAAGAAATGTGGTTATAAGAAGTGAGCTCAAGGTTATAGTAGGCGAATAGAATTGTGTAAGGGGCTCAAGGTGGTGATAAGCACTGGATACTTGAGTGCTAAGGCATAAGAAAAAATTCTTAATTTCTCTCAAATGGCTTATGAGGGACAGATGAGTATGTTTCACATGAAACAATTAGGCACAATATAAGACAGTAAGAAGTTTCGTGCAATGGTGCACGCAAGTCCCATGGACCTGAGCTATAGCAATATCAGTAAGATTAGAGATAGCTGGGTTTGAAAAAGTTTTATGGGATCTGGGTCTAATGGTGCACTTGTTGGTTTGACTTTTGTATCCTGAAGTATAATGGTGATGTGTCCCAGTAACCTTAAGGATATTTGAAAATCACCTGCATGAGGACACATTTCCTAATTCAATCAAGGAGTTATTATTATTATTTTTTAATCAGCAAAGAGAGGTGTTGCATGGTAGGGAAAGGTGCTGTGATAATAAATCCAGTACTTCCTTGTTTATAGCCTGTTCCTAAGTAGAGCTTACATTATCTTTGTGTGTGTGTGTGTGTGTGTGTGTGTGTGTGTGTGTGTATTTTGCTAGGAACATAAAAATAAGAAAAAGAAGAGAAGTAAATCTACATATTTCTATAACATATTTAATAAGTTTTTTACAAATGGGTTGACCTGAAAAAGTGGGATGGTTGAGTAGATTATCAAGAAATGCAAATACATTTTGAGGGCTTTCAAGGGGTTCAGAAAAGTACTTTGAAAAAGTGACTTTATATGTAGGCTTTCCCAGAGAGGACTCTGGAACACAGATTTCCAGTAGAAAGAAGGCCCCCCGAAATAAATAAATAAATAAATAAATAAATAAATAAATAAATAAATAAATAAAATCCCTGTATTGTAACCACAATACAGAACAATAAACAGAAGGAAAATATTGATCCCGCCCTACCCTTTTTTTAAAAAGTAGGTTCGAGGCCCAGCATGGAGCCCAACCTGGAGCTTGAGCTCATGACCCTGAGATCAAGACCTGAGCTGAGATCAGGAGTTGGTCACTTAACCAGTTGAGCTACCCAGGTGCCCCTTGATCCCCTTTTTTAAAGATGGAAAGCTTCTAAGAGAAGACATGAAATAGGCAATCTCACTGTATGTAGATAGATTCCTTAGTAAAAAATGGCCTCTTCTACTCCTACAGGAAATTCAGTAGAAAGAGGAACCAAAATGAAGAAGGGAACTTGCCGTTTGAAAAACTAAATGAATTGATCTTGATTTCTGGGCTGTGAGGGCACCAGCACTCTAGTATAAGCACTGATTAAAATTGCAGGGCAACTGATTATCTTTAAGAACTTGTCTATCATAGAAAATATATCTAAACTTTAGAAAAAGTATGATCCTTAAAAGTGTGCCATTAAGGAAAAAGGTAATCATGGTTTAATCTTCTAAGAGTTTGAAGACGCCCTGGGTAGTGACAGCCTGGTTGTAAGCGTGATGAGACTATCTCATCTCTCACTGTGGTAGAGTAATGGGATTGGGAAGGCAAAAGGAAATGACAGATTTTATCTCTATTGATTTTAACAAGAATTTTGGCTTTGTTTCTCCACAATGAAATTGTGAAGTGCAGTTGGCCCTCCTACTTTTTGCATCCGTGGATTAATTTGTTTAGGACAAAAGATGCAAGGGTATGCCTACTTTAACAGTCGTCTACAACTGCTTATAAAATCTGAATACGTGCTGATTCGGGGCTGCAGAGAGAGATAAAACCTAGTCTTTGCCCTTCAGGGGGCTTATAATCTAGGGGCTGAGAGACCAATATGAACAGGTAACAATGCAAAGGAGCATATATTGTTTTTTTTTAATTTTTATTTATTTATGATAGTCACAGAGAGAGAGAGAGAAAGAGAGAGAGAGAGAGAGGCAGAGACACAGGCAGAGGGAGAAGCAGGCTCCATGCACCGGGAGCCCGATGTGGGACTCGATCCCAGGTCTCCAGGATTGCGCCCTGGGCCAAAGGCAGGCGCTAAACCGCTGTGCCACCCAGGGATCCCAGGAACATATATTGAACTTCATTTGTATGACAAACAGTAAATGTCACTTTGAAGAAATAACTTTTCTTGAAGAATTAAAATAAAAACTATTAGCCTTTCAAGCCAGGAAAGATGTATTTTTACTAACTTTTACAGATCGATTCCTAATTCGTGCTAGAAATGTGGTTATAAGAAAAAATCAACAGCATAAAAGATTCAAACAGCAACCCTTGGAGGGTCTTGGGGACAATGTTGGCACTCCCATTTTGTACTTTTTCTAGAACAGTGCTTCTGAGACTTCAGCGCATAAGAAATCACCTGGGATCTTGTTAAAAGGCAAATTCTGAGTCAGTAGGGAGTGGGGGGAGTGATCCAAGAATCTGCATTTCTGACAAGATCCCAGGTGCTACTGGGGCCACTGGTCTGGGAACCAGACTTTGAGTAGTAGCCACGGGCTAGACCATACTGACTTTAGAAATACCAGACATAGAAATCATCAGTCCTGTTATATAAGTCCATGTTGGTTAGCCTCTTGAATCCTCAGACCAAAGGACATAGGAAACTTTGAGTCAGAGATGCAGTTAAGAGGAAATTAATCTTGCAAGAAAGGATGAAAGAAATGATTATCATGTAGCATTAAAAAAATGCAAACTGCAGGGTGATGTAAAAATGCATATGAAATACATAGACTGCTGCAGACAGGGTTTAATAGCTTTCTTAAGTCTGCATATGGTGGACATGCATTTTGGCAGGCTTGAGTTACGTACTCAATAGAATTATTTCTCAATATGGATACAGCTTCCTAAACGGGGCATTTGAATGTCCCCCCCCTTTTTTTTCCAGAAGCTTTTAGAGTAGGATGGTCACCCATCCCAGTTGTCTCAAATGAGACCTTCTCTAAATGTTGAGAGGTATTCTCAGTGCTCCTTCGAAGACCCTAAAAGTGGCATTGAATCTGATTCCCACTGATGGCTTCTGAGTAGTAGCTGTTTACAGCAAAGGGATAGGAGGTGTGATTACTCAGATTCAATCAAAACAGTAAATTTTCATGCTGTTTCTTTTATTTCTGAATCCATCATATCCTACCTGTCTGCAGACTGTAGCTCTACAAATATTTTTTTCTTAAAGAGAAATGATTTTAATGTATTTAAAATTTTTAAAATTTAAATTCAACTTAGTTAATATATAGTGTATTATTAGTTTCAGGGGTAGAATTTTGTGATTCATCAGTTGTATATAACTCCCAGTGCTCGTTCCATCAAGTGCCCTTCTTAATGCTCATCACCCAGTTGCCCCATCTTCTTACTCCCTCCCCTCCAGCAACTCTCAGTTTATTTCCTGTAGTTAAGAGTCTCTTCTGGTTTGCCTTAATGTATTTTAAATATAATATTTCAGTGGTTTCAGATAGACAAATCTGTAACTACAAAGGACCTAGGTGGGTCAGGAAAAGAGGTTTTTTTTTGTTTTTGTTTTGGTTTTTTTTTTCTTTCTTTTCTTCTGTTTGTCCGAGTGATAAAATCTTTCACTCAGGTTAGGAAATCATGTATAATAAAAGTTTTATTTTTCTGCTGTCTGATTAATATTCTGGTATTATAGAGTTAAAGCTGATATTAAATAGGATTCAGCAAAGTCTTATCAGCTAACCATATGCCCATGGTTTTTTTCATAAACCTCAAGATGGTTCATAATCTTCTAGGCTAACATGTTGGGATCTTTTTACTATTTTCCTTTTGTCCATTCTCTCTAATTAGAATATCAGTTAAATTCATGTTTACAATTTAATTTTAAGCATGGAGGATCTTGGAGGGAGGTCTACACCTATACCAAACTATACCAAATTGAATGCTTGGGGAAGACCTCTCTAATGAGTTGACATTTGAGCCATGAGGGAGAGTGCCATTAGGATATTTGGGGGAAGAGTGTTCTAGGCAGAGGAAAGAGCCAATTAGAATTGGACGTGGCTTATGTGCCACCTCAAGTCCTGTCTTCCTATCATTTATTCCAGGCATTGCTGCAATATGCATTCCTTCAGGTTTCAACCAGCTGCATGGAGGTATAATCTGATACTGCCTTCATTGGGGTCTGAGTCACATACATTCCCATACTTTTGACTCCTGATTGGGACTTCTGTGTTGCTATAGACTGGGTGTCAAAAGACACGCAGTCAACAGTCATGCATACACAACCCTGCTGTGCCAGAGGGTTTATACCCATGGGGCCACCCCTGACCACCAGAAAACTGGAGCCTATAGATAAATTCTACTCCTTTTTTGTTTCCGTGTGGACAGTTGAAGTGAATTTCCTAAGCCTTTCACAAGGATAATCCTGTGGGATTGAGTACCTGTCTCCCACAGAGGTGATCCATCTTAGATTTCCATCTGAGTTGCTAATAACATTCAGGGAGATCCTCCTAACTTAGGCTCCTTTAACTGATTTTTCAACCTATCCCCTTCAATTTATATTAATTCATCTATCAGAATTATTTATTGAGTGTTTATGTGTGGCAGCTACAGTGCTGTCCTCTATGGATATAATTCTGACAGAGCACATAGTGTTGCCCCTGGAGAGTTTGCAGTATTCTAGGAGCTATGGGACACATCAGCACACAGTTATAGGACAGAACAGAGCATAGTATGGGAACGCTTGAAAGACAGAGCTGACCCAATTTAGGGGATATATTGGAAAGTTTTCTCAAAGAAACTGATTTCTGAGAACTGAAGCATACAAGGGAGTAAACCATGTGGAGCGCAAGATACAAACGTTATATTTAATGCAGCAGATCAAAAAGGTGCAAAGAACTTAGATGCTAAGAGTGCAGGGGATCCCTGGGTGGCTCAGTGGTTTAGCGCCTGCCTTTGGCCCAGGGCGTGATCCTGGAGTCTCGGGATTGAGTCCTGGGTCGGGCTCCCTGCATAGAGCCTGCTTCTCCCTCTGCCTGTGTCTCTGCCTCCCTCTCTGTGTGTCTCTCATGAATAAATAAGTAAAATCTTAATAAATAAGTAATAAGTAAATAAATAAATAAATAAATAAATAAATAAATAAATAAAGGAGTGCAGATCTCAGGACCTGGAGCTGGTTCTGTATGTTTGTGTGTGCCAACAAGTGTGCTATAGAGACAGAGATGGGGGTAGTGGTGGTGGTGGGGACAAATTTGAGGGGTCTAGAAAACAGTACTGAAGAGTTTGGGTTTTATCCTTAAAGAAATAGTACAGTTGACCCTTGAATGACTGAGGACTTGGGGGAATGGACCCCCACACAGTCAAAAATCCACATACAACTTTGACTCCCCAAAACTTAACTACTAATAGGCTACTGTTGAACAGAGGCCTTACAATAGTCAATTAATACATATTTTGTATGATATATACTGTATTCTTGCAATAACATAAGCTAGAGAAAAGAAAAATGTTATTAATAAAGTCATAAAGTCATAAGGGGGGGTGCCTGGGTGGTTTAGTCGGTTAAGATGGACAATCATTAAAATAATCTAAGGCTGAAATCTCACTTCTTATTCTATTTCCCAACTCAAATTATGTCTGTGTACATCTATCCAATATAGAGGTTCTATAATAAGATAAAATACCCACATAAGGATACTCCAATGATAAAGTGCCACCAACATAGAGGTGCCCCAAATTTAAATAAAACTAGGCCCTATTATCAGTATTTTAGGAAGAAATTCAAGTCCAAAAATGAAATTCCTTAATAATTGAGCTCAGTGAGGTTCAAGTATAAAGAAATTAAATCCAAAATCTGTCCTTTCTGATCTCTTATTCTATTCTGTTATTAATAAGTTGAGTTTTTCTGCTTCAGAAGCCAAAGTCTTCATGGCCTCAGAAGTTGTGTTAATTCACTGTGGAGGCTCTCATGTACCTACCTTTATTAAAAAAATTTTTTTAGTCCAAATAATTAATATATATACAAGATTGTTACAGCAATAGCCAACATCCATGAAATTTAGAAAATAAGCAAATCCTCAGCCCTACAGCAGTTTATTTCAAGCAAAATGATGTTCCCAGAACCTAGGACCCAGTTTTGCCAATGGCCATGGCAGATACTCAGTGGAAAAAATTCTAGCTTTGTCTTGCCAGGATCCCTGTCCGTTGATGCCAGCCATTATTTCATGACCCATGAAAATAAATTCAATTGAGAGAAATCTTCTGTTAAAGAGGCAAATTGATTGATTTTCATATATGAACCAACCTCACATTCCTTGGATAAATCCCATTTGGTCATGGTGCATAACAATACTTATCTGTTGCTAAACTCTGTTGCTAGTATTTTGTTGAGGATTTTTGCATCTATATCAAAAGAGGTTTGGTCTATAGTTGTTTTTTTTTTTTGTGATGTCTTTGTCTAGTTTTTTGGTATCAAGTAATACTAGCCTTATAGAAAAATTTGTGAAGTGTTCCCTCCTATTCTATTTTTGGGAAGAATTTGTGACAAACTGGTGATAATTCTTTAAATGTTTGGAAGAATTCACCATTGAAGCCATCTGGTCTTGGGCTTTTATATGTGGGAAGTTTTCTGATTCCTAGTTCAATCAATGTAATATACCACATTAGTAGAGTAAAAGACAAAAACCACATGATCATCTCAATACAGAAAAAATTTTTTATGATATCCAACACCCATTCAAGATGAAAACATTAAAAAAAACTATGAATAGAAGGGAACTTCCCCAACCTTTTTTTTTTCCCCAACCTTTAAACAACCCACAGCTAACATCATATGCAATGAAGGACTAAAAGCTTTTTTTAAAGATCAGAAACAAGAAAAAGCAGTTTTACTACTGCTATTTAATATTCTTTTTTTTTTTTGCTATTTAATATTCTAATCGAGGTTCTAGCCAGAGTTATTTGGCAAAACCATTTTAAAAATTAAAATTTACCATTTAAAACCATTTATTTTTTTTAAATTAAAAAATAAAAGGAATTCAGATTTGAAAGGAAGAAGTAAATCCATTTCTATTTGCAGAGACTGCAATCCTAAGGATCCAAAGAAATCTACAAAAAAATCTGTGAACTATTAGAGCTGATAAACAAGTTCAGTAGGGCTGTAGGATACAAGGTCAGTATAAAACAATCTATGCATTTCTATACCCTAGCAATGAACAACCTGAAAATCAAATTAAGAAATAATTCCATATATAATAACATCAAAATGAATAAAATACTTAGGAAAAAATTTAACCACAGAAGTGATTCTGACAATTATTACCAGTTTTCTCATTGCTTTTGTGGAAGAGAAAATTTTTAGAGGTCCAATAACATTCTTCTGTGTTAACTAATATTTCTCTAAGCCAATTTTTAACTTGGTCCCTTTCCTTCTGTAACCCAGGTGGGCTAGCTCCGTGTGCTGGAATTTTGTTCCCTTTTTTCACTTTTTCAATGCTTTATGGATCAGATCATTCTTTTTCTTATACATTCCTTTACAATCCAGATTATTGCTTGTGGCATCTCCCATAGAGAGAGATATAAAATCAGTGAGTGTGGGGTCTGTCAAAGGCATCCTGCTCAAACACATTTTGTCTACCTTACCTTCTGGATTAGATGATCCCACTCAGCAGACCAATATCTAACCCAAGCCTGGACACAATCTGTTATTATTCTGGAGTCCCATGAATACATCCCATCCTTGGTATGCCTGTCCTTGGAGTCCTGATTCCACAGATTTCTTTCCTTTTTTTTTTTTTTTTTCAGTTTAAAGATTTTATTTATTTGAGAGAGAGAGAGAGAATATGACCAGGGGGGAGAGGGAGAAAGGGAGAAGCAGGGCTTGTCCCAAGACCTTGGAATCATGACCTGAGGCTGACACTTAATCAACTGAGCCACCCAGGTGCCCTCCACATGTTTCTTCAGCATGTTTCCCTAGGGTGCAGACAAAACCTATGTACTTATCTATAACAACTGTATACCCTGAAAGTTACCCAATAATTTCTTGAATGTTTTATTCTGATATTCTTCAATGTTTCCTGTCAGATATGCCCAATTTATATGCACACACTTGGTATGGATGTCATAACATTTAAAGGATCATCGCTCATGGGTGCTTATAATAGGCATTTTATCTGAAGTTTTAAGAGAATGTTTCCCAGTAGTTTCCTGAACTTCAGGTCCTATGAAGGCAGTCTTCCAGTCTGTCCTCCAAAATCTTGCTTTCTTTCCTTTGTTAGACTATTGGCCCCAGTAATCTTTATGATCTGCTCTTGTTTTGAATTTCCTTCCAAAGAGCCATTAGACCAGAGTGCATCTTCTTCTTTGCTCATATGTCCATTCTGTCCAGCTGGGCTTCTAAGACTTCACTTTTTTCCCTTTGGTAATTTTTTTCTTCTTCCAGGTATTTGAGCCAGCCCTCTCTTATTTTTTTCCATTCTTCTCCTGTTTCTATTCTTTCTGAACAAAACGGAAGCATAGGTTAAGATTTTTTTTTAAGATTTTATTTATTTATTCATGAGAGACACAAACAGAGAGAGAGAGAGAGAGAGAGAGAGAGAGGCAGAGACACAGGCAGAGGGAGAAGCAGGCTCCACGCAGGGAGCCTGATGTGGGACTCAATCCTGGGATGCCGGGATTACGCCCTGGGACAAAGGCAGGTGCTCCACCGGTGAGCCATCCAGGCGTCTCTATTGTAGCTCTTTATTAAGTACTGATATCTGATTGATTAGAGTAAGTTCTCTTGCTTCATTTTTTTCAAGATTGTCTTGGCTATTTTTGATTCTTTACGTTTCTATACAAGGAAATATATAGAAATTATTTCTATTGGGAGAAAAACAAACAAACAAACAAACAAACAAACAAATAAACAGTCCTGCTGGAGTTTGATTAGAATCGCATTGACTCTGCAGATCCGTTTAGGTGGAATCAACGTCCTAACAACATTGCCTTGTGACACATGAACATGGTATATTGCTTCATTTATGTAGGTCTTACAAAACTTCTCTCTACAGTATAGCCTTGCAGTTTTTCACCTAAATGTCTTACATATCTTTTGATAGATTTATTTCTAGTATTTAATTTCTTTGGTTGCTATTACAACTGTTTATTTAGAAATATAGTTGAGGGGATCCCTGGGTGGTTCAGCGGTTTGGCGCCTGCCTTTGGTCCAGGGTGCGATCCTGGAGTCCCAGGATTGAGTCCTGCGTCCTGCGTCGGGCTCCGGGTGTGGAGCCTGTTTTTCCCTCTGCCTGTGTCTCTGCCTCTCTCTCTCTATGTCTGTAATAAATAAATAAATCTTAAAAAAAAAATCCTATTTAGAAATATAGTTGATGTTCTTTACATTTTATCCAATGATCTTACTGATTCACTTCTTAATTCTAATAGTTTTTCTGTGGATTCTTTTGGGTTTTTCTTTATGAGTACGTAAGTACATTAATTCTTTATTTTTTAAAAAGATTTTATTTATTTATTTGACAGAGAGAAAGTGTGAGAGAGCACAAGAAGGGGGAGCAGCAGAGGCAGAAGGAGAAACAGACTGCCCACTGAGCAGGAAGCCCAACACAGGGCTCGATCCTAGGACCCTAAGAACATGACCTGAGCCAAAGGCAGATGCTCAACCGACTGAGCCACCCACACCCCAATACCCCAAGTACATCATTTCCTATTATTTCATTTTGTTTTCTTTCCTTATTGATCTGTCTAGGATCTCAAATACAATGTTAAGTAGAAGTGATGATAGTTGGCATCCTTGTTTCTTAGGGGAAGACTTTCAACATTTTATTGTCAAATATGATGTTTGCTTCAGAATTTTTATATGTAACTTTTATCAGATAAGGGACATTATTTTTTATTCCTAATGTGCTCAGCTTTATTTTATTTAAAATGAATGGGTGTCGAATTTTTTGAAATGCTCTTTTTCATCATTTAAATTCCACTTCATTGTTTCTTTATACATTGCTGTATTCAATTTGATAATATTTTGTTTAAGATGTTTTGCTTTGGGATTCCTGGGTGGCTTAGCGGTTTGGTGCCTGCATTTGGCCCAGGGCGTGATCCTGGAGACCCGGGATCGAGTCCTGCATTGGGCTCCCGGCATGGAGCCTGCTACTCCCTCTGCCTGTGTCTCTGCCTCTCTCTCTCTGTGTCTATCATAAATAAATTTTTTAAAAAAAGATGTTTTGCTTTTATGTTTGTGAGGGATTTCACTGGGATTTTCTTTTCTTGCAATGTTATTACCTCATTTTTATATGAGGATTATGCTAGTCTTACAAAATTGATTAGGAAGTTTCCCTTCCTTTCTGTTCTCTGGAAGATTTTATGAAAGAGTAAATATAATAATAATATTAGAATAGTATTAAAATAAAATATAATAATAATAATGATATGAGAATTTCTTAAATGCTTGGAAGAATATATGAGGGTACAAAGTTGTTAATCACAGATTTAATTTTTTATTAACTTGTTTACTACAAAAAGTACTATTTGGTTTTTTATTTTTTCTTGTATTAGTTTTAGTAAATTCTTCCTTTCTTAGAAGTTATTTTGTTTAGAATTTCACATCAATTGACATAAAATACTTTGTAGTATTCTCTTTCTATCTTTTAAATATTTAAAAAACATGTAGTGGTAAATCCTTTTTCAGACATCACTAATTTGTATCTTTTCTCTCTTTTTCTTGATTAGTGTGACCATAGTCTTGCAATTTTAATATTTTTTTGCAAAGAACAAATATTTGCTTTTTTCTAATCCTCTCTATTATATGTTTCTGCTTTTGTCTTTGTTCTTTCTATTTTCTTTGAGTTTAACCTGCTATTTTTGTTTCTTGAATTTCTTGGGGGTAGATTCTTAAGACATTGATTTTTTCAGCCTTTCTTCCTATATATTTATTTACATACATTTATTTCTAAGTATGACGTTTAGCTGCATTCTACAACTTAGGATAAGTCACATTTTCATTAATTCAAAATATTTTTAGGGTTCTGTTATTATTTTTCTTTCATTATTAAATATTTTAGATGTGTATTAATATTTTTAAATATTTGCGAAATTTCTGTCTTCTTATTGCTTTCTTTTTTTTTTTAATTTAGTGTTTTTATTTTTTTTTTAACTTATTTATTTATGATAGTCACACACAGAGAGAGAGAGGCAGAGACATAGGCAGAGGGAGAAGCAGGCTCCATGCACCGGGCACCCAACATGGGATTCGATCCCAGGTCTCCAGGATTGCGCCCTGGGCCAAAGGCAGGTGCTAAACCGCTGCGCCACCCAGGGATCCCTTATTATTGCTTTCTAATTTAGCTATTCCAGTGTAGCAGGAGAACATACACTATGTTATTTCAGTCCTTTAAGATTTGTTGAGACTCACTTTATGACCTAGCACATGGTTAACTTGGGGAATAGTTCATATGCATGTTGAAAGTATGTGTGCTCTGCATTATTGGTGTGGTATTTTATATTGTCACTTAGGAAAGATTTTTAAATTTTTTTAATTTTTATTTATTTATGATAGTCACAGAGAGATAGAGAGAGAGGCAGAGACACAGGCAGAGGGAGAAGCAGGCTCTATGCACCGGGAGCCCGACGTGGGATTCGATCCCGGGTCTCCAGGATCGCGCCCTGGGCCAAAGGCAGGCGCCAAACCGCTGCGCCACCCAGGGATCCCAGGAAAGATTTTTAAATAATGCTATTCAAATCTATATATTCACTGACTTTCTTCTTGTCCTCTTGTTCCATTATTTACTAAGCATGGTGTGCTAAAGTCTTCTCTATAATTGTTATTTGTCTATTGTTCCCTTATTGTTCCTTTTCTTCCTTTTTACATTTTGTGGCTATTCTATTAGATACATAAAAATTAGAAACTAAAAAAAATTAGAAATTATGATATCTTACTGTTGGATTGACTCTTTTATCATGTTCTTTGTTTATCTTTAGCAGTGCCTTTGTGTCTTAAAATTTACTTTGCCTTATATTATTATAATCATACCCGTTTCTTTTGGTTAAAATTTAATAGCATATTTTTCATCCTTTTATTTTTAAACTTTCTTTATCCTTATATTTAAGATACAACTCTTATAAACAATATATAATTAATTTTAAAAAGTAATTTTAATAAAAAATCTAGCCAACTTTGCCTTTTCATATATCATTTATTTTTATTTAATGTGATTACAGATATATTTAGGTTTTAATCTTTCATTTAACTATTTATATTTTATTTGTTCTATCTATTCCATCTTTTTTCACTTTTGTACTTTTTAAAAAGAATTTTATTTATTAAATAATCTCTACACCCAGCGTGGGGCTCCAACTCATGACTCTGAGATCAAGAGTCACATGCTTTTCTGACTGAACCACCAGCACCCTATATTTACTTTTATTTCTCTATTTTCTCGGGCTCCTGCATGGAGCCTGCTTTTCCCTCTGCCTGTGTCTCTGCCCCCCTCTCTCTCTGTGTCTCTCATGAATAAATAAATAAAATCTTAAAAAAAAGAAAGGAGTACATGCTAGCAACATGATGGTAAATCTTGATAACAGAGTGAGGTGGTGTTTTCCAGATCTCTCCAATGTAAAATTACTAATCCTCCTTTACTTATTCTGTTCTTTGGAAGCAAATGTATAGGTGCAATCGTCACTCAAGTGGTGAAGAGTCAAGTTCCACATCATTGAGGGGTCTGTAATTTTTAGTGCTTTATTGCCTGTCTGGTCGATCCCATATTCAATTACACTTTCTTTCATATTCTTCCTTGAGCCTAATACCTCTTCAGCATATTACAGTTAAATTTACTTCCCCAAGTTTATCTACTTTGCAACAAAGGTGAAGACAGACTCTAGATAGATAATGTTATAGAAATGCTAATATTGAAGAAAAAAGATGATAGGATTAAGCATGGAAAATAGTAGTTAAGCATTTCTTTGAATATAAAAGTCTATATTAAATTCCACTTCATAAATGCAAATTTCTCTGGGACGCCTGGGGGGCTCAGCAGTTGAGCCTCTGCCTTTGGCTCAGGGTATGATACTGGATTCCCAGGATTGAGTTCTTGCATGGAGCCTGCTTCTCCTCCCTCTGCCTATGTCTCTGCCTCACTTTCTGTGTCTTTCTTTTTTTTCTTTCTTTCTTTTTTTCTTTCTTTCTCTTCTTTCTTTCTTTCTTTCTTCTATCTTTTTCTTTCTTTCTTTCTTTCTTTCTTTCTTTCTTTCTTTCTTTCTTTCGTCTTTCATGAATAAGTAAATAAAATCTTTAAATAAATAAATAAATAATAAATAAATAAATAAATAAATAAATAATATAGCTTTCTCAACTGCCATTATACTTACACAATAAGAATAAATGTGGAAGATTGAGATTCTAATTCCATCTCTAATTAGCCATGTGGTCTTGGGAAAAGCTAGCTCAACATTTTGGTCCTCAGCTTCCTTATATCTGCAGTGGCAATATCTGGCTGGACTATAATGCCTGCAGGTTCTTTTCTTTTAAGTGAAATATAATTAACATGCAGTATTATATTAGTCTCAGGTGTACCATATAATGATTCAACAATTTTTTAAAAATATTTTATTTTTAAGTAATCTCTATACCCAACTTGGAGCTCAAACTTAAACCCTGAGATCAAGAGTCACATGCTTTACTGACTGAGCCAGCCAGGTGCCCCTGATCCAGTAATTCCATATAAAGTCTCTAAGTTCTTAAAAGGTTAACTGACAAAAAAAAAAAAAAATCAAAGGACAGATATTTTATTACATTACGGGTACAGTTTTCCATGTTATGTCTGGGGACCCATCTCTGTTACAAATGCAGCTGAAGAGGTCAAATCTTTATTTTCGGAAAGCAGATTGCTTTTTTTTGGTGCCAATCTCTATAACAAGCTAGCAGCTCCCAACTGAGGGGGAAATGATACAAAGAAAAAAAAAAGCCCCAAATATTCCCTTAACACTTTTAGGAAGAAAACACCGAAGGGAGAAATGTAGGAATATGTATGATTCAGCATAAACAATAGCTGTAATGTGGTTCTCACCCTTGCTGTCATTTTTCTCCCTAATACTATACAGAATTTAATAACTTGTGTTGGAAATGAGAACGTACCTCCCAGTTCTTGTGGTATAAGAATGACATCATCCATTTTTGTGGTTTGGCCAAAAAAAAAAAAATAAATGAAATTTCTCACCTCAAATTTCAGAAAGCAAAAAAGAATTGTTCTCAAGAAGAACTTGTCATTTCCTTGGAGTGATTATGAAACCTGTCTGTGGTTATGGAGAATTTTTCTTCTCCAGGGAAAAATTCATGAACACTTGAAATTTTCCAGACTTGAGAAATAATAGTAGATAAATAAAAATGTTGAGCATCCTAGTCTGTTGGTTCAACTTTGGGATATGATTCAAATTGTGTACACATGACTGTGGTTGGGGGGCAGGGGGAGAGAAAACAAGCTGAGAGTAGCACTCTGAATGAGAGATGGATTGAGTCAATGCACCATGCATGGCTATTGCTGGGTATGGGTGTGGGGAGGCAGAGATGTGGGGAAGAGGATTTAACACCCTACTCATTGGAGGTGCATATTTGTCAGCACTTTTCAGATGCTTAGAAACTGGGCACTTTATTTTAGTGATTATAGGAGTCTGTGATGAAAACCTGAAGAAAATCTACTTAGGAAGAAGTCTACGCCAAGTGCCTAGGGAGGGTGATGAAATTCTTTCGCCCATCCTGGGGTTTAAGAAGCCTCACATTTCAGCTCTAGGGCAGCTATGAGTACAGGGAGAGCAAGTTGAAGGACCCATTAGTGTGAATGATGGCTTCCTTTTACACACCAGTCAATTTTCAGGCAAGGCCTTTCATGCTGTCAGGAGATTTAAAAAAAAAAACCTTTTTCGAAATGTCCTGGAGGTGACTTCATGGCAGCGGTAGATCCCAGATTAGTCCAAGCAGCTGTTTGTTTATATTGTTCAGTTATTTTGAAAACTGTTAACCTATTGTTTCCAAGATGACAAATAAGTGGATTCTAAGGTCACTTAGAATCAAATGTTAATCTTCCTAGTGTCAACGCTAGGGCAATTTGGGAAAGAAAAAAAATCCCTCCCTTCCCAAACCCCTATCCCTTTATTTTGTTACTCTACAAATCATATTTTTGAAAAAAAGCATGACCCCCTTTCAGAGTGTTTTCATTTGTGTTGCCCGGTTCACACGGGCCAGGAGAAATCCTTCATACTTCGGCTTCCTATCCAGGATCTTTGCTTTGTTTTAGAGATAAATAAAATAATTTTATCAACACATTAGCAAATCAAACTTAAATGGGTTTAAAATGATTTAAAAAAACGACTTTAATAATTTTTTTTAAAATGATTTTTTCATTTAAGTTAAATTGTTGGTTTTTTAGTCTCCTAATTTGTCTTTAACTTTGGTTGTCTCTGCCTATCTGAGGGTAGAGCTAGAAAGGAATCAGTGCTGAGGAGATTTTTTAAAAATTAAAAACATTTAAAAATTTATTACTGAAATATAATTGACATATAATATTAGTTTTAGGTGCACAACATATTGATTCAGTCATTCTATACATTGCTGAATGTTCATCACAGTAAGTGTAGTCTCTGTCACCATACATGATTACAATATTATTGACTATATTCCTTATGATGTGCTTTTAAAAATTAAAAACATTTAAAGCCCAAATATTTGGCAGCTGGATCATTCATTGATCAGGGCCCTGAAAATTGAGACTCTGCTTTGAGTTAAGATAGCTCAAGCAATGCTAGAATCACCCTCTCCTCAAACATCCACAGATCTAGTAGTGAGCCTGGGGCACCAGGGTAGAGTCCCCCCCACTAGGGTGAGTTCCCCTTTGTGGTCCAGTGGAGATTATAACAGCTCATCAAAAAAGTACTAATAATTTTGAACCTTGAAAGGGAAGAGATTGGGGTCTGGACTCCTTTCCCCCAAGAGATTCCTTGTTTTTTATGCATATATAGATTTCCACCATCATTAGGTTATAACGAGATTGCACATTGTGGTCTGAAGACTCTTTGCCTGGTTCTGCTTTTCCCCCCTTTTATCTTGCAGAGGTGTTACCTCTAAATAAATCACTTGCCCTCCTAACTCTGCCTCAGCAATTGCTTCCTAGGGGCCTACTTGACACATAGACCAGCTAACTTACTAGCTCTTTTTGACTTCCCAATAGCCTTGGGATGCTTATCGAGTAGTGATGATCTCTCTTTGAGGTCTCAGAAAGCTCAGGCTCAAAGAGACTGATCATTTGGATTAGCTACACCTAGAGACCCAGTCTACTGATCCTCCATTAGGGTGAGTTCCCCTTTGTGGTCCAGTGGAGATTATAACAGCTCATCAAAAAAAGTACTAATAATTTTGAACCTCAAAAGGGAAGAGAGATTGGGGTCTAATGATCCCAGTCCAGCACCTCTTCCACTGCATTAGTCAGAGGTCTTCACAGGAAAGACTCTGGCTTTCCTAAATGGAAGAGTAGTTGAGAGGAGGTTCACAAAATCAAGGAACATTGGAGAACCAGGCTCAATATCCTTCTTCCTAAAAAGAAGGATATTGGGGTATTTGTGGGGTTCTTGGAGGCAGGAACTAATCCATGGTTCTGTGAATGTGCCACTACTGGGCTAGATGGATGCCTCAACTCTCCCTTCCTCCCTGCCACTCTTTTTTTTTTTTTTCCCTGAAGATTTTATTTTATTTATTCATGAGAGACACACAGAGAGAGGCAGAGGGAGAAGCAGGCTTCCTGCTGGGAGCTTGATGCAGGACTCAATCCCAGGACTCTGGGATCATGCCCTGAGCCAAAGGCAGACCCTCAACCACTGAGCCTCC
Source organism: Vulpes lagopus (assembly GCF_018345385.1). Taxonomy (NCBI): domain Eukaryota; kingdom Metazoa; phylum Chordata; class Mammalia; order Carnivora; family Canidae; genus Vulpes; species Vulpes lagopus. Next base: position 9,635,667 of record NC_054824.1, read on the forward strand.
CAGGTACCCCTCCTCTCTGCCACTCTTATGTCACTTTAAAATTCAAGCCCCTGGAGAAAGACTGATTGGCTCACATGACCACCCCTCTCAGAGAAGAGGGCTGGGAACCTTGAATGAAAATCCCACCAAATTCATACATGATGGAAAAAGAGATAATTCCTCAAAAGATAGTAGGCGTGCTCTTACCAAAAGAAGCATGCTGGCAAACAACACATGTCCTCCGCAGTCCCTAAAGCCACTCTTCGCTCAGTCTTTTTTTTTTTTTTTTCTTCTCTCAGTCTTTAACACCGTCCTGTGTCCTGCCTGAAATCAGGCAGTGAAATATATGTCCATTCAAGGTAATTTCTAGTCTTCAACTTTCCATCCAGTTGCCTTTTCATTGTATCCTTTGAGGGCAGAAGCAATCCTCTTCTCACATGGTGACTGATCCATAGCAGGCATCTAACAGATACTTGCTCAATGAGATTTCTTAAAGGACCTTGAGAGTTCAGGTAGGAGAAATTCCTGCTCTCTCATATGAGTCTGTGTGGATATATGTGCAGAAGTCCTTGCCTCCCCACCGCCCCCCAACACAGCACTGGGTACTAACCCCTCAAGGTGTCTGTCTTAGTCGGCTTAGTCTAGACTTGTTTATAAAAATGAAAGAACAAAATGGCAGGCGCCAGTTTGTTCCCCTATTCTTTGAGCATGCCAAGAAATCTCCATAGTCTAACCACTCACTTATTTATTCCAGAAATGTTTATTGAGAGCCTCCTGTAGTTGAGGGCCTGGTGTTACGACAAAGACCAAGGCAAATCATTTCCATGCCTTCATATAATTTATATTCCTTATATCATGTTAGCATGAGAGGCCAACAAAAAACAAAGAAATGACATTTAAGTCCCACAGAAATAGGGGAGTGGGAGGGTGAGTGGCTGGGATGGTCAGGGTGATCAGGGGAGGCCTCTCTGAGGTGGTGACATGTGTGCTGAGACCTGAGTGACTTGCAAAGATTTGAGGAAAAGCCAAGGGAACCCCAAGGGGTCTCAGGTATCAGAACAGAACTCTACTGAGTGTGTTCCGTTCCAGCAAGGAGAGCCAGGTGGACTGGCATAGAGTGGATGAAGGCAGAGCACGGGGAGATATGGCTGGAAAGGGGGCAGGGGTCCAGGGATGGACATCTGTATCAGTGAGCAGGACCAACTTGTCCCTTTGACACAGCTGACCCAGTGTCTAGAGCCCATCATATTTTTAGGGCTCATGAAAATGTTTTAATTTCTTTTAAAAGAAACAGATAGTATAATAATAGTGAATATATAATCATCCTGAATCCTGCCTGGATCATATTTGTCTTTCTACTAAGATAGTCATAAAATATAATTTTTTTTTTCATGGAGGAAGGGGCACACAACCCAAAATTGTCTAGGGCTCATGAAGGTCACAGTGTGGCCCTGGTGGTGAGGATGTGCTTTCTAATGCAACCAAGTTCCATCTGAACCATGAGCGTTTTTCCCCAAGTTATAAAGTTCTGTAGAATTTTCAAGTGTCAATTTTTCATGAGTTTCTTCTGCAGTTGGCTACCTTGGAGCACATTTTCTGATCACACAACCCCAGAAACCATAACAGCATCTACATTTCTGACAAAGACTTTCTAGGGATTAGGACATGGCAAAGAAGTAGCACAGCTGTAAGAGACAAGTTCTCTAAGCCTTAGTTCCTGATAAGCCATAGGACACTCTTTACTTGCTTTGGTGCTGAAAAGGAACGTAGAATGATGTCTGTGACTTATCTGTTTTTTTTTTTTTTTTTTTAAGATGGTGTCAGCAATGTTATCTTGAGGTACCAATAGTTTGCTATCTATAGAAAACAACTCATGTACTCTCATGAGGGTAGTCAGGATGGGGATTATTAGGATCATAATGCATTTTACGAATGAGGAGATGGATGAGAAATTCATAGAACTACTAGTTGGTAGAACTGGGATTCACGTCAAGACCTCTGGTCTCCAAAATGCATGCTCTTAACATTATAGGAATTATTGTTATTAGGGGATTTAAAAGTAGTGCCTGGTTCCTCGTAGATGATCAATGAAACTATGCTGAAGACTATAAACTATTTAGGAGCCTCTGGAAAAATAAGTTTCAGGCTGTGTGGTTCAACAGAAATAGGAGGGAAAAGGCAGTGAGATGAGATGAAAAGCACCTGCTAACATTTACCTGCATTGCTTTAGAGTTTCTGTTAGCAGGTATCTGCACGTGCCTAGTTTTCATACACAAAAGAGTAAGGCGGGAAACATTTATGTGGCAGAAAGACAAGTCTTGGGGATATTTTTTTTCCTTCGTTAACCTTTATTACCTTGCCAAACCTTTTTTTTTTTTTTTTAAGAACTTGGTGGCCAAACAAACACAGAAATAATGAGTTAGAGAATCAGTTGAGTGTGTCGATAAGCTCTGTGGTTATTTCATTGAACTGAAACTACCCAAATTTAAGTGAACTGAAGAATTTATGGATTGTATACAACATCTTCCTAGTCTTGTTGGGGGAAAGAAACAGAAATAACCCCTCTGTAGAATGTGAGGCTTTTGAGGTCTGTAGAATGTGGATTTTAGGTTTTGCTTGCTTTATGTTCATAGATCGCAACACATGGTTTTGGGGCATGGAGGTATGCTCTATGTTGAATCTGTCTTCAGTTAAAATAAGCTCTTGAAACCTGGTGATAAATCTAAATTCTAGACACTCAAGACAAAAATTTGCAGGACACTACTCTGTGTTGATTGCTCCTTAAATTCCCATTATCTCCTTTTATTTGTTTGTTCATCTAAGTCTTAAACCCAGCCCTCTGTGATTTTCTCTTATCCTGGGCCCAGGGGATGGATCCCTTCATCTTTGGTGGTGAATAGGCAGGCATATGCGACAAAACAGACTTATTACTATAAAGACAAGTGAAAAGGCAGGTTTGGGATGGGCCACAACTGTGAGCAAAGAAAGAATAGAGCTGAATTAATACTAAATTTGGCGAGTTAATGTCTCTAGATAGAAATAGTGACATCATCCCAGACAAGACCCTCTGAGATGAGGCCACTTTGGCCCAGTTCCTAAGCTTGGAAGTTCAGGAGTTGTTCCATCTTTGAAGACTTTCTGGGGTTAACTTTCATCACCTAGGTTTAGGACGCTCACAAGAGACTGACGTATAAACTGAGATATTAACTTACCAGTTTGTGTTGGGAAATATTCCTTTCTGGTGCCCAGGATATTCTTTTCACTAGTAAGCGTCCCAGGAAAGCAGAATTTTTATTCAAATAATTTCCAAGAAGGAATAGAATAGGAGCAAAAGGGGACGCCTGGGTGGCTTGGCAGTTGAGGGCTGCCTTTGGCCCAGGGTCTGATCCTGGGGGGAATCCAGGGATCAAGTCCCGCGTGGGGCTCCCTGTATGGAGCCTACTCCTCCCTCTGCCTATGTCTCTGCCTCTCTCTCTCTCTCTCTGTGTGTGTCTCTCATGAATAAATAAATAAAATCTTTTTTTAAAAAAAGAATAAGAGCAAAGGAAAATTGATGGCCTCCTGGACGGGTCATGTTGGCTGTGATGAATCCCTTGGACCACTCCTCCCCAACAACAGACTATACGTCTTGAGTGACCAGAAAATCTCTGTTCCACGATCTAGTGTTTTTCTCCATATGGTGCTAGAATACAGAATATCCCCTCACCCTTCTCAATAAATAACTCACCTTCCTCATCTGTAATGGAGATACCAATATACTGACCTCTCAGGGTTTTGAAAGGATTAGTGAGTTAATATATGCCTCACACTAAGAATAATGCCCTGGCAAATAATATCACACTCAAGGCATGATTAGCTATTGTTATTATTATTATTTATTTATTTTAAAATTTTATCTTATTTAAATTCAATTTATTAACATACAGTGTGTATTATTAGTTAATCCTAGAGGTAGGATTTAGTGATTCATCAGTTGCATATAACAGCCAGTGCTCATTCCATCGAGTATCCTCCTTCATGCCCATCCTGCAGTTACCCATCCCCCACCCACCTCCCCTCCAGCAACCCTCAGTTTGTTATTATTATTTTTATTATTACTTTCCCAGACTCTCTGCAGATAATTTTCCTTCTGCTGTATTAATCCTTCTGGAGCCTTTTTAAAAAAAAGATTTTACTTATTCATGAGAGAGACAGAGAGAGAGGCAGAGACACAGACAGAGGGAGAAGCAGGCTCCATGCAGGGAGCCCGACATAGGGTTTGATCCCAGGTCCCCAGGATCACTCCCTGGGCTGAAGGCGACGCTAAACCACTGAGCCACCCGGGCTGCTCCTCACTTTGTATCTTACAGACCAATGGAGACCAAAACATCCTGAGAACATTCACATTATTGTCTTGCCTTTGGAGTGACCCTGGCTCGGTAATGTGTCGTAGATCAGAATGAACCAAATAACCTGCCATCCCAGGCACCTTCTCGGCAGAGACCTCTCTGAATGCTAATCTTTGTCTTCTCCACTCTCTGGACTCTTGGTTAGATCTTGGCATCTCCTGCTCAGGAGCACTGCCCCTTCCCATATTCGTGCTCCGCATGCCTGTGGCAGTGCTCCTGCCATCTGGGCCTCCCCAGCCCCTTCCTCTGTTCTACTTCCTACCCATCTCACGCCCACCCAGCTTGCCCATTCCTATCTGGCTTGTCCTCCCCTCTCACCTGGAACATGAACACATGTAGTATATGTCATATGTTGGTCCTGTCTTCAGAGCAAATTGGCACCAATTTGTGGAAATAAAAGGACTCCTCTCTTGATGGACTCATTACTGACTGTAATTAGGAAGGGGGAAGGGGGAAAAGGATCCAGGAAGGGTGAGTGAAGCGTTCAGGATATATATTAACATCCTGATACTTCAGTTTTGTGGTGTTTGGAGGTTCCAAATGCACGGATGTTGCAATGATTGAGAGTCCGGACAATTAGGAGGTGGATAAAAATCCCATCAAGGATGATTAATAAATTACATACATTAATAGTATACAGATGAATACTCAATCTGATATTGTGTTATGGAATTTCCTGTTTCAGAAACAGAGTCTGATTATTATTTCAACAGAACCTACAAAACCTGCTTGCTAGTCTGATTTCACAGCATGGATTTATTATCAAATTACATCTATCACAAATGATTAGGCATGTTTATCACTTCTAAAGGTAGCACTGTTAGCAGTTAATTTAGTATGGGTGTTTGGTGTGGAAAGTTTCTCTATGTTAGTTCTGTAAGTTGTAAATCGTTCTCGTGGAAGGGGAGAATGGGACATTACATAATGGGTGTAGAGTTTTAGTTTGGGAAGAGGAAAAATGTTCTGGACACGGACGGTGGTGATGGCTGCACAGCTTAATGCCACTGAACCGTACACATAATGATGGGAAGTTTATGGTATGTATATTTTACCACAATTAAAAAGAATGAAAGTCATTCTTGCTTGTGAGAAAAATTTAAACAGTATAGAAGGATAAAACAGTAAAATTTGTTTCTCTGCCTCTTACCACCACTTATTCTCATGCCTCAGAGGTAACCACAGCTAATACCCTTTTAGAAATCTATTATAGGGACACCCGGGTGGCTCAGCGGTTGAGCACCTGCCTTTGGCTCAGGTCATGATCCTTGGGTCCGGGATCGAATCCTGCATTGGGCTCCCTGCATGGAGCCTGCTTCTCCCTCTGCCTGTATCTCGGCCTCTCTCTCTCTCACTCTCTGTCTCTCACGAATAAATAAATAAAATCTTAAAAAAAGAAATATATTATAAATCGAGTGTACATATTTATATAGGACTATGTTTCCAGTTTTTAAAACACATACTGTTTGGCCCTTAGCCTTTAGCATTTAACAATGTATCTTAAATACATATATATGTGTTTTATTAAAAATATATTTTCAGGGACGCCTGGGTGGCTCAGCGGTTTAGTGCCTGCCTTCAGCCCAGGGTGTGATCCCGGGGTCCCGGGGTCTAGTCCCACGTCGGGCTCCCTACATGGAGCCTGCTTCTCCCTCTGCCTGTGTCTCTGCTTCTCTCTCTGTGTCTCTCATGAATAAATAAATACAATCTTTAAAAAATATATGTATTTTCATATCAACACCTATAGAGTCTCTCTCTCTGTCTCTCTCTCTCTCTCTCTAAGGATTTTATATATTTATTTAGTCCTTCATTAAAAAAAATACGATGAGTTTCTAGTGTGGATTATGTTATACCATAACAATCGTGAGCAGATACTTGTCCTCTAGTGCCATGAGGAGTTATTATTTATCTTCATAACCTCACTTCACCATTCCATTCATGTTGGCTCAGGAATACTGTAAGCACACAAGGTATCTGTTAAGTTAGGAAAAAACCCCAAAAAGCAAAAGTCTGGGCTGCTTGTTTACAAACTTGACTATAAACCTGATTTAGAGGACTTTGTACACATCAGTACCTCCTGCCCCCAATCTTCATCAGATCCCCTGGACAGTGGTTCTAGGACTTCTTCCCCCAGCCTATCCCTCCTAATCCTAATTCCCTTTATTCCAAATCTTTCTTCCCCTTGAGGCTACTGAGTCCCCTAGTCTCTTCTACTTCTAAGGAACCCCCTCCTATAGGTCTCCAGACCCCTTTCTTCTGCCCTTTTTAGGTTTTCATTAAGAGCTGAATGCATAGGAGATGCAGAGATACTTCTAGTATAGATATGTATATACCAGGGGTGCCTTTGGCCTGGTGACCCAGAAGGATTCCTGATAACCCCTGACCCCTCCCTCACTGGAGCATGGATTTGCTTTCCCATGCATATCAAAAATGCACTGATTGTATTCAAGGACAACATTAGCTCTGCAGTGCACCTGCCTATGGGGTCCTCAGGCTCCCCTGGGGTGCCTACAAATCCAATCACCCTGTGTCATATTGTTTCTTTGGGAAAAAAATATTCCAAGTTCCCAATAATTGACTTAGCAGTATCTATTTTGGACTAGAGCCCATTTGTATTCTTCGAATAGCTTGCTCTTTTTCTCCAACATATTTTTTCTTTTTTCACACAAAAGTCTGTACAATAAGTATCTTGGTTGATATAACTCATATTTTATTGATACGAAAATCACCTCCTGCAGACATACTGAGCTCTAATTTGGCCAACTTTTGTAGTTTGCCTTTGTAGTGGTTGGAATTAGAGAGGATGAGGAAGTGAATGGACCAGTAATAGATGTTTCTTGCATTAGCAGAGACTTTCTATTTTAAAGCAAGAGACGGTACTCAAGGAGAAAAGTTATGAAAGAAAGCTCATTTGCTATTACTGGTGTGTGAGGAATATATTGCCCTTATCTCGTGCTCTCCAAATAAATCTGCTCTCATGGATATCATCCAAAGCCATGAGAAAGATAAATTTAGGAAGGGAAACCCAATTAGGAAAATTCATGCTGGGGGAGATATAAATGGAAAACCACAACAATAAATGTTCCAAAGAGTGAAAAACAGTAATAAAAAATAAATAAAAATAAAAGGCAGAGGCAGACAGGCAGGCCTGTATCCAGAGAGAATCCTGAGTAGTAGAATGAGGGCATTCAGATGGGAATTTCTATGGATTAGGACCTACGGCTCTGCTTAGGTGGGCTGAGTTTAAGACCCAAGCTTTCTCAATAAGCTGTTTTATACACTCTTTTCTTTTCTTTATGAAAACAAAACAAAATCATTTTTAAGTGTTTAATCAGTGCATTTTGGGGTGGGGGTCATTTTTGAAATGTCAGGGGCCTTATCTGTCAAGAACAGTGTGTTATTTTGATTTTTCCTACTTAAAAAAAAAAAAAAAAGAGTGTTTTGTTTTGTTTTGTGCTTTTGAGTAGCCGCCACACCCAGTGTGGAGTCCAGTGTGGGGCTTGAGCTTGCAACTCTGAGATCAAGACCTGAGCTGACATCAAGAGTCAGACGCTCAACGGACTGAGCCATGCAGGCTCCTCTGATTTTTCTACTTTTATGTATTAATAGATTGATATGAAAAGGACAGTACATTGATTACAGGTCAAGCACTGATAGCTATGGGCTGAATTATGTTTCCCCCCGAATTCAAATGTTGAAGCCTTAATACCCAGTACCTCAAAATCTGACTGCATTTGGAGATAGGGTCTTTATAGTGGTAATCAAGTTAAAATGACCCTAATCATTTTTAGGGGTAGACCCTAATCCAATACGACTAGTGTTCTGATTAAGAGGAAACTAGGAGACAGACATGTACAGAGGGTAAATGGTGTGAAGACACGGGGAGAAGGCGGCCATTCATAAGGAAAGGAGAGATCCTGGAACCTCACCTTCCCTCATAGCCCCCAGAAGGAACCAACCTTACTGACACCTTGATCTTGGAATCATGAGTATCTGCAATTGTGAGAAGACAAATTTCTGTTGTTTAAGCCACTCAGTCTGTGGTACCCTGGTATGGCAGCCCTTGCCGACTAACAGACTGATTATACCCTAATCTTTAGAGCTGGAGAGAAAATGAAACAGGACATTCAGTTTGTTGGAGAGTTAAAAAGGAACAGATGGGAACAGGTATGGTAACGTCCCTAGAAGCCCAAAGGGCTAGGGTTGCTAGTTCCAGGGAGTGTATAACCTTAAACCAAAATTGGCCTCCAGAGGAAGAGGCTGATGGCCGTTATTCAAAGTTCTAATTTGTGTTCCAAAAACCAAGAAAAGGACTGGGTGAAATAATCAAATTCATTTTTCAGCTCCATTTGAACTCTGAGTTTTACAAAATATTCTTCTGTGAGGTAGACCATTTCCCTCCACATGCATGGGAAGAAGTTTATAATTAGAACACCCTGGGGAACTTCTATTAATTGTTGCATACCTGAAATATCACAAAAGAGAGTGTAGGTAAAAAATCCATTGGAATCATTGTTTTTGCTTTTGTCATTATAAGAAACTACAAGAATAAATGCTTTATGGCCTTGGGCACTACAAAGCCTTTATCAAGCCAAGACAATAGAGGTTTCTGGAAGTGTGTGAACTTGAGAACCCTGAAGAGTATGAGCAGAGCAGAGCTTGGGGCCAAGAAGACATTCTGTTCAGAGCACAAAAGTAATATATAGAACAACACCCCACCCTGTTCCCCCTCAAATCCCAGATGCAGGTTGGTAACCTTGAAGATTTAAAAAGGAAGAAAAGGAATATTTTACAGAAAAATTGAAGATTTTTCCCTACTTCTTTATTATTTTTTTATTTTTTAATTTTTCTAAAAGATTTTATTTATTTATTTATGAGAGACACGGAGAGAGAGGCAGAGACACAGGCAGAGGGGGAAGCAGGCTCCATGCAGGGAGCCCGATGTGGGACTCAATCCTGGTACTCCAGGATCACACCCTGGGCCGAAGGCAGACGCTCAACCACTGAGCCACCCAGGCGTCCCTTCCCTACTTCTTTAAACTGTCCTCCCAAACAGGAGATTTTCCAATCTCCAGAAGTCTCACGACCCCGGCCTGAATTTCCATGCAGTGGTTAGAAGCCTGATTCTAGAAGCAGGCTGCCTGCATTTGGATCTCAGCTTGTTACCAGCTGTGTGGGCTTGGATCAGAACCAAGCCCCAGTTTTATCATCTATAAAATGAGAATACTAATACTGTGCACTTATTTCTAGAGTTGTTTAGAGTGTTGAATGGGATATTCCAGGTGAGCCATAGTACTTACCACAGGTAAGCACCAAAAAATATTCGTTTTTCTCATTCAGGCTTTAGGGATGATTCTAGATGGCAATAGTGAGGTGGGCACTGTTGTCACTTTGAATTCAGACTTAAATGTTTGACGTTTTGGAGGGTTGTGGGCTCCGGGTTACCTGTTTTGTTCTGTTTATGCTGATGCTACATAGGAGGTGGAGTTTGGTCTCTTTTCTTTTTGGTAACTATTCCGTACTTTGGCATATCGTTTAAGGCCAGTGTCCACTTGTTGATTTTCTGTCTGGATGATCTATCCATTGATAAAAGTGGGCTGTTAAAGTCCCCTACTATTGTATTGTCTATTTCTCCCTGTAGGTCTGTTAACATTTGTCTTATATATTTAACTGCTCCTACGTTAAGTGCATAAATATTTACTAAAGTTATATTCTCTTGCTGGATCGAGCCATTTATCATTAAATAATACCTGTTTGTGTCTCTTATTACAGTCTGTTTTTTTTTTAATTTTTAAATTTTTATTTATGATAGTCACAGAGAGAGAGAGAGAGGCAGAGACACAGGCAGAGGGAGAAGCAGGCTCCATGCACCGGGAGCCCGATGTGGGATTCGATCCCGGGTCTCCAGGATCGCACCCTGGGCCAAAGGCAGGCACCAAACCGCTGCGCCACCCAGGGATCCCTACAGTCTGTTTTCAAGTCTGTTTTGTCTGATACAGTCCTGCTAACTTTCTATTAGTTGCATTTGCATGGAGCAACTTTTTCCATCCCTTCACTTTCAGTTTGTATGGGTATTCTGCCTCTTAAGAGAGTCTCTTCTAGGCAGGGATAGATGGGTCTTGTTTTTTTTAATCCACTCAACCACTCCATGTCTTTTTTTTTTTAAGTCATCTCTACTCCCAACATGGGGCTTGAACTCACAACCCTGAGATCAAGAGTTGCATGCTGTATAGACTGAACCAGCCAGGTGCCCCTATGTCTTTTGATTAGAGAATTTAGTCCCTCCTATCCTGCACTTTATATATAGGAGCTTTATATGGAGGGTAAAATAATATCAAAGTTAATTTAGGCATGTACATTTGTACAGCTCTATGAGAGAATTAGATCAGGCTTCAGAAGAAGTTTAATTTAGAAATATAAGAAGCCAACCAGTTCTATTTTGATCCTCTTGTAAGTAGTGTCAACGTTAAAAATAAAGCTGCTAGTTATTTTATTGGCAAAGCCGGGTTAATTCATGAAAATAGCAGAGAATGGCAATCTAGGACAAGCAAGCTACAGCGAAAACCCTTGGCAAGCCCAACAAACAAAGGAGAAGAATGCTTTCTTTATAGAGGAGAGGGGGGGATTGGGAAGGGTGTTATCAACAAATAGTCAATTGAAAGTAAACTGGAGGTTTGAAGTATAGCTGCCTTTCATTGGCTGACTTGTGATTGTATCTCACTGGCTGGGCTCTTGCCTGGGAGGAGGAAAGCCTTTCTTCCTGCTGGGATAGTAAAGCAGTATTGGTTTCTTTCTGTTGGATTTGCAATTGGTGGCCAGTGGTAGGGCATGAGGAGTACCCCTGCCAAACTTCCTGACTCCATTTTAGTGAGGTTTCCCGTTATTGATTTTCAAGGAAGCATGAGACACAGTGCCCAGTGTGGTGCTGGGTATGGGGCAGGGGCTTAGTCAGTTCTTGCGGATTACTTGACTGATATTTTATTTTATTATTTTGAAGATTTTATTTATTTATTCATGAGAGACACATACAGAGAGAGAGGAAGAGACACAGGCAGAGGGAGAAGCAGGCTCCATGCAGGGAGCCTGATGTGGGACTCGATCCCGGGACTCCAGGATCATGCCCTGGGCCAAAGGCAGGTGCTAAACCACTGAGCCACCCAGGGATCCCCTTGACTGATATTTTAGATGAGTCTGAAAGCTCTATGCAGCACAGAGTCATGTGGAGGGGGGATCAGAGGTATCAGAGGATGCATAAGGCTGGTGGTTGTATAGTGTTTTTTCTGGATTTTCCCAACACTGTTATATTACTTAAGGTCCCAAGCAGGAAGTAAATAGCACACTTGAATTGAGGGATAGGAAGGTGATGTAATAAAGGGGACTATTTAAAAAGTTTTGGTAAGGTGTTGGGCAACCCCACAAGGGATAGAGCAGTTTGCTGGAGCAGTCACAATTGGTTGCTAACACCTAAGGTTTGAGGGGACAGAGGAAGGATGGGTTATTGGAACTTGAAGGGGGAGTTTTGTGGAGGGGCTGCCTGACAAAAATTGTGATCTTTGGTGGAAGGTGTATCCTCCTTTTGGTGGAGGGAAGGAGCTGGTGGTCAAGATTATTATTATTATTTTTTTTGGGGGGGTGTCAAGATTCTGGTCTTCCCACCTTCTTTATTGATACCATCGATGGTCAGTTCCTGGAAAGCAAGGTCAAGAGAGGTGGAGAGCAGACAGGGAGGGAAACAGTAGATACCCAGCACAATCATCTTCACTATTAGTGCTGAGTCAGGGAAATAAAATGGGAAAGAATCAGACCATCTGTTTGAATCTGTTATGTGGGATATTCTTTAGGAATGCACATGCCACTTGATGCAAACTGTGCCCCTGGCTTGTTTATTAGCATTTCTTTCTCTTTTTTTTTTTTTTTTAATCATCCTATGCTGCTTACTTCTCTTTCACATTTGACTGTTACTGTAATGAGCAATTCATTTCAATAGATCTCTGCGCAGCAAAGTAATTCTAGCGGCTGTGAGGGACAGATAATATTGGGGATCGCATGTTTTACTTTTCTGTCTCTCAGCTGCTAAGGACTTGGGTAGTTCGAATCTAGTGAAACTTTATTGACTTTGATAATAGGATTGGCACAATCAATAACCTGGACATTTAAATTAACCAAGTAATTAATAGATGTAGCCTAGCCTATTTCCAAAAAGGAGTTAATTTCATCTGGAAACGTGAGGTTAGAAGAAGAAAATCCCCCCAGGATCACTTGGTGGCATGAATACCAATCATTCATTTTTCTGTAGCCATATGTTGACTTGTGATCAATGGTATGCCCATAAATGTTTAACAATTTACTCTGGATAAAAAGCCCTGATGTGTAGCATTGGCCAATTTCTACGGTGTAAATACTCCCACCATGGCCCATTTCAAGCTACCAATACAGTATCTCTGAATGTGGAGTTGGGAAGAGATACAAAGAATTGCCTCTTGGGAGCCTATAGGTGCTGACTGCAGCACACCACTGCACATAATCCCTCCTTCCGCAACAGATAGCCCTGGTTACAAACATTGTGGGTATGAGGAATTTCTCCCCAGCTGTCCCTAAATAGGACCAGGACTGGACGTCTCTGGATCATTCATCACAATGTAGGCCTTGGGAATGGATTTAGAATGCAGTAAGGCATGAGGCACCCTGGTGTTTTGTTAGGATCTTTGGTGCTTACTAGAGAAGTCCTATTAAAATCATTGTTAACTTATGAAAACAGTCACAGCACAATCTTGTTTGTAAGTGAGCATATAATATTCTTTTTTTCTAATCATTTGCCACTTTGAGGAATCACCTGCAAGTATCTAGGAAGTGAACTTTTATGTAAATTTCTTAAGGTTTTAACTCTTTGCCGCTTCCACTAGAAAGAATAGAACATTTAATTTCCTAATGTTTAGAAATGATTGAAGTTGATTTATATAAATGTGGAAAATTATTTAACTCTTTTCTATAAAAGCCCAGAGCAGAATATGCATTTCTTTCTTAAGAATATTTGACATGTTGATATTTATAGCATCTTATACGGTTCCCATTTTATATACATTTCATATTTCATTATGTGATACAATATACATTTCCATGTGTATTATAAGTATCCAACATGAGTATGATATTAAGTCAGAATAAGGTTACAATAAAGTTAATACTAAAATAAGCAAGAAACATTCCATCTATTTTTAATCTTGTTTAACTTAAAGTTGTTCTACATTATACACTAAAATGTGCCAAAAGTTATAGCCATGTAGCAAATGGATCTGGACAACTTATTTTAGTTATTCACCAAACAATTATTTCTATTTTATTTACCCAAATAAATACAGTCAGCTACTCTTTATTTCCAGTACAAAATGCAACTTATTTACAACAGATACTCAACCAAATTCAATATGTGCTTATGAAGATAGTTTTATTATATATCTATGTTTTTAAAGATTTTATTTAGTTTTATTATATATCTATGTTTTTAAAGATTTTATTTACTTATTTGAGAGAGCACAAGCACCAGGGCGGGGGTGGGGGGAAGAAGGGGCAGAGGAAGAGGGAGAAACAGGCTCTCCACTGAGAGCAGGGAGCTGGACACAAGAGTCATCCCAAGACCCTGGGATCGTGACCTGAGCAAGAAGGCAGATACTTAACCTACTGAGCCACCCAGGTGCTCCTAGTTTTATTATTATTTTTTTATTAAAAGGGAGAAATAATATTTCTTACATGTTAAAATGCACATCTGAGCTATCTGTAATTGGGAAGAATTTAGCTAGTTTTCTAACTGACTTTCTTATTCGTTTTTCAAATAGGTTTTAAGTCATAGGTTTTAGCTAAGTAAAGTAAGGTAGATAGTCTTATAAATAATTGGATTAAGAAAGTATATTAATGGGATGCCCGGGTGACTCAGTGGTTGAGCTTCTGCCTTTGGTTTCATGATTCCAGGGTTCTGGGATCGAGTCCCACATCGGGCTCCTCGCATGGAGCCTGCTTCTCCCTCTGTCTGTGTCTCTGCCTCTCTCTGTGTGTCTCTCATGAATACATAAATAAAATCCTTTTTTAAAAAAAGAAAGAAAGTATATTGAGTCTGTGTTCTTTTTGAAAATGTGTTAAGTTCAAGTATATCTATTGTACATATTTATCATTAAGTAGCGCCAGGCAAACTAAAAACATGAATAAATCATTCAATTAAAAATATACCTAAAAATATCTAACAAATAGATTTGTTAATTATTTAACATAATAGCGCCCTTAATACATTTACTAATTGTTTCCCATTTCAGAATGCATATTTGGCTACCACATTGCATGCTATGTAATCATTTGAAAACTACAACATTTCCAAGGTTAAGAAGAAATGAGTTCAGTACCTCCATGTCCCATTAAAATCTAAACATCCAAAGTGAATTGAGGGAATTAAGATATGTTAACTTCTCCCTTTGAACTAGTTTCATCGATCCATCCACCCACCCACCCATCCATCTATCCATCCGTCTTTGCATCCAATAGATAGTTATGTGTTCACAATGCTTTCCCTCCTCCAGATGTTGTACTAACACCAGGAATACCAAAATGAAAACAACAGCGACAGCAATGACAAAATTCTTGCTTTACATTGCTTTAAGGGAACAATCAATTCAGTGGAACTGAGAGCACTCAGGCTAACAGCAGAGGAAGTTTCCATCCAATTGGATGGGGGCTCCAATTGGAGTTCATTAACTGCTGCAGTGAGAGCATAGCCATGTCTCTGATCTTGTGCATGTGTCAGCGTTTCCTCTCTGCCTCTGTGGAGGTCAAGTATGTCTGGTGGTGGATCTTGTGTGGTATTATGACCTTTAGTGGGTTCTTTTAAGCTGCTAAGTTCTTTTAAGAACACTAGTCTCCCCTTTGTAAACTGGTCTGACTGATTAAATCCTTATCATCATTTTTACTTTCTGTAAAAGGTTATTGTGTTGTTCTTGTAGTAGTAGTACAACCTTTGGGGGAACCTTTTAATCTACTCTCCATAACTTTTAGAATATCCCGACAGTGGATATTTCACAGCTATTTTTTTTTCCAAATTGCCAATTTTCCTAATCCACATGGTCTTTGAAGACTGTGGTGGTTTTAAAATTTGTCCACAAATTATTTTATACTTCTCCCTTCAAAAGGTGGAACTTGATCCCTGTTCCCTTGAAAGTGATTTAGTAACTCATTTCTGATGAATAGAATGTGGTGGAAGTGACTGTGTCATTTCACAAATTAGATCAGAAAAGACATCACAGCTTCCATTTTGGTTACTCTCTTGGATCACTTGATCTGGGGGGAGGCGCTTCCATGGCAGGAAGAAAGATACATGTGACATAGAACTGAGCCCTCCAACCACCAGCCATGTGAGTTAGCAATCTTGGAAGTGGATTCTCCAGCCCTAGTCAAACCTTCAGATGATTCCATCCCAGGCAGACATCATGGCTACATGGCATAAGAGATTCTGAGTCAGAACCACCAAGCTGAGGTGTCTCTGGATTCCTGCTCCCTATCAATTGTGTAAGTTAGTAAATATTTGCTGTTTTAAACCACAGATTTTGTGTAATTTGTAGTGTCACAATACATATCTAATACAAAGATTTGACTCCTTTTCAGACTACACTGGAAAGAGACTCAGTTCCAGGTAAACAGTCTCTATTCTTTAATTTTTGCCATCTAGTACTCATATAACAGAGTTCTTTGAATTTCTCAACATCATTCTCCCTAGCATTCAGATAAAAACCATGTTCTTTCATTTTTATTTACTTATACTTTGGATCGCATTCTTACCTATCTTCTCTAAGATCTTGTCTTAAAATTTCACCTTTAATCTCTTCCTCTTCTGGACTTCAACAAGCTCTAGTCTCTCCTATCATCAAAACAAAACTTCCCTTTGATCCTGCTGTTTTTTTGGCACTTGCATTTGTTTGTGAAATCCTGAAGACCTATCTATTCTTTTCTTCTCAGTCCTTGCCTGCTGGTTTCTGCCCTTATTGGAGGCATTTTCTCTTTGAGATTAATTAGTACTCTCTTTCCCTAGCTCCATTCTGTCCAATCTCAGAAACTTTCATCCTCAGAATCCCAGGGATCCTGAGAGCTGACACAGATCTCAGAGGCCATTTGCAGAAGATGATATGGAGTTCATAAAGGTTTGGACACCTGCCCCAGATCATAATCCAAGCTTCTAGCAGAGCCAGGGCTCAGGTTCCTCATCCTCCTTCACTCTCAGGCCTGAACACTTTTTTTCTTTTTTTCTTTTTTTTTTAGAGAGGGAGAGAGAGAATGGGGGAGGGGCAGAAGGAGAGAATCCTTTTTTTCTTTTTTTAAGACTTTATTTATTTTAGAGAGAGAGAACTCAGGTGGGGAGGGGCAGAGGGAGAGGGAGAAAGAATCTGAAGCAGACTCCCCACTGAATGGAGAGCTGACGTGGGGCTTGATCCCACGACGGGGAGATCATAACCTGAGCTGAAACCAAGAGTCAGATGTTCAACCAACTGAACTACCTGGGCCCCCTGGGAAAGAGAGAGAATCCTAAGCAGCTCCATGCCCAGCACAGAGCCTGATGTGAGGCTCAATCTCATGTGACCTGAGCTGAAATCAAGATAGGACACTTAATCAACCGAGCCACCCCGGTGTCCATGAGCCTGACACTTTTAATCATACCACTGATAATTCCTTGATACCAAAATCATGAAACTATATATTTTTTATATCTCTTTGGCCTTAACTTCATTCTCAGTCCCCTGTGTTAGTACTTTTTCCTATTTTACCTAAAGCTCTGATCCTTGTCCTCAGCTTCTCTTTTGTGATCTCACTACTTGCCTGCCATTAGATTTCACCTTCTACTTCCATCTCTAGGCCTATTTCTGTCATGGACTCTGACTCTATATTGCTGACTGGCCAGAGGGCAGCTCCACTTGGAGTTGCTACTGTTCTCCATTTCATTTCCAAGTGGTATGCTTCTTCAGTTTGTCAGAGGTGCTTTTCCTTTTTTTGTCCTTTGGAGTAAATACTTAGAACCATCCTATTAGTTACCAAGCCCGTGACTTTTCTTTTCCTTCTTCATTCTATTCATTCAACAAAAATGTGTTATGCATTGTGGTGCCATCCCCATCACCTAGTTTAGATTACTCTGACAGCATATTTAGTTTGTCTCTTTGCTTCCTCTCTCCTCCTACCCATCTATACTACTTTCTTCATGTTACTGTTTGGATATAATTACTACCAATTGTTCCCACATTAGACCCAAACTATAACCCATCTTAGTTTTGTTTATCCTGTTGTTTCTCTCAGGGACCCTGTATTCCATGGCAGGTTCTCCAAGCCCTGTTCAGATAGTCTTTCAATTACCACCAAGCTTTGCTCTTCTCCTGCTCCTTTGGGTCACATCTGGCTTTTCTCTAATTGTGAACAGAGTAGCTCCAGGGCAATTTCTTTTAATTATCCTGAGTATCATTGGTAAGATAGGGAGCAAATATGTGCTAAGGGACTCAAAAGACTTTAGTAAAAATGTCCACTAAAATATATTGTCAGTTTGACTTGTTTTAGGTTTTCTTTCCACTGAATTACTGTGACTTTAACATAAAACCCCCTTGGGGTGAGGTGGCAAGAGAAGTAGGTGACATCAGTGAAGAAAATTGATGAGAGTATTTGCCTTTCCCATTACACTTGATCAGACTAAATGGTTGGATAGGGTTTTGGGGCCTTATAATTTGAGCTAAACAAGACTTCCCACATTTCACAATCATCTCTTGATTCAGAATGCTTGGAAGGCAGTGGTCAGTGGGGTCATTTGACAGAAACCAACAAGGTGATCTTTCCAAGAGGAAGGTTCCCTCATGAGTGTGACAAATCTTGAGGGTGATTGAATCTCTTTATGAAACCAAACAGGTTTAGAAGTAAGGAAGTGAGTAATTTTCTCCATGTGCTGCCTTTCTACATCTCTTATCTATGATTGTATCTTATATTAGAGTTACAGATTACTGTCGTTTTTATTGTGGTTACTGTGAGATGTGGATTCATGGTAGAATTTCTAGGTTGTCAGAGATTTCTGGATGTATATAAATTGGACATAAAGACCTCAACATTTTCTGGATGAATTCCTTTTTTGACAGAGACAATAATGTCATTTTTCTTTGTCATTTTCTGGCTTATTCTTTATTTACTCAGAGAGTTTTTTATTTAGTCCCTACTATGTCCCCGGTGGAGTATGAAGTATAGTGGTGAACAACGCAGACAAGGTTTTGACCTTTTTCTCATAACTCGCAGAGCCAACAGGACATAAAGTGAAAATGAGGTATTATCAATTCTTTACATAAACCCTCAGTGGTTCTCTGGTTCCTACCTACTCTCTTTTTCTGTTTTCCTTCTTACAAAAGGCCCTTCTTGGGTAGCATGAACTATCTTCTGGAGCCTTAATATCAGTAGTGGTGGTTGTTACATATCTTGCATGGTAAAGGTCAGGAAGAGTGGAGTTGTAACACAACCTGGGCATCTGATCTGGTTCATTAACATGAGGCTTCATCTGATTCTTTAATGTCAACATTCTTACTATTTTTACAGTTCATTTGTTATCTTTTAACTTAGTACCTCATTGTCTTAGCCTGTGTTAGTAGTTAAAATATTTTTTCTTCTTAATAAAAGTGACTCAAGTTGGATTTATTCTATAGTAGAGATAGAATATGAATGACAGGGTCTGTCACACAGTAGGTGTTCAATAAATATTTGGGGAAAATTGAAGGGATTATACAATTACATTAATTAATTAATTATAATTATTGTTATAATTATTAATTACAATTAAGATGTAAGTACTTGCTCCTCTTTTTTTTTTTGTAAATTAGCAGAAGAAATAAAACATGGAAGAAAAGGGATGAAAAAACAGAGCAAAGAAACCACCATGATCTACTGTATTTGTAATCTCTAAATGCTTTTTTTTACAGTATGTCCAGCCTATATGTTTGACAAGTCTTTCTTTTTCTTTCTTTTTTTTTCTTTCTCTTTCTTCATCCCTCCTTCTCTCCTTTGTCCCTCCTTCTCCTCTCTCTCACTCTTTCACTGAGTGTTCTGTGTGGCACTTGGCTTTCAAAGATCAGAGCAGTATCAGATGGTGGTTAAAGACCAGTCTCTGGTGCCAGGCAGACCTGGGTCCCAGTATTGAGCCCACCATTACTGGCATGTGACCTCTGGCAAACATTTCTAAGTCTCTGTTTCTCCATGTGTAAAATAAGAAAAATAATAATTCCTAAGATGGGATTTTTGTGAGGATTATGGGTGATGATAATGCATGTAAAGTGCTTAACATTTTGCAAGATGCTAATGTCTATAATATTTGGTCTTCTCCATTCTTTATTTCTCTCCCAGAAGACTATTGCTATAGAGCTCTATATACAGTGGGTAGTTTTCTACCAAAATTAAATATATATGTAAATTGTATTCTTTTTCATCTGTTTTCATCCTTGAATAATTTAAACACAGCTAAGGATGTTTTCTCCATGCTTTGTAAGAACATTCTTTCTGAGATGAGTTCAAATTTGGGGAATGTTGATTCAGAAGTAGAGCTTTTCAGTAAATCCTGAGCAAATGTTGCAACAGGATTGTAATGTGAATACATATTCTTCAATTAGCTCAGAATCTGCTCCTACAGCCCTTCAATAAATATAATAAATAGATCTTGATGACTGATGAGTTCAGACTTAAAGTCTCTGGCAATAAATTTGCACCCTCTTGTGAAGGCATTTTATTTTCAACAATGCTTTTAAAAAGTAGACACAATAGTCCAAATCAGTGTTTTGGCATTGTTTTTAGGAACGCCAATCTACATTCTTATTGCATCTTAGAGAATAGAAAAGGACTTTTTCTTCTGTATTGGCAGTTTGCAAGCAAGGCTTCTGCAAACTTTAGCATTCTTGACAGTAATTGTTTAGCAGTCATTTCCAATTTTGTTTTGCTTAGAATGCAGACCCATGGGAAAAGATCCAACACCACAATAGTCATTCTCTCAATAGAAATGCTTCAAGTTGATCAAAAGACCAAACTGAAATTTTATCTTCTTAAAAGTGTCTCTGTATTGATAAGGAAGGAGAAGGGATTCTTAACAGGGGAAGAAAATGATGCTTAGTGCTGAGCTCAGCTTGTTTGAAATTCTGACAATTCCTAGCCTCATTTTACGGGTAAAAGTTACTTTCAAATTAAAAAGCAAGACGCCTCTCTCTTGTACCCAGTGGGATTTGCAGAGAGTCAAACAGTACATCTATATCAGGAAATTCTATTCTAGCTTTTACTGTGCTGATGGAGAAAACATCTTTCCAGATGGATTTCTGTTTATACAGCCTTTAAAATTTTTACTTGCACCCAGTTTGTCTCATTGGCAGTACTTCCAGTTCTTTTTATAAGGCTTTAAGCCCACAATAGTGTTTATAGAACAGGAAGAGAAGTGACCCTGTAGTGAGAGAAAAGAAGCTACGAAACTCCTCATTACTGTTTAAAAACATAAGAAATGGTACTGATGGTTTGTCAATCAGTTGTTTTGTATATTTTTTAAAGATTTTATTTATTTATTCATGAGAGACAGAGAGAGAGGCAGAGACATAGGCTCCCCCCATGGGAAGCCTGATGCAGAACTCGATCCCGGAGCCGGGATCACAACCTGAGCCAAAGGCAGATGCTCAACTACTGAGCCACCCATGTGCCCCAGATGTTTAGTATTTTTAAAGAAATGTTGAAGGAATTATAGACTGAATGCTCATGGGCCTACCATCCATATTCTACAATTAGTGTTTTGTTGCATTTATTTTATCATATACCTATCCACCTCTATTTGTCTATCCATTTATCAATCTATATTATTTTTCTTTTGGGGTATGCATTTCGAAGTGAATTGTAGATATCAGAAGTGATGGACTCATTTTGAATGATGGATGATACCATCTAGTCATTTGGCCAGTGGTAAATTGCATCATGTAAGACTAGATTGTGCTAAAGTTAACAAAAGAAATCCCAGAGTAGCTTAATGCATTTAAAAAGCATTTATTTTTTTCTGGTAAAAGAAGGCTGAAAGTAGGAGTTCAATGTTGGTATGGTGGTTCTAACACCATAGCTGGATTTAACTCTTTATATCTTTCTGGACTACCATGCGAGCATTTGACATTCATCTGGAAGATCTGTCATGGCATGATACTGCTAGAGCTCCAGTCATCTCCCTTTCTAACAGTAGGAAGAAGGAAAGGAATAAAGGCTTCTTCTAATAACTTGCCTCAGAAGAATCAATAATTTTATAATCAACTTGTTCAGCTCTAGAAAATAATAATTTTATAATCAATTTGTTTAGCTCTAGAAAACCTAAAGGAATTTTATGGGGATCATATTATAGATGAATTTAGGAAAAGTTGACACATTTGTAATGTTTATATTTTATTGAATATAGGCACATTTGAGAGACTGATAAATATAGTATTATCTATCTATTTGATTATTTAGGTGGCTTACTTATTGTAGCCATTTCATTTTTATTGGAAAAAAATCAAATGAGCTGAAGTTTCTTGCCCTAGTATAGCTGTATGGGTCTTGGGTTACTATTAGAGACATTTGTGAGAGCACAAAAGATGAGTTTGAGTAGGTTCTTTTTTTAAAAATTTATTTATTTGAGAGAGAGAGAGCATGAGCTGAGGCAGAGGCAATGAGAGAGAGGGAGAAGCTTGCTCCCCTTCTGGGCGGGGAGCCCGATGTGGGGCTCAATCCCAGGACCCTAGGATCATGACCTGGGCCAAAGGCAGATGCTCAACCATCTGAGCCACCTAGGGAACCAAGTTTTAATGTAACTTGATTTAAACAAAGCCATTTGCCCAGTAAATTAATTGATCTTTATAGTGAAGTAGTATCAGAGTGATACTTCTTTATAGGATGATCACATCACCTTGATCAAAACAGTTCCATCAATGCATGGTGGTTCAGGGGTGCCTGGGTGGCTCAGTCAGTGAAGTGGCTGCCTTTGGCTCAGGTCATGATCTCAGGGTCCTGGGATCAAGTCCCGCATTGGGCTCTCAATGTGCTGAAGAGTCTGCTTCTCCCTCTCTCTCTGCTCCTCCCCACCCTGCTAGTATTCTCTTTCTCTTTCTCACAATATAAATAAATAATAAATCTTTTATTTATTTTTTATTTTTTATTTTTTTTACAAATCTTTTAAAAACTCCAACATGGTGGTTCAAAAACAAGCAAACAAAAAAACATGGAGGTTCAAGACCAAAGAACCAGATGGCCACCTACGTTATCCTTAGGCATGCAATTTCTGAGAGCTTCATGGGTTGATAATTTGGCCTAATGATAACAAAAGTCCTGAAAAGTATTTTAAATAGCATTTGAAGGCTTTGTCTTTGAAGAAGCAGTTTTATTTTCTGTAATTAAAAATGATTCACACTTGGGGAGGTCTTGGGTAGAGCAGAAGAGGGTTAAAGGTAGATGATACAGGGTGCCCAGCATGGTTAGGGAGTATGAGGAGATTTGTGAAGTGGTGCATGTGCCATGGACATAGAGGAAAGGTCATTTTTATGTTAATGTCTAAGAAATTAAAATAGCTATCATGAGTAGAAAAATTAATCCAAACCACCGTCCTTCTCTTTTGGACTAGAAGATTAAAGAGTGTCTGAAATGGGAATTTCTCCCTATCCTCAACCTTTTATATCACAAGAATTTGGTTTTTTAGCATTAATAATTAAAGTGTTTTATTTTATTGGTTTTGAAAATCTTATGTGCATTTATCTTATTTCCCCCCCCTTAATAAACATATTTTCCTGGAATTTTACGTGAATCTAAATGATCTTTGGAGTTTAGTATAAAACTCAAAAGCCTCAAACACAAACAATAAAATAGCAACCACTTTTTTCAGAGAAGCAAAAGTCCTTAGTGGGAAGAAGAGGGTAATGGGGGAAGGGGCAGAATTGGATGGGAAATTAAATACAAAATATTCTCCTCACCTAGATTTTAGAAAATGATGATTTATCACTATAGCTGTAGAAAGTAAGTCTTCAGTTGATCATTCTCTTTGTTGAAACACACCGTATTTCTGTGTCTTCTTTCTGCTTCAATTTCTTATCATCTATCCTGAATCTGTTTCACAACTTGTCTATATTACTGTTTTGGATCTGTGGAGTATTGTTTAATAAATTCTTAGAGTCCTATCATGTGGTTATATTTAGCTTAATGTCTAGAGTTATTTGTATGTTGGAAATGCCAGATTAGGAATCTATGGAAATGATGAGGATTATTATACCTTTGCTAGAGGCATGGAGTAGAACTATTACACTGTAGGTAAATCATATAAAATAGAAAATAGTGACATGTGTTTGTCTTGAAAGATGTGTAAATCCGATATTGACCACAAATGTATTATTGCTTCTAAATCGCATGAAACTAAACTCTCCTGACTTAACCTAGACTTCTCAGAAAGCAGAACCTGAACCAAAAGGTTTTTTTTTTCCTAAGATTTTATTTATTTATTTGAAAGAGAGAGAGAGAGAGAGAGAGAGAGAGAGAAAGCACGAGAAGGGGCAGAGAGAGAGAGAAGAGGCTCTCTGCTGCCTGATATGGGGCATGACCCCAGCACCCCAGGATCATGACCCAAGCCAAAGGCAGATGCTTAACCGACTGAGCCACTTAGGCAGCCCAGAACCTGACCCAAAGGTCTAAGTGCAAATATTCGTAGGGGAGTAAGATCTGGGAGTTACTAGTGACACACAGAGTTGCAGAGCGGGGAAGGAGGGACACCCAGAACGAGTATGCAATACCGAGTCAACCACGACTATGAGCAACTATTTACTCAATTCCCGAGGTCCATCTGAGATACTGAATGAAATGGGTTTCAGAGTCTTCGATTCGGTGGAAGAAGATGGAAACATTCATTAATCATTTCCTATCTGCATTAGTCAAAGCTTAACCCGATGGCTATAATTGCTCCTCTCCTCAGTCTTGAGAAGACCCAAGGTAGGAGGCAAGAGGCTTGCTTGAGGAGGTGCAGCCTTCGGGAATAAATGAAAGATGAGGCAGAGAGAATCTGATCCAGGGCACCGGGTGGGGAGGGGGGGTATCACACACATCCCCTAACCTCATCACCTTGTCGATAAGTCAAATTACATTAACACAGTTAGCAGAATCTTGCTGCCTCCAGGCTCTGGCTGGCTCACTTGGGAACACTGGGACTTTGCATAGACTTCCCCAAGTGTTGAGGAAGTCTCCAAAAGGTGCCTCATTAGGGTTTGCTCCTGACTACAAATTCCTAGCCTGTGCTGCATTGCCAGTTCCCCATCTAACTCCAGCGCTGGCGATCTTCATTCTTCTTTTTCAAAAGTTTAGCAGTTTCTTGCAAAGTGGGAAGAATGACTCAGGAGAGAGATTTGGACCCATGGAACGTTACTGAACTTAGTGAACCTGCTTTTTCCATATGTAAACCCAGTGACCCAGCCGCTGTGTATCCCTAAGTTGCTCATGTGCTTGTAGGAACTGGAGGGAAATGGTTCAGACTTAGGCCAGCTGCTATGCCATACCCGGAGCCTGACTCTGCTCAGGTGCTCAGGTTCCAAAGGACAGTAGCTGGTCGAGTCTGATTTGTTAGATAAACTTTCTTTATGGTAAATCTTATTTTGGTGTGTGTGTGTGTGTGTGTGTGTGTGTGTGCAGGAGAAAGAGACTTGAAATCTGGCCTCTGTTGCCCTTTCATTCTTTGTTTCCGTTTCTCCCCCTACCCTGTCCAGTCTTCCAGATGTGTCTCTACAATCTGATTCCTAGTCATAGATATAGTCATAGATTTTCCCCAGGTTTCTCCTTGGTCCCCCCTGCAAATTAGGGATGCAGATAGGCACTTGGGTGGAGTTGGGATATTGCCTAGTTCTGCACACCAGTGATATACAGATCCTGGCTCTGGCCCAGCTGGGTTCTGATCCCCATTACAAGTTACATGTCTTATTTCTACAGTCCTAAGGACTCTGTTGATCATCCTACAAATAAAGCTAAAGGAAATACTTACAGACTGTGTATTTGATTCAGAACAAAATAATCTTTTCTTCTAAATGTAGATGTGACAGGACACCTGGGTATCTCAGTCAGTTAAGCATCTGCCTTTGGCTCAGGTCTTGATTCCGGGGTCCTGGGATCGAGCTCCAACTTGGGCTCCCTGCTCAGTAGGGGACCTACTTCTCCTTCTGCCTCTGCCTGCCCCTCCCTCTGCTTGTGCTCTCTCTTTCGCTCTTTCTCTCTCTCTCTCTGACAAATAAGTAAAAAAACTCTATACTGCTGCTGGAGAATTTGAGGCATAAGCAGCTTCAGACATAGCCTAGCTTAGTGATTCTCAAACTTGACCTTTCATCAGAAGCACTTGGAGGGCTTGTTAAAACACTGATTGCTGGGCCCCACTCCTACATATTCTCATGTAGTAGGTCTGGGACAGGGTTCCCAAGTTTTTATTTCTAACACTGTGCCTCGTGCTGCTGATACTGCTGGTCCAAGGACCACATCTTGAGAACTGCTGGTCAAGGAGACAAAAGTAATTTTAGATTGAAGTCTGATGATTATTTTGGCTTCTTTTCTCCAGGCCAGAGCTGGTTTAATGGCCACTCCCCCTATTTAAAATGGTGTATTTACCCTAACTCATTTTCAACTAGTTTTTAGTCAGGCACTTTTTGTATTAAGTAGATAAAAAATTAGAAAACAGGTGGAGCATCCTCATCAAAACCAGAAGAGAGTATTTGGGGGAAAAATTCAAGAATTCTTAGTGCTTTATATCAGGGGTTGGCAAATGACGGTCCATGGGCCAAATCTGGCCCACTGTCTGTTTTTGGAAATAAAGTTTTATTGGAATGCAGCCACACGTTGATTTCTGCATGGTTGACGGTCATTTTTGTACTGTAACAGCAGAATCAAGCAATTGTGGCAAAACTGTATGACCCATAAAGGTGAAAATAAGTATTATCCGGCCCTTTACAGGAAATATTTGCCTACCCCCCGTCTATATGTTCCTTTGAGCAAATGTTGGCTGATTTAGGGAAGCTTTTCTCTTGAAACCCAGCAGTAAGCAACATCAGTTTACTTTAGCAGATATGAAACTTAAATCCTAACACTTTCTTCCGCCCTTCCTCAACCCTTCTCCCTTAACATGGAAAGTGGCCCAATAAGTGAAATGAAACTTGGCCCAATCAGCGATATTTAGAAAGTGGAAGGTGAAAGTGTTGACATCTGCTTGTATTTTGTGGTCCAAGCTTCCCTGGCGGCACGTGATATGGCGAGTGTTCTGGCCAGCCAGGCATCTCACGTTTTGTGAAAGATTGCCTCGTGTTATCTGACCTTAGTTGGATTTATGCCTACTAAGAAATGCAATTTGATGAAAGATCTGCATTCCTCCCTACACATTGGCTTCCTGAGCGAACTCTTCCTTCGCCTTTGATAATTATAGTCAGTTGGAATGTCATGAAGTCAACATCTGTATGTATGCATTAATAAACATTTGCATATTTTCAGGCATATTTGTATTTTATTTTATTTTTTTAAGATTTTATTTGTGTATTCATGAGAGACACACAGAGAGAGGCAGAGACACAGGCAGAGGGAGAAGCAGGCTCCATGCAGGGAACGGATGTGGGACTGGATCCCAGGACCCCGGGATCACGCCCTGAGCCAGAGGCAGACACTCCACCACTGAGCCACCCAGGTGCCCCAGGCATATGTATATTTTAATACACACTCATTTACATTTACCTCTTTGCCTCTACCTCCTTTCTAATCTTATCTGCTTCTCTGCAGTTGGTTCGCATCCCCAGAGAAGCAGATGCCAATTCAAAAATTAGAAGTATGAGAGATTTATTAGGGGAAATGCCTGGAAAGGGTTAATGTGAAGAGGCAGGAGTGTCAGGAGAACCTTCATACTGCTTTACAGATCTGACTGGAGGAGAGTAGGCGAGTTGCATAGGAAGGCTCAGGCTGCAACCTAGTTCTAATAAAACTGTGGCCAGGTGGAGGGGGAGTCCTTGAGCCAAAGTTGGAGGAGACCTGTTTCAATGGAATGGGGCAGTGCCAGTGCCCCAAGCCATAGGATGGGGGCAGGCAGGAAAGCGTGCTCCCAGCCTGAACATGGTGGTGGATCCACAGGGGCAGTGGCTTGGGTGATCAGTGAATATGCTGCCTGCCACAAGGGCTAAGTGTGCATTTTCATGGTTCCTTCACTCCTATATCTCTTCCATATTGCCACCACAGTTATTTTTTTTAAAGATTTTATTTATTCATGAGAGAGATAGAGAGAGAGAGAGAGAGAGAGAGGCAGAGACACAGGCAGAGGGAGAAGCAGCCTCCATGCAGGGAGCCTGACATTGGACTCGATCCTGGGTCTCCAGGATCACACCCCAGGCTGCAGGCAGCACTAAACCGCTGCACCACCAGGGCTGCCAACCACAGTTATTTTTTTAAAACAGAAAAGCAACATAGACCTATGGTGGTTTCCCCTGTACTTGCAGAATAAAGTCCTAGGCACTGGCCCTCAGACCCCACCTGCCTTTCCAACCTTTTCTCCACCACACACATACTATTGCCTGAATGGTCCCTGTGCTTTTCTGTTTGGGGCACTTTGTCCACATGGCTCCCTTTTGCTCACATGCCCTCTTTCCCTCAGCCCCCCATTGAAACCCTACTTCCTTTTAATATGTTTTTCCACAGAATCATAAATGAAAGTAACAGCTCCCTCCTTGAATGTTTAATTTACATAGGAAACATTATTTGGTTATATGCTGAATGTTGTGAAGATATAAAGATGAATCAGATGTGAATTCTGCTCTGAAGGATTAAGTTTAGTAGGCAAACTTCGTAAGCATCGTATTAAAAAGAGAAAGTAGGAGAAGTTATAAGCTGGATACAGAGAAAATGTGAGAATTCAGAAGAGGAAAAGATTACCTTCATATCAGGAAAATCTACTACGGGTCACATGGGTGGCTCAGTTGGTTAAGCATCTGCCTTCGGCTCAGGTCATGATCCCCGGGTCCTAGGGTGGAGGCCTACAATAGGCTCCCTGCTCTGGGGGGGGTGAGGGGTTCTGCTTCTCTCTCTCCTTTGCCCTCTGCCCCTCCCTCTGCTTGTGTGTACCCCCCCCCATTCAAATAAACAAAAATCTTTAAAGGAAAAAAAAAGAAATATCTACTGTGAGAGGTGGGCTTTCAAGAATCAGTAGGATTTGGTATGAGGATATGGCGGGGGCTGGAGGTGGGGAAGGGACTCCAGATTAAAATAGCAGAGGCACAGGCATGAATGTTTTTAGAACAGCCTCAATGACTAGAGTTTTTCATATTGTATATAAGACTCATTAGTGGCGTGTGAAATAAATTTAGTGATCTTCTTATCAGCCAAAAAAAAAAAAAAAAGACAAGAAGAAAAGGAAAGAAATAGAACAAATAGAAGAGGGGCTGGAGAATATTTAGAGTGTGTGGTATGTGGTAAAAGTATTATTTTATGAAACTTACATATATATTCCATTTATAATGGGTCACTGTATAAATGTATTTCTTTTTTTTTTTTAATAAATGTATTTCTTACTGTGGGCAAACTTTTATCTTATTCAACCACATATATTTATGGAGCATCTCTTATGTCTTGGCCACTAGGTGAAGTCCTGAGTATAAAGTGATGAAAAAAAAAAAAAAACTGACCGTCTTTACCTTTGGAGAGAATGTGAGTTGGTATGGCAGTTTTTCAGACCCTAGTGGCATCAGAAACGTCTAGAAAGCTTAATAAAACACAGATCGCTTCAGACCTTCGTTCAGAGATCTGCTCAAGAGGTGTAGGGTCGGGAATGGGAATTTGCTTCACTGACAAGTTCTTAATTGATGCTTAAGATGTTGGTAGGGGACCACATTAGTCACTAAAATAAATACAGATGGATACATGATGGCAGGTTGTGATAAGTGTTAAGAAGGAGAAGAGTGGAGGACTTCAAGAAAGAATACTCTGGAAACCTATTTTCTGTTGGATGGTCAGAGAAGGTGTCTCTGAGAAAGTGATGTTTAGGCAGCAGGAACTGTGCACTCAAGGACCCAGAGGAACTGAAAGCATGGAGGAAAGAAGGGTTTGAAAAAAGATGGGTAAGCAGATAGGGTAGGGGCTGGATCATGCAAGGTCTTTAGCCTAGTGACATTCCATTGGGATATGCATATTCCCAAAGTACATGAAGAAATCCTAAGGGTATGCAGGCACGTATTGTTCTGAGAGGATCATCTTCTTTTTGTGTTCTCCTAAAGTGGGTTTGCCTAAAGGGTTCATTTACCTTTCCTACCTCCTTATGAATAAAGTCATACTTATTCCCTAGTAAATCTTGCTAGGGCGTCTTGTCCTAGGGTGTAAAACTTGGGGGTTGAAGGAAGGAATAACTCAAAACCTTGATGTTGGTGTTGAAAAAATAAATAACTCTTATCATGGAGCAAACCCAAAATCTATTCTCAAGGCATTTGGTGTCTAGTTCTTAGCTTTCAACAAAATCGAAGGAGGCCCTACAGACACATGAAAAAATGCTCCATATCACTCAGCATCAGGGAAATACAAATCACAACCACATTGAGATACCACCTCACGCCAGTCAGAATGGCTAAAATTATGAGTCAGGAAACTACAGATGTTGTTGATGTGGAGAAAGGGGAACCCTCTTACACTGCTGGTGGGAATGCAAGCTGGTGCAGCCACTCTGGAAGACGGTATGGAGGTTCCTCAAAAAGTTAAAAATAGAGCTATTCTGTTACCCAGCAATTGCACTACTGGGTATTTATCCAAAGGATATAAACATAGTGATCTGAAGGGGCACCCTGCACCCCAAAGTTTCTGGCAGCAAAGTCCACAATAGCCAAAATATGGAAAGAGCCCAGATGTTGATTGATAGATGAATGGGTAAAAAAGATGTGGTGTGTGTATATATATATATATAAATATTACTTAGACATCAACAAATGGAATCTTGCCATTAGCCATGACCTGGATGGAACTAGAGGGTATTATGCTAAGTGAAATAACTCAATCAGAGAAGGACAATTATCATATGGTTTCACTCATATGTGGGATTTGAGAAACAAAACAGAGGATCATAGGGGAAGGGAGGGGAAAATAAAATAAGATGAAATCAGAGCAGGAGACAAACCATAAGAGACTCTTAACTGTCGCTGGAGGGGAGGTAAGTGGGGGGCTGGGGTCACTGGTGATGGGCATTAAGGAGGGCACGGGATGAGCACTGGGTGTTATATGCAACTGATGTGTCACTGAACTCTGAAACTAATAATACACTCTATGTTGATTAATTGAATTGAAATTTTAAAGAATTGAGGGAAGCCCTAAATATGTGGTCAGAGGTAGGGCTTTAAAAATAATTTTTGTTGATGGACCACCTTGTCATTTTGGTATGTAAGTAGGAAGGAAACCCTCGAATTTAGGGTCATCGCTGTAACAAAACTTCTATTTCCTCTATATATTCACGTGGATGAAACAAGCATTTTCTCAGTGCTTACCTCTATGAAAATGAAAAATTGGGAAAAGGAGTGATTTTTCCCAAGTGTAGCATTAAGTAATAACAAATGATAGATACATGAATTAATTGGGATAGAAAGCAGTGTCATTGAATTCATTAAGAGAATATATTTCCAGTGCAATATATTTATGTATTTAATAATTATCTGTAAGGTACATGCTTCTGTCATGTTGACCAGCTTATACTCGTAATAAATGTAGTGCTAACGTCAACCAGAATGCTTTTTTGGAAACATATCTGTTATTTAATTAGATTCTTTGTAAGAAATTTAGAACACCAATGTCTGAGAATCAACTACATTTGTGAAAGAAAACACAGAATGGAGGTAGCCCGGGAGTTGAGGAACAACCTTGGTTTTTGGCAGAATTTGGGTGTCCACAGCTGCCCAACCTTTTGCCATTCTAAAAACTCGTATTTCTCTGTCAGAGATCTTCCCTTCCTGGCATCTGGGCTTACATGGTTGCTTCTGCTTGGAGTCAGCGTCAGTGAGATGTTTGGGATTTCACACCACTTATATGAATCTGGTGGAGGTGGAGATGACAGATTTCTTTTGTGTTCTATGTAGAGAATTCGATTGATGATCAGAGCTCCAGTCGCAAGTGGCAAGCCCCTGCTCAGATGCTTCAAGAAAACCACCCTTTGACCTGTGTGGTGCACGTGAGGATGATCAGAATGGTTCTGGGAGTGATGGTAGTGTGTCCTGGAGGTTTTTGCTGTGGCTCAGTAGCTTTTGAGGAACATCTTCAGTAGGATGGTGTCTAGGCATTTAGTGACGTTTAACCAGTGGAATCCCACCATTCTTGTTACCACCAACTGGTTTTGTGACAGTAGCAAGAACTTTCTCTTTTTTTCTTTTGAATCCTAATTCAAAATCCTAATTCAGCTGCTGAATCCTTCCTTTTGTACATAGCAGATCAGGAATGTTTGCCAATTCCTTTGATTAGGGTGGGATTTTGGCTGCAGTGAGACTTTCCTCTTGAGCGTTGAGGTCTTGGGGTTGTTATGCTTTTTAACTTTGCCATGGCATCAGCCTTCTTGGCATTAGTTTTCTTCTCCTTCCTATCTGGTTTCCCTGCCTTTTCACCTGCCATCTTGCAAGATGGGAAAGATCCAGAGTAATTTTTTTTTTAACCTTTTCACCTGCCATCTTGCAAGATGGGAAAGATCAAGAGTAAATTTTTTTTTTTTTTTTTTAGCAGTTAGAACATGATGGCCACAGGAAAGTTTTAAACATTTCTAGCTCTCTCTCTCTCTCTTTTTTAACATTTCTATCATTTATAGATGTCTTTAGGTAAATGGAGCTGGGACATCTTACCTGTGTATCTATACATAGCAGGACCGCATTATATGGAGACAGTGTAGAGAAGCATAATGGAATGGTCAACAAAAAAGACTCTGAGGCAGAAATGAGGATTCTTTTCTATTGTAAGTATAACAGAAGTCTGAGTTTAAGGAGATAGTGAATTGATGTTTTCACGTGCCCACAGGTACCGAGAGAAGATGTCACAACTGTCTGAAAGACAGGACTAGAGGTGTGAGGTTGTGAGGAGCCCTCTGGAGAGGAGGGGATTAGCCTCAGGAAGGGTGGAGACAGGAAAGCCAGGGCTATGAGCGTGAGGTCTGCAGTGGGAGGGCTCCTGTTCTTGTCCCAGCTCTCATTCTAACTTCCGGAATTTTGAATGGGTATGACTGCTTCCTTGCACTGATTGCCTGCCTCCATCTCCCTAATTTCTTTTCCCTTCCCTTCCCACCTTCTACCACAAAATCGGCCAAATGAGGGTAGGATGGGGATGAACCTCGGGGAAGTGGAGGTGGAGAAAAAAACATTAAATATGGTTATGTTTGTGGACTGTCTTTTTCCTGTGGGTGTGCATGGGGCAGTGGGAAAAGTAAATGCAAAAGAGAAGCCATATCATGTATTTTTCTTTCTGCGTTAAGCTCTAAGGCAGGTTTCTGGCTAGAGAATCTTGGGAGGATTGCAGTATTATCCCTTTGGATGGGGCAAGGCCTGGCCTCATCCTGGCCTCTGGCTCCTTCTAGATCTGGGAAGACTTTCTCTTTAGAGAAAGGAGCTAGAGCAGCACAAGTCCATCTGGACTAAGAATCAGGAGAGTTGGATTCAGTTCACGTCCTGCTACTTTTTTTCTGTGACGTTGAGAAAAGCATCTATGCTCTGGATGTCTAGTTTGTAAGGAATAAAATGGAATAAAGCGATTTATATATTTTTCTCCCTATTTTAAAACTAATGCTTATGAGTGATGAGAATCAGAGTTTATAAAGGTCTAGGCACTTTTATTTTTCTTGGTCACTGTTAAGGAACAAAACTACAGTGACATGAGCACCTGGTGGCTCAGTGGTTGAGCACCTGCCTTTGCCTCAGGTCCTGATCCTAGGGTTCTGGGATCGAGTCCTGCATCAGGCTCCCACAGGGGGCCTACTTCTCCCTCTGCCTCTCTCTGTGCTTCTCATGGATAAATAAATAAAATCTTTAAAAAAACCCAAAACTACAGTGAAACTTTCAAGTTCATTGTAAAAAAAAAAAAAAAAAAAAAGGAAAGGAGAGGAAAAGAAAAGAAAAGGCACTCCCCCCCACCCCTCTGTCTCTTCAAGAAACATCCAGATCTGCTCTGCCCTCTAATAGTTGCCTGGGTAGAATTTTCCATCTTAGCACAAAGCGGCTCGACCTGGTTTCAACTAATCCCTTCCCTGTATACCCCTAATTTAACAAGAGGAACTGGAAGAGTCAGACAGTGTGTGGGAAGACTGGAGAAAATAAGGAAGGTATAGAAACCACCAGAGATGGAGATAAGTTAAACATTCTGGCAAATTGTCACGGTGTATTGCTCATGCTGAATGGTGAGGCAGTGGGGAAGGTAGTTAAGAGAATGGCTCTAAATGCTTCTTCTAATTGCAAGCAGCTGTCGATTAGTGGAGCTTGACCAACTGTTTTTAATTCCACTCAGTGGCGATGAAGAGAACAAGACTTTTAAGGGAAACTGGCACAGGGCTGCGTGCGCACCAGGTTGCTCACACCGCTTGCGGAGGGCAGGGGGTGCAGGGGCTGCTAAGAGATGCTCTTCCAAACCAATGCAGGCTTTCACGATCCCGGTTCCCCCCCAAATTACCAGCATTTGTTGAGCTTTTTTGGCGGGAGGCAAACTTCTCTGTGATCCAAGTTCTGGAATGATTTTTCCTGGGGAGTGATTCATCCCCCCGATGGTGAGTGGCTGGATGGCTTGTGCCAGTACAGAAGCAATTGTTGTTCAATGTGGGCAGTAAATCTAGAATGAGAGGTGATCCTGCCATTTAAGAGCCTTCTCCTTTGGAACGTTTCACTTTTTGAATGAGAAAATGGGAAAAATAAGAAAGTGGAAAATCTTAGTGCGCTGTGGTTGTCAAAGCTGCTACGAATTATCTCAATTGGAGAGTTTTCTGGAAGATAAAGTTTTGAGTGGCCCAGGGTAATCAGCCTGAGTCTTTTTTTTTTTTTTTTTTGGGTGTAATTCTTTATTTTCTTCTTCTTACCAGGGTTAGTGATCTTTCCTAATATGATTGATTTTTATTTCCTTTTATTTCTTGCCGTACGTTTTGAAATGGTTGTTTCAGTGTTTCTGCTTTGCAAAACTGGAGAGAGGAGTGAACTCAACTGAAAGCAAAGCTTCTATGAAACTAGGGAGGCCTTGAGGTTCTAACAGTAGCTGTCCAGCTGGTCTGAAAATACGCAAAAGGAGACGATTGGCGGAAAGGCTCAGGGAGAAAGGGACTCTCCTCCATCAGTGCTCATTACCATCCGTGTTATTTCCTGAACTTTAGTGCCCCAAAGGAGAAAGTAAGTTTCCTGTGTACCTGTGCAAGGATTATCACAAGGATATTCTTCACAACAGTGCTTACAATAGCACAAAATTAGAACTATCGTACGTGTTTACAGTTGACATTAGCTAAGTAACTGATGGTGTTCACTGAAGATGTAAAAATGTTTTGGAAGAATATATCAACGACCTGGGGAAATGGTCGTAATATACTGGGTGAAAAATCAGAATTAAAATGAATCATTTTAATAAAGACATAAATATTTAGAATTGTGTGGTACGTGTGTAAGTCAGAAGAACAAAATGGAAAGAGAGGGATTTGTGTTGAGTTTTTTTCCCCTTGAATCTTGTCTAAATAACATAAATTGCTTTTGCAATTAGGACAAAAACCATATTTTAAAATGAATTTCCCAACACATCAATTCTTCTATCATGAAGGATTCTATTCCTTGTCAGGATGAAGCTAAGGAGGAGATTCATGTCCAGCAAAGGAGGAAAAAAAAAAAAATCAAGGGGGCAGCACTCAATAAACACCTAATTTTGTTTCTGATCTCGTGCCTGTTTGAAGCGCTCACACTTGTTTTGACTCAGCTCGATAAGTCAGCTCCTCTAAAACAGTCACAATTTCCACCAGCTGTTTTGGATGTTTGAGTTATGTTTTTGTTTTAGTGAACTTCACTGCCTATCCCTTGAGCTAGCTTATGAACAATTGTGAAGGAAGTCTTTGAGGCCGACACAGAGGAAAGCTGCTAATCTCAGGACATCCCTAAGGATTTGAAAAGCAGCTCCATCTGTGCCGTTTCTGTTTTTCTTCCATGGCAGGTCTCTTGATGTCAGAAAGATGGGCCACTTCTTGGGCCCAGCGTTCGAAGAGTCCATGACCACAGCTGTGCACACTGGTTCGGATAGACTCCTCTGGAGGCAACAGGCACACTTCCCTACAGAGATGTGAGTGACCAACCCTGTGCCAGGTCTCCTTACAAACCTTTCCTGGGCTCTCTTTTCCCAGGGAGCAATTCTTTGCCATGAGTTCAGGCTTTGTGAGGGCAGGAAGCTATTTATCATTGAGAGCTACCAAAGGAGGGCTACCATCGTCTTTGTCTGGGACTGTCCTTTGAGCTAGAAGCCGGTGCGTTGGTTGGGGTTGGTGGGGGGAGGGGGGTGCTCATTGCATGATGTGGCCGAGTTTCTGGAAACTGATTTGGGAAGAGGAAGCTGACTTATGTGGGAGTCACCATCTTCGCTGTCATTCTCTGGCACCCCCTCCTCCACAATGGCTTTTTCAAAGAAGAGAAAAATGGCGAAGCTTCCAGTGGGAGTTGGGATTTAGTTGGAAATATTCTAGAGTGGAGGGAAGGTCTGCCTGACTTTGGAAGCTCATCTTTGCGAGTTACTACCTGTTTTAGTTTAGTATTCCTTCCAGTGTGCTTTGTTCCCCTTGACCCCACTCTTTTTTTTTTTTTTTCCCCTTTCATTCCCTTTGGATGCAGACTAATTAGACCCAAACTTAGTTTCTTTTGAAAGGCTGTTGGCAAATAGTCATTTAATTGAGCACCTGTGAGCCAGCTACCTCGCATGGCAACCAAAACAACACCCCAGAAAACTGTTGCAGAGTCCATACTATTTATATTCAGGGAGCCCAGAGAGGAGAGAAAGAAGGCAAGTAAGCAGTGTTGAAGCTAGGGGCCTTGCTAAAAAGCTGATTTGTTGGGGAAAAAAATTGTTCCATAGACTCCCATAGGGCCTTATAAATCTGTAGGCCTGGCAGTTGTCTTTCTAGACAGAAATCACTATAGAGCAGTTGGTTAAACATCTGAGGCCAGAGCAATGCAAGGGTTTCCTAGTAGAATTTCATCAGTCAAGACTCTTTCACACCGGGTGTTCTATGTAAGTGATGAATCACTAAATTCTACTCCTGAAACCAATATTGCACCGTGTGTTGACTAACTAGAATTTAAATAAAAATTTGACGAAAACCCCAAAAGATTCTTTCAGTTGCGAGCAGCAGAAATTTAGCTCAAGTCTAAGAATGTTTTTAACCTCAGGCCCTGCTAGATCCAGATGATGTCAGGAATAGGTCTCTTTCATCTCTTGGCTGAATTTTCTTCAGTGTTACTGTCACACTCTTCCTTCCGGTGGTAAGGGCTACCAGAAATCCCAGACTTACTTTCTATCAGTTTGGCACCTCTAGAGGAAAAAGAGGGTCCCTGTCCCAAGTTTCAGTGGTTGTCCAGCGCGGACTCTCATGAGACCAACTTGTATCATGCCAGTTCTGAGCCAGTCACTGTGGGCTGGGTGTGAACATCCTTATTGGACAGACCTATTTTGGGACTCTTCCCTGTGCCAGGGTGGGGATGGGGGATGCCTGCCTTACCTGGATTACAAGGGCTGAGAACTAGGGAATGGTAGTTCCCCAGAGGAAAATGAGCTGCTTTCAGAAGAATGAATGAGTGGATGTTGGGTAGGCACTATTACCACGAAGGTCCTAATGTCTTTTTCTCGAAGAGCTCTAATATGTTGAATGGTCCTAAGTTATCAGAATGGTTCTAGTAATCTTCAACCTCAATACAGAAGGGACTGGAGTTTGGATTTTTCTGAGTTCTTATTTCCCAGAGGTTCTCCAATCCCTGTGCGGGTTTCCCCGCTTCTTGCCCAGTAAGGAGATCTTCCTCTCCAGTAGTTTAGGAAACTAAACTACTAAACCATTACCCTCAGGACAGCAGAGGCCTAATTGTCTTACGTTTGTGTGGCTGAGAGGAGTGACTCAAATGTTTCCTGCAGTGGTTCTCAAGGTTGTGGTCCCCGGCACCAGTATCACCTGGAAACTTGTTAGAAATGCAAATTTTCTGGCTCCATCCCAGACCTACTGAATCAGAAACTCCGGGGGTCAGGCCCAGACATCTGTGCTTTAACACATCCTCCAGGTGATTCTGATAGAAGTTCAAGTTTTGAAACCACTGATTTAGGGAACCATACAATACAGTCTTCTGTAGCAAGACTCTGAGTCCTTTTAGATTTTTTTTTTTTTTTTTTTTTGCTTTATATTCTACTTCCCTTAGGCTCCTGATACCAAAGGAAAGATTCTTTGCTTATTGAATTTCCTTGCTGGAAGTGAAGAGATTATTTTGTGCTTGGCATAGAGCTTTGCGATGAGTTGCAGCTGAGAATCTCTCAGTAGACTTCTGTTGGCCACACGTCAGGGAGTGGATGCTCCTGGAGATACTGTAGCTGCAAGGCTCATCCTAAGAGCTTGGGAAATGTTTCTAATTCTCTGAGGAGACATTGTTTGACATAGATCCGACAGTGTTCTGCTGTTGATCAGAGAATCTACCAATCATATATTCATGTAATCATTCAACATGTAATAATATTGCGATAAGTACTAGACATGATTGCCCACAAAACAATTACCCTTATGGACCTCAAGGTCTACTGGAAGATAGAGATACATAAATAGGCATGTATAATAGAGTGTGGTTTGTGGGGGGAAAAGTACAGGGTGTTTGAGAGTTCACTGCAGGCCACCTGACCCAGAGGACTGTTCAGAGAAGGTTTGTCAGGGGAAGTTTTGTCTCAGCTGGGACCTGAAGGATGAATAGTCATTGTTTGGCAAAGAAAAGGAGTAGAGAATGCCAGGTAACATAAAAGCCTGTAGTTGAGAGAGGATCTGGTGGGGTCAAGGAACTAGAAAACAGTGAGCATGGCTGGAGAGTAGAGTTTAAAGGGAGGCAAACGAGGGGCAAAAGAATGTGAAATGGGCCAACTATGCAAATGATATTAATGGCTTTGGACCTCATCCTCAGAGCAAGAGTAACCCATGAAAGAGTTTTAGGCTGAAGAAGTCAGATGATGAGATTTGTTCCAGAGCCAATGCTTGAGAATGGATTGGGGATGATGAAGAGCACAATCAAGATCATAGACAGGAGGACAAGTCAGAAGGCTTTGTGATAGTGAAATGAAAGATGGTGGTTCCTTGGCCTAGGATAATGGACATGGGGTTGGAGAGTGGGGGATTAATTTGGGACATTGGCGTGTGGTTCAAGTTTATACTATGGGAAATAGAATCCAAAGGAGGAGTCCTAGTAACAAGTGAACGGAAGTGGCATTTACTGAGAAGAAACAGTAGAGGAGGCACAGATTTCTAGGAGAAAGTCGTGAATTTAACCTTAGATACGTTGAGTTTGCACAATACCCAGGAGGGGATACCTAGTATGCAGCTGCTGTCCAGGTCTGAGTTCAGACAAAGGCCTGGGTGAGAGTCCATATTTTATGGTCTTCGACACAGGGATGACACTCAAGGAGAGTGAATGGGAAGAGAGGAGAGTTGAGAGCCCGGAGGAGTATTAAGAAGCAGAAGAAGAGAAACCTGTGGAAGTGACCGAAGGATGGCTAGGAGAGGTGGGAGGACAGTCAGTCAGCTCATGGAACATGCTAGATGCTATGGAGGCCAAGGAAAGCAGGTTTTGCTGCTTTTGGCAAGTGCACGAGTATAACGCTTCAGTTCTGTACCTGCCTGAGATCAGGCCATGTACTCTCCGGGGAAGTCCTGCTGTGCTCCCCTTCATCTGCCAGAAACCTCTGTCACTATTCCAAATGGGCTCATTCACAGAGACTCTTTTCAGGAAACCTTGCTTTCCTGTAATTATTTTCTTAGATAGATAAAATGGCACTTGCTGAGTCATAATTTATTTAAGGAGACCCCATCCCACACTTTCTTTCAACTTGCTGTCTCTCTCTAAGTGAAATCCATGAGATTCCTTACATATTTTCCCCTTCTTATCTTATCTCCTTCCACTTTCGGGTCATTGTATTTCAGCATGCCTCTGGCCCCCCAGCGTGCTTTCACACAGATGGTCATAGACAGATGTGCGCTTTGCAATTGTAAGTTACCCAAATGTGGTGGTGGCACCTCGTCTGGTACCCGACTGTCACAGTGCTCTGTGCCAACCTGAATCTGTAGCCACTGCTGACTTCCCTGACTACATTATTTTCTTTCTTCTCTTTTTTTTCTTTCTCTCTCTACAGCTGGACACTCTGGGGAGTTACTTTGGCCAGAATTAGATATGCACAGCTGATACCTCCAGCTGCACATTCTTTGGTTCTTTTTGGCTCTACAAAAGCTCTTGGTGTTCTTACAATTTATTCAAGTGGAGAGCAGTAGGGATGGTGGCCCACCCAGATATTCTTTAAAAGCATTAAAAACGGTCCTTAGTTTCTGTAGCCAGTCCTGTCGGTTGACACAAGTAGAAGGAACAGCTCAAAATGTACCAAGAGCCAACACAAATATAGGTCCTCTTGGCGTTCATGTTTTGTTTCTTAATTGTTATCCGCAAAATGGACGTGGAATGGTGGACGTGCTTATGCAGCCCACTGCTTGGAAAAGATGCAGTCTGTTTTCACGTCATTTCATCTTGAGCTATAATATGCCACGAAGGCCAAAAATGTAACATAGGTTAACATGGCAAAAATATGGGAATTCATTCATGGCTTTAGGTATCCCCTCCAGGCTGATGATTCCCAAATCCATTTCTTTAGGCCCGTCTTCTCCCCTAAACCTTAGTACAAAGTCTCCAGTTATCCGTTGGCTCTTTTGACCGAATTGCCTCGCAAGCACTCTTTTAAAGTCCAAGATTCCTACTGAACTCTTTCCTCTTTTCTGGGCATACTTCCTCTTATACTTCATTTCTGTTGCAATCAGCTCTACTGACTCACTCAAGGCTTCTGAGTCTTCTCTGACTCTTCTTTCACCTGTATTCCTAATGCCCAGTCGGCTGCCCAGGTCTTCCTGTTGGCCTGTTTTCTTCTCACTATGGCCAGACCAGTCCAGATCCATAGATTTTTTTTTTTTCCTGTGGAACTTTGAACATGTCCTAAGAGTTAAGTGGCCTTCCGTCTTCTGTTTGTTCTCCCCTGAATTCATCACATAAAGAGATGTCAAATTAATCTTCTAAAATGAGATATTTAATCACAATACCTCCATATTCTAAAGAATTCCATAGTTTCCTATTATCTCCAGGATGAATCCAACAGCTCTCCCAAAAGACTTTGGGGTCCTTGCCCAATCTTCAGCTGCCCCCTGGAATAAGCTTACTTCAGTCACTCATTTTTAACCTTGCTTCATTATTCTAGCTTGTCAAAA
Source organism: Vulpes lagopus (assembly GCF_018345385.1). Lineage (NCBI taxonomy): Eukaryota > Metazoa > Chordata > Mammalia > Carnivora > Canidae > Vulpes > Vulpes lagopus. The sequence continues at coordinate 9,676,539 of NC_054824.1, forward strand.
TAATTTTGATTCTTTCTGCCACAAATGTGTTACCCAGCTCAGTTTTGTATCTGTACATGTCACATGATTTGGTTGTTGATAAATAGCATTAAATATGATGGAATTAGAACACAAGGATAAGCCCTAGAGATTTCTATAGGATTGAATTTTTTGAACTCGGGGCTAAGGTTGCCATTGATCCTGGAAAGCAGTCCTTTGCCTTCTTCTGTATCCTCACCTTTGGGGCATTCCTTTATTCATTCATTGAACTCTGAACAGTCCATTTCTCAAAAATTCTTTTCTGAGTAGGTAAAGCTGTTCAGAATCCACTCTTGTTTGTTTACATTTGAAAGATTTGTCAGAGGTAAAAGCCACTGATGGATGTTGACTTCTGTGGAGAAAAGTTGGACACTTGTTTTGACATCTAAGAAATAACTCCCATTTTTCTATATTGTTCTGGTTCCTATTGCTGCATAACCAAACCACTCCAAACACAGTGGTGCAAAGCCATAAACTATTTTTGTATGCTTTTGAGGCAGAAATTTGGAAAGGGCACAGTGGGGATGACTTGTTTGAGCTTCCCTTTTCCCATGTCCGAGCTAAGAAAACTCAAAGTCTGGGGTTGACTCAACAGCTGGGGACTAGAATCATCTGACAACTTATTCATTCACATCTTTGGCACCTGGGTGAGGAGGACTCAAAGGCTAGGACTGTCAATTGGAGCATCTTCACATGGCTTCCCTGTGTGGCTAGGCTTCCTCACAGCATGGCAGTCTCAGGAGTGTCAGACTTTTTACCTGTTGGCTCAGGGACCCAAAGGCGACTGTCCCTGTAAACCAGATGGAATGGCAGTGTCATCTGTGACCAAGCCCCAGAAGTCACCTAGAGGCAATTCCAGCACATTTTATTGTGTACAAGTGAGTCACAAACTGCCCAGATTCAAGAGGAGGGCGTATAGACCCACCTGTCAATAGGAAGAATATTTGGAGATAACTTTAAAGTTGTCACATATATGAATTGACGAAGTCAACTGTAGCTACTATCCTTGGAAATGTGGCCCAGGGGCCTGGTGTTTCGAGAACCTTGCCAGCTTTATCCAGGGTAGGTAACTGAGGGTAAGAATAACTTAAAGAAATGTAATAATCACTTGCTTCTAATAAATTCAGCCAGGGCTCTATGTTTTTTAGATTTCAGCCTTTTTTTTTTTTTAATAAAGAGAAATCTGATAAATCTCTTTTTTTTTCTTCCTTTTTTCTCCATTAATAGGCGAGGGTTGATATTTCTTTTTCTTTTTGATATTTCTTTTAAGACTTAAAAAAAGGTACTTCTGAGAGTTTCAACATTTGACAGCTGGTAATAAGTGGGAAATGTCATTACATAAACTCTGGTTTGGGTGAAGAGGCAGGTGGTATTTTTAGGGAAGTCGGTGTCAATGTGAGGCTGCCGCCACACTGACCACCTCCAGCCCATCTGCAGAGACATTTCTGTCTCCCGCAAGTAGAGCCCCCTCCTTCTGCCTGCTTTGACTGCCTCCCTGAGTTCCCCTTTTCTTTTTTGGCCTTGAGTTTCAGCTTGATGAGTTGTCAAGAGGACTGGGCCACTGGATTCTACCTGTAAGAACTTGAGAGGCTGTGCTCATGAAGAGGAGCACTTTTCTACTCTTAGATCCTCTGTGTTGACACTCACCAAACAGACACTGGGAGTCTTTTATGTCCCCAGCCCTGTGCTAGGCCATATAATTATAAAAAAGGAACAAAACCAGCCCTAGTTCTTGCCTTTGTGGAGCTTCCATGTAACAAACTGAAGTTGCAACTTACCCAGATTGCAGGAAAGGCGATCTTTGAAAGTTTATACCAAATAGGTTTGGTGTTGTGAGGCCAGAGAAGTTTCCCCCAAGGAAGAAATGGTTGAGCTAAGAGTGGAGGCATGACTGGGTGTTAATCAGGGAAAGAAGGGAAAGTGATCCAAGCAGAGAGAACAGCCTGTGGAAGGAAGTGGACAGGATGAGTGGAGAGGACTCAGGATGATAAAAGGATGTGAGAAGGCCAGTGTGAGGGGGAAGAGACTGTGAGGAGGCGTCAGGTGGAAGGTGTAGCTTGTGAGGAGGGTAGGAGCCAGACTGTATGAAGCCTGGAGACATGACCGTGGTGTATCGGTCAGGATTCTCTAAAGAAATGGACCCAATAAGAGATACAGATACCACTTATGTATATAAACAGAACCAAAATAATATAGAATGCAAATCCTATTATATATAATATATATATCCTATGTATATCCTACAGATAATATCTATAATATATAGATTATTTTATATATAGGATTATAAATTAGGAAAGCTGACAAGTCTGAAATCTATAGGGCAGGCTGGTAGGCAGGCAAGGCTAGAAACCGAGGCCGGAGTTAATGCTATAATATTGAGACAGAATTTCATCTTTTTAAGGAAAGAGTTTCTTTTCTAGGAAACTTTGGTTTTTGCTCTTGAGGCTTTCACCTGATTGGATGGGACCCACTACATTATTGAGATAATCTTTACTCAAAATTGGCTGATTATAGATGTTCAACATATTTAAAAAACATCTTCACGGCAACATCTAGATTAGGGGGTATTATTACTGGGTACTCTAGCCTAGCCAGGTTGACACATAAAACTAGTCATAACACATAGGAGCTCTGTCTTGATTCTAAGAGTAATAGAAAACTCTTAAAGGACGGAAGAGGGTGGCCTGGTTAAATTTGTATTTCTCAAGTGTGCTCTATGCTTTCAGAAGAAGGTTGGTGTATGTGACCATCACCAGGGTTCTTGGGGTGGTCATAAGGCACACTGGATCGTTCATGCACTTTTTATTCATGGACATGGTGCCCCGACATTGAATTGGGCAGATGTTCCTCCTGGGTGTGCCCTTGCCATCTTGAAATTATTTCAGAGGCAGGACTCTTATGTTTTGTTCTGTTTTTTTGGCTTTTCTCTTTTTCTCCAATGAGACTGGATGATCTTTAGAGTCAAGAAGCATGCCCCATTCACCAGAGTGCCCTGAGTGCCTAGGACAGTGGCTGGCACATGGTATGTACCCAGTAAGCACTTGTGGAGGAGTTTGGGTTTCATGTTTTTCCCAAAGTGCCTTATGAAGAACGAAGGAATAACAGTCCTATCAGTAGTTCTGGGTGGTAGAAAACTAATGCTAATATGAAAATTGTTTTTGTTCTTATTTCTAGCTTCCTTTCCTTGGCATGATCTATAGTTCCTTTTTTTTAAGATTTTATTTATTCATGAGAGACACAGAGAAAGAGGCAGAGACATAGGCAGAGAAGCAGGCTCCCTGTGGGGAGCCTGAGGGGGAACTCAATCCTAGGACCCCAGGATCACAACCTGAGCCAAAGGCAGATGCTCAACCACTGAGCCACCTAGGTGCCCCTATAGTTGCTTTTTCACTATATTTACATGGATCGCCTATTTTAGGATATAATGATTACTTAAATTAACCTTTTATTTTGAAATTGTTTTAGATTTACACAAAAGTTTCAAAGACAGCATGGGGAGTTCCCATATGTCACCCAGTACTCCTAATGTTACATCCTACATCACTGTGGTTCATTTACCAAAATGAAGAAACAGAATTGGAACATTTACTACTAACTGAACTTCAGTCTTTGCCTTTTACCAGTTTTATCCACTAATGTCCTCTTTCTGTTCCAGGATCCAACTCAGGGTACTACATTGTATTTAGTCGTCATGTCTCCCCAGTCTTTGGTCTGTGACAGTTTCTCAGTTTTTCCTTGTTTTCCACAACTTTGATGGTCTTGAGGAGAGTACTGAGAATACTGGAATACCCTCAGAATAATGTCCCCCAATTTGGGTTTGTCTGATGTTTTCTTGTGAGTAGATTGGGGTTATAGGTTTTTGGAAAGAACACAGAGGTGGATTGTCCTTCTTGTCATTTCATATGATAGTACTCATTATGCACATGTTATCCTGAGGATATTGACTGTTATCACTTGGTTATCATTTGCCAGGCAGGTTTCTCCACCGTAAAATTATTTTTCTACTTCCCTCTGAGTTCTTTGGAAGTGAATCACTAAGTTTAGCCCATCCCTGAGGAGGTTGGAGAGAGGGAGTAAGCTCTATCTCCCAGGATGAAGAGTATCTGCATATATTATTTAGATTTCTTCTGTAAGGAATATTTGTCTCTTTCCACCCATCTGTTAATTTATGTAACTCAACATGAGTTTATACAGGTGTCTCTGACTATAATCCAGCTCTACAGGGGTCCTTCCAGACTTTCTTTCTTGCTTGTCTATAATTCCCTCTCCTGGAGGAGAGTAAGGAAACCTGGCTCCCACCATCCATTTAGTTATTTGTTCACACATGATATACGTGTAAAGCAGATTCAGAATTTTTACCTGTACCCCTATGGGAAACACATATAGTAACTAGATTACAGTGTTTACATTTTTTTTTTTTTGCTTTTGATATAACCATTTTTATAAGGAAGTGGTATAACATAGACGTTGAGAACAGTCTCTAAGCCAGATGACTTGGGTCCGAATCCCGACTCCATCACTTAGCAGAATGAGCTTGGATGAGTTACTGTCTTCTCAGTTCATTTTTAGAATGGACATAATAATGGTATTTACTTCCTGGGGTCATTTGATGATTGAATAAATTAATATATGTAAAGTGCTTAAGTATTTGGCATATAATAAACACACTTAAGTGTTAGCTGTTATTGTTAAGACAGAAATAAAGTCTATTCTAATTGCCACCAGTATAATACCATATATATTGGAGCACTATATACTATATACTCTTGAATGGTAGGATCCTCTCTATTCTCTTATCTTCTTATATATCTTTGCACTCAGCAAAGGGGTTTATATCTAACTTCCTCTCTCTATATTTTTCTGTTCAGCATGTATGGTATTTTTCTGTGTGGAGTTAATTTGTCATTCATTTCTCTACCAGATTTTTGTGAATTCAGAAAACATAAGATTTAAGTTCAAGATTTTCAGTGCAGATTTTACATCTAGGAAGTATCCTAGACTTTGGCTGCCTTCAGATCATGGCCCTGTTAGAAGTTTGTGTCCCTGCCTTTTAGGGCAGTGTTAGCACAAGAATGATGGATTTCGTTCTCAATCTGAGCGATTGAGGAGTCCAGTAGTCTAAGCTATGTGTTAATTGCTGGCTGCTTATTCTTTGATTAAATGTGGTTATTCTGTGGTTATCACTGCTTGGAAAATCATTAATTTTTGTAAACCTTGAAATAGAGGTTGGGGGCTTCACTCAAAACACTTATAATGTTCTGACTATCGCTGTTATTAATATTGCACAGCCAACAGCCATGGGTTCTGCTCAGTGGTAGTCAGCACTTCTGGGCAGGATTATGTGTTACCGGCATTTTAATTAGGCTTCAATGAACCCAGCTGCAGCAGTGTTAGCAGTCTCTTAAACTATTTTTCACTTTTGGGGTTTGATAAAATACAACCTGTATTTCCCCCACTCTTTTCCCTTTATGCTAAAAAAGAAAAAAAAAACCAACCAAAAAACAAAAACAGAAAACCCACATAAACCAAAACCACATACACACAAAGGTGCATTAGCTTGACATGGGGCCACTAATATTTCTCACAACTGGTAATTTTTGAATCAATAAAAATATAAAATCGAACCAATAGCTGATGCCTAATCCTTTAAGTCCTCTTAACTGGTTTTTGTTTGTTTGTTTTTTCACAAAATAGCCTGGCCCTTAAAAACAGAGCAAGCAACACTTTATTTGGCAAAAATATCTGAAAGCAGGAATTCTCTGCAAATTCCCAAGGTTCAATTGCATTCTTTTTCCTTATTTTATTTATCATAAGGCATTGTAGATTTCAGGATTAGTGTTTGGAAATACAACCAAACATAAGGGGAGCTGGTCAAATCCATGTGGTCCAAGGGAATGGAAGTCATTCAGCTACTGGAGGAACCTGCAAAGGGCAGGCGTCATCTATGGCCAACTGAAGTCAGTAGCCAGACAACTGAGGTCAAACTTACCGTTATCACTTAGCAATGACCGATGAGTTACTTTTAATTTTTTGCTGAGGTTTCACTCTTTGCCTGCCATCAGACTCAGGCCCGGGTTTCTGCAGCAATAACTGTTTTGGGGAATTAACCTCTATTGCACTCAGCCCTGGTCTACCCTTTTTACAAAGGCGGGTGACTTCTTTCTCTGGGATCCACCACCTATCCGGTCTCCATTTCTTTTCATGACAAAAGTGGTCCCAAATACTTTCCGTGGCTCTTTTTCTCCTAAGTTTGATACCTACCTATCCTCGTTAGGGCTGAGGGTGCCATGGAGGGTAGAAGTACTTTTGGTGTTTGTAATTTGAGTAGAACACAGAAGAGACCAAGAATAAGCAGCATTTGACAGCTCAGTCTTTGACTGCCTGGAAAACAGATGGAGCTGAGCACCCTGCTGGGGGATGTTCAAGTGTGATAGGCAGCACGATCTGTGCACAGCTGGGCCGCCACAGTGGTTAACCTCCCACGGGGGAATTGGTGTGTGGTGGGCAGCATTAGTTACCAGGGGAAATGATTTGGCCATTTCTGGGGATTTGTTGTAAAATAGAGCGACGTACATAATACCTTTTATTGAGTTGCTCAACACCCTTCATAGAACAAGAAACCTTCCTGCCAGGTGTCTCTACGTTTCACCAACAGGAAAGCAGATTAGGTTTGCTTTGGCCTCAGAGTCACTCAGAGTGTGGGAGGATCTAGAAGAAAATGTGGCCCTTGTGACAACTCAGAGCCTATAAACTTGCAGACCTGGCTTGCTATTGAGTCTTCCTCTTTGGGCAGGTTATGAACTGGTCAAAGTGCCCTCTTATACCAAGAGGCCACCAGCGCCAGAGCCCATCTACTTAGGTGTTTGGAGCCTCCTCTTATCTGTCCCAGATTCCCAAGTTTCTCCTGGCTTCAGTGTCTGCCTCTAGCCTCCTTAGAGATGCCTCTTGTCCTTCTCTACTTCATCATGGTTACCAGGTAGTGGCTTCTACCGGGCAGAGTGACCTTGGCCCATTTCTCCCTTAATGAAACAGTGTTTTGTGGAACGAGTTCTTGCTTCCAAGGCCCATAAATAAACCATGGGCAAATTGTTGTATTATTTTGAGACTGTAGTCCTATTACAGTATATCTCAGAAGTGATCAATTAAAGAACTGAGTCCTGGGATCACAGTTTGTCAGCTCAGGGGAAGGAAGAACAGACCACTCTGTTCTCCTCAGCCAGATAGTGATGAATCAGCCCTGCCCTGGCCAGACCCAGACTGCTATGCAATACGGGTCATGACAGAGTAGGGGAAACCCAAGCCACAGTCAGAGATCTAAACCTCTGGCCCTGGATTTCCAGGGAACTACTTCTTGTGCCTTCTCAGCTTGAGAATATGGAAGCCAGAGAGGCAGGTGGTAGAGCGTGAGGGAGGAAGACAGGCTTCAGAGGCAGCAGATCTGAGTTCGAGATCAATGTAAAGTGGCAGTTAAAAACAACTAATGTGCAGGATTGTTGTAAAGATTAGAAATAACCTATGCGTTGCTGGCCCAAGACGGCTCTTTGGTTAATAGGGCCTCGTAAGGATTAAAAAAAACCACTGCTACACTAATGACGACAGAGCGTCACAGACCAAAGAGTTTAACCAATCCAGTTCTGTGTCCCTAGAGTCCATTTAAAAAAACAACAAAAACAAAAAACAAGCAAAAAACTCTTTAAAATATTTTTCTTCTCCTAAAACTAATGCGTATTCAATGTCAAGTTGGTAAAATTCAGATGGTTTTTTGCTTTAATGCATTTCCTTCTATTTATGTATTTAAATGAAATTCACTTTATGATCCAAATGTAGTTTTATATCCTGGTTTTTTCCATTTAATAGTGTAATGAGAAAAGGCTTAAGTCTCTTATTTTTATGTAACAAGAAATTACCGAAGACCTTCTCTTTGGTGGAACTATGCCTAATGTGTGTGCTTACCCAACACAGAAGCAAATTCCTAGAAAAGTGTGAGAAATCTTTGCTAAATGGAATGTTCAATTTTATAACTAAAGGGAAGCACAAAACCAAAGAGCATGTGCTTAGTGATTGGTAAGGCCACGGGAGATGGTGCGTTAGCTTGCCTGTTCATATGGCGCATCTAAGAGTTTGTTCTGTGCTTTGGAAAACTTCAAGCATACACACACAGAGAGGGGATAGTATCCACTGAGCCTACAGGTCTCCTGTAGCCCAACTGTCATGAACACAGGGTCAATCTTGTTTCACTTCTCCTCCCACTTACTGTACCATCCACAATCCCCCTACATAGATCTCAGATACCATTTGGTTTCCCCCGTGACACAGTTTGAAGCCTGATTCCTTGTTGCTGTGTTTGGTTCATGCTCACTGGTGATGTGAGAACAAGCCCAGATTTTAGAATCAGACCTGTTGGTGTTCAAATCAAAGCCATGAATTAGCAGCAACATAGAAGAAGCCGAGGCTTGGGCACCTCAGCTACAAAGTGGAGCTAATGCTTCCTAGAGTTACTGTAAGAATGAAAGGAGAAGACGTATAAAAAGCATCGACCAGTCCCCCACAATTGGTAGATGCTCTGCAAACATTCCCTCCCTCCCCTCTGTTCAGTCTCCTCCCCTACTCCTGAGACCTTCTTGACCTTGTCTGCCCTTTGGACTCCAGGTGCTTGGATTTTCCCAAGCTGGGGAAATCACGGCTGGTTCCTGGTCTTCGGACTCCTCTACTGACAATTTAAGCTGCTCTGTTTGTGAGCCAAGCTGGACAGAACTGGAAATTATTTTAAAATTTTATGTATTCATGAGAGACACAGAGAGAGGCAGAGACATAGGCAGAGGGAGAAGCAGGCTCCATGCGGGGAGCCCTATGCGGGACTCGATCCTGGGACTCCAGGTCACGCCTTGAGCCAAAGGCAGGTGCTCAACCGCTGGGCCACCCAGGTGTCCCCAGAACTGGAGATTAATAGAGCCTCTGCCACTCAGTGGCACACTGACATGTGCAGTCCAGTCCAGCCTGGCATAGGCTGCATCACTCCTCCTCCTTCACTAGACTGAACTAGTCTGCTTTCTGGAATTATCTCTGTTTTTGGTAAGGGCTCGCCTCCATTGCGCCGTTGGGTCTGGAATTGGGTCTCCGATTGTTGGAAGACCTGGAGCTTTATTCTGTGCAGGCTGATTGTTTGAGGCAGAATCCGGGGCTTGAGCTATTGGACGGGGACATCTCCTGAAGTGTTTCTGGGTTGCAGGAATGAGGGTATGATTCAGATGGCAAGTGAAACCAAGGCTGAAAGTTGGTGGTGGACTGAAGTGGGCGAGGGCTGGCGCAGGCTCATGTTGAGGAGTAGCAGCGCTAGTGCTTCCCTAACAGAAGGTTGATGCTTTGGGGAGGGACCAGGGGACTGGCTATGGCTGGCCCTTTGGGGAGGGCTGGTGTTGGGTGGGTTGAGCCTTGACAGCGGTGTGTAGCTTTTTCTATATAATTCTGGCTCTCCCCCTCTAGATGCGATCATGAGGGAGGTGTTGCAGGGCTGTGTTGTTTATCAGTGCACTTCCTCCTAATTTCAACTCGTAGACAGTTGAGTCCCGTGTGGTCCAGTCTCAAGGTCCCACGTTACAACATAATAGAGACAGCTGTTCTCATCTTGCTTGAAGATTCTTGCTAACATTTGAGAGTTTTCCAGGCCACAGTTCACAGCAATTCTTTTTATATTCTCTGCCCTCTTCTCTAGCCCTTTCACATTTTAGGGAGCCTTTCCCTTACCCCTCCTACTTTCCAACTCTCTAGCATGTTCGCGTAGAGCCTGATGTCTTGTTCTGCGATCCCCTCTCCTGTCTGCCTCATCCCCACCCCAGCACATGCCTCCTGATCTGTCACACTTGCCCACCCTTCCCAGCCAGTTTAGTTTTTCTTCATTTTTCCCTAGAGAACCTCTTGGTGTGGCTTTGGTCTTTCCCCTCAGATGATGGGGAAGGAGGAAGAAGCCAAACGAGAAATACTTTCATTCTCTGTTAGCAAGGGAAGAAAAGACCTTTTATTTTCTTCTATCGTACAACTTTCACCTTGGTCTGGTGTCCTCCTCACTCCCACCCCTCCTCACTGAACATCTCTGAATGAGGTGCTCTGCTCTTCCCATTGCCCTTTGAGTGTAATGACTCCAGGGACTTTCTACCTGGGTCCATCCAGTCCCACTGTGGTCTCAGAGTGACTTTTGGCTGAGTCAAAGCAATTTATGACCGACTTCTCCTGAAGCGCTCTGAAAGAATCAGAGATCTAGGCCCTGTCATCTGCAGGTCACTTATCTTGAGTTTGGATATCTGAGCTTCTGCTCTAGTCTTTGTACCTAAATCCCCATCTTCAGAAAGAGCCCACACCCTAGTCTCTTGTTCTGCCTGTGAAGGCCCGGAATCCCGTTGTGGAATCCCAACAGGGCGACCAAAGCCTGCTTCTTTCTTTGGTCTTGCTTCTTCTGCTTCTTTCTTTGGTCTTGCTTCTTTTGGTGCCTGCTTCTTTCTTTGGTCTTGTTATGATTTATTTTTTTTTAAACAAATAATTTGGATATATTTAAGGTATATAAGGTGAGGTTTTGATACATGTATATGCTCTAAAATCATTACCATAGTCAAACTAATTAACATCTCCATCATCTCCCATAGTTATTTTGTGTGTGTGTGCATGTGGTAAGAACACTCAAGATCTACTCTTTTAGCAAATTTCAAGTAAATGATACATTACTATATTAACTATAGTCATCATGCTGTACATTAGATTTCCAGAACTTAAAAAAATGTTTTTTAAGATTTTATTTATTCATGAGAGAGACACAGAGACAGAGACAGAGACACAGGCAGAGGGAGAAGCAGGCTTGATGTAGGACTAGATCCCGGGTCTCCAGAATCACGCCTGGGCTGAGGGCAGCCCTAAACTTTTGAGCCATGGGGGCTGCCCTGATTGCCAGTACTTATTTAAAATCTGAGGTTGAGCTTTTAGCACTTTGTAAGACGTGGCCACAGTACATTTTCTATTGGAATTCCAGATAGCCATGTTGGGTTAATAGCCATTGGGTTTATTCCTTTACCTCATGTAATCCCAGTAACCAGTGGTATTTAGAGGTGAAAGGGGTAAGAATGAACCCCTCTTGGGGGGGGGGGGACTTCTAAACAATTTGTAACTGAAAGCAAATGACAACATTGGATATGGGTGTCTGCTTTAGTCTGCACTTTGATTCTTGATACTGATCAGTAAACTCCCATATATTTGGAAGTTTGTATCCTTTGATTAATATTGATCAACATCTCACCTTTTTTCCTTACTCCCCTAGCCTCTGTGCCACCATTTTACTGTTACTATGAGTTCAACTTTTTTTTTTTTTTTTTTATTTTAGATTCCACATAGAGGTGAGATCATGTGATATTTGTCTTTCTGTGTCTGGCTTATTTCACTTAGCATAACATCCTCTAGGTTCATCCACCCTGTCACAGATGGCAGGATCTTTTTTTATGGCTGAATATATATGTATATGTTATACAAAGGTGTATGTATAGGAGTATATCTTCATATAAATATGTAGATATGTCTGTATATATTTTATATATATATATATATATTCTTTGTATATATAATTGCATATTCTTACCTGTTCATTTGACGGACATTTAAGCTGTTGCATATCTCAGCTATGACTAATAATACTGCAATGCACATGAGAATGCAAATATCCTTTTAAGGTAGTGATTTTCTTTCAGATGAATACCTAGGAGTGGGGTAGCTAGATAGCTGGATTGCTGCATCACTTGGCTGCCTGCTTCTTTGAGGCTGCTCTTGGCCTGTGTATCTGAGCCTGCTGAGCTCCTCCTCCTCTTTGGGCCATCCCCGCTCCTTCCTGTTTTCCTTCTCCTACCCACAGCTGGGTCTGCAGTTGGGTGCGTGTCTGCATGTTGGGAGTGAGTGGCATCTGAGCACCGTAAGCTGCATCTGCCCCTCGGTGCTTTACTCACTGTTGTGTTCCATCCGTCTTGGCTTCCTTCCTGCCCCAGACACATGGCCATTCTCATCTGCACTGCTGTTTTACTGTTGTTGATAGCTACCATTTCTAAGGTGCCTATTTTGTGCCAGGTGGTTCCCTCATATTATCTTGTTTACTCTTCACAAAAACCCTAAGGGGCAGGTATTATAGACATTTTACAGATAAGAAAACTAAGGCTCAGTGAGGTTTAATAACTTCCTTGGTGTTTATCCCTAAGTAATAGCAGAGCTGGGATTCTAGCTTTAAAAAAAAAAAAAGTTCTTGGATTTTACCAAAAGAGATCCTAATTTGTAGGTTTAGTGTAGGGACCAGGGAATATGTGTATTTTTAACAACTGCATATATTTTAAATCCATTGGTCCACGAACTGTCCTTTGGGAACTATGCAATATACCATTCTTTACTGAAATAAAGCTAATTATAGCCTTTATGGCTCTTATTTCTCTTACTATATAGTGGAGCTCATTTAAGAATGCCTTGTTGTATGTAACACATGTTAGATGTGTTTTGATTCTTTTTTTTTTTAAGATTTTATTTATTCATGAGAGACCCAGGAGGCAGAGACACAGGCAGAGGGAGAAGCAGGCTCCATGCAGGGAGCCTGATGTGGGACTTGACCCCGGGACTCCAGGATCACGCCCTAGGCTGAAGGCAGGTGCTAAACTGCTGAGCCACCCGGGGATCCCCCGTGTTTTGAGTCTATCCTCAGACGTCCATGGGGTATGTCTGCACAGTCAGCCCCCTGTGGAAGTTGTAGGCTCAGAAGGCACACTCTCAAAATTTGGGGACCAGGTGAGATAACCGGTCCTGTGAAACAGAAGTTCAAAAGGAAATGAGATTGCCTCAGGTTTGTTAAAATGCTGCCAATGGCCCTAGGATATTGTAAGAAAAGCCTGGATGTAGCAAGTTAAGAGAGCCATGAACTACTCAGCTGCATTTCAATTTGAGTAATTGTTGGGCTGCAATAATAGGAGGGAGTGTGTTGTATGGGGTTCAGGAAAAGGCAAGCTAAGGAATGAGAAGTGTACCCAGCTGTATTTAGACAAGAATGTGTTCTATTTGGGGGCAGCCAGCCTCAGTTCTTGGTATGGAAACCTCCCCTTGCGGGGGCTCCTTGAGGGGCTCAGTTGGTTAAATGTCTGCCTTCGGCTGAGGTCATGATCTCAGGGTCCAGGGATCAAGCCCCATGTTCGGCTCCCTGCTCAGTTGGGGAGCATGCTTCTCCCTCTCCCTCTGCTGCCCACCCCACCCGCTTGTGGGCATGTGCTAGCTCTCTCTCAAGTAAATAAATAATAACAAACCTCCCCTAGAGGGGAGGTGCACTCTCTAAGACCATTAGACTCTTTCTGGCAGGTACTATCCCTGAACAATGAGCAGTTTCCTGTGATCTAAAGAGGAGCTCTTTCGGCAGCTAATCCATAGTGGATCTGCTGGGTGGCTAACCCAACCAGGAAAGGGAAACCACTACAGACAGGTGGACTCAGCTCTCCAGTCAGGCCAGCTCATTAGTTTATTTGTGCTCTGTTTGATCAATTGCTCTCAAGTGGGTTTGGAAACCATGAGCCCATGGCCTAGAGCATGAGTCCCTTTGGCTAAACTGATGGAAGCAGAATTTCTGAAGACTGAACTTCAAACCCATCATGGTTCCATCAAGTACTGATGCCTGCGAGAGTCAATCTGGAAGTACGCCAGATTTCCTGAGCTTGAAAAAAAAAAAAAAATCCTTGTCCAGGCTCAGGGGCTGCAGGGCTGGGCAGAGGGCTCTGGGACCTCTATTGCCAAGTGACCTTAGTCCCTAACTGTTAATATCAGAGGCTTAATTTTTCTCTTAAGAAGCATGTATTTGAAAAATGCTGCATTTCACACTAGCCGGATGTAAAACTTGGTACCAGTGTATATTTAAATTAAGAAATGAATAACTTTGTGTATCCCAGATGGATGAATAGGTAATTTGAATTACACCACGGAGAGGTTGGGGTAAAGGGGAAGTGATCGACTGCCCAGTGACTCAGTGGCAAAAAATGGGATAGAATGCCCATGTTTCTGACTTCTTATCCTGTGCTTAGTTCAATTAAATCTTAATTATTCCAAACAGTGTCTTGCTCTGTCTATATTTTCCTTCCATTTTGTTCCTCAAGACTCTGCTCTTTTACTGCCTTGGATTTGGTTGTCTCATGAATTCCTTTGTGTCAGAGATCTTGGGATTTTATTTTGCATATAGTGAAGAAGAGCTTGTATGACGTCCTTGTTAATATGATCAGAGAAAGATAATAAAGAGCTAAGAGATCTCACATAGGGCAGCTCTAAGTAATGGGCAGAGCAAAAGATCCCTCCCTATCACCTCACCAAAAAAAGATGTTCATGGGCTTTGCTGAGGTTGATTCTCTACAATGGAAGGTAATCTGTGTCGGGATAAATCCCAGGAATTGTCTCGCTTAGCTTTTGGTGAAACTTTGATGAGGGCAGATTTTGGTGAGTGTGAAAGATGCTGAAATTGGACCTCAGGCTGGGGACAGGAAGGACATCTTATGAATGAGGGTTGAGGACACAAAGCAAAATATGCACCCCCCTTCCCAAAATACCTTAGAGTTCCTTAATATAAATTTTTTAACAAATACATATAAATTACTTCTCAATAATATAGCAATCTGTTTATAGTACTACTTATGTCCTTAAATCATATCAAATCCTCCAATCTTCCTTTCTCTGATGTCGTTGATTTGGAATGAACACCCCGTATAAGTACTGAGTTCTTGTCAATTGTGTCCAATGCCATAGCACCTGCCCCCAAGGCCTGCCCCCATGCTTGCTGATGGCTCTTCATGCAAAGGGTCAGCAAAACAAAATGAACTTTTGCTCCACCCTGAGTGCCTGGGTTGTGGTATTATACATACCTGATTGATGACATTTTCCAGCTTAGAATGCAAATAGAAGTGCTCCGCTAAACACGGGGTCTTCCATCTTTGAACTCACCCAAGACTCTAGAATTCTCTGGCCAAAGCAGATAGTATTTACTGGAAAAGCAGTGGATTTTGGCATGTCAGGGATTGCTTTGAAGTTTCCCCTTCTAAGAGAAGGACATCCTTTTATATATCACCATGGCTTCTACTTGGTACTTGCAGTTTTTGAAAACAAGCCTACAAAAGGCTTTTGCTATTAAGAAGTTACATGTGCCATGAAGTTGAAAGGTTGCCTGTCGGCTTGAAAACATTTTGTCTGTGCAAACGACTAGGGGAGGCAGAAAGAGAGGTGGTCAGGGAGGAGTAAACACAGCTGGTTTCAATATTAGAAGCAAAGATAGGCGTTTTGCTCTTTTTTGTGGTACCTGCTTTGGGAATCAGATGGAACACATCCATAGTGTGGGGGCGTGTGTAGGTCTGGCTTGCAGGCTGGGAAGGTAAGCCGGGGGGTGGGGGGCTTGGCTTCCCTTCACCGCAGCACTGTGGTAACATCATCTTCCCCCCCGCCCAGCCCCTCATGTCAGCACTCTTGGTTTTCACTAATTGTGAAAGTTCCTCTTTTTGCAGAAGGATCTACGTCTTCTTTGCCTCATAAAAATCATCCTGAATTTAAGCTGCAACTATAAAAACCCCCCAGCAAACAAGAAACAGCCTTTCTGCTCTAAGTTATGGGAAAGTGGACTTTTATTTTCTATTTAAAGAAATACGAGTCTTCGTAATGCATTAGTAATTCTAGTAAAAAAAATTGATATGGACTTGATTTCATAAAAGAAGGCTGTCCTTAAGATGCATATCCATGTCTTCTCAGAAGCGTCACTTTCAGTTTTTATGAAAAGTAAAAACAAACTTGGAGTTGGCAATGAAGTCACTTGTCACTTTTAATGCAATGGTTTCCATACCAAGGTTAAAGAAGAGGGAAAAAGAATATTTTAAACCAAGAGCGGTTCTACCAAATATAGTGAGTGAGGACTTGGTATTTGTAGTCAAACACCGTGTATTTGAGCAGATATCTAGCATGCCCCTACAAAGACCATCTCCACACCTTAAATATTCCTTTGGTATTCTCTTTCCTCTTGCACTTTTCCACTAGACTCTTTTTTTAGTGAAAGCCTTTATCTACGGCACCTCAATGCCAAGGCTTTCCCCAATTTTAGAGCCATTCAAGCAGCCCCTAAGTGTTTTGAAGCTTTGACATAAGAGCCATTAAGGCGGAAGAGTCATTGGTTCTAGATTCTTGATCACCTCCTCACCCTGTATCCGAGAGTCTGTTTTCCTGTAGAGGAACCCACAGGGCATAATTTCCCTCAATTTGTAGCCCTAACGCCCACTTTGGTGGAATGATACACAAACATTCAAATGTTGTGGAGAAATTAGAAACTACTGTTCATGTCCCAATGGGATCGTTTTCAAGGATTCGTCTGTCTCTTCCGCATGTTGAACTCTTCTAGATACCGAAGCTCTGATGCCCTTATAAAGACCGATTTGCCCACCACTGTTCTGCAGACCATCCACAAACAGCTCCTGTTGTGATATGGAGTGGGCCGCACTAGGAAGGAGTCTACCTCTCCCACAAGTTGAGTTTTACTGCTTCAAATGGAAGACCTATTGCTTTGGGGGTTCGTCCATTTGTTGTTTATTTGGTAGAGGATCAGAAGAAGCAAGGCCAAGTTGTTGTCTTTTTTTTTTTTTTTTTCCTTTGCCTATGATGGCAACCCACCAACAGGGCAACTCTCAGAAAGGCATTTGTGTGGGTGTCCTCAGCCTCCCCCTCTCTCCTCAGGTTAGCTCAGAACCAGTGGCTCGTTACCCAAGGCCGTTCACTTGGCAGATTCAGGCCACTGGTCCCCAGCTGGCCTGGGCGAGAGAGTGTGGCTGAGCGAGTTCAGTGTTTAGCGTGTGGGGCCCGGGAAGAGCGGACACCGGGTGAAGGCAGGTAACCCACACAGCAGCTCTACTTAGGCCTCAAGGCCCACCGCCACCAAGCCTTGGCTGAGGGAACCAACTGGCCATGGCCTCTGTTACGGCGAGGGCACGAACTGCAAGAAAACGAGGATAGAAGGATCGGTTTGTTCTGAGGAGAGGGGCCTGGTCCTTCTTGACAGCTTTTTGAGAACTGTGACTGAAGCTCTGGACGGCCTGCAATGGAAGTCACATTTGACCACCTCCAGACTCGAGGCTGTTATTTTTGTGAAAGTCTATTTTAACCAGAGGAAATCCTGTTTCCCCAGCAGCCCTGGCAACAGCCCTGAGATGCACAGTCGTCTCAGGAGTGTTGTGAGGATACGGGCTCTCTTTAATCTCAGAATAAAAATATTTGATGTTTACAAGGTGTATTAGTGTAATTGGAATGTGTCTGCCTGTCTGCTGGCCTTCCTTCCACGGGGGGACCTCATAATTAAAGAGCATCGCGTTCATGTGGCGGCCTGTTTTCCTTTCATGGCTGCTGGTGAGCAGTTAGGGCAGGACCGTTACCCTGGGCTCTTGAGAGCTCATCCCGGCAGACAGCTGCAGCCAGAACCAAGGGGGGGCCTGCACGCCCCTCCCGCTTCTCCCCAGCACCGTGGGGCCCAGTGGAAAGTGAGGTGAGGCCAGCTCCGTGTCTAAGGGATGCCTCTTATCCCACAGGAACTACCAGTGTGTGCTCTGGAAACACACCTTTATACAAACCCAGGAAGGCCAAAAAGTGATTTCCCTTTAAGTGAAGCAGTGGAGGGGCGGGGGTGTGTGTGTGTGTAGGGGGGTAAAGAGTTACCTACCCATGTCCCTTTGGTGCACTTCCAATTCCACGTAAGATCAGGGAATTCTATTTCCGATGCCCCAGGACTTTGCTAGTCAGAAACCTAGGACAGTTGTGTGAGCATGAAGAGTACATGTTTCCCGAGCTGGATTCTGTGTTTATCCCCCAGTCCTCCCTCCTCTCACCCCAGAACCTCCAGCAGGGCCTGGCAAATAGTAGATGCTCAATAAGTAGGTTTTAAATGAGTGAGTGATTCTCACTGCAGAGTTCCTCTCCTCCCCAGCCAGTCTGGAAGTCCCCAGCAGGGTGTCTGTCTGCCATGTGTGCAAGTGGGTCCGTCAACCACAGCCCCTTGTGACCTCTGGCTCTTCAGATCCCGCCTGAGCCCCTTTTGTTGCCTGAGAGTACTTGGTGCCTGCAGCTGCTGCTGACCCTGGGACAACTCTGGGCTGCCTCAACACACATGCTTCCCTCCCTCTCTCCCAGGGCTCTCGGCCTGGCCCTGGCCCGGCCCCAGGATCCCCTGGCCTCTCCCTCTGTTCACCTCTGCCTCTGACTGCTGTCTTCATAGGAGCCCAAACCACCTATGGAGCCAGGCAGGGACATGTCTTCAAACCTCTTTTCTTTCCCACTCAAGATATAAGGATTCCTGTCCCAAAAATCTCTCTTGAAACTAATAAATGTCTTTACATCAGTGTTTTTCAGCCCTGGTTAGATGAATGTGTCTACCCGGGCCCCTTCCCACAGATACTTTGATCCAAAGTGGAATCTGGGACATTTGGACTTTTTCCAAGGCTCGCAGGCGATTCTGGGGGTACATAGAGTGTTGTGAAGGACCCCGCCCCAGGTTGTCAACCCACGTAAGCGGGAACGGGGCAGGGCGGGCGGTGGTGGTTAGGGGCGGGCGGTGGTGGTTAGGGGTGGGTGGTCATCAGTTTGGGCTCAGCCATGATACTCCGCTGGAAAACAAATCTTGAGGGAAGCAAGCAAAATGTTTTAATCTGTTTGAACAGGACCATATTCAGATAAAGATACGGCGAATTCTTTCCCATCAGTCCTCCTAACCACAGGGTAGATACTGTAGCGGAAGTACTGAGCCCCTGTCACTGGAAGAACCCGGGAGAGGTTGAGTGATTATCCACGTGGGAGGCTGCAGGAGGAATATCTGCATGTGGTTACACTCCCTAAGATGCTGTGATTTGATTCATTGCTTTGAGACACACTTATTGGGTCCCTGTTGTGTATTTTGCAGGTTACAGGGAATAATTACATCTTCACCCACCTCAGAGAGTGCACAGGGGCCAGAAGGTGGCCCTATGGTTTGTTCTCCATTGATTCATTCACTTTGCTCGACAGCAGTTAACTCTCTGAGTACATCTCTGTCCTGGGCACCGCGCTAAGCTCCAGGGCTGTGATGATGAACACAAAGCCCCTGCCCTAAGTAGCTTGCATTCTACTGGAAGCGCTAGAGAGCCAACAGGCCACCCACCTGAAAACTGCTATCAGGAAGGGTAGAGAATGTAAATGTCCTAGGAGAGCCCTAGGTACCATGCCCCCTCTTGAGTTCAGGAAAGATATACTACCTATACGGCGAGGGTTAATCCTTTAAGACCAAAGTAGTAAAATTCAAACATTGAATAAAACCCCTAGCTCATCTCATGGCATTTAAAAAATAGGATTGACTTATTTAAGATTTTTTTCTTTGTCAGAGTCAGAGATCACAAGCAAGTGGGGGAGCAGCAGAGGGAGAGGAAGCAGGTTCCCCTGAGGAGCAGGGAGCCCAATGTGGGGCTCAATCCCAGGACCCTGGGATCACGGCCAGAGCCAAATGCAGATTCTTAACCCATTGAGCTACCTAGGCACCCTAAAAATAAGTTTTATATTCAGTTCAGCAGGTTCACAGCAAAATTGAGCTGAAGGTAGAGATGTCCCCCAAATCCCCTGTTCCCACACATGCAGAGCCTCCCCCGTTGTCAACAGCCCTCTCTAATGGCATTTTTACATGTAAAAACAAGCTGTAGAGGGCTAAGATAACCAGACTGGCTGTGTTTGTGTCCCTGCTACTGGGGGGGGGGGGCACAAACACGGTTTTAGGTAGATGTGTGTTCACTGGCAAGATGGGGGTGGAGCCTCTGCCTTCATTTTTTTGGTACCACTTCAGGCTTGAGAACAGATTTTTACGCATGGTTTATGGAACTGAAATGAATTGAAATAACATGTCAGCTGATCTGTACCCTGTACCTAAAAAAGACTCAGAGGAACAAGCTCCCTGACAATTAGACAGCATTTTCTATCTGAAAGTTGTTTCAACAACCACAAATCTGAAGTGTGTCAAAGCAACAACGTTGTGATTCATTTAGGTAACACTGTCTTTCCTGGAATGAAAGGATTTCTTTTCATATAGAAATTGAAAAAGAAATATGAACTTCGAGTTGACACAGATTTATAAATAAGAACAGTTCTAAGTCACAGAGACATTTTCCCGGCCCGTTGTCTGCAAGGGGGTAGAGAGCAGAAAGACAGTCTTAAGGACTGGCCAGATGTTTCCTTGGGTTCAGCTCACCCCTGCTCCCAGATACTCCCTAACCTCTGCTCATCCTGCTTAGACTTGCACGGGGATTGGCTGCAGCCTTCATGGTCTTTACTGATCAACGGATGTTTGAAGCTTTATGCAGTTGTTGCATTACTACCTATCAAACCTGTATTCAAACGCTTGTTAACAAGAAGGCAGGATTATATACCTGTCACTCTTTTGTAGGTTGTAAATATTTGAGAGCAACAGTCTCTCTCTTCGGGAGGCACCTGGATGGCTCAGTTGGTTAAGCATCTGCCTTTGGCTCAGGTCATGATCTCAGGGTCCTGGCACCGAGCCCCCTGTTGGGCTCCCTGCTCAGAGGGGAGTCTGCTTCTCCCTCTCCCTCCGCCCCTTTCTCCCCCAACATGCCACCCACCACACCACTTGTGCTCTCAAATAAATAAATCTTAAAACTCCATTTTTTAAAAGAAATTCACCATCCCCCATCATGTAGTACAAAGTGTAACATGTGACCTTTCATGTCTTAATAAATACTAATTGTTTTGAACAAGTGGCTCTTTGTAGATAATCTGAATGTCCACCACTAACTTTCCGATTAGTAAGAAAACTCGATGAAAACTTAGCTTTGTAGATGGGATTTGACATAAGTGAAATGTTGAAGAAACAAAGAAAAAAATGTCCCAGGTATAAAGGCTTATGGAGCCTTGTGATCTGTCCTGATTAATGCTTTTTTTTTTTTTCCCTTTTTCTCCCAAAGGAGGGGTGATTACCAGTTTTTCTTACTATGAGGTTTGGGACATTGTCAAGATGTGGATATAAACTTTCAGTTATTTTAAGATTTACTTGCTGCTTTTTCCTTGAAATAGAGTTCTGGATTTTCTGACACTTCCCTTTAGAAGTGAGGTTTCTTTGAATAATTGGGGCCTTAAGAAAAATTACAACACTGCTGTCTTCGGGCCATCCACAAGACTGTCTTTGCACGCAAGCACCCCATTGACGTCAGCACAACTCGGGTGAAGTTCTTTTTTTTTTTTTTTTTTTCTATCACTGGGAACTGGGGAGTGGAGGTACTGGGGTGAGGTGCATGGGACTGTGTCTGAGTGCTGGGGATGAGTTGATTGTGATGCAATTTGGAACGTTACACTTTTCTAATAAAATTGGGTCTTGTGCTGTTTTCCCACAGGACAAGAAAAAAATACACTCAGAATGACACTTATTCCAGGAACTTTAAAAATTCTTCTTCCACGTTTGATAGGCTGATTGCTGTTTTACGGTTTATGAGGACTGGTGAATGTTAAAGGATTTGGCATTTGATTTTGGAAGAGTATAACTCTGAGCTGAATTTATCAGACTCTGAGTCCGTCCTTCCGGTGGAGATCATTTACCTTCTCAGAGCTGATGCTTCAACATGGGAGATGGTGTGTTCAAGTACATACATCTTAAATTGATGCTAATTTCATCTGAGATACATATATTTCATTATTTTTATCCAACATTTCCAAGTCTTCCACTTTTTGCTGTGACTTGTGAATTCAGTCCTAAAACTTTTTTTTTGTCCTACTAGAGCAAAAAATCACTCGCCTTTAGGCACGATGCATCCAGAATTCTTCTGTTGGATTAGTGCATTCATTGTTCTTAAGTGCCAATGTGCCAGTGTCAAAAGTTTTTTATTTTTTTAAGTTGTTAACAATTTTTTTTAGAAAAGATTTTACTTATTTGAGAGAGAGAGTGAGTGCACAAGCAGGAGGAGCTACAGAAGGAGCGGGAGAAGCAGGATCCGGATCATGACCTGAGCTGAAGGTAGACGCTTAACCAACTGAGTCACCCAGGTGCCCCTCAAAAAGTTTTTTAAACCCAGTGGGTGAGAGAAGATATAAACATGGAGCATTTGTGAGACAAAAATGCTCTTTAAGGTAGTTTGAAATCTCAGTTTATAGTTGGGTGGAGGAGATGGGATTTAGTAGATTTTGAAGTGTTCATGTGAGATGAATAAACTATCAGAAAGACAACAGAGGATGGGAAATTTTAAAAATTAATTATGGGTTTTTCGAGGTCGACCATAGAGTCATGTGTAGACAAAGTTTCAAGTTGAGCTATGTCTTCTTAGACATAGCTTCTTGTGTCGTCTTATGTCATGTGCCTGTGAATTCTTATTAGACTATGTTCCTTTTATTTATAGCTCCCATTTGTTTGTGCTCATAAGGTTGTTACTAATACTGACAAGATTTGTGGGTACACTTTGAAAAGAACCTTTCCTAAATTGTTTAAGTTCTTCAGCTAATTTTAAGGGGAAACTGAACAAAAAAAAAGTGTAACCAAGTACTGTGAAACCCCAAAATTTCTTAGCCTTAGGCCAGGTGTCCATTGTGAATCTTATTAATGCTAATCATTTTCAGCTTCAATTAAGTAACATGAAGATTTTTCTTTTTTTTTTTTTTTCATGAAGATTTTTCTTATCCTTATTCATTTAATAGGAGTTTTACATAGCTGACCCATCAATCAACTAATGAATATTTACTGGACACCAGAATTTTCTTGTATCTATAATTTAAGTTCCGCCTTTTAGAGCTTAAAATTTTAGCAGGTGAAAATAAAAGGTTGAATGTATTAAAGTGTGGTTAGAAATGTGATGCCAACTGTTAGAGAAGTCCAGGAAAGAAGGACGTAAAAAAAAAATACCTTGGGTAATCAGAGATTTAGATAACCAGTGAGAAGGGAAAGCCTTGCCCTGAGTTGGACAAGTAGAGGAAGAAGAGTGAGATATTGAAGTAGTGAAGGGATTAGAACTGATAGTGTTTTCCAAACTATTCTTACTTTCCTTGTTTGAATGTGCAACAGGGAGAGCCTTGAAATAGTTTTATTTAACACTGTTTGGCAAACACAATCTGTTCTTTCTCTTTCTGTACACAGACGCAACCCCCTCTCCATGCACCACCCCCGCCCCACACACATCCCATACAAATGCACATAAATAAGTATCTGCACAAAGTTCTCATTCTGTTGATTTTGTTTGTAGTTGTTAATAAGGAATACAGATCTTTGATATAATTGGCAGAAAACTTTTGTGTTAGCTATGTTCTTAATTTTTAAAGATTTAAATCATGAGGTTTTATTAGTAATTTATGATTATTATTTAAAAAAATCTTAGTATTTTAAATACATGGGTTACAAGGTTAAACGTTTCATAAAGCTTTTAAGAAAAGTCACAGCAATTGAGACTTTTCCCTTCAATAGGCCATTTGGAAGTAAAAGTTAAAGACTTAAGTATGAGAAATGCAGAAGTTATAAAGGGAACTTGAGAATTTATTTTTAGACTATTAACCAGACACACTTTTCTTGGCCAGCCTGAGACCCATTGAAATAGTGTTCTTCCAGAGAAACTATGATCAAATCTAAATAATTGTTTCTTAAAGATTTATATATATATAATTTATATATATATAATTTTGTCTCATTTTTGTGAGACAAAAATGCCCTTTAAGGTAGTTTAAAATCTCAGTTTATTGTTGGATGGAGGAGATGGGATTTAGTAGATTTTGAAGTGTTCATGTGAGATGAATAAACTATCAAGAAGACAACAGAGGATGGGAAATTTTAAAATAATTATGGGTTTTTCGAGGTTGACCATAGAGTCATGTGTAATATATATATATATATATATAAAACTTTTGTAGATTTATCTACCTGAATAAAAGGTCACCATTTCTCTTAAAAATATTTAAGAGAACCATGCTTCTCAAATGTTCACGTACATGTGGATCACATGGTATCGGAATGCAGATTCTGATTCAGCAGGTCTGGGGTGGGACATGGCTTCTGCATTTCTAAGAAGCTCCCAGGTACTGCTGCTGGAACATGAGCCACACTGGAATAGAGAGGTACTAGAGAACCACTTAATGAGTACATTGGCATCGGCTTTACTTTTTTTTTTTTTTTTTGATATTTTACTATTTTTATTTTAAAAATTAAGTATGGGGGGGAGGGACTTTTCTACCTTGAGCTTGGTCCAGCAGTATTGACCATTCATTAAATTACTAGACTGTCGGGATCCCTGGGTGGTGCAGCGGTTTGGCGCCTGCCTTTGGCCCAGGGCACGATCCTGGAGACCCGGGATCGAATCCCACGTCGGGCTCCCGGTGCATGGAGCCTGCTTCTCCCTCTGCCTGTGTCTCTGCCTCTCTCTCTCTCTCTGTGACTATCATAAATAAATAAATTAATTAAAAAAAAATTACTAGACTGTCGATAGCCCACGGGGGCAGGGACCTAGCCACTTTTGTCCTCTACTGTGTCCTGGTGGCCAGCACTGCATAGATACTCAGTAAATGTTTGGCCAGTAAACGAATACATTTAGTGTCATCCTGGGAATGCCTATGCTTTTTGTCATTACACAAGCAGAGCCTAATAACAGAAGTCATCGTCTTCGCCTCCCCCTCCTCCTCCTCCTCCAAAAAAGTTACTCTGGCCTTAATAATCTATTGTGAGAAAAGCAACTCAAATCTAGGAATTATGGAATGAACAGCAAAACCAAACCATGAAGAATGCAGGAACTCAGGGGGGGAAAATGAATTTAAGCCCTATCTTCCTGTGGAACTTTCTTTAAGACAAAATTCTTTCCATGTACTGGAGACTTCTGGAGCACCTTCTTCTCTCCTTCTCCATCCTGAACTCTGGCTTCCTCCCTTCTCTTCCCTCTAGCCTCTGATGCTTTTGACTGGGGCCCAGCGGCCACCTTGCTGTGTGCTTCACCTTTTCTCCTGCTTGCCCTGTCTCTATCCCCTGAGTTCGCCCCTGGGGCATTTCTGACCAAAATAGATTTGTCATGTCATTTATTAAAGCAGGAGGCAGCTCTTTCCCCCCTGACTGCCTTAGAATTACCTTAACATTGGAAATATTACCTATTTAGCTGCTTCCTGTACTACCTTGGCGCACCGGCCTTCCTGGAGTACCTCATAGTACTCCGCTTGGAGTGGAGTAGTCCACTTCTATTGCATCCTTGTCCCATTTTTCTTCCCCTTTCCTCTCATTAGTTCACGACAACAAAATACTACTTGCCACTAACGTGACTATACACCATAAACAAAGGCAGCACTGGCATTACAGGGCAGTACTGGACTTTCAGGAGCTCATGAAGTTAATTCAAAATATGCCTATGTCAGATTTTACGATTATTGTCGATCTGGAAACCTCAAATCAAACCATTCTTGTAGAGCACTTGAGGATAGAGTAAGAATATTTCTTCAGCCCTGTGGGGATTTCTAAAGCCCAGCTAGAGAACCTCAGACCTCAGGTTAGTCCACTTCTAGGCAGATGGAAGCTTCTGGCTTCACTTGGTCTAGTCCATTTTACCAGAAGAAAACAGGAGGCTTCAAGGCAGAAGGCTTAAAACAGTGGTGTGTGTGTGTGTGTGTGCCCGGGTGCTCTCCCTCAGTACACCTCCCTTCTGACCCTCTCCGCTGACTCAGAATTCGTTTAGGATTCCTAGTCATTGCTCAGCTTGCAAAACACCCACTTAGGATAAGGGCTGCAGGCTTCCACAGGAGACAGGTGAGCTCTATAAGCCGGATGAAGAGGATTCCAAGCTGTCTTGCACAATTCGCTAACAGCAAATAGGAATCAGTTTTGCTTACACCTGAGATGTGTCTGAGCCAATTTACTAAATTAGAGGGTCCAGGTTTCCACGTTGTCCTCTTCTCACCTCTGTCCAATACCTTTCCTGGCAAAGCAACCCATCCTATCAAATCTGACTATCTGGCTCTACCCTAAACTCACACCCATTTGGGAATCTCTACCCATCCGCAGTGTCTCACTCAGTGCCATCCCATTAACACTAATCATTCTGTTCTCCTCTTCAATTTTCCCTTCGCTTCCTTGCCAGGAGGCTCCAGTCTTCAGATTGACCAACATCTAATTTTCCTCTCCCTGGTCCTCCCCCTAGACTGTAATCAGTTGGTGCCTCTGGTTAACTTCCTTTCAAGTCTTCTTTCTCCTTAGACAAACTAGGAAGCCCATAAATTCCCCCACTACAAGAAACTAGAGTGTAGATTCCTCTAAACTATGGTCAAGCCCTCTGATGGTATTAATAGCACTGTAATTGTAATTAATGGAATTCAGAGTCTTGAAAAACAACCGAACATGTCTTTACTGACTCGGAAGTATCCTGATCATTTATAGCAAGCTGCAATATTCTCTTCTGGAAACCCGAGAGTTATCTTTAATTTCTTCTCATTTCCCTCTCTGCTTGATTTTCTCATTTTCTTCATTCCTATTGCTTCTAATTTGGCTCAAAAGACTGTTACCATTAGCACATTCCCTTTGCAACCACTACCTATCCCTATGCCCCCAGTCTGCTTCAAAAGTGATTTTTGCCCCCAAAAGACTTATTTATTAGAAAGAGAGAATAGGCAAGGGGAGGGGTAGAGGGAAGGAGGCAATCTCAGGCAGACTCTGCTGACTGTGGAGCCTGACTCAGGCCTCGATCCCATGACCCTGAGATCATGACCTGAGCTGAAATCCAGAGTCGGATGCTCAACCAACTGAGACACCCAGGTGCCCCCCAAAAGTGATTTTCTAAACATGAATCTAATCAATTATTCCCTGGCTGTGAATTGTTCAGTGACTCCCTATGGTCCCCAGGATGAATCCCAAACTGCTTAGCTTGGCTTACAAATTTTTCATGGTTTGTACCCTGTTTGCTTCTCAACCTTAAGTCTTGCCATACCCGCACACACTCTGTGCTCTAGCCAATATTGAATTACTTTCAGTTCCCCTATTGTCGGATGCCATTTCCCACATCTAGTCCTTGGCATGTGCCGGTCCCTCTGCTTGGAAGGAGTCTTCCTTCTAGACTCCTATTTTCCTTCAGGAACTCAAGTTTAGACATTATTTCCTTGGAGGAGCCCAGGTTCCCAAAATGCTTTGAACTTATTCCTTTTATAGAACTTAGCATTCTGGAATGAATTTATCTATAGTTGACCTTTGAACAACTTGGGTTTGACCTGAGTCTGCTTATAAGCAGATTTTTGGGAACCCTGGGTGGCGCAGCGGTTTGGCGCCTGCCTTTGGCCCAGGGCGCGATCCTGGAGACCCGGGATCGAATCCCACGTCGGGCTCCCGGTGCATGGAGCCTGCTTCTCCCTCTGCCTGTGTCTCTGCCTCTCTCTCTCTCTGTGACTATCATAAATAAAAATTAAAAAAAAAGCAGATTTTTTTGATTAATATAGCACAGGGCTGCAATTGTATTTTCCTTATGATTTTCTTTTCTCTAGCTTACTTGATTGTAAGAATATAGAATATAATGCATATAACATACAAAATATGTGTTAATTGGTTGTGTTCTCAGTAAGGTTTCTAGTCAACAGTAGGCTATTAGTAGTTAAGTTTTGGGTGAGTCAAAATTCCACATGGATTTTTGATCGTGTTGGGGGGGGGGGTCAGTGCCCCTAACCCCTGTGCTGTTCAAGGGTCAATTGTATTTGTCTTTCCCACACAAGAGAGTGGTGAGCAACTCAAAGACAGGTATTGAATCTTACATTCATCTTTGTTCTATTGCGATTCCTTAGAAGTTCAAGACTTTCTAACAGCCAATTTTATGGCAAAGTAATTTTAGCAAGGAAAGATGAAACCAGTCATTCTGATTTAGTTTACACCAGAGCACCAACTATGGAATTATCTATTCCATACAATAAGAAGTGAGTTCTTCCAGACTTGACCTAGTACTTTGACAAAATCAATTTATCCTTCCTATATCTAGGGAAGGGTTAACCCAATGCCTGGCACATAATACATTTTTAATATTCAGTAGCTGCTAGATATTATTGTCAGAACTCTATTTGTGGGCAAATTGCCATCTAACCAAGGGGGGGCTAGCAAGTCATTAACTCATCTTCATTTAAATCTAATCTACAGTGGGATTTCCTGGTCTATTTCTTTCTTTGAATTTACTCTGATACTCAGTATATCTAACCCTTAGTCTGCCTTACACAAAAAGGAAAGGATAAAATTTAGGAGACAAGAAAATCCTGTGGGAGTAAGGGTTTTTCCAAATCCTTGGGTTAAACTTTCTGAGTTTAAGGGCCTGAGACCATCCTTCTAAAGTGAGTTGTGGGAAGCTTCCATCTATAACTGCAAACCAAGTAAAACCAAATATAATTCATCCTTGCCTACGAAAAGCAAGTACCCATCCAATGTCTAAATTTGAAAAGACCACTGAGAGTAAAAAGTAAATAAAATTGTGTGTGTGTGCGTGTGCACAAAATTAACAACATGCTAAATGCCAATTCTGACTCCCTGAAAGACTACTAAATTCAGGCCTTTACACTGACAATGCATTTCTTCAAGCAATTAGATTTCAACAGATTATAAAGACAATAATTGAACGTTCACTCTTTCATTCAACAAATAATTTATTGAGTTCCTTCTCTGCATCAGGGATTGTTAGGTGTTGAGTATGATGGTGGTGAAGGACACAGGCTGTTCTGGCATGTCCTTCAACTACTTAATGTCACTGTCACCAGGCAGAGAACTGAGGAATCCAGGTGAAGGCCTTACCAGCTGCTAGCCGTTGTGCAAGGGAAGAAAGGCGATGTAGCTTCTCCATGACCCAGAGCTAGGATACACAGCTCTGGGAGGCAGAAGCTCCGAATTCATCCAAGGGCAAGAGGCTGAGTGCCCATATCCAGGAAGAACAAAAAGGGGATTTTTGAGGTAGCCTTTTTTTTTTTTTTTTTTTTGCTGAGCTATGGGCAGCGGTAGCTCATTCATTCTTACTAGTCTCGTATTCCATCATGTGAATAGACCACAGCTTATTCATTTTCCTCTGCTGGTCATTTGGTTGTTTTTAGTTTTGGTCTTTTACAAACAAGTGCTACTATAAACACTTTTAAAAACATATTTTGGTGCATTTATGACAAATTTTTGTTGGATATATAAATAGAAATGAGCTTTCTGGGTCATAAGGTATGCTTAAATTGAACTTTAGAAGATGGTGGCAAACAGTGTTCTGAAAATGTTGTATCAATTTACAGTCCTGCTGGTAACATATGCGAGTTGTTCTCACATCCTTCCCAGTTCTTGGTAGAATCAGTCATGTGATATTTTTTTTCTTAGCCTTTCTGGTGGCTAAAATTGCTAATTTTATTGATTTCTAATGCAGTTGAGCGCATGTTATGTATTTATTGGATATTTAGATATCAGATATATTTGTTGGATAACTTCTTTTGTGCAATAACTTTTCTCTTGCCCAATTTTTATTGTGATTGTCTTTTTCTTATTGATATGTGTGTGTATAGAACAAGAGAAAGGGAGAAAAGGGGAAGAGAAGAAAGAAAAAGGGAGGGAGAGGGAGAGTAAGAGTAACTACTCCTTTACCTATGGATCTATTATGATTGGCTCTTTTTTGTCACATCTTGGCTTAAATGTCACTTTCTCAGAGAGGCTCTTCTGCTCATTCAGTCTAAAGGAGCTACCTTGTTCCTCTGTATCACAAAACCCTACTATTGTGTGTCCCATAGATGTGTTGTTGTTGCTTTGCCTACTTGCTTGTTGTTGAGTATCTCCACACACGCAAATGTAAGCTCCCTAAGGGCAGGACCATATGTGTCTTTTTCATAGACATTGGATGAATCTCATGAGCATAGTATCCAGTGAGAAAAGCCAGAGACCTACATATTGCATGCTTCCAGTTATGTAAAATTCAAACACAGACTGAACAGATGTCTGGTATTGGCAGTGAGGCTCCTTTGCAGAGAAGAGAGGGGAGAGTGACTAGAAGGGGGCATGCAAAGGGCTTCTGAGGTTCTGGTGATATATATATATATATATATATATATATATAATTTTTTATATATATAAATATATATATATATTTTTAAATGTGGACAATCTAGGTGGTAGTTAATGGGTATATTCCCTTAGTGATATTATATTCGTTGTATACCAATAATCCCATTTTTTGCATGTATTTTTTTTTTAATTTTTTTTTAAAATTTTTTATTTATTTATGATAGTCACAGAGAGAGAGAGAGAGAGGCAGAGACATAGGCAGAGGGAGAAGCAGGCTCCATGCACCGGGAGCCTGATGTGGGATTCGATCCCGGGTCTCCAGGATCACGCCCTGGGCCAAAGGCAAGCGCCAAACCACTGCGCCACCCAGGGATCCCTTTTGCATGTATTTTATACTTTGATAAAAAGTTAAAAATCTGAGATTTGTGTTAAGTCACACCTGTTTGAATTTTGTGCTTCCTCTGATATTTTTTTGAGAGTTTATTTTGTTCTCTTTATCCTGTGGTTACACTTCAGTTGTTCACTTATCCTGCCTGTTCATGTTGAAGATTGATGGTATAGGGGCTTTGTAGGGAGGCAGTTGGGCAGTTCTGTGGATTTAGGGGCTCATCTACTTTGATAGGAAGTCTGGGGAGTTGCCTTTTAACCTAAATATCTCCCAGATACCACAATGAAGAGGACTTCATGTTAGCTTTCCTAGTTCTCTTCAGAGGGTTCGTTTAATTGCTTTAGCAAGGAACCCTACAATTTTGGGGAGTTGCCTAGAGATAGTGTATGGCTGGCTGTCAGTCTGGGTTCAGGAGTAGGGATCGGAATGTGGGGGTGGAGTGGATACCCATCCCGGGCCCAGACCTTCAGTTAGTCTTCCTTATGGCCATTTTCCTTACCCCTGTACTCTTTCACATCTGGTCTCGAACCTTGATGTCCCATTCCTTCCTCTGTGGCAACTCCCTCTCCATGAATTCTAGATGGAAGTTCCTTTCATTCCATTTTCATTCATCAGTATGTCTTTATCCATTTTTCAGAAGCTTTTGGAAATCCCTCATGTTCTTGAAGCTCCTCTCCGGTTAGTTCTCTTTAATATTATGGGCTCACACCTTTTCAATTTCCCTTATATTTTCTTACATCTGAGGAGGGAAGAGAGGCATATTCTTATTTGGCCATTTTTGATCAAGACAAGTCACTATTTCATTACCTAACATAGTCACACTTAAACTTTCTTTCCTGCTTTATCACTTTGTAATGCATGGTACATCTCCCAGGAGGAATCAAAAGCATTTTACTACCTCTCACTTCCCTTTCCTGCTTCAACTTCTGATTTTTATCATTTCTAAATTGTCAAGGTTTATGTCATTTACATTTTTTCCTTTAATAAAATTAAACTCTTCTGTTATTGCTCTAAAGACTTTAAAAAATTTAAGCCCCCCAAAACAGCAACAACTAAACCATGTGATTGTGCCCATTCTGAAGGAAAGCTAATCCTGTGTCACTAAAAATCTTGTTGCTCAGAATAGATGGTCTCGAGTGTCAAGCTCCAGTGGAGGCTCTTTTAATTATTTTCAGCTTTTTTACTCCTCCTGGTTCATGTTCAGATGTTACTGTTTTTTTGCGTCTCATCATTCTCTTTAAATTTTTTTTTTTTTTTGGTGTTGCTATTCTATTTCTTCTAATAATGCATTGTAATGGATTCTTGGATGTTAAGATTTCTTAGTTCTTACATGTTTAAAAATGACTTTATTGGTCCTTCATTGGTAATTTTACAGGGCAAAGACAAATATGCGTTTAAATAAATTTCCCTTAGTAACGTATAAGCATTGTTCCTTCTTCTAGCATTTAGTATGGTGATGAGAAGTCTGATGTCAGTCTGATTCTTATTCCTTTCAGGTAATCTATTTGTTTTGTTTGGAACTCACTAAAAATTTCTTTTTATCTAAATAAATGGTTTTGAAACTTCACAATGTGTCCAAGTGTGGATCTTTTTTTTGATTCATCTTGCCCCTCTTGACCCTTTTATTATTGGGACTTGTAATTTTCCTCAGCTTGGTGAAAGTTTATTATTTTTTTTCTTTTAATTATAATTAATTGTATAGTCTTTCCCTTAAAGTGGAAAGAGACTCCCTGTATGTATCTTCCCATTGATGATCTTTTGTTTCTCTCCATTTTTGCTCTGTGTGCTGAGCTAATGTCTGAACTTGACTATCAAGATCACCAACTTGGTTTTTTGCTCCATGCAACCTACCACTTAGTCTTTATATATTTTATTTTGGCAATCACAGTTGTTATTTTGCAAAGCTCTGTCATGTTCTCTGCTTGCCCCTTCTTATATAAGCGTGTTTTTTTTTTTTTAATGGACCTGTTATTAAGTGTCTCTGAGATATCACTGTTTCAAAGGTTTTCTTTGGTTCTTTGAAATAGCTCTGTTTCATCTAGGGTCGGTTTTTTTGGTTTGTTTGTCTTAGCCTTTATCTGTTACTCATTTTACAGAAGTATTTCATGAGTCATCATTGCCAATTAACATTTATGAATTAATTTAATGTTGACTAGTATAGCTATGTAGTGTTCTCTTTGCATTTGATTATTTATAGCAATTTTATTTATTTAAAAAATGATTTTTATTTATGTATCCATGAGAGAGAGAGAGAGAGAGAGAGAGGCAGAGACATAGGCAGAGGGAGAAGCAGGCTCCATGCAGGGAGCCTGACATGGGACTCGATCCCGGGTCTCCAAGATCATGCCCTGGGCTGAAGGCAGTGCTGAACCACCCGGGCTGCCCTATTTATAGCAATTTTAAGTGGGAAGATTTTCCCATTATATTTTCTTTTTTTTTTCCATTATATTTTCTCAGTAGTAATTGTCTAAAGATGCATCTTAGCAACTTTTTGATAGTTCTCTTATATCCAGCCAATTTTTTTAAATTTTTTTTATTTTTTTATTTTTTTTAAATTTTTTTTTTAAATTTTTATTTATTTATGATAGTTACAGAGAGAGAGAGAGAGAGAGGCAGAGACATAGGCAGAGGGAGAAGCAGGCTCCATGCACCGGGAGCCTGATGTGGGATTCGATCCTGGGTCTCCAGGATCGCGCCCTGGGCCAAAGGCAAGCGCCAAACCACTGCGCCACCCAGGGATCCCATCCAGCCAATTTTTAAAATCTTATTTCTATTACCTTTCCCATAGATTTTCTCAATAACTTAATATATTGTCTTCAATTCATAATTTTTCTTCTTTCTAGCAGTTTCACCTTTTATTTTTTTGTCTCATGCCTTGTTGTTTTGATAATTAAGTAGTATGTTCAAGGCTCTGTGGTATGTGCAAAATACTTAATAATTTATAATATCTGTCCCTGTACTGTCAATCTTAGTTACATAAGATCTTCAACAGAGTAAATGAAGTGTCAACTGTCTTCGAGGCAAATAAATAACAAGTATTTAGCTTTGGTAAATCTTCATTGAATTTTGCTCTTCTTGGTAGGGTTGATGTACAAATAAGCTACAGAATAGTTCTGTTTGTTTATTTTTGTTTTAAGCTGCTATTGCCAGAAAATCTCCTCTTAAAAATTTAGGAAGATTTTAAGATGGGAATCCAAGATGAATCCTTTCTATCTTTTGAGGTTAGTCAGTTTCTCTAGGAGCTACTTATGGTCTTCTCAAACTGTAAAGTGGATAAATGTGCTTGCATAATCACTATAGAGTAATTTGCCTCTCTTAAATCTTCAACCAGAATTATTAGATGGAGTTACAGCCCTACTCTATCAAATAATTATCACAAAACAAACAAAAAACCCTAGTAGCAATTGCAGAGGCCCAGATTTTAATGAGGCAAAATCTGATCTTTTACTTTATAAATGGGTTACATGATTGATTAGACATATTTAAGAGCCAGGTCATGCCTTATGTTTTGTTTTGTTCCAAATCACCATGAAAAATATCTATTACTAATTTCCTAAGATAAATTCTTTGTATAAAATATCTTACTACTTCTAACTAACTATATCTATTACTGTGAAACATGGGATAGATAATGCTTCTCATTTGGCAAATGAGAAAACACAGTTTTTTTTTAATATAATTTTTTAAATTTTTATTTATTTATGATAGTCACAGAGAGAGAGAGAGAGAGAGAGAGAGGCAGAGACATAGAGGGAGAAGCAGGCTCCATGCACCGGGAGCCTGACGTGGGATTTGATTCCGGGTCTCCAGGATCGCGCCCTGAGCCAAAGGCAGGTGCCAAACCGCTGCGCCACCCAGGGATCCCCAAGAAAACACAGTTTCACTGTAGAATGTGGCCAGTTAGGCACAGTTCATGGATTAGGGTTAGTTTCCTATTTTTCCTAGTCTTGACATGAAGAATAAAAAAACATGTAATTAAAAAAAACAAACAAACATGTAATTTGATTTCCTTTTTCACTTTGTCTACCAAATATTTCACAGAAAAATCTGGAGCTCAGTTTGCATAATGGTGTGACCCTCAGCCTACAGTTATTTGCTTCCTTAATTTTCCTATGGCTCAAATTTCTTTTCTGAAGTTTCTGAAATTGTGCTAGCCATAGCTTCAGGTCTGAGAACTTTTCTTTTCCTATTTTTGCCAAGCCTAATTGATCTTAACTGCCACATTTGAACTCAAAGAAGACCCCCGTCCCACAACACAACTGTCAGAAGGGAAGACTAACATGGTTGTTATCTTAAGTCCATTGCTATGACCTCCTGGTCTCTATAACCTTGGATAGAATATCACCTTGCAGATTTCCCACCCTGTATGCTGACCTTGGTACATGGACACCATGTTCCAGCTGATGCTGGAAACACCAGGCCACACCAGATCTCTGGAAATAGCTAAAGACCCTCAGATGTCAGGGCTGTGTGATCTGATGCAATGGCTGAAACCACTGATTGTGCTAAAATCTGCAAAGAGGCCAGTCCTACAAGGGTGTCCCCTAGTGCAGCTGGCCAGGCTGGGAAGGAGAATGAACCAAAACACTTTTCATACCACTGTCTTTGACTTTGTATTTATTGTTAATCAGAGGGGCACACCTCCTGCTGGCCAAGTCACAGGGGTCCAAGGAGGTTCTCTTGGGAGTGCCCAGCATGTCTCTGTTTTCCTGAGCACAAAGGCTGTTTCTGATTTCTGAGTATGGCTCCTCACCACCTGTTCCAGGCCACAGCTGCTGTTGGTTCTTTGTGTATCTGTTATAAGACTTATTACTACTGTTGGTTCATCAGTCCATAATATTTTTATTTACAAAAACTTAATACTATGTTATTGTCCTTTTTAGAATGCGGGTTTCTGGGGGTGGGGGGTACAACAAATGAATGGAAACCTCTGGATTTCCTGGGGAGGGAAGTTCAGAGTTGGGAGAAGGGACCAGTGATAATTCTGTTTACTTTCAAGAAGGGGCACAATACCTGTGCATCAATGGTGTTGAATTTTATCATAATCCTATTTAAAGATGAGTAACATTGGGAACTTGAGGAAAGTCTGGAAAATATAAACGAGTGAAATCTAGAATATATTGGATAGTGGTCTGTATATAGGGGATATTGTGCTATATGAGGAATAAGCTTCTTTTAAACTTCCCTTGACTGGCGTGCCTGGGTAGCTCAGTTGGTTGGGCATCTGACTCTTGGTCATGATCTTGGGGTCACAGGATTGAACCCTGTGTCAGGCTCTGTACTCAGCATGGAGTCTGAGGTTGAGGTTTTCTCACTCTCCCTCTGCCCCTCCCCTGGCTTATGTATGCTCTGTCTAAAATATTTTAACCCAAAAACTTTTTTTGCCTGATTCTTTTTTTTTTTTTTTTTTTGGCCTGACAGCACCCTGGAAAAAAAAGCTTGTTTAGAAATCTTTCCAGTAAGAAAAACTTGAGACTTGCCTCCAATGTTGTAAAACATATTTTATCAATGTATCATTGATTAGGAGGCCCCCAAAGAGCTTATCTTGTGTTTCCTGGGACAGTGTGAGAAAGTAAAGCTTCCTGCTTCTACCTTGCTCTCACTTTTGTCAGAAAGCCTTTTTTTTTTTTTTTTTAAACTCTGTAGCTATTGAAGGACAGTATTTGAGTCCTGCTTCTAATTGCTGTCATTCTAGGACACATGTGTAGGACTCATGTATCCACAAGTAGGAAGGAACAGTGTTTACTTCACTGTACACCTGGAACTAATATTATAGTGCATGTTAACTAACTGGAATTTAAACCGAAACTTAAAAAAAAGATTGAGGTATACAATTGACCCTTGAACAATATAGGTGTCAACTGTGCAGGTCCAGTTACATGTGGATTTTCTGATAAATACAGTAGAGTACTGTAAATGTATTTTCTCTTCCTTATGATTTTTCTTAGTATTTTCTTTTCTCTACTTTATTGTGAGAATACAACGTATAATACATTTAACGTACAAAATATATGCTAATCCACTGTTTGTTGTCACAAGGCTTCCAGTCAATGGTAGGCTATTAGTAGTATAGTTTTGGGAGAGTCAAAAGTTATACATGATTTGGGGGCCCATAGGCAGAGTTTTTAACTGCATAGGGGGATCAGCAACCTAAGCTCTCACATTATTCAAGGGTCAACTTCATCAGGAAGCATCACCTTAGGATTTCCTTTTCTGGGGAGGATGATATTTGTATGTTACACCCATCACCAGGTATGCTGTAGGCATCAAATATATGAGGCAGTGGTCAAATCTATGATCAAGTTTGGAAGATATTACTCTACCATTGCCAGCCTGCTTGATAGTTTAAATTGTGACCAGAAGTATGTGGGGTGTTGAGGATCTGTGCCTGTCCTAAGGCAGAGAAAACTCAAAGGATGGTTGGAGGGACTAGGGGGGTACCCAAGCCCCACAGTGTGTGAGCCAACTGTTGGCCACTTTGCATCTACTGATAGTTTGGCATTGAACCAAGCTATCTATTCTTTTCCACGTCATTTCCTTGGCTACTTATTGGGAAGCAATTGACTCACATTTCAACAAAACATGAAGACCTTTTGACATCTAATAATAGTTTCCATAGTGCCCATGATGTGGAGAGCACTGAGCTAGAAGCTTTACACATATTATCTGTAATCCCTATAATGACCCCAAAGACCAGAGCATGTCCTCTAGTTTCATGGGTGACAAGGCAAAGGTTCAGATATGCCACCAAATATGGCCAGTGTCGGAAGATAAGTAATTAAAAAAACCAGAATTCCAATCTCGGTCTGAATGCAAAGCCTGACATCCTTTTGCCACTGGAGCAGTCTGTGCCTCTTGTTAGCCTCATGCCATCAGTTTACTAGCTGAACCAGGGAGCTCAAACTTTTTCCCAATATTTTTGAGTTAAAAAGAGGAAACTCTATAATACCCTCACGTAAGCTAAAACAAAAAACAAGCAAATAAACACGACTCTTGCTAAGTCAAAATCTTATGTTTGGCTTTAGGCTAAAGATAATAGGCTTGTTTCCCTGAAGAAACAGGACTAGAGAAGGAACATACAGGGCAATGAAGAGGAATGTAGACTAACATAGACAAGGTGGATTTGACTATTAAAACTGTAGCGTACCCTATAGGGTGACATCATCAAGAAGCCCTTTTTAATGTACAAATTGAATGGATCTCCCGGCAGGCTTGAGTATTGGGGCTTCTGAACACACGAGCTAACATCCCCAGAGGTCTGCAGGACACACAGAAAACAGAGGGGAGGCATTAAACACAGGAATTGGACGTGACCCACTTGCGTCTGGTGCACACCAAAGTTGAGTGCGCCTTGTGGGGATGGGCTGCGTGCACAGCTGGGGAGGAGGGTGAAGAGAGTGTTGCTAGAACTCACGAGGAATTCTCATGGCCACCACCCCAATCCGGGCTGCCATCCAGATCCATGTGTGGACTAGTCAGTAGGAGAAGTGCCCTACCACGTATGACGGCCACACTCCCGGGTTTTTGGTGAGTTTGCCCTATAGTTAGTGGCGTGGCCCATCATCAGGGAATTTATCAAAAACCACCCCTGAGTGTTTCCGTGGAAGTTCTTAAGGAAACTGGTTTCTAACCTTGCCCCAGATGCGTGGGCTCACCACTCAGGCGTCCACCTGTGTTGCTCTGGGGGTAGCCCTTTGTCGGTCTCCCCCTCTTCCTCAGAGTTGCCGGCAGATGTGGCCGGCGGAGAGAGGTTCAGGAACCAGCAAGGCCGGACAGCTGGGGATCGTTAGCAACAATCAAGGAGCAGCATTAAAAGGCAGCAGGGTTGAGTGTCTTAGCTCTTATGTTGGCCTGCCCGAGGAAGCCATCTGGACAGAGGAAATTTGCCTTAAACCTTGGCAAGAGAACTTCGCTCTGTTTGAACTTTGTTTAAAGCCTCAGAGTGGGTGATCATTTTGTTTAAACTTTCCTTAAAACAAAGAGTGGGAGATCCCCCGCAATTAACAACAGGAACCTCTTCCCCTCTTTACAGATCTTGATAGGGGAACAAATGCCAGGACTGTTCGGACATCCATTAATGTGGTTCAGTGAGCCGGATGGAAAGAAAACCCCACTGGGTGGGATTTTTGCAGTCTCGGGAGAGTTGACATTGTGTCATAAAGGTGCCATCCTTGGTGGGACCCCCTGTCACCCAGGGACTCTCCCCAGGGATTGCCAAGGGCTGCCACCTGTGGCTACCCAACAGGGATTTCCTTTTCGGCCCGGTTTTCTGCGTTCACTGCTCCTCCGTGCCCCTGAATTGACTCCGCGCTGGCAAATCCTGGGATCTGCTGCTGTGCCTTGGGGCGATTCGGTAGGGAAGTGCACCCCCTCAGTGGTGAACGCAGCTGCTTCCCCCCCCCCCCAGCCTCGACTATTTATTTAATGCAGTTTAAATATTGGATTTTGGCCAAATTCATAGAGGGACAGTAATGAAGTCAAAGTTTTGTCTTTAAACCTAAAGGTTACCGTCACATCTGTGGCTGTGTTGATGTTATCTAGAGCACACATAGTCAGGCGTGGGGATACGGATGCATTGAGCCCCCCCCCCCAGCAGTGTTTACTGAGAAGACCCCAGCATCTGGCTGCTGCAGGCCTGTGGCAGGAGCCCGCGGGACACCTGGCTGCCCCCAGGCCTTGTTCTCTGATTATAAGTAGGAGCTGAAGGAAGCCAGCGTGGCCTAGTGGGCAGGGCCTCTAGCTGCCACCCCAGCACATGCCCCCCACTCCTCCTAGCCTAGACTGTGTCTTCCCTGCTGCTTTTTTTTTTCTACCCTGAAGCCCTGCCCCTCTGCCTGGGGGGGCTTCTGTTCTGGGTTGGCCCAGAGACCCCTGGCTCGCCTCTCTTTCCCCAGGAGCCCCCCCATTTCCCCAGTCTGGCTCAGCATGGCCATGGCACTGCTGTCCTTCTGTGTTGACATTGCTTGTTTAATTGCTTGTCTCTTTGATTAGACAGGAAGCCTCATGAGGGTGGGGCCTTCATCACCTTGACTGTCTGGCCCTCCCTTCCTAGGACAGTAGCTAACCCAGGGGGGTAGTTGGGATTCAGTAACTACTTTTTGAAGAAGAAAAGAATGGATGGATAAAAGGAGAGTGAAGGAGCGGTTCCTTAGAGGGGAGTTTAGAGTCTCAGTGGAAGGGGTTGATGCCTCCCCACAGGCCTGACGTACCTGCTGCACTTGCACGGGACATCGTGCAATTTAAAAATCATTTAAAAACCATCACCTGATTGCTTCCTCATGTGCTGGATGCAAAAGCATGCGCTTCTGTGGACAGAGCTGAGATTGTTGTGGGAAATGCAAACAGCATTTACATTTCTCTCCTCCAGTGGATGGACTGTGAATGGGTGGGTCTCTCTGGAAGCTTTGGGGGCCCATAGGCAGAAGACTGCATGTCCTGGCCGTGCTTCCTGGCATATTGGCCTTTCTCTGTCTGGAGAAAGGAAACTTGCTTCTTGCCTACTGTCTCCCTGCCACTAAGTCTTACACATCTAGGAGCTAGGCAAGTGCATATTTTACGGGGTGGCACAGGGTGCCAGACTGTTTATTCCTATAGGGATAAATCCAGTTTGGAGTTCCTTCTTGCATATTTAGCTTCCCTACTCCTGTCCCTAACCTGATATATTTTATTTCTTAATTCTACCTTAGTGCTCAGATGTATTAGTAGGTGGAGTTCTAATTATAAACTCTATCAATCAAATGTAAAGTAACTAGTCCTTGTTCCTGAGGAAATACCTGAGAGCAATCTTACATATTAACCATCCTATTTCAGATAGGACTCAAGCTTAATTTCAAATGTGTGATTCTCCCCCCTGGTGTTAAGAATCATCAAATATCATTGGTCAAGTCAAAAATAAGAAACGCAAGTATGACCCTCTCTCTCTACTGCACGTTATCGTATGTGTTTATGCGATATTCACATGCTCTACCTCAATAGTTTGGTATGTCTTAAGGAAACAGTTTAAAATGCTGACAAGGATATATGCATATGCAAATAAAAATTAATTATAAGAATAAAAGACTTGGAAATAGCCTGTCCAACTTTAAGAGAACGTATAAGTAAACAATAGCATGGCCTTTAATGAAAAAGGAATAAAACTGTAAGAATGATCTGCACAGATGATTGGTAATAATTGTTAGTGTTGATGATATGAATTTAGGTGCAGAGGGTGTGGGTATTTGGGTTAGTAAGTATAAATGTAGGAAAACACACCAAAACATTCAAATGATTCAAATGATTCACCAAAACATTTAAATGTCAAATCATTGTTGACAATGATTGTGTGGTTAGTGGGGTTATGAGTTCTTAGTCTCCTTATCACAGTCTCTAGAATTTCGGCAACGAACCAGAATTACTGTTTAAGTGTTGGCTTTTGTTTTGAGAAGTAAAGGATTCTAAAGCATCATAGCAATGTTGCACCATTAGGTTGTGTACGGTAGGTCATCACCCTTTGTCAAGAGTCATGGCTTCTTTTCAAAGCTGCCGAGGGCACCAAAAATTACACAGAAGGCATACGACACAAAATGTGTCAAAGTGAGGGAATTATACAATTCTTGCTAGAAATTTCTGAATGAGTTGTGCTGAGTAAGCTTTTCCTTCAGATCAATAGCTAATAAATGTTGTCAGAATGGAAGTAACTGGGGTGGATTGCTAGTTAGTACAATGTCTTGTAGGGAGCCTGCAGTCTGCATCAGTGAAAGTTTACTTCATAGTTTATAATCCCCAGGACAGATGTAAGGTGATTTGGGTCTTGGTTTAGCTATTTGAGGGCATTATATGTCACACGTTTGGGTCTATCATGGCCCAATTTGAGACTGCTCTGTTTTCTTGCAAACATTACTTGTGCAGGCAATAGCCAGACAATTTCAAATTAGTGGCGGCCTCCTTTAGGATGGGGAAGCTGTATAATTAAAGGTCTAGGTCCTAGCACATTTAGTTTGATGCAATATTCTTTTCTTCCTCTGAAGAGGCTAGGTCAAACAGAGGCTTCAGGTCATGTGTGGACACGACTGTGGTCTCTGCATCTCATTTTACTTGCATTTCAAAACTGCCCATGATGCGCCACAAGTAGGGGCCTCTTTATAAGAGAGTGAAGATTGCAGTATAGAATGAAAAAGGACTCTAATAGAGTTGGATCATAAAATTCCTGACTCTTCCTGTGTAGGTTGAGTTCGGTTTTATTCACTCTCATCTTCCATTTGCTTCTCTGACTTTTGGAGCAATACAGTTCCGATTGATCACAATGGAATGACCAAATTTAAAGAGCAGTCAGTATGCATATGAGTTGAGAAAGGAAGATAGGAGCAAAGGGAACAAAGGAGCAATTCCCTGTCTTCTACATAATCCCTGTATTGTACCCTGCAGCTCAGGAATATTTTCCATCTCAACTAGTCCTGCTCTAGGGGTTTATGATGTTTGAGCCTTATCTCACTGAATCTTCAAAAGCAGCATTAGAACTGTTTTTTTTTAAGAAACCCCCATTTCATAGGTGAGGAAAAGGAAGCATAGAGTGGCTAAAGTGGCATGTGATACTCCCCCCTAATTGCCACCAGGACAGGATTTCACATGATGGCCCTTCCACGGAGGACTGTTCTAGAAATCACTTGAGAACCGCCATCTTGTACGTAAGCAATGTAACTCCCAAACTGCCTCTGCATTTCCCTGTGTATGGGATTAGAGCCTGCCCTAATCCTCAGGGTGTCCAGAATCCTGGAAACACTAATAGTTTAGAAAGTCCCAATGAAATCAAGGCTGGAGGCCGCCTCCATCTTTACCTCATAATTGCTCAAGCCGAGCCAAAGAATGAACAATGAAGAAAGACTGTGGTTTTGTTGGGGGTGTCTTCCCTCCATGTTCCCGAGAAACAGACTAGAGTGGGGAAAATCCCCATGGAAGCGTTGAGTATCACCAGCAATGCTTAACTGCTCATCTTCTCTCATGGCAGGTGACCCGAGTCCTTCTACCCCTGCTTTTAAACATGTCAACTTCAGTGGGTAGACTAAACCTCCAGTTCTAATGGATCCCATTGGCTTTTGGTCAAGATTAAAATCTTGTAAGTGAAGACTTACAAATTCAAGGAATCTCTGGGGACAACGACATTTCTTGTAGAAAGGTAATACGGAGTTTATGGAACACAATTGTAAAGATCCAAAAACTGATGAAGGAAGAGAGAATCATTGCTCACTGAATGGACTGAGCCTCTGTTTCCAAGCAAGGTTATCATCAAGTTATTTGCAGAGGAAATAGTTTTATTGTTCTTGGAAACCCCTTACTGGCCTTTAAAACAAAACAAAACAAAACACTAAAGTTTCTCTTTAACAAAGAAGTTGGTAATTACTATTGGTGATTTATACCGGAGGCACCTGTGCAAGTACACAGCTCTGCCTACAAGAATATTAAAGGGTATTTTAGGGACCTTTGATGGGGGACAAAGACCTCCTGGAAAAATATTTTTGAAAAAATATAGGTTGTTGATTTCGTGCTCTCAGTTACATTTTCTAAATTCTTCACTGATTCTCCAGGTAATTCATCATTTAGTTCAAAGTGAGTGCTTGTATACTCTTCTAGATCATCTGCATGCTCACCACTACCTGTTTTCCATTCCTTCTTTTTTTTTCTTTTTAAGATTTTTAATTTA
Source organism: Vulpes lagopus (assembly GCF_018345385.1). Lineage (NCBI taxonomy): Eukaryota > Metazoa > Chordata > Mammalia > Carnivora > Canidae > Vulpes > Vulpes lagopus. The sequence continues at coordinate 9,719,643 of NC_054824.1, forward strand.
TTTATTCATGAGAGACACACACAGAGAGGCAGAGTCACAGGCAGAGGGAGAAACAGGCTTGCTGTGGGCCTTGATCCCAGGACCCTGGGACTACAACCTGAGCCAAAGGCAGATGCTCATCCAATGAGCCACCCAGGTGGCCCTCCATTCCCTCCCTGGCACATGAGAGACAAGGCTTCCCAGCCACTTCCGGCCAATGGACCACGAGTGGAAATGCCATGTGTCACTTCCAGGTGGAGACACTGGGAGGCCCTTTTGCAGCCCTCAAGCTCTCTCTTTCCTAGCCAACCTGGCCTGGAAACCCTGGGTTAAAATGATGGAACCAGAATGTAGCTGCAGCCTCATTCCTCAGTCTCAGGTTGGAAGGGAGCTGCAGGGGAGAGCTGCAGGGCTCACCACAGACTGTCACAATGAGAAGGAAAGCACTTGATATTCAGGGTGAGGCTCTCCTGACTGATACATGAGCCCTTTCACAGGGTAACCTCGTAGTGAACCTCTCTCTACTCTTCCATCATCTATTTTGGAATATTTTTCTGTTTTCCAAACCTACTTGGAATCTAGCCCAGTAAAAAGAAATTGCTGAAAACAAGAGTTTTCTTGACATCTGGAACAGTTTTCTAGACCTGTCTCCGATTGCCAGGTATCTGACTTTTGTCCACCAGGTCTTGATCATGGTCTTGTGTTTTCCTACACATGAGTGACTCATGCCCTGGAGGCCACAACCTGCCATGGAACAAATGAAGGACACGAGTCTCTTTAGTTTTCTCCATTCAGACTATCCAAGCTGAGAGTGACTTCCTTGTATGGCTCCTTAGGACAACCAGTCATTTTTCGATCATATCCATGATTTTGGCCATATCTTCATACCTCTTTTGTTATATTTCGCTTCATGCTTTTCACTAAGGAAATTCACTTTTTGACAAATATATTTGAAAAGTAATTACTGTGCCACTACTGTAAATTGAAACCCACTATCACTTGCTAGAAATACACAGAACTACACAAGTAACTCATGAAAAAAAAGTTTATTAGATTCAAACTAGCAATTGTTGTTTGCTGCTATGGACTGAATGTGTCTTCCACTCCCTCAGATTCATATATCGAAGCCCTAATCCGCAGTGTGATAGTATTTGGAGGTGGAGGCTTTGGGAGGTAATTAGGTTTACATGAGGTCATGAGAGAGATCCTTTTAAGAAGAGGAAGGAACATGAAACTCTGGCTCCACATGTATGTGCAAGATAAGACCATGTGGGGCCGCAGTGAGAAGGTAACCACCTCCAAGCTAGGGAGAAAGCTCTCACCAGGCAATCTGTGGAGAAATAAATTCTGTGAGATAAATTTCCTGTTAGTTAAGCCACCAGCCAATGGTACTTTGTTATGGGCAGCCTGCTGAATATCCCAAGACTGAGGACTACCTTCGCTTTGAAATTAAAAGGCGGAAAAAAGCAATTGTTAGAGGCTAAGCCTATTGTAGCCCAAGCAGAGACTTTCTAGATGATGCAGTTTTGATGGAAAGCGAATGGAATGGAGAAAACTTTCCTAGCATTAAAACTAGACACTACCTCTGGTGGTATTTGTCTCACACTTGGGTATCCATGAGCCAGGGCAAAGGGGAAAATCAGGAATGTATATCCTGGGACCTCAGGTAACACTCAAGTGGCACCTTCTTCATATCCGTTGTATGTGCCTCATGTTTTTCTTTTCACGTTACTTTTATCTAATTAGCCTTGGTGAAATATTATGCTATAGAATTAGAGAAAAAAAATCAAGCACTGTTTCATCTAACGTTCATTTTTTTTCATATAACGTTCATTTTTTTTCATATAAGATTTATATCATTTTTCCATATTAGCTGAAGAGCAGGAAAAATTTGCATAAGACGTGTTGCTCATGTATGTAAGTAAAAGAAAAATGAACAGCCTTAACTATTTAAGAAAAGCCTAGGCACCAAAAGTTGTGTTCTCACCGTCTTTAAGTTACCGTGTTTTGCTTAGCGTTTAGTAACTTGTTTAACATAAGATAATTAGAAAATGCAGCTCTGTGAAGTTTTGTTTGTTACAGGCAAATAGTTCTTCTTGTCTACTTGTCCTGAATTCCTTTGGAAGCTTAAAGATCCAGTTTATTTATCAGCCATGGTGATGATAGGACTGTCAAAACTCAATATGGAGCTCCCTGAATGAATTCTGCAAGTAGTATATGAGCTCATTTGCAAACTTCACCAACCCATTTCCCCCAGATTTAAAGTAGAATGCCATGTTTGTTCCAAAAATTGCAGGTGATGACAAAAGGAAAAGTCTCTCTCCTCCAAAGCAGGGTGCTAGCTGACATGTTTGCCCTTGGCTAGATGCAGGAGGACATGGTGGCACCTAAACCCAAGTTTACTTGCTGCCACTTGTCATCTGGGAGGAAGTGTTATGCAAACCATAATTGCTCATATTGAGTTTCTCTGGCTGTTGGCTTTGAATGTGCTCAGTCATTTAATATCCTTTTTTTCATGCTTATGATCAATTCCTTTCCTTTATTTTCATGCTCTCCCATGGATTGTGAGCTCAACAATCTGGTAGCCTCAAGGTCCCCAGGATCCAAAGGCATAAGCCTTGGGGAAAATAGCTGGTTGTTTGAATGACAAGAGGGCAAGGAGAGAGTGGTGGCCTAGATACCAAGGAGGCTTGGGAGCTCCTCTTTGCTTCAGGGTATGCTGATTGCCTTCTGAGTGGGCAGAGACCCAATTTTATCATTCTCAAAATGAGGGATTGCCCCCCTGACAAAGTGATCTAAGACTTACTCCTTCTGCAGAGTCATAGGAGTGAAACTTTACTACATAGTATAATTCTGGCTAATTTATTCATATCTTCTTTGATGTAATTCAGTGTCTCAGCCCCATTATTTTCATCATCCTTTGTCTCTTAATTTTATTGTTTTTTTAAAAAAGTGTTTTGTACCTTTTTTTTTTTTTTTTAAGATTTTTATTCATTCATGAGAGACAGGGAGAAGCAGGCTCCATCCAGGGAGCCCGATGAGGGACTCGATCCCAAGACCCTGGGATCACGCCCTGAGCCAAAGGTAGACACTCAACCACTGAGCCACCCAGGTGCCCTGTGTTTTTGTACTTTTGGTCTAATTCGTATAGTCAACTACTTCCATTTCTTCTCTTTACTTTCATTGCTCCCTTTTTCTCACCCTCTTGTGTTATTTCCTTTTACGTCTCCTCAGTAAACCTGTCTACCTCATCATTCCTTAGATGTCTCCTGCTAGCTGGCTACCAAAAATGTCCAAGCACATTGAGGAAAGGGGGAGGGGGGGAGAGGTTGATGGAGCAAAAACATCATCCTCTTTCCAATTTGATTCATTGTGTACTGAGCTCCTTGGCAGCGCCTTCTCCTGAGGTGGCGCCCTCCTTGGAGGGCTCAGCCAACTTCCAAAATGGCACCTGCCTGTTTTGTATTCCCTGAGTCAAGCCGGATCCTGAGCACCACCCCTCCTCTTTCCTGCATTCCTCTCTGCCATTGTTAAGCATGTCATTATTAATTGTTATGTCTCAAACTTGAGAGTCTTGGCATGAAGGGAGCTTCCTGCCCCGTTTTCACTTGCTAGAAGAGTAGTCCATTTCATTCTCCATCTCTGCCCTGGGCTGAGTCATCTTATCTCACTACCTCCTGTGGACTCTTATCTTTGAATCCCATCTTGTTGTATTCCCTCAGACTGTTTGCCACAATTGAAAGTTTCCCCCATCCTATTCTAGAAGCCAAATTCCATTTTTTTCCTTTCGACATCCTCTTCAAAACATTCTCCATGAGTGAGGGGTATAAATGGGGCCGTAATGTCCACTGATGTTAGTGGTCGTCACATGGGCCGGTCTTCCTGCCCGGGCCCTGCCTCTGGCTGCTGACCACGTGTTTGCTCTGGGGCATCCGCCAGCATGGACCCTGTCCCATGCCTGACTGTTGGTGGTCTCCAGGAACCCAGACAGGGCTTGGCTCATACTGATCCACGCTTGCACGGCTCCGCTCAGTGCAACCGGGTGATTTTCTGTAGCACGTACATGTACAAACTGCTTTCTAGGGCAGGGTCTCCCAACTTAGGGGAAATCCCTGTCAGTGAAAAATTATGAGCCTGTGCCTCTAGTGTATGCCTGCTGATTTATGGATAAAACACATGAATGTTCCATTTCAAAGTATATATTTTATAAGGCATACCCAATATATAACTGTTAAAGGCATGAGGTAGGGTTGCAACAATGTTTTAAGCATAAGTTTTGCTCTTGTTGAGATAAATATTACTAGTACTTTTTTTTTTTTTTAAGATTGATTGATTTATTCATGAGAGACAGAGAGAGGCAGAGACACAGGCAGAGGGAGAAGCAGGCTCCATGCAGGGAGCCTGACGTGGGACTCGATCCCGGCTCTCCAGGGTCAGGCCCTAGGCTGAAGGCGGCGTCAAACCGCTGAGCCACCCAGGGATCCTGTTAATAGTGTTTTTAATGAGAGCAGTGCGATTTAATATGTCTGATGTGATCATTATTGCTTTGGTCTCACAATGTGGATGACGAATAGCTCTTATGGTAGAAGTGTTAGCTTTGTTTGTTCTTTACTGATCCTCATATTATTAGTATTATTTTTAATCCATGATTTCTTTAAAAGAAACCTTGTGGGCCACTTGAATGAGAAGTCTAGCTTAGTTAAAACGAGATTATATGAACTGGAAGGCCACTTGACCAGGCACCTGTGAGCTGCGATACATTGCAAGACCCTGGCCCCGCTGTACACAAAGGGAACTCTCTCCTGTGGGACCTTTCCTGAGCTCTTGACTGTGGACAAAATGAGGAGGCTAGTGCCAACCTACATAGTAGATGTTGGCAAAGCATAATTTATAAAAAGCTTTCCTTTTTGGATTAAAGAACCATGGAGATTTTAGTGCTTTATTTTCACATCCCAGTGGGTCATCTCACGCACTTTGGAGACCATTGACTTTGTCATTGCTTCCTGACATATTCTAACACCTTCTAGGACCAACCCTGTCCCCTTTTCCCAGCTCCCTTCCAGTGGTCTCCCTGGCAACCCTCCTCAGACACAATCATTCTCAAGAAATAGTTTTCTTGAGACCCCCCGACCCCCACCACCCTTTACCTCTGCTGTTCCCAGCCCTCCTCCTCAGGAGTTATTAAATAAAATGTGACTGGATGTGGTTATTTTTCCCAGCTGAATTGACTTGAATGTACCTTAGGAAATGGATGGGTAGAGAGGGAGGGTTGAGCATGCGCCTAGTATTTTGGGACCTCATCTCATGCCACCTTCAACAATCAGAGAAGACAGATATAATATGAGGCCCGGAGACCCAGAGATGTAATGGGATGGGCAAAGGTAATAGAACCAATAAAGAGGAGAACTGGAATTTGTACTGATAGCAGTCCACTTGTGTTGACTTCTACCAGGGATTCACTGATGAGAAAGATTGGACAAAGGCTTCCTACCAGGATTTAACATGGACACATTACTTTCTGACAGACCAGGAGTCCCAGGTCAGGAATTTTTCCAAGGAAGCTTATCTCTCCAGCCAGCCAGCAATCCATCCATCCATCTATCCATCTAATGAAAAATGTTTTACCTACCTACTATGAGTTAGACATAGTAGGCACTGGGGATATAACCATGAAGACAACACATAGGCTGAGATGAAGAAGGCCGGAGGTGAGGGAGTGTGGTATCTATTTGGGTAGGTGTAGCTACTGGTAGAGCCATACAAGGAAGGAGATGGAGGGCAGGAGGGCAGAGCTTGGAATGACAGTGTTGTGAGTTGGTGTGTGTGGTTTGAGTTAGAAGCTGCAGATAATTTTTGGAAGTTTGGGAATCCACCTTAATGCCCTGTTGTTAAGGGGTACCCGTGTAGGCTGAGGTATCTAAGTCTGGACAACACCTGATGCTATTCCTTAGGCTCTATGATCTCACTCCCTGTTCCTCCTAGCACTTCTTGTGAGCTGGAAACAAACAAAATGCTGAGCACTTGCCCTGTTGAGTTGATTTCTATTTGGTTAAAGATATTACTTATAACTGATTAAAATAAGACCCTTGATAAAGACCATAATCAGCATCTCCCTGAAAATTAGATCAATTCACATCATTTTGTTAACAGTGTTCTTGCTAGGAAGTCAACCCAAGTAAGCATGAGGCCTACCTATCATATCCACTCGGGGCCCTCTGGGACCTTTTATTCTTCCTTCTTCCCCAGATGTTCAGGACGCGCACAAAATTAGTCATCCAGACATCCAAATCCAAGTTTTGACAATTGCTAAGGAATTGCTTCACAACAGTAACAGGACAGGGAAGGTTTCCTGTTACAGTAAACTTCATGAATACAGAGCCTCATCTGCCATATTTGCTATTAAGTTACCTGAGCCCAGAACAGGGCTTTACACATTGTAGGTGCTCAATACACATTTGTGGAAAAAAAATGAATAAATGAGTTTTTAAGGTAGAGGATAATATCTGATGTTGCTCTTTGGTCATTGTCTTTCTTTCAGCTTTTATTCTCTGAATAAAATGTTAAGCAATGAAGAACTGTTTACTGTTTTAAGTTTAAAAAAAAAGTGTGTGCTTTTGTGCTTAAATTGGTTTGGGTCATAGGAAGTAGCCCTGAAGGTAGTTATTCTGGGCCATTGACAGCTGAGATACATGCGTGTACTCTCAGACCAAGCCTAGGCAGATCCCTTTTATCCCTTGTCTGCTGTAAGTATTCAATTATTTTCTTTTAAATGTTGGTGGGCAATATACCAAATGTATTGTGTTGTGACATTTTTTTTTTCATTCATTTCTTTTTAAAATCCATGTGTGTTTTTAGGGAAATGTAAGCCATAAGTTTCTGATTCATTTACACTTAACTCATCAAAATGTGGTTTTGTGAGCACTCTTTGATATCCAAGAAGGCTTATGATCCTTTTTACTATACTGTTCCAGCCTTTTCCCTTCTTAGAAACGGGAAGTTGCATTTGGCCAAGGATATATATTATCATGCACCAAAATACTTAAGTTGGTCCCAAACTCCAAAATTTGAGAAGGCTTTAAACTTGAGAAAATGTTGCCACAGCTCCATACCTTTCCCCCCCATCAGCTAGCGCTGCAAAACCCCCAACAGGACAAGGGAACAATGTGCTGGCTATTGCTTGGGGAAGTTTTCTCATTCGTTCTTTTGAGAGAGTTCCTGGAACTTCTTTTTTTAAGGAAGTGAATGTGTTTGGCTTCCAATGGATTTTTGTCCACAATAGGACAATCAAATATCAGTGGTTTCTCCTTTGTATTTGAATATCATTGATACTCTTTTCAAGTAGGGGCATAAAGTAACACAATATATGTAGGTGGAGCACTTGTAAAATTTTAGTATTTGAAGAAAATAAACACAATATATATATATATATTCTTCTTTTTTCTGCCATTATTTGGCCGGAAGCTTTAAGTCCTCAAAACAAGTATGTAAGACTGTTGAGCTGAATAGGAATCCCCTGGTTACTGTAAGAAAAATATTTTTAAGTAGTACTGATATGTAGCTAATACAGAAACTTCCTTTCAGAAAGGTTTTTTTTTTTAAATTTAAACCATTATCAGCATATTTTGTCATGCTATTTTCCAAGGAAAAACAAAACAACAAATGAGAAACTGAGACCCATCTAGAAATTAAATGTTCTGAATCTCAAGGTTCTAACTTTACAATACACATAACTATGAAAGTATTACACATCTTATTTAGTTGCACATAACATATATTTAAGCCTTTTGCTAATCTTTAGACCTTGGTAAACACACATTAACCCCATTTTCTGTAACAAATTAGTCTAAATGCTGAGCTGGCAAACAGCTGCCATGGGTTGCATGAGAAAAATAACTCGAGAAATGAGAACATGTTATTGGTTCCTTAAATACTGGAGGTCAAGACTTTGAGAAGACAGGAAACAAAGTGCTTTGGGGTTTTGCCAGGAGGCTTCATCAGTTTCAGCTGTGGATAAAGGCCCTCCTCTAACCCCAGGGGCTTTTTTCCCCCTGCCTCTATGTGAGTGATCATGGGCAGATTTCTAAGGAAATCACTGGAAAGACATCAGAAGATGACATCAACTCTCTTTAAATGTCTTACCTCATGTCATTCTGAGGATGTTTTCTTCTTGGTACCTGGAGTTTACTGGTTTCCCCCAACTTATCCATTCATTAGACAGGGGCAGCTTTTCAGACTTACGTAGGAAAGTATCCACAGGAAGATAAGAGGAGGCCGTTGTTCCCAATTCCACCATTGGTGTCTATGACAGTGAGTGCATCTGCTTTTGTTTAGGAACTTCTCTTGAATGGACAGTAAGATATGGAATGGCTATACCTCACTCATAGAGTCAGACATAAATAATTCAAGGAATTAAGAGCTGCAAAGTCTTTTGCATTCTAATAATGCCAATACTTGAAGCAAACTAATGTCTTGTGGCTGATTTAGGCAGTTTTGCATATCCCCACATTTTTTTTTCCTAGTTCTTTGCTTCAACTGAGATTCTTATTCTGTTTTTGCAGCTAAAGACAAGTAGAACATCTCAACCAAGCAAAATTGTACAGATGTTGCCACAGATGGACGTTTCCACCTATGTTCAGGAATGACCTTCCTCTGACAAACTTTTCTAATCATTTTGTGATGATAACAAAATAGCTCTACTGCTGTGACATATTTATTATGACTCCATCATCTAGTCAAATTCATTGGTGGATAATTCTTAGAAATTTGGGCAAGTTACCAAGTGTTATTGACCTTCCTTTGACTGGTGGCATTCACATCTTGAGTTCTTGATGGAGTGAGGAGAAATGAATGTGTTCCTGTTGGTAGAACCATCTTAGAAATGCAGTGCTGGACACTTTGGGGAGCTCATTTAAAAAAATATCAACGGCAGGGTGCCTGTGTGGCTCAGTTGGTTGAGCATCTGACTCTGGGTTTCAGCTTGGTCTTTGAGCTCAGCATGGAGCCTGCTTGGAATTCTCTTTTTCACTCTGTACCCACCTTTTCTCTTTCCCTCTCAAAGAAAAAAAAATCAATGCATCAATATGGAGAAAGGATGGGAGATTATTAGCTGTTAGGTACAAATTAAGAAATTATAATTCCCCAAAATGATTAGAGTTATAGGAAGAAGTGGAACTTCCCAAAATAGTGGAATTCATCTGTCATTAGTTCCCTACTCTTTCCCCATCCTGTGCTGTAGCGCCAAGTCAAAAGAATGTAGGCAGAATGTGGAAAAAGAAGTCCATCTCGAAGACAGAGTTGGGTTTTGCTCAGTTCTCTCCTATATGGAGCAGCGGTGATTCATGCCTTCCTCTGCTGTCACTGTCAGCATCCGCTAATCATAGCCCCATGATCACAGGACTTGTGTGCATAAACAATTTCCAGGAGGTACAGAACGGCCCAAGGACCTCTCAGGCATAAACACTGGTTATTCTGTAATTCATTACACCCCTTCTTCATCATCTTGACATGTGCTTGAAATAATAGCTTGCCTTAAAATGTTTGAACATGTCAGTGGACTAGGTCCTTTCACTGTCCTTCGTACATACATTTTTGTTGCACTAGGTCCTCTTCCTTTTAAATGAAAAATTTTGGCTCTTCTGATGAAGCTCAGTGGATTGCTTCTTGAAGAATATCAAAAGGATACAGTGATGGGATTTCAGACACAAGCTGGTTCCTCTGTGCTTTTGCATTTATGTTTTGGAAGGCCCAGGACACTGGAGTGAGGCCCTTTAATGCTATTGTTAAGTAGGCTGCATATATTTGATGTTTAAATGTATTTTTTTTTTTTTACACTTGTAAGTTGGGTCATTTAACTCCCATTCCTCCTCAAACTGATGTCTTCAGCAAACTAAGTGTAAATTCCTCCAGTCAGACTATACAGCCTGAGGCAGGAGTCAATAACTTCTAGTTACTCTGACATAGTTTCTGTATTCAGTAAATATATATTTATTGAATGCCTACTCTGCTGTGCATTGCAGTAGACATCGGACTGTCTATAGTTTCTGGTCCCATGGGAGTCTAGAATTAAAAACAGACATTTACCACTTGAAACCATAGTTCTCTAGGGCCCAGTCTCTGTTGGGTTGTTAATATTAGGGTAGAGTAGGCTTTATAAAGTCTCTTAATAATATTGAACTTCAAACAGAAGAAAAAATGTTATCTATACCTTGTGTGTCTTAGTTACGTCTCCACAGTGACTACAAAATGAGGTTGTATTCATGTTGGGCATGTCTAGTGTCAAATGTTATCTTACTAGGGTTTCTTAGCTCTTTAAAGTTGTATTTCAGAACTTAAGCCAAAATTGATCATTCCTCATATTTTAGTATACACATGTAAACCTATTTTCCCAGTCCTTTCAGCAGATCTGTGTAGGGATTAGTATTATTCCTTTTTATGAATGAAGACACAGGCTCAGTATGTTTATTTGATTTACCTAAAGTAATCCAGTTGTTACATAGGGCCTGGATTTGGTCCCATGATGTAATACCTTTATCCTTTTGTGCTAATTGATGAGAACAACAGTCAAACATGAAGACAGGGCAGTGTTTTAGTTTGGGATCATGTATGGACATCGGTGTGATTTTTACCTTGCTTCACACATCACATGCATGAGTCAATCTCTACTACTTTATATGAGAGGAACATTGGGGGGAAGAACTTCCAAATCCTTTAACTATGACTTTAGAAATCATTTTTCCTAATTATGCCTTTTTTTTTTCATGCTCTGAGAACTAGTGATGGTTTTAACTATTCCGAGAAATGATACTGTTAAAGTCTAATTGTCATGAACAGATCATCCCCCCAAAATACAAAAATAAAATGTGGAAAGGTATTAATAATTGGCAGTATACAAATTTAATAAGAAATAGTGACTATTAAAACTCAATAATTATCTTAATGAAATAGGTCTTTTTTGCTGACGGCAGTTTAAAATAGGACAAATTCTCAAGAAAGTGATTTGGCGCGATCAAAAGCCAGAAAAATATCTGTGCTCTTTGACCTTGTAGTCTACCTTCTGGGTAGCTGCTGTAAGGAACAAGCCAACATGCCAGGAAAGTCATGCCCATGAAATAGCAGAAATAACTAAGTGTCCAACAGGTAGATTCACTATATTTTATTTGCTTGATGGAGTGAATGGCCCTTAAAAAGAATGAATAGTGTAAGATCCCACTGTTGACTGAAAATGCAAAATAAAAATGTATACAGATTTATCTTACAAATAGGAGAAAAGCAGATGCATAGGGGGAAAAAAGGTAGAGGAAACTTAACCTCATACTAACGGAGGTTTAGTTAGGGTCATGGGACTGCTTGGTGGTTTTCTCTTCTTCTATTTTCCAAAATTTCAGTAATGTTATTTATATTACTTTTATTCAAATTATCAATAAAAATATGTCTGATTGAGTTGTTCTCCACAGCTGTGTTGAGGCTCACCGGTAGGTTTGGGAGTGAGTGGGAGGGAAGGGGTGGAGTTAGAGCTAGCAAGCAGAACATGTCACAGCAAGCTCTGGCCTGTCCTTTGCACATAGCTGCCCATGAAGAAGGACGCTTAATGAGAGGAGTGTTTTCTGCCAAAAGCTGTTTCTTCGTGTAAAATACTAGAACACTAATATGACTTCCTTTCAGTGTTGCTGTTAATGCAGTTGTGGTAATATGTCTGAAGTTACATTGTGCACCAGACAGCTCATTCCTTGTTAGTTACTGCTGGTTTTCAAATAATTAATAATAGTAATATTTGAATCTTGGTTTCATTTTCTGAAAAATAGCAATCACAGGTTTTGTCCTGTTACCTCGTAGGCTTATTGTTAGAATCAAATGAAATAATGTATGTAAATGAGTTTTGTTGACCCTAAGTGTTATAGAAATGAAAGCAGTTATTTTTGACTGCACACCTGGTTCCCAAGATATTGGGACTTTCGGAGTAATGTGAGACCTAGGTTTACAAAATGGTGCCAGTCTCAAACGTTTGGGTTCATACTTTCTCTGAGGCAGAGAAACACACATGTTCTGAAAAGGATTTTTTTCCCCAGCTGGGCCGCACTAAGAAAATACCGTTTATGTCAGTAAAGTAAGTTGTTGAGTGGAAGAGGTCACAGCCATGAAAATAATTTGCAGTTGAGATGTGTCACCACGTGAGCCAGCCATTTACCTGAGGATAGTTGTGTCAGCTGAAGGACCATGGTACAACTGTTATCCTCTAGAGATAGGAAGCAGCAACTGTCAATATGCCAGAAAAGATGTGGAACACAAAGAAGCCACCAGCATGCCAACTTTTGGAATTCCCAAGATGTTTTCAATCAGAGGTCCAGAGTATCCAACAGAAAAAAATCAATTTGAAATAAATCGCATCCGAAATAGATCATATGGTGCCAACTTCTTCTTTTAAAAAGCAGGTCTATGGGATTGAATCCCACATCAGGCTCCCGGTGCATGGAGCCTGCTTCTCTCTCTGCCTGTGTCTCTGCTTCTCTCTCTCTCTCTCTGTGTGACTATCATAAATTAAAAATAAAAATAAAAAGCAGGTCTATAGTAGAAAGCTATTACTCTGAATAGCAGGTTAGGAAGAAAAGATGAGAAAGGGAAAAAGTAATTTTCACAAGGCATTGGCACCAGTGTCATTTGTTCTCAAGCCACAGCTTCACTGCCAAGAGCTATGCATGCAGGAAAAATGCTGACAATCAAGGCCAATGTTGGATGGGTCTCAATTTGCTATTCTAGACTTGGAACTGGGAAGACAACAGTTTGGAAGTAACCATTTGGATTAATTGCTTTTGTGGAATGACATGAAATCTCCTGGTGATCAGTTATGTTCAATAAGTGAGCTAGAATGAAAGTAAATTCCTTTTATAACTTCACTTAGAAAAGAGAACAGCATCTATAACATTTTACGTGAATTAGAGAGGGTGAAGTATGGAGATATATCACCAGTCACACGTGATGTAAGAAAATCCCTTTTCAGGACTTACTGAGGTGGGCTACCTCCCGGCATCAAGGGCTCCACAGCCTCAGAAATGACCTGCCTATTCCAGGCAGGAAGCTCTTTGGCCTTCCAGTTTTACATGAACATAGTTTTCCTGAGAAGTCTGTGTAAGATCAGACCCAGCCACAAAAGGGAAAAAAAAAAAATTAAAATTGAAAGGAGTTGGGGGAAGGAATAGAGGAAAAAGGAACTTAAACCAAACATTTATTTTAAAGGAACAAATATATTTGGTCAGGTCTCTTGTTGTGACAAAGTAAGGACTCCTTGGAACCAAAGTCCACAGAGCCCAAAATTAGTGTAAATGCTTATGCCAGACAAACTCGGGGTGGGGTTCAAATAACAGTCACCCAGTTGAATGTCAGTTTTCTTCTGTGTAAATGCCAAGTTGTGAAGGTTAAACTGGATAATGCCTAGAAATGCCTAGAACATCAACGTATCCGAGATATTTTGATATACAGGTGGATATGTACAAAGGTCTCCTACTCAAGCAGTAGAATAGCTCCACGATGGTTACATTCATAAGTTTTGTGATTTGGGTCAGTTTTGTGAATTGGATCACCTTTTGAGACATGTTGCATGAACTGGCTATGAAAAGGACTCATGTAGTAAAATGCCTTATAACCTTTGTATTTGCCTCCTATTTAATTGGCTTATAAATTGGGGTTCTTTTTGTCTTAGTAGAGCGTATCTTGTTTTCAATTTTAGTGTTAAAAACACTTTTCATTTTATATTCTCAGCATGATAGAATACAATTATATTATCTAATTTATTTCATGGTAGGAGGATGCTGAGGCCCAGAGAAGTTTAATGGCTAGGTAGTGGGACTCCTGGGTGGCTGGGTGGTTGAGCGTCTGCGTTTGGCTTGGGGTGTGATCCCGGGGTCCTGGGATCAGGTCCCACACCGGGCTCCCTGCATGGAGCCTGTTTCTCCCTTTGCCTATGTTTCTGCCTCTCTCTGTGTCCCTCATGAATAAGTGAATAAAAGCTATTTTAAAAAAATGGCTAGGTAGTGGCAAACCCCCAAATCAATTGTATTAAGAGAAAAAAAGTTTGTGTTTAAGTGTCTTAAAAAAAATTTCCATGTAGATTATTTTTCTCTAGATCGTTTGTTCACAGCATATATCGAAGAGTAGAATTCTTGCTCTGTGAGATACTCAATATTGGATTCCTATAATTTCCCAAGAAAACTCCCTTTCAAAAAAGTTCTGTAACAAGTAATCGAAAAGTGATTTTTGTTTTCTTCAAAGAAAATTCCCTTTAGAAAAGAAGGAAGTACACCAAGTAGGACCCAAGGCAGCCAGCCGAGATCAGTGACTCAGTCTGTATAAATTATAGTTCCCAAGTCAGTTTGAACAAGTGCTTACATTTTCAAGAAAAAGACTGTGATGACACCTAAGGGTGTAGAAACAGCTACAGCAGCAATTAGTTCTATAGAACAGAAGGAATTATGAAGTGTATGAACCCTAAGTTAACACACAAGTTCAGAAATATATATTGGAAGAGGGAATTGCTGAAAGACCCACGATGCGTTGAGAAATTCTTCCCCAGATCAGTGGTGAAGGTTCAGTCTGTCATATGTATCCATCAGAGGAGCTTGCCTGTGTGTCCACCTTTGGTGACCGAGGTTGGGGAGAGAAGGTGGAGACAGCAGAGAGGGGCCAGGTGCCATGTTTTCCCCAGCTGGAAGAGCATAATGGGCCCAAGGGCCTATTCCTTGGTCTTCTTTCCCAAGACCATAGATCATAATCCTCTTGGGTGCTTTTAATGATGATAAAGACTAGATGAAAGTCTGAACAACTGACCCAGAGAAGTCCAAGTTTATCACATAGCAAGTGTAGTTACGTTGGTGAAGATATCACACACACTTTTTTTTTTTTTTTGTCCCTGTGTTCCTTAAACTTCCCTTTTGGCCATTCACACACACACACAGAGTTGTGTAGGTTGGAGCCCTCTGTTAGGAGCCCTTGGCCATTCTATGGGTGTGTTTCCAGAGAAGTCTTGTCACTTTCCATCTCTCATGCTGCGGACACTTGCGTGTGGATCTTCCGTGCTCAGCTTACCTCGGGCCACACCACACATAGCTGTCGGATTCCTCCCCACGCTCAGCCTTCCGAGCTGCACTTTTCCCGATCCTTGGTGTCTCTGGGTTCAGCCACTGCAGTAAGTGCAGAACTTCTCCCCTTCAGTGACCTTTTCTGCAGATGAATAAAAAAAAAAAACACAGTAATTTCTGCTTCACTCTCTACCCTGCTGTAATTTATGGAGCAGAGCTGTTGGTCTCATTAGCAAAAGCAACTGAGAACCTTCGAGGAAAAGGACATTTGGGTCTCCTTGAGCGCCTGTATGATTTAATAATGTGATCTTTTCTTTCTCTTGGATAGCTCTATAGTAGTTTCGTTTGGAAATGCTCATTGGTGTGAAGTTACGTCTTGATTCCCAAACAAACATGCAAGTCCCTTGAGACTTGGCACCTGCCTTTCCCTACTCATGGATTGCATGGACTCTACAAGATGAACGGAGCATGTACAGAGTATCCTTTGTGGCTGACCAGAAAATTCTGAGACTATAATAAACTCTTCCCTCTTGAAGTCTACGGCCCTCCCTCCCTCATCTGGCCATTTCCTATGTAATTATTTTAGATATCTGAGAAAAATTAATGGGTTCGCTGCCTTTGAAACCTAATCCATATGTTGTCTACCTGAAGCTAATATAATGTTATATACCAACTTTATATTTAAAAAATCAGATAATGGGGATCCCTGGGTGGCTCAGCTGTTTAGCGCCTGCCTTTGGCCGCCCAGAGTGCGATCCTGGAGTCCCGGGATCGAGTCCCACATCGGGCTCCCTGCGTGGGGCCTGCTTCTCCCTCTGCCTGTGTCTCTGCCTCTCACTCTGTGCATCTGTCATGAATAAATAAATAAAATCTTAAAAAAAAAACAGATAATGAACTCCTCCAATTGGCGTGTTCCCTCCTCTAGCTGCCTCTGCTGAGAAACACGCTGGGGGGGGGTGATGATGATGGTTTATATCATCAACCTGTAAACATTTCAGGGGGCCACTTCAGAAATGCCAGTCCTGATTTTTTCCTCTGTCAGACCCTTTTCTTTGTTCACTGTCTGTACTCTCCCTGGGTAATTTTATCTGAATCCGTAGCTTTAATGATCATTTCTCTGCCTACGAATACTGATTCTCTATGTCCAGCTCCTGTCTATCTTCTGTGCTCCAGAACAACTCTACTATTGCCTACCTGACGTCTCCACTTGTAAATATCCAAGGAACACCCAACGTTCAAGCCAGAACCTCACAGACTTCCCATACCTATCCCAACTCCACCCTACCTGCTGCCCTTTTGGCGTTCTCCATATCTGCAAGAATTTGTCCAGCTCCCTAAGCCTGGGACTAAGGAATCTTCCTGGACAAGTTCCTCTTTCTCACACTCTGTGTCACCAAATTGATTGCTATTGCTTAAGTATCTTCCCAAGTATGTCTACTTCTCTGTGGTCTAACCTACCTCATGTCTGGCCTGGACAACTGCTAAGGTCGCTCCGTTCTAGCTTCCTGACAGTTTTCCACACAGCAGCCGGAGTGATCTCACCATTAGAACAATCAACAGGATCCTTAGTGTGGGTGCGTCTTGCTTCCCCTGACTTGTCTTCTGCTACACTCACCCTCACTCTGTGCTCCAGCCCCACTGGTCTGCTTTCAGTTCTTTAAAATATCATTCTCCTTCTGCTACGGGCTTTGGCATGTACTGTGTTCTCTTAGTGCATGATGCTTTCTCTCATTTTGAATCTTGTCCGTAGACTTGCTCTAATATCAGTTCTCCAGGGAAGCATTCCCAACTCTTCCATTTAGGCCAAATTCCTCCACAATAGATAACATTCATGTGGCAACTTGCTCCTTTTCTTCAGAGCACCTGACTTGGATTTTCAAAATATCTGCATGTGATTTTTTTTTTTTCCGGTGAAAAATCCATCTCCTTCATCAGACTGTAAACTCCATAGTGTTGGTTAAATGTTTATCAAGAAGATGCACATAGTCTGTTTTTACATAGAATTCTGTACTTAATTAGGTCCTTGATTATATGTGTGTGTGTGTGTGTGTATTTTTTTTTTTTTTGAGAGCAGGCAAACAGGGTGGGGGAGGGGGAGGAGATGGGGAAGAGAATCTCCAGCAGACTCCATGCCTGACACAGAGCTCCATCTCACGATCCTGAGATCAGACCTGAGCTGAAATCAAGAGTTAGATGCTTAACTAACTGAACCACTCAGGCACCCCACAGTCCTTGATAAACATT
Organism: Vulpes lagopus; assembly: GCF_018345385.1. NCBI lineage: Eukaryota > Metazoa > Chordata > Mammalia > Carnivora > Canidae > Vulpes > Vulpes lagopus. The sequence continues at coordinate 9,736,934 of NC_054824.1, forward strand.
TTGAAAAATGCAGTGATCCAGTAGTACAAAATGACCATAATTGACATAAAGCACGATGATCACCAGGCAAGCTGTAATGTCTTTTTCTATTAAGTATCCAAAGCTCCTTCTTATATATATTGCTTTATTGGAGGCAAAGAACTAGGATCTTTACCTGGAACTTCTGCAAAATGTCACGATTTAGTAAAGGCTGGTGGGAGGGAGACCTCGGAGGAGGCACTGGTGGTAGAGGAGTTCCTTTCCTTCTGGCTTTTTTTTTTTGTTGTTGTTAAGATTTTATTTATTTATTCATGAGAGACACAGAGAGATAGAGAGGCAGAGACACAGGCAGAGGGAGAAGCAGGCTCTATGTAGGGAGCCCGACGTGGGACTCAATCCCAGGTCTCCAGGACCAGGCCCAAGGCTGAAGGCGGCACTAAACAACTGAGCCACCCAGGCTGCCCTCCTTCTGGTTTTTTTGGTCCTTGGTTGTGATGTACAGTTCCTTGAATTCATGTTTTTCAAACTTCAGCAAGCATCAGAATCGACAGGAAGACTTGTGAAAGCACAGATTTCTGTGGCCCAGTCCTAGAGTTTCTGATTCCACAGTTTTGGAGTGGGACCTAAGAATTTACATTTCTAACAAGTTCCCATGTGATGCCACTGATGGTCCTGGACCACAATCAGAGAACCCTTGCCTTAGGTAATTCTATCATGAGACTCAATCCCAGACAATTTTCCCTTCGTGAGGTTGACTTTCCACCATAGCACCTGCTTGTCTTCGTGACTCTAACTGTAAAAATTCATGTGCTTGAAGAAGTGTACATTGGGTGGGCAGAGCATGATCTCTTGATGATTCCACAGTTGGAGAGCTCTGATGGATTTTCATTATCTTAAGAGTTATTAGCATCTGTGCCAGATAGTCCACCTAAGTAAGCATGTTATCGGTCACTGCATTTCCAGGTATTTCGAGAAATCTAGTATTCTAATTAGAATGTGTAAAAGAAAGGAAAAGTGATCTTCTGTTTGAGCTAAAGAGTGTATGAGCAGTGTTAACAACATCTTTTGGCAGGGTGCAGGCTGCCACGGTCATATAAGGGAAGCTGATGGAACCCAGCCCAGGGCTGGGGTGGAGGTGGAGGGGAGGCATCATGGGGGTAAGGGGGAAGGGGAGCTGAGAGAGAAGCAGCCTTTGTGGGCAAAATGGAATTTTAGTCTAGTAATATGTCAGTTCAGATGTGTCAAAAAAGACTTGAAAGGATGCAAGGTATGAGGATGGCAGTGTGATACCACGCACAAACCATTAGCTGAAGAATGCTTTGAGGAAGACGCGTGGTTCTAATCCTGCTTTGCCAATAGAGTCCACGTCTCTGGGCTTCACTTCCTTCATCTACAAAAATGAAGTTATTCATCTAGATCAATTGTTGGTGGATGTTTGCTGTTTAGGGCCAGAGGGTAAATATTTTAGGATTTGTGGGTCGCACCATCTCTGCTGCAACGACCGAATTATGTTGTGGTAATGTGGGAACAGCCACGGGTGCTATGTAAATGAAACGTGGCTAGGTTCCAATAAAACTTTATTTACAAAAACTGATGGTGGACAGAACTGGGTTCTGTCCAGACAGAACTTTTGAACTTCTTTGATCACACATTCCTTAGATCATTTAACATGCATGTTTCAATAGATGTACGCTGACTTACAAATAATATAAATCTCTAAGTGTCCGATATAGTGTATATATTATAAAATATACTGTAATAATAGAAGCTTAGTAGGGATATGACTAAATAAATAGGTGATGTCGTGCTTTTCCTACATTCTAATGGGTCGTGTACATCTGCTTGATACTCTGGAGGCCACTCATCTTGATAGTTTCTAAGGTTCTTCAGTGTCCTAATGTTGATTGTCATGTGTGTGGCAAACCTTCCAGGATGCAGAGCTGTGTGATTTTTGGCTTAATCAACTAGAGAGTTAACTCTGAGTGATCTGTACTAACAGAAAGAAGAAGAGATGCAAGTAATTAATGAAAGAGCCAAATGTGGGGTTTGGAACACAGCAAAAGCACAACTCTCAGAGACTAGTTGCCCCTCTTGCTGGGGTGGTTGGCACAACCACGGCTGCAGGAGGCTGGGCATCAGGGACCAGTCAGTTTGAGTGGCTGTGGAAAATTGGATCATTAAATATTTATATGAAGGAAACAGGTCATGAACTTTTGATTGTGGAAGAAACCTGTTAGTTTACCCCCTTCACATTTCAGAGATCTCTGTATCCAGAAAAATTCTATGGTGGCTAGTGAGAGGCAAAGTTGGGCCTGGAACTCAAGACTTTAAGCATTCTCACTTGAGTTTTCTCAAGGGATGCCTGGGTGACTCAGCAGTTGAGCTTCTGCCTTTGGCTCAGGGTATGATCCCAGGGTCCTGGGATTGGGCTCCCTATGAAGGAGCCTGCTTCTCCCTCTGCCTGTGTCTCTGCCTCTGTGTGTCTCATGAATAAATAAATAAAATCTTAAAAAAAATTTTTTTTCTACACACACACAAATGTTTCTTTGGCGGTGCCTTTCCTTTAAGTAGAACCTCCTTTTCAAATCATCTTACGAGCTACATGGTGAGAGTTATTCATCTCCATCTATTGACAAACATGGAGATTGAATGATTGTGTAGTCCCAAGCACACAGTGGAACTGGGGCCCTCCTGGAACTGCGAAAGGAATCCATGTTCCATGGTTTTCTCCTCCATCTCTTCACTTTACCTTGGACCCAGAGCATATGGGCACCCGGAGCCTAAAGAAAACACATTATTGAATTGGCAGGGCTGCTCTAAGGGTACTCCATGTCCACATCCCCTTGTGGTCAGCCATAAAACCTGTGGCAAATGTCATGCTGTTTGTAAAGGGAGAGGAATGGATGCCAACTCCAACATACATGCTTTCATGAATGCTCCTCTTTGAACAACAACAACAAAAAATGTGAAGGAATTGCCTATGAGGAAAGTTCATTAGCAATCCTGCAGAAGTTTCCCCACCCAAGCCTGTTTCATGGGATTTTAGAGAAAATTGGAAATTTATTGTGGGATGAAGGACTTTGGCTTCCGAATAGCTGTGGTCCCCAAAGGGTTTTAGTGCCTGGGTCCTGCCCGTCAGGGATCCAGGAAGGGCAGGGCAACGAGGCTGAGACTCTCTGGGATGTGTATGATGCCGAAGGGAGTTTTCATGTTTGGAGCAGGATGGGTGCAGCAATGTGGTTGGGGTTTCAGTACACCAGGGGCTCTGCTGAGGGCTTGGCAAGTGGGCCATGGAGTGGGGGCAGCTGTGAGGGCTAGACCTCATGGGGTGAGAAAGTGATCTGATGCCTGACTCCCTGGTGAGTAAGCTGCAGCTTGTGTAGACACATCTGGTGTCTGATTCCGCACAAATCCATTTGCCAGTCTCTGCCTTTCTGGATGGACTTCTGGGCATTTCCCTTTCAGAAAGGCTTGAGGATGGAACTCCCCAATGCACTGTTCCTTTCCTCTAAGTTAATATTTCCATGGTAAGAAGTACAAAAATTTTCTGTGTGGGTGGATGCCAGAAGGGTTTCTCTTTTTTTCTTCCCCTCCCCCCGACTTGAGAATAATGATGAACATTCCCTCTCTACAAGGTCTTTTGGCACCAAAGCACTGCCCGTGTCGTCTGACCCTACTGTCTGTCTGTCTTATTGGCTCTTTTTTTTTTTTTTTTTTGCAGATCTAATTTCAGAATCACTAGCCAGCTAAACACACTGAATTGTAGATCTGCAAGAGTTTTAAATCTGCCCAGATCTCCCTCTCTTTTATATGTTCTGGAGATTTATTTCACTCTAGTTCTTTCATACATCTTGGTTTTTAGTTTTGCTTTGAGTGAGATTTTGAGAATATCCCTCCCTTTGGCTTCCATTTTCAATCACTCGCTGGGAGTATATATGTTAGACATTCTCGGGTTTTCAACATTGTCAAAGAAGTAGTGATTCTGGATGAGTGTGAAAGGTGAGGGAGGGAAGATGGATATAATTAGATGATAATCTGAGAATCTGATTATGTTTCTATCCTTGCTTTCTCTTGGAAAAGCTAAAACTTTACAGTAATTCTAAACTTATTCTCTTTCTTTCTTTCTTTCCTTCCTTTTCTTTCCTTCTTCCCTTCCTTCCTTCTTTCCTTCCTTTTTTCTTTCCTTTCTTTCCTTTCTCTTTCATTCCTTTCTTTCTTGTTCTTTAATGTTTGGGCTAAAATTTCCTCATGTTCTCATCTTTAAATATGGATACTTGACTTAGGAAAATCACAGCTGACACAATTGTCTCAAATGGGCATGAGATCTGGTGCTCTGCAATTTTCCAAATGCAAAAGTTAGGCGGGGAGAAGTCATACAAATGCACATAGGAGGGAAACCTAGGTGGCTCAGTGGTTGAGCATCTGCCTTTGGTTCGGGTCGTGATCCTGGGATCCGAGTTTTGCAACGGGCTCCATGCAGGGAGCCTGCTTTTCCCCCTAGGCCTATGTCTCTGCCTCTCTGTGTCTCTCATGAATAAATAAATAAAATATTAAAAAAAAAGTATGCATCTAGGAGAGCTCAGGGCCCTTTTAGGGGAGTGTGGCTTTGTGTGTTCAGGGCTAGTAAAGGGTTGACAAGGCTTGAATCTTGATGGTAAGTGTCAGAGGTAAACATCCTTCTGTAGCCAAACTGAAGAGGCTTACTGGGGGTGGGGGCGGAGAGGATTTACTAGGAAGTGCTCAACACATTGCTGACAGCATCTTCCAAGACAGAAAGTAAATAGGGGTTTTGTGCTGGTCTTTGAATACAGAACTGGTAAAAGCCCCAAACAGAAAAACAAAAAATCTCCCAGATACAGATTCTAGTAAAAGGCATCATGTTATCTACCTTCATCCAAAAAAGAAAAAATCCCATTGAGAGTAAACAGCACCTTCAATGGCTCTTCAAATGCTTCATTGCACACCTGAGTTGGTTGATTGAGTTTCCTCCACAGGTCCGAGGGGCATTGTTCCCATTCTCAGGGGATGACCTAAGACACACAAGGTAATCAGCTGAATTGTCTGCTCCTGAATGGAAGCCTTCCTGTCCATGAAAGTTGCCCAAAAGCTAATCACAGGTGATGTATGAGGACGACATTCCTTCCAAATGCACCTTTCTTTATAAGAGAGTGTTTGCACTTTACTTAGAAAAGAATGTCACCTCCAACCCCCTACTCCCAGGCTATTCTCTATGGCTCAGCGAAACCCTTAGTCCCTTCAAGTCCTCAAGCACACTGACGGGGACTGGTCTTTTTGTCCACAGGTGAATTTCTGTCATATTGATTCAAGGACCTCGGGTGGACCTTGACTTCTTTCAAAACAGAGATGAAACTTAGACACTTAATTCTTCCTTGCAGCATCATGGAGGACTGAGGATATAAGTAAATAACCAGAATCCTCATTCACCCTTCTTTCTCAGGGTTGTCATCGATCTGGTGAGATTTTTTTGCTTTTGGGAAGGGAGCCACTTCTTTCGTGTCACGTGACTTCCTAAACAAGAGGGTATAGTATCTATCATGTTTTTTTTCAATGCCCTTACCCCTTTTCCCAGCAGAAATCTCACATGTCTTTCTAGGCCCATTCAAATGCACTCTCCAGTAGGTTTTGGAAGACCACTTTCATGACCCCTCGTCTGTCATTCTTGCTGAAGTCATCATATTTTTCTGGAATGCCAGCGTCAAGGCTTTTCATCTGTTTTTGTCCTTACCACCCCACCTACATCCCAGCAAAGAGAAGCACATCCTGAGTACTTAGTAATAATAACTTCTCTCTGTAAAGCACTTTTCCGGTTACAAAGTACTTTCACAGATACCCTCCGACCTAATAATATGGATTGAATTGAAATGAACTACAGTCATTGAACTGAGCAGTCCCACTATGGTGTAAGGCCTACGCAGAAGAGAAGAAAAAAATAATGGGGAAGTCAAGAGCTATGAAGCTGGGACTAGGGGAGTGCTAATGTGATTTTAGCACCATGCAGCCTCTGCCAGACAGCGTCTTCCTGCTGCTCCTAGTGGATTTCTTCTCTGCTCCATGCAAAGCACTCCAGTCTTTTTTTTTTTTTTAAGATTTTATTTATTATTTATGAGAGACACAGAGGCAGAGACATAGGCAGAGGGAGAAGCAGGCTCCCTGCATGGAGCCCCATGCGAACCTCAGATCCTGGGATGCTGGGATCATGACCTGAGCCAAAGGCAGATGCTCAACTACTGAGCCACCAAGGCGTACCAGAAGCACTCTAGTCTTAAAGGCACCAAGCTTCTAGAAAACGGGAGAAGTAGGTTATAGAAGAGAGGTTTATTGTTTTTTGATAAGAAGGATGGCACCAGGAGGAACTTCCATTAGGGTCATGCCCCAGTGGTTGGTTGGTTTTGTTTTTTCCTCCTCTGCTGAGAGAATAAGCAGGAGAATGGAGTCCAGTGGAGCTGAATACAAAGAAAGAGATGTTTTCATTTCTATTAGGGAGAAGTAGCAGAGGCAGCCGAGCAGAGAAAGGACTGATAGGTCCATGGCTCTCTTAAAGTCTAACCGCAAAGTGACCTTGACTCGGGCCTTGACCAGGGACCAGAGTAGAAACAAGTAGCAGTGATTAGAAGGAGCTTTCTTAAATCAGAAAAAAGAAAACCAGACTTCAGGACTGACTGGCCACAGAGAACAAGGTGATTTACTTGTGATCATTTATTCATCTCTCAAATTTCACTCTGGATTGTGTGTTAAGCCCCTCCACTTAAAGAAGGACTTCTCTATTATTTTAATAGTTATATTTTATTTTATTTTTTTAAAATTTTTATTTATTTATGATAGTCACAGAGAGATAGAGAGAGAGGCAGAGACACAGGCAGAGGGAGAAGCAGGCTCCATGCACTGGGAGCCCGACGTGGGATTCGATCCCGGGTCTCCAGGATCGCGCCCTGGGCCAAAGGCAGGCGCCAAACTGCTGCGCCACCCAGGGATCCCTAATAGTTATATTTTAATATTAAACATGCAAATATGTGTTTTATATTTATATAGGATGAGGATAACTAAATAGATCTTTTTCTATTCCTGCTTCTTCCTGTTCCTACAGTTAAAGGGTTTCACTGTTTGACTTACTATAGATGAGCGTCTAAGTAAAAAACAGTCAACTTTAATACACCACTGTCTTTCCCCAAAATCAAACTTACTGAGATAAAACAAATGTCTTGTCTCTTTGTACTAAAGCCATTTTCTGCATACAGTCTGCCTTATGCATTTTAGGTACGTAACCGGAAAAGGCATGAACCATGTCAGTCTGTATCATTTCTCCACCATTCTATTCCAGGACTTGGGAGGTGCTCTCTGGCGACAGTAATGGGACTGATAAAGGTGGACGGTCTTGTCAAATCCTAGCCATTTCCTCTGAGACAGCTGGCTGTCTCTAAGCCAGAAGAACATGGACTTTCTCACCCCCCCCTCCCACCCCAAATTCTTACGCCTGAAATATTTAACAGCCAAGAAGACAGTGCTAGCATGCCTGGACTAGAACAAGCACCAGTGGGAGTAGGAGAGCAGGCTCTTGAATCCATGCTGGGGACCCATTCCCCCTTTAGTTGCTGATCTGTGGGCAGGTCTCAGAGATGGTCCAAAGGGTGAGTAGAGGATGGTGTTTCAGAGCCTCTGAGCAGTAGCAACTGAACAATTAGTGCAGCCAGTGTGTGAATCTATGTGCTTATGCTAAGGCTCCCCAGTAGACATGACCTCTGTGCATTCCCAGCTCCCATCAAGATGCCTGACAGTAGGCACAGGGTAAATATTTGTTGAATAGAGGAATCAGTGGTCACAAAGGCGGTATCTGAGTACAATGAAACCAACCCAAATGATTAAACATCAGTTCTGTGGAAAACCTATCTGTATATACATGTAACATAAAATGCTAGTTTTTGAAGCTATCCTGGGTCACCAGAGGTGAGCTGGGTTTTGGACCCATTGTAAATGGGTTTCTTTTTTTTTTTTTTTTTTTAAGATTTTATTTATTTATACATGAGACACAGAGAGAGGACCAGAGACTTGGGCAGAGGGAGAAGTAGGCTCCCTGCAGGGAGCTCAATGGAGGACTCAATCCCTGGGATCATGCCCTGGGCTGAAGGCAGACACTCAACCACTGAGCCACCCAGGTTCCCCTAGACGGGTTTCCTAATGGAAGAACTCCAACAGTACCTGAGACTAGGAAAGAGTGTGTGCGTGTGCGTGTGCGCTTCCTGTGAATAGTCAAGACAAACGACGTCATCAAACTGCTGGCTATTGAGACAATTAGGCTACTCCATGTCCCTGTGGATGGCCAGCTGCTTGAATGACCCAAACTTTCATGAACCCATTTAGGTCACTAGAGGAAATGACACTTTTAAGTCTCAGCGAAGATTCCCTTCTGGATCAGCCTGACTTATGGAGGATTTTTTCCCCCCTCAGTTTCTTTGACTCATTTCACTGATCCTTGCAAACAAGGCCAAAAATAGCCTTTTGATATTTTCCCTCCTCCTTGATTAACTGTGTGAGTCCCAAAGATCTCAGAAGAAAGCAAGGAGAGGAGAAGGCAAGGAGGTATGAGACAACGCCGTCGGAATACCTTTGGGTGGCCCTTCCCTCAAGTTAAGGGAGTCTTGCAGAAAACCAGAAGGAAGGTGTGCCTTCAGAAGAAGAGTCTTGCCCTTGTCCTCTTTCCCTCTCTCTCTGCTCCCCCCAGCCCCATGTCAGTTCCTACCCTGCTCCCCAACCCAGATCCTCCAACTCCACCCTTCCTTTCCGTTGCCCTGAAGGGGAGGACATGAGTCAGCATTCAGACTTGAAAGTGTGAGCTGCCTCTGAGTCCTCAGAATGTAATCATTTCAGAAAATCTAGGACACAACTGCAGAGAAAGTCGCCCTCCCCACCTCTCTCTGTGGCCAGACATTTACTCCCACTCTCTGAGCACAGCTTTAGCTGGGGTTGAACTTTAACCTTAACAACAACAAAAAAACGATATGGGGGGAGCCGCAGGAGAACAGAAGGAACCACCACCACCCAAGTGCAACGGGCTGAACAGCTTTTGCAGAGAACTCCAACCGTTTACCACTTTGAACATCTGGTGCTTGGCCTTGTTCAGCCTGGAATGAAAAGAGAGAGAAAGAAAAAAAAAAAATCATGTGCTGATCAGAGTCTTACTCCTGCACTTAGGAACCAGGATTAATTTTCTCTTTTATCCTTCCAAAAGAGGAAGTACATTGGAATTCCCTCCAGGTATCTTGTTGAAATATCGAGACACACCTTTAGAATCATGGTTCTTGGAAGGGACCCAACTTCACTGATTTTTTTTTTTTTTTTTTGGTTGCTGTTCAGTGGCCATTCTATCAGCCTCTGCATCCAGGTTTTAACTCGGGCGCTGGAAAAGAAAACCTCATTACGTGTCACCCTTGTACCCAGAGTGACTTCTTTTGTCTTGGCCCTTGGAGAAAAGGCAAACAGGCTCACACATGGGGTTGCTGCAGACTTCCTCATGGATCAGACAGTTCTGAGGAGAAAATCTACTTAGACGTCTTAAGATTCAACCTGTTTAGGATTAGGAGAAAGCCAAGACCTCATCTGCCCTTGTGTGCAGCAATCTGGCAAAAAGTAATTTAGAAAATTATGGTTCATCGGCTAGAGAAAGGGGGGGGGGATGCCGAGCTGTTTATAAACTCTTACCTGCTGGGTTTCTAATGGGAGATCTCTTGTTCTTGTTTCAAGGATCTCCTGCTTCGCTGCCTCCTATTAGCTAGGCGGGCTGGGTTTGGAAAGGGAGAGTGACTTTGGGGGTGCTGTGACTTTGGTGGTTGAGTTCCTGGGTCTGAGTGTCTTCTGGCCAAAACAGACAAGGAGCATTCTTCCCACACCCTTATTTAATAAACTGATCCTGGAGGTAACCGACTGGCTTTGGGCAGACAGAGGATCAGAACTTGTCAGGCTGTGACAGTGTCCTGGTGGAACCTGTGAGAAGAGCACTGGATGCTCCCTCCATCTGAGGGATTATGGAGACACGCATGTCTGTAATATTGAAGGAAGCTGAGAGACCTACTGCACGAGAAATATGAAGCTCAAAAGCCATGGGTCATGCGGCCTTTAGTGGCTGATAGGAGAATTCGCAGCACCTCTGTCAGTCTTGGCCTTTTCCACCACTCTCAGTGTGGTGAAGCTGGCCAGGCTGTGAGTTATCAGGGAAAGGAGAGAGATTTTGCAGTGTCTGTGCATATTTGTAGATGAGGGAGGATAGAGAGAGGAAGGGGGTACATGTGTAAATATGCATGTGTGTTGGGATGGGGTTAAGTATCCAAAGTGATGATCTAAATCCTTTCACATTATAGAAAAATAACACTCATTTTAACTTATGGACAACTCAACATTCTCAGTATAAACACAGCTGGCCTGGAGGCAGTTCAGAAAGTTCTCCTGGACATTGCTCTGTGCCTGCAAAGCGCTAGTGACCCTGGGCAACTCCTAAGATGAGTAAGACCTGGGCTCTGACCCTCTGAACTGCACAGCTTTATAGGGAAACGTACAGGTACACCCCAGGCTCTGACACTAGGAGGACTGTGGCTCCGATGGGCTGAGCCTACATGTCCTGGGAGGATTGACAATGAGCCCCATTTGTTCAGGGATCTGGGGAGGAGATGGGTCTTCTCTGTACTTTTGGAGCTCAAGGAGACAGAGCAACCATGACTTGAGAGTCTTCATAGGAAGTTGGCTTTGGAATTGGCTTTTCCCTTTGCTTTTCCTCCTGAATTTTTTGGGGGGTTTTTGAGGAGCTGTGCATGGTTAGCTCAAGTGATAACTATGAAGATTACAGGCATTTCAGGGGCATTCCCAGCAACCATCAGCCAAATCAAGCATCTTTCAACATGCTGGAGAGGTGCAGTCTGAAATAGTCTGATGTCAGCGTCTTTATTTTAATTTACATGTATACCTTATTTTACATGTATATGAATATGTATCTATGTGTGTGCATTTATATATGTATGTGTGTGCGCATGCAGTACGGCCAGGCAACTCCACCCCCACATTTATACCCAAGACGAATGAAAGCACATGGGCACCAAAAGACATGTAGAAGAATGTTCCCAGCAGCACTATTTGCAATAGCCCCCAAATGAAAACAACTCCAATATCCATCAACAGAGGAATGGATAAATAAATCGCAATATATCTATGTAGTGAACACCTATAACCAACTACAGAAACAGGTAAATCTCATGAATAGAATCTTAGTTGAGCAAAATAAGCCAGAAGCCACAAAAGAACATGTATGTTATAACTCTATTTCTATAAAACTTAAAAACAGGTAAAATTAATACATGCTTTCAGAAGTCAAGATTCCTTGCAGCCAGGTAGTGATAGGGAAGAGCCACGAGAGGGGCTTCTAAGGGGCTGCTTATGTTTTATTTCCTTATCTGGGTATTGGCTACATGGGCATGTTTATTTTATGAAAATTCATTAAGCTCCAACCTTGTGAGCTCTTCTGTGTGTCTGTGTCAGAATTTAATAGTTTTTAAGTCCCCAAATCAAAATCATGAGACCATTCTATTTCTTGTTTCTGAACAAGAAATCTGAAGGCATCTGTTCTTTTTTTTTTTTTTAAACTATTCCCAGGTTTAGGGAAAGTGTTTATATTTTCCAAACTAAACTCCTAGAAGTTCATATTCTACATTCAAATCTAAGTTTGGCTTAGGGTCAAGTAACCTCACAGGTGCCAGAGTTGAAATTCTATTAGATACTTTATATGTATACAATAAATACATATTCTAGGGCATGTCCCATCTTCCCTAACCTTGGAAAAGCATAGGGTGTTTATGTTATGGGACATGGTAGGAGCAGGGTTGTAGGAGACAGGGTGGCTTTAGACAAATGCCTGGGTTTTTAAAAGATTTTATTTGAGAGAGCACAAGGGAGCACAAACAGGGCGAGCTCCAGAGAGGGAGAAATAGGCTCCTGTTGAGCAGGGAGCCTAATGTGGGGCTCGACCCTAGAGCTCTGGGATCACAGCCTGAGTGGAAGGCAGCTGCTTAACCAACTGAGCCACCCAGGTGCCCCCAAATGGTTGTTTCAATGAAAAACGAAGATGTTGGCCAGTGTATTCCTGCTGGTCCTTGGCACAGACTTAGTAACCAGCTCTTTGATTTCTGTCTCCTCAGGGACTATATTGAAACCCCTGCTGTAGGATTGACCACTCAACAATGATGGGATTAGTGCTGTTGGTTTCTTTTAAAGTCCCTAATATGGCTTGGTTCAGTGTTTGTTCAGGATAAACAAACACTGAACATCAAGTCCCTTTTACACAAAAGGTAGTTTGTAAATGCCAGAGCAAAGGCTGAGATAAAATGCTCAAATAAGAATATTCTTGTGAGGGGCATGCAGCTTTGGGCAATGGTTGCTACCCAGCCTTGATATCATTAAGAGGTTCAAATTGCTCATTTGTGGCTTGTTTCAGGCTGATTTTATCCAGAAACCCCAATTCTGAGAAGTGTGACCCTTGTGGCATGAGAAGGGGGTCTGTGAACTTTTCGACTGTGTGTGAATATGCAAATATGAGTGTGCGTGTGTGTTTATGGTCACACGATGGAGGGAGGATTAAGCTCCATTTTGAGGATGGTAAGCATCCAGCTGAACTTCTAGTTTCCATGTTGGCAAGAGATTTAGGGATTAAATACCTCATTTAATAAATATGGTAAAATATTTTCTAGAACGTTTCAAAGAAATAAGTATATTTTTATCTTCTTCAGTTAGAATTCTATTTGTCTTTTTACTGGCACTTAACAAAGAAATAGTTCATAATGTCTGTTTCCTCTCTCCCTAATGCCTCTTTACCCTCTAAAGTCTAATACTCATCCCCACTTCTTTGCCCAAATTGGCTCCTCTGAGTCCACCAACTGCTATAACATCCAATGTCCTTCCTTTGGATTTCCTTCTCACTATCCCTTCCACAGCCTTCATTATTCCCGCCCCCCACCCCGCTTTTGTAAATTTTTCATATTTCAAGTGCTCTACTCTCCTCATTTCTCTACCAACTTTCTAATTCTCCTGAAATTTCCCATCTACCTCTTGTTCTTCTTTATACCCTATTACCCAAGACTCCATCCTTGGTGTTCTACTCTTCTTGCTGGCATCATAGTACGTGGAGATTGGCTCCATTCTCACGGCTGCAAGCACACAGGGCTGATGAGTCACAGATTTACACTCGCATCCTGCCCCTTGCTCAAGGTTGATTCCCATATCTCTGACTGCTCACTGGTCATTTTCACTTGCAAGTCTTCCCATCGCCTCATATTCAACAGTCTCTAACTGAGCTCATCATCTCTCCCCCACAAAACCAGTTCCCCTTCCAAGTTCCTTGTTTCTGCCATGGCACACTTATCTCACTGTTGTTGCAGCTCAAAACTTTGAAGTCATCTCTAATGTTTCTCCTGCCTTTATTCTTGCTTGTCCCATTCCCGTCATGTCTGCTAGTCATCAAATTTCTACTGATTCCCACCCCTACCCCCAAGTTTTCTTATATTCTTGAGTACTTTCCCCATCCTAATTTGGTGCTTCATCATCTCAGGGCTAGGTCATGATAGCCCCATTCCTGCCAACCTACCTGGCTCCTCCAATCTGATTTCATATGTGCAGTTGGTAAATTTTCCTTAACTCTCTGTGTTTGCTCATTGGCCTGCATCCAGTGTTTAAGGCATCTACCATGTTCTTTCTTGGTTTCAAATTGTAAAACAATTTCTCGGGATCCCTGGGTGGCGCAGCGGTTTAGCGCCTACCTTTGGCCCAGGGCATGATCCTGGAGACCCTGGATCGAATCCCATATCGGGCTCCCGGTGCATGGAGCCTGCTTCTCCCTCTGCCTCTCTCTCTCTTCGTGTGTGTGACTATCATAAATAAATAAAAATAAAAAAAAAACAATTTCTCTTTGAGTACCAATTATATGCAAGATGATTTGTTAAATACTAGTTGGTGGAAGGTACAGTTATGACTAGGTTTATCATTCTAACACTCATAGGGAGCCCTCATGCTCCCACCTCTCTGCCCTTTCAAGTTGAAAAAGAAGGACCAATGACCAAATAAAAAAAGATGGAAGAAATTGGAGAATTGGAAATGCTGCTTGTGTGCTAAGACCGGAACAGAAAGACCCAGGGAGCCAAATACTTATATTTCTGTTGTGACATGTACAGATTTCAAAGCTCTGCTATCTTAAGACTGGAGGGTAGTGAATTCTCCAACCAACAGGAGAATAATAACTGGCCTGGAGAAGGAGACAATGCAAGTTTGGTGTTGATCATACTCCTCGTCCTAGGATATGATCTGTTTGAAGAAGGGACCAGACGGTATTCTCTTTTAAATCTTTAATGCTGATTTCTAAACCTGTAGGAGTTTTTAGAAATTTGTATTGCTTCATTGTTCAATTGATGAATCCTAGTTGATACTGCTGAATCTCCCTATAACCTCCACAGACTCAGCCAATTGCTGAATCCCAAGCTCAAGTTACTTGAAGGTAAATTTTCACACTGTAACAATGCCAGTGGTACAGCAGGCTCTATGCCTTGTTTCAGACGTATGAAGCCAGCCACATCTACGTGTACCTTTTTCAGAAAAAGGAACCAGGAAAGAATCTTTCAATTCAGTTACATCCAGATGTTGGGGAAAATATGTTGGAAGATGATAAAATAACTGAGTAAAGTAACTTAGGAGGGAATATGGCTAAAAATGAAGCCACTGGATCTTAAAAACTTTTATTTTGAAAGGGAGTGTGACTTTCTACTTTGCTCTTGAAATCACTTTTATTTTCCTAACCATAACAAGTTGATAATATCCAGATAAATATTTGGCTAGATTAACCCTCTGGATAGCTTTGTCAAATGATGTCTGTCTACAAGAGGTCATGCATTTTGAACCCCCAGTGCAGACACTACAAACCACAGGCAAAAACAGGAGATTCGAATGCTAGAGAGTTTAATTCTATGAGCTTTTGAAAATTGTTGCCCTTGATCCACCTATTCACCTCCCAGAAGACCATTCTTTTTTTGGCCTAATGAGTGTGTAGGTGTCTGTACCATCCTACAGACAAACTAGGCCATGTTTGCCATTGTGTTTGTAAATTTTGTAAAACAACATGATGTCGACGTATTTTCCTGGGACTGGTAAGTATAAGGCCAAAGTATAAAATGAAATGGAGGCATATACTTTCAGGATTGAAGCCTAATCTCAAAAACTCATGGCATGGGGAGCAAGGGAAATACAAGTGTGGTGTTAATGCTAACTCTTCACGTCAACTGCTCCACGAAATTTCTTGGGTGGCTAGTAGGTTTGCACACTGGCTAGAATTCCATCTTGACTTATGTGGATAAAACATTGTACTCTGTGAAGTCTCTTCTACTCAATGTTACAAGACAGTGTCTCTGTGTCATCTTCGGTTGTAGTGGCATGTCCAGTAAAATTGAATAATAAGAGGATGGTTGTGGTTTTATTTGCTTCAAAGAACAGAGAACTCCCAGAATGGGCATGGGCCTGCAGCTTTCTTGGATCCCATTGTCAGTGACAGACTTTTGTATATAAATGTTTTTTTGATTTGGTAGCTGATAAGAGTTCTGTTCCTTGCTCTCTAAGTACCAATAATAATTTTTTATAAATCAAAACACAAAACAGAAGAAAACAACTTTTAAATAGCTCTTAGTCAAGAGGGTATTTTGGAGTTGGGGCTATAGATTGGACAGATGATATGGAGTTTTTCTTGTGGGCATTTTAGAGATTGTGAATTTTAATCTAAGTGTGATGGGATATCAGTGAAAGATTTGAATTAAGGTAATGAAATGATCTAAGTTATTTAAGAAGACCACATGTATTTGCCCTGTAAAAAAATGGAATGAGCTCACATCCTCCCTCGCTTGGGCTTCCTGGCTGCTCAGATCCCATGACTCCCGTAGCTACTACTCTTTCACCCCACTCTCAGCAAGAGTAGCCTGCTGATGAGTCAAGAGGAGCCTTAAGAAGAAGAGGGTAGCCAACTAGGCAAATACTACCAAAAAGCTTAGTAAAATGAGAACAGAAAAATATCCAGTGGATTTGGAGCATGGAGGTCACCAGTGACCTAGCAAGAGCAGTCTCCGTGCCAACAGCATATTGAGGGGAGAATCCAAACAAGACTTTGTTGAAGAGAGAATTGGGAAGTGAGCATTGGAAGCATGTCTGCACAACTGTCTATAGAAGAGCAGCTATAAAATGAAGCAGAGAGGAGTAATCATGGGGGAAGCAGGGGCAAGTGGGATCTTTTAGGATGTTGCTAGCAGAGTCTATTTATAGCTCTACAAGGATAACCCTGTAGGCAGGGAGAGACTGATGAGGTAGGAATAGAGACCCTAAAAGTGTGGAAGGGGGTGGGATCTAGAAGCTGCTGAAGGAATTGCTTTTCTGTAGGAGAAGAGGTGCTAGTGTGTAGCCCCCTCCTCAGAAGGGAGAGCCTGTCTCCAGGGGTCTTTTTCCTCCATTGCCTTCAGCGTGTGCTGGTGCTAATGGTAGCTCCTCCTCTGGGGTGCAGCCTGGAGTGGTCAGGGTGGATTAGACAAGTGAGAGGGGTTAGTGGGGTGCTCTAAATCCCGTTTGGTCTCTTAAGCAGTGAACAGCCTGACTGAGTTTTCATAGGAATCATACTCCTACACAGAGAAAGCACTGCCTTGGTCTGCAGAGGCAGCACAATTAATCCCATGCAAGGGAAACTTATTTTGAACTCTCTCCCTTGCACAACAACGATTCTGGTTTTACTGTGTTGAGAAGTACGTGACGTGGTCCAGAGCCTCTTTTATTACCAGAGTTGCTGCTATTGGCAGCAGATAGCACTTTCTTAGCCATCTATTATCTAGCCAATGCCTTCTCCTGTTGATTTTTCCTCATCCACCAGAAGAAATGGTAGTAACTTCGACTTGTTCTGCCATACCATTATGAAGCCTCAGAGCTGAAGAGGTGTCAAAAACAGAGACCAGGTGACCATTTTAGGTAAAATGTCATGGATAATCATAGTAGTCCAAAGTCTACTTTTTAGCTTTGTAGGCTAAGACACTTACCCCTGTCAGTTACCTGAAAGTTTTCAGGTTCTTGAGGACTCATGTGCGGATATCAAATGACAAGAGACTTTTTTGGATTGTTGTCAAATTATCTTCCAACTTACTCATTGAGGAGACAATTCTTAGAAGTCAGCGTCCTGTGTCAACTGAGTAGCTCCCTTTCTTGATTGTAGAAAGGTCTACATGGGGAACCATATTGTGACCTCTTGCTCCTTGGCCTGAGAGTACCTGGGATGGAGGACAAAGGTAGTCCCTCCCAAACACAATGCCCAAGTTCAATCTGGATCCTTCAGGTTCCAACCCCCACATCCCCCACAAGGCACTTTCGCTTTCTCTTTCCCCTGATTCATTAGCTTCCTTGAATTAGTTCATAGCCAGTGATTTTTCTTCCCTTCGCTAAACTCCTTTGAGTAGGGACCATGTTGCATTCATCTTTGTATTGCTACATTTTCTTCCCAGAGGCCACGGCTGGTGTTGTATATGGTAGCTGTTCAAGACTGGTTTGTCACGTTACCACCAGAAAGTTTCTGGAAAAATACTTCCCACCTTGTCCCTCAAGAGACTGGATGATGTATGGAGTGAGCAGTGGATGTACAGTCAGAAGTTTTAAGTTTGATTTCTGATTTGCCACTTACTAGCTATGTGACTGGAAGGTAAATCACTCAGCACCTCTGAGCCTCAGTTTCTTTCATCTACAAGATGAACAATCCCTACCCAACAAGATTATTGTGAAGATCAAATAAGATCAGGTATGTCCAAGTGTTTTAAAGCCCCTATAAAACTAAGAGTTTACTAGTGATCATGGAGTCAGAACAAAGGGACTGGAATGACCTTAATGACTATTGTTAACACCCACCACCACCACTTTGGTCTACCTGTCTTTTCATCTCTATATCCTTAGCAACTAGCATGGTGCTTTACAGAGTAGGTTCTCAATAGATGTTTTTTGAATGAAGGCCAATGCTATTAAAATAAGTTTGCTGGGGGGAGAAGAAGGCAAATGGTTCTAGAACATTTCATGTGGATGAGGGTACAGAGATGGAGCACTTCCCCCCTCTTGGATGGGCCTTGGGAGGAGGGAGTAGTTGTCGGATCCTCCGAAGTTCAAGGCCTACCTACGGTGTGCCTGCCGTGCTTAGCCCGAATTATCCCTGGAGCAGATTGTTCTGATGAGACCTCTTGGTTGTGGCTCTGTTATTGGGACACCAATGTCCAGATTCTACCCAGTGAGCTCAGGGTCAGGAGTGATACCTAAAATGACAATGGGAAGCACACCGAGAAGAGTGGGTTGCTTTTGGAAAAGAGACAGAGAACGTGAGCTATGCTAGTATTGACCATAAGCCAGAGGAAAGGAGCAACAGAGTGGGGTAGGGAGGAGGCAAAGACGGGAACAAACCGTGACTGTCCTGGCCACTGGTGTGAGCTGTCCAGAACCCCCCGGCGTGCCCTTTCTGTGGTAGGAACCAAGTAACTGAACACCAACCTTCCCTGAAAACATCCCTTTGCAAATTAGAAAGGTAATTTAGCCAAATCATTTTTGTTTGGCCCACCTCCTTAAGGGATTAATAATATAAAGTAGATTTGTAAGGTTTTATGGAATAAACCAGGTTTTAATTTTATTATAGTACAATCTGCTTCCTTGCCACAAACCTCCCAGAGACATCGGTTATCAGGAACATAGAATTTTTCTTTGTTCTACTGCAACTTCCACAAAGACTGGTTTTCACAAGAAGATGGGCTATTTCCTTTCCTTCATCTACCTACTGCACAGTGTCACTGCAGAAGACCTGAAGGCTGTGACCCTCTCTGCCTGCCAGGAAAGCTGCTGGGCCTCGATTGGGAAAGAGTGCTTCCCAGCCCTGGTTCATGGGACTGTGTGGCGCCTAAGGAGACTGCTAGTGTCTGCTATGCTTTGGTGTGCTGGTCCTCCTCCGGTCCTCCAGCAGCCCATCATCTGCAGCTGTCAGCCCTGCCCTTAGTCTGAGACTTAGTCCTCCTGGGGCCACTTTTCAGTCCCCTTGTGGATGGACGCGCTGGTCCCCATCCTCCCACCGAGCCTTCTCAACAACAAAACAAGAGCTCTGTGGGAGGATGTGGGGCAGTATGGGCCTGGCTTGACAGAGTAACCTGGAACACTGGAGTGAACACAAACAAGGACATTGAAACTTGAAGAAAAAAACCTTGGCAGAAGCAACATGGATCTGATGCCTTGGCTTGGAACGGGAATCAGGAATCCAATTATAGTACACTCTGTAGAGGAGTAAAAAAAAAAAAAAAAAAAAAAATTGCTTTTGTTTTTGCTTTAATCCCACAGAAGTAAATGAGAGAATAAGAACCAGATTTCGAGTAAGTCTGTCGTTCAAGATTTTCCTTTAGACGGTGTCAAGATGGAAAACGTCTTTTGGAGATTGGAGAGTGCTCTCATTTGTAGAACAGCTCATTAAAGCTTCTCATAACCCGAATGACCTGCTGTGGGACTCAAGAGCTAAGCAGAGAATGTTCTTCCTATAGGAAGGAAGCACCCTTACCTGGCATATGTGATGTGTTCTGTTTGCCCCCACTCTGATTCGGGGGCTCAGTGTTTGAATGCACCTCAGAGCTCCTCATGGCAGTTAGTCCTCTATGAGGGAATGAGAGCACTTGGACAAGGCTGCAAGGAGAGCAAAAGCCTGTCACTCATAGCTTGAGGCTTGTATTAAGTCACCTGAGATCTACATCATCTGTTTTAGGCGCACGTAAATCTATATTTATGTTTGAATATATAAGTGTGTATTTTGTCATGGGAGTAATTATGAAGGGAGTACAGTTATTTCTAATCTAAGGGGCTTCAATCAGAGCACTTGAAGTGATTTTTGATATCGTGCTTAGTTGTTACATCGATTGTAAAGAATCTACTGTCTGAGCGTTACGATTGCCCAGCGTAGCCCCTACCCTCTGATCTTTCCTTGGGGCTTGCAATTAAGTGAGTAATGATCTTGGAAGGTTAAGTAGATAGTATGATTGTGAAAACCTATTAAATCCAATTATTTTTTTTTTCCATGACCATGAAACACAATCTCTAAAAGCTGAGCTTGTGCAACTCCCTGGAAGGCTCATGGCTCAGCTCAGTGTTGCATCTAATGAAAACAAAACCAAAAATAAAACACAAGTGATCCATGAGGCTGGCTCTTTGAGCCTCATTGCCTGTAATTGTAAACATCTGAACTTCAGGATTTTCAGGAAAAGTTCTGCCTTGCAAGATGTGGAGAAAATCAAGAGTAACCCAGCCCTACCATTGTTTTTGACTTTTTGACTGGTGAGTCTTCATGCTGCTTGTCCTGATTACACTAGCTCAGGTGAGGGAGGTAATTCCTTCCTGCCTGGAAAAGTTCCTATGCGGCCTGGAAGAGCAAACAGCTGTTGAAGGTCAGCTTTTCTGGAAGTCTCCTTGGTTGACCAAGATCCTGAGATGGAGACTAGCCCAGGTCTCTGTGATGTCAGGGAGGAGGGGATGCGGACCCATGTTGGTGCTGGTATAACCTGGACATTGGGTGGTATTTTCAGTGGCAGTCATGCTCGATACCAAGGAAAGGGTGAGTTATGCCACTGTCACCTGCATTGCTTCAGGGTGGGCGGTGCTCCAGTCGCCTGGTTGCCTGTGTTGTCACAGGTTTTAATAATCTTTAAAGGGTGGAGCTCCCTCTGATGAGTTTTCTTCTGATTGTTCACCCTCAGAATGTCCTGCCCTCTCAATGATAATAATAACAACATAGTGCTTCCTTTGCTAAAGGCATTAACATTTAGACTCATTTTTTCTTTTTAAAATCATTTTATTTTATTTAAATTCAGTTTGCCAACATATAGCTTAACGCCCAGTGCTCATTAGAGTTATTTTTATAACACATGTTTATGCCATAGATTTGGCTTCCTCCAATCACACAAACAATGGCTTCGTGATAAAAATACAATCCCTTTCATTTGTAGAACACATTAAATTTTATGAAGTACTTTTACACTAATTATCTCCTGTGTCCCTCAGGCAAACTCGGGAAGGCATCCTTCCTTTCTCTCCTCCCTGCCACCCCTTCCTAAGAGAGCAAGGCATACAAAGCTCTGAGCATTGGGGATCAGAAGTCACCAAAGTAGTTAAGTGGTAAGATCAGGACTACAATAGGTCTACTAGGTCAAAGATTGGGATCCGGTTTTTGCCAGCATTTTGAATGTTTGGTTGCAGAATTATTTGATGATTTTTTTTTTTTTTTTTTAGGACAAAAAATGACTTGATAATACTTCAGGAAAACAAATATTACTGAACTAATCTGCTGGTAGCATCTCTCCAAATCTCCAGGTCTTTTGCTGAATCTCAGTTACAGGGGGAGAGACCATGGTCTTCTATTTGAGAGAGTCCTGAGGAGTGGGCCGATATTGCTTTTCTGGTCATTCAAAATATTCAAAGTTCCGAAAGTTCCTCAAGGGGAGACTGCGTGCCTTTTAGTGTTGTTAGAAAGAGATCAGATGCTCTGAATCCAGAGCTGAAAGCAATGAAATAGAATATTTCTCTCTTCGCTTGAGAATCGTACTCATGAGAAAACCAGAGGTCCAAAATATTCAGTGATTAAAGGTTCTCCGTGTTTGTCCAGCAAGACATAAATCCTTTTATTCTTGTGTTTATTTGTTTTTAAGTAGGCTCCACGCCCAGCGTGGAGTTCAACACTGAGCTTGAACTCATGACCCTAAGATCAAGCCCTGAGCTAAAAATCAAGAGTTTGACACCCAACCACCTGAGCCACCCAGGCTCCCCAGATCCTAATTTTTAAAATTATTCCAATCTAGGGGCACCTGGGTGGCTCAGTCAGTTAAGCATCTGCCTTCAGTTCAAGTTATGATCCTGGAGTCCTGCTCACCCAGGAGCCTGCTTCTTCCTCTCCCTCTACCACTCAACCTGCTTGCACTCTCTCTCTGCCACATAAATAAAGTCTTAAAAAAAATTCAAAAAAAACAAAAAACGGTTCCAATAAATCATGAAAACCACTTTTCCTCCAGTGAAGAATGTCATTTTCAGTTGCAAGCTGTGTATGCCATAGTCTGCCCAATGAGAATCGTGTAGAGTGACTCAGATCAGGATTTTTTGCAATATTTGTACATGGAAATAACACATTGATTCGACAAGCAATTATTATTTTAAGATATGGTGGGTGCATTGCGTTTGGATCAACGCTGGTCAGTCCCCCTTGAGTGAAATGCTGAGCAAAGAGCAGGGGCATAAATGCAGAAGTCTCACACCCACTGCAGCGTAGAAAGGCTGACGTGAGGGCAGAAGGTGCTTTCACCCCCCCAATGGGGCACAGCCTGCATCCAGGGGCCCAGGCCACTGTGCTGGTTTGCTCTTCAGACTCCTGTTTGCCTATGTTGTTGATCATAAACAGCAGAGGCAGAGACAGTTTCCTGACTAAGAAATCCCTTTGACATTCTAGCAATGACTCACACCGCCACTGGATGCCCACAGAGTAGCCAGTGTCACCTTGTGGTGTTGTCTCATATAAAGCCCGTAAAGCATGTCAGTCACAGCAAACGCGGGAATCCAGTTCTTCCTGCACCAGCCCGCACTCCTGAGGGGCTGCTTCCTTCTGTCCTTGAAGTGACATCTCAGGGCAGCTTCAGGTTCTCCCAGGGCCCCTAGTTCTTGAGTTCTCCTGCCCCCTTGCCTCACCCTCTCTGAACCACCCCTCTCCCAATCTGTCCCCCATGGGGGTTTTCTCTAGTTGATCCCTTTTTGTTATCTTTTTGCCATGTTAGAGTTTTCAAGACAGTGGGATCCTCAAGAGGATCCTGTTTCTCTTCAAGTCTAGCAAAACACAAACACATACTAAGTACTTAAAAATACTTCTATGTGATTAGCTGTGTGGTAAGAAGAGTTTTCTAAGATTCTTCACTCTTTTCCATCCTCTCTTCCCTTTTTCCCTCCCCGACTCCTTACTTACCTGCTTTCCTCCCATTCTTCCTTCCTTCCTCCCATTCCCCCTTCCCTTCCCTTCCCTTCCCTTCCCTTCCCTTCCCTTCCCTTCCCTTCCCTTCCCTTCCCTTCCTTCCCTTCCCTTTCCTTCCTTCCTTCCTTCCTTCCTTCCTTCCTTCCTTCCTTCCTTCCTCCCTCCCTCCCTCCCTCCCTTCTTTCCTTCCTTTCTTCCTCCCATGAATACCTATTGCAATGAGGGACAGGCATGATGCTTGGTGTGGGGAGAGAGGAAGGCCAGTGTGGCCCTTCTCATCACCGGTGTGATGACTTAGGTGTTGCCAGCAGTGTAGAGCAGGGGGAGGTTTGCTGTGGAAAAGAGCAGAAAGGCATTTATCTCACAATCAGAGATGAGTACTAGATGGAGAAAGCCTGGCTTCCTTCTTTGCTTGGGGAAGTAGAGCTGGGGCGGGCGGGGTGGTGGTGGTGGTGGTGGTGGTGCTGGTGGTGGTGGTGTTAGGCATGTGTCCGAAGGAGCCTCAGAAGCAGAGCTAGAGGCATTGCCAAGACTCTGACTCCAGCATTTTAGAAGCCAGGGATCTCTGGGCAAGCTTTAACACCCCCAAGCCTCTGGGGCTTCATCTATAAAACAAGGGTTTGGTGGGGATTACGTTAGTTATATGAAAATGCTTCTTAAACTCCTACTGTACAAGGGTGAAGGATTTTCTTATATAGGGCATGTCACATTTTTTTTTTGTTTTGTTTTCCCTCTGCAAAACTTGACCCGCATAGTTGGTACCTCCCCTCCGAGCATGAGCTAATAGGTGATAGGCCAGTCTTTTGTGAGTGGAAGTAAGAACTCTGTGCATTAGACACAGCAAACCCCTGAAAGCATGTTTCTTTCTACACTGAAGCAATGTTTTGCTAAATGACACAGATCATGCCTGAATGAGCTAAGAAAGTTTCCAGTTGAAATCACACTTGGAAATTGTTCATAATGGAGAACATAGTCCCATGATGGTTTGAAAAAAAACTTAAGGTCCAAACCTCACTTTTCTGAAAAGATAGAGACCACCCCTCACTCTGCCCCAAATTAACCAATTCAACCCAAAAGATGAATCCCTCCTAGATCTGGGTCCCCTTTCTCACTTGTTGCATTTTATCACAATTTAGGAGGCCACTGCCGTGGCCAGGGTACTGGGCCATGGCATCCCAGGTGTGATGCTTCAAAGTGACTCACCTTGGAAGGAAGCTGGAAAAGCCAAATACTCACCCTGGTTTCCCCATCAGTTAAATGGGAGGATAGGTACTAACCTGATTAATAATCCTTTTCTTTTCCTTTTTTTTTTTTTTTGAGTAATAACACGAGATCTGCAAAACCTTCCTGGGAAAGCACAATGTGAACAAAGCAGGACATGACTGTTAAACCAGTTCCTGTGGGTGACAGCCACCATGTCGCACACATCGCTTTCACTGGGAGCCACTCGTGGTGCCCTGTGTTGAAAGCTACTTCCCATTACATAAGAAGACTGGCTCCTTCCCCAACCATGGCAGAGCTGTCAGATCTCTGGCACTGGCCTATGAACTTTAGACCTTGCTTTCTCCATGGCTGCGGGCTGACTTGCTTTTAAAGGCTATTATGGTCTCCTTCCAGAAGGGTTGAGATCCCTTTTGCAATTCACAGGCTCACCGGTTTTAAAGGTAGTTTCTACAAGGTAATTCAATCAAATCATTTTTTTCGTTGAGTCATTTTTGGGTTTTCAAAAGTTACAAATAGCAGAGCGATGCTTTCCAGAGACTTGTTGAATAACCAGGGCACATTTGTCACACTTGACTGGTTTCCTGGTAGAAATGGAGACAATTATTGCATGTTGGTATTACAATCAGTGATAGAGAAATATAATGATGACCACTGATAACATCTCCTGACCTTCTCCATTCCTGAAAAGTGGTGGCCTGACATTTGTGCAGCATGTAGCGAACTCTGTACCTACATGGAGGAGACCAGGTGCATGGTAACATATTTGCTCCAGTGGTTTGTCTTGGACAGCTTACTGCATGTAGTGTTAATGTAGTTGAGTCTAGAAGAGTCTCTGGGCATCAATATTGTCATCTGAAAGATGAAGGACAATGTGATCTTCAGGGCCCATTTAGGGTAACTACTCTGTGACTCTCTGAATTAGTGACAATCTTTTAGAGTACCTGGAAATAATAAACTTTGCTCTTATTTTTATCTTTGCTAATAACTTGCTAAATGATCTATGACTTCCTCATCTGGGTATTGGGCTTGTTGTTGACTTGTGTGTGTCCTGCCCTCTGGCGTACATCCTTCTCTCTCCACCCAGAGGCTCTAGATTGTCAGAATGCCTGGGCAGGGGCTATATTTCTGTAAGGTTACAACTGGCTACAGCTCAGAGGTCATTGGTCCCCTGGAACCATGGTCCCATGGTTCAGGCACTCTTCAGGGTGACAGATTCCACTGGCCCATTTTCCCATCTACTTTTTGTTTCAGGTGCCTGTAATCATTTCAGTGTGAGATTCTCAGACTTAGTTTATCAGTTAAGATGACTGCCGCCTCCATAAGGCAGAGCAGCAATTTAACAGACAATGAAAAGCCCGTTGGGAGTCAGGAGAAGTCTGGAGCCTGGACTGAGAGTGAGGGGGCTGTTCAGGAGGGAGGTCCCACCCCAGGCCCTGAGCCAACACAAAGGGATCAGGCCAGCGGGGGCAGACAGGTACCTGCAGTGGAGCCCAGCAGCACGTAGGAGGATGCCCCAGGAAGGAGGACTGGCTTCCTTCTCACTGGCCTTGGGTCAGCCCCATGGGTGCATCAGAGTCCAGGTGTCAGCATGACCTCCTAGTACTAGCAGGAAAGTCTCGTTGGTAAATTATCAGTAAGGTGATGTTTAAACTTTTATTTCCCCATTCACCTCATTTTGTTGAAGTTACCCTCCACCTTCTTCGTTATTATAGTCCATGAGTCAAGGATGATGCCCCATGACACTTTAGATTTTCATGGTCCTTCTATTTCACAACAGAGATCTCACCTCTGTCAATATTTTCATGTCCTAATAACTGGAATTGAAGTTGAGTTGGTCATATGGTAATAAACAGTCGTGCATCTGGGACGTGGCTCTGTAAAACGCAGAACAGGAAACTCCACATCATATGGAAAGTTGTACTTTTAGTTTCATAACTCAACTTTTGCCTAACAAAGATAGCTCTTATTGAAACCGAGCCCTTAAAGCATAAGAAATATATTTAAATATTTTGTGAAAATGATATCTTTATACAAAATATTTTCCTATATGTCATCTTTTTGGAGTGTTACCATGATCCCCTGAGGTCAACAGAGAGGTAATTACGATAACCAATTTATAAAACAGGAAACTGGAGTTCGGCGCTATTAAGTGACTTTGTTCACATCTTACAATTAATAAACACATCATAACGGGATCCGAGGTTTTCTGCCTCTAAATCCATGGTTTTTCCACTCTCCTGCTGCTGCATCTGTGTGGCATGGTGTGTGTGTGCATATATGTGCCAGGGAGTAGAGGCAAAGTTGGTTTAAGAATTGTAAAAAAAAATTCTTGGTTTGGAAAATAAACATGTTTGCCTGTATACTATGTATAGAACTTTAGGAAAAATTAGACACTTTCTGAAAACTTATAATAGAAAAATTCCATTCTGTTAAGGGAATAGCAGTACAAATAATTTTCTAAGCTTATTTTTAATTTCCGGATGTATGGCCTCTAACAAAATAGTGTTTTCGGGGCTCCTGGGTGGCTCAATTGCTTCAGCGCCTGATTCTGGATTTCTGGTCAGGTCATGGTCTCAGGGTTGTGAGACTGAGTTCTATCTATCCATGGCATGCAACGTGCTTAAGATCCTCTCTTCCTCTCTCCCTGCCCCTCCCTGTTGCTCTCTCTCTTTAACTCTAAAAATAAATAAATAAAATAACAACAGTGTTTTGGTGAACTGATTATAAGAAAATGTCTCTAATGAATGACCCTTGTATAGGAAATGTGTCCTCTAATTGTTTTTTGGTTTTTGAAAAAGATTTTATTTACTTATTTGAGAGAGAGACAGAGACAGAGCATGAGCATGAGGAGGGACTTGTGGAGGGTCAAGTGGACTCCCTGCTAGGGCTGGATTCCCAGGACCCTGAGATCATGACCTAAGCCAAAGTCAGGAACTTAACTCACTGAGCCACCCAGGTGCCCTTCCTCTAATTGTTAAATACCTACCAGCTATTCTGTATGTCTAAAATATGCTAAAGAAGACTCATAATTTCACAACTCCATTATTTTACTACTGGTAGCAAATATTATATAGTTTCATCAGGTTTCATATTTCACCTCAACCATCCCCTCTCCATCTTTTGTTGTTACATTATCGAAACAAACACAAAGCCCATAGAACACACTCAACATGTTAATGGCTTGGACAGTGACTCCCATGGGATAGAATGTATGCAGGCTGTCTCCCCCTTTCTCTCATTGAGATCAAGGCTCCCCTTCTTTAACTTCCCAACCCATTCCAGAAAGGATGATTGTCAGCTTTCTTTACTTTTTTTCTTTTTTCTTTTTGATTTTTGGAGGCTTTTGTTGTTGTTGTTGACTGGTAATTTATTAGAAATAATACTAAAAGTAAATTACATGTTAATTCAAATTTACTGCCTTCTAAAATTGGTTATATAGTAGTAAATATTTAACCAGTTCTAAAAACTCTGGACGTTCAAAATGTTTGAAGACTTTTGTAGAACTTTACATGGTGGTGGAAACTATGGCATGTCTATTAGGAAAATATTATTCTTGTTTACAAAGAAGGGGCACCCACTTGCATAGAAAAAAGTGACTTTGAAATGCCTGACATGTTTCAAATGCTTATTTTTGTGAGCACAGGTTTAAAAAAAAAAAAAAAAGACCAAAAAACAATTAGGTGCCGTTTTTATGAGAACTCTTGACCTTAATTTGATCAAATTTTGACTAAATAATACAATTTTTAAAAACATAAACACCTCAAAATTTGAACTTTACATTATTTCAAGGAAGGTATAGTATGTATTAGATAGCTGAACACTGAGTCTTTTAACACAAGATGAGGATTGGCTTGACCTATGTGAGAAGTGCTCTTCATTTCCTATCCCTCCCTGCTGAATTCTGGCTTAGTTTTTCCTTTCATTTTCATGTTAGGAAATAAGCCATAGAATGTTATTACTTCTTTTTCTCATCCTCAGGAAACCAGAGGCTTAATGTGATCATTTCTTTCAAAAAACCTATCTGACAGTCCAAATTCCATTTTCTCTCTGCTCCTTTGCTTCTCATATGAATCTTAATGTCAGTTTTAGCATTAATGTTTCTTTTGTTCTTTGAGTATCCCTATTTGAGTGCCTTCGATCATGTCATTCCCACCTCATGTTATTCCCATTTCAAAATGCCTTCCCCCTTCCATTTAGTAATGGAAGCCCTCCTCTGTCTTTCAGACCCACCTCAAATCTCATTGTCTTTGTCACATTTCCTCAGGGTAAGTGTTCCCTTACCTCCTACTCAGTTCATCTCTAGATCACTATTTTGTCAGCGTTCATCATTCACTTGTCAATTTGGGGGACACAAAGGTAAAGGTAGATGGAGATCTCATAAGGGGCTTATATTTTAATAGAAATGGTAGCCTATGTTTTACAGAGTAAAAATATCCCGTGAGCAATGAAGGACCAAGAGAGGGAACATCTAATACATGAGAAAGCCCGTAGGGCAGTTCTTGGTGCACACCATTTGAGCAATTATTAGACATATAATGTGTGGCTGAAGAAGGGGAAGAGGAATCACAGAAGGTCCTCAGGGAAGAGGTGGCTTTCTGTCCTGATCAAATAGGTGAACTCTGGATAAGTAGAGTGGAAGGACTTAGTCCAGGCCAGTGAGTCTCAAACATTTTGGGTTCAGGGCTCTTTATATTTCTTGATACATCTCGAGTCCACTCAAAAGCTTTTGTTTATGTGGATTGTATCTGTTGATATGTACCTTGTTTGAAATTCAAACTGAGAAAACAGATTTCTAGATTAAATATTCATTTAAGAATAATGCTGAACTCATTACATTTAAGAATGGTAACGTATTTTTACTGAAAGAGTAGGCAAAATTTTCAAAACCAAAACGTTTCGTGAGAAGAGTGACACTTTTTCCATTTTTGCCATTCTCCTTAATGTCCGGCTTAATAAAAGAAAGCTAGATTCCTTATCTGCTCTGTATTTGATCTGTTGCCAAATCACAGATCAGGTAGCTTCTAGAAAACTTCATCATACACTCGTAAGAAATGTGAGTGAGAAAAGCAAGTGACATCTTAGTATTATTATGGAAAGAGTTTTTCCCTGGTGGGCTCTCTGAGAGGGACTCAGGGGCCCCCAGAGGTCCCTGGACCACACTCTGAGAACCAACAGTTTATGCTATTCATCGTCAACCATCTCTTTTTTATGGATATCCTGTATTCTTTCATTAAATTTCAAGCTTCTTGAGGGCAGAGACTATGATAGGTGATTAATAAAATGAAAGGCTGATACTGATGTTGATGATGATGGTATATATGTGTATGTTCACATTTAAAACTAGATATATGCATACATAAGTACATGCGTGAGTACATATACTTGTGCATATCTACCTATCATTAGTTTTGGGGATATGAAAGCCCAAGCACCATAATGCTGTTAAATGATTGAGCTGACTATTAATGATTTGCCTAGAGGTAGTAACAAGAGACAGTGTTAATAATAAAGCTAATTACTCTTTCTACAAAAGAAATTAGTCAGAAAAGGAAATTCATGTGCATAGACTCGATGGCAAACTGCCAGCCTCATTTTTGCAAATGTTAAAGTCCTAGGGCCTTTGGGTACCACTTTATCGTGTCCCATTCCTGCCTTGTGACAGACAACAGATGTGGTCACATTTGCACGTGCATCAAGCATGGCTGGAAGCCCACGCCTTGAAATCTGCCATAGGAAGTCCATATTCTTCAGCAATTTTTCAAGAGAAGTGCGTCAAGACGAGCTTAGCAGCTTCTTTTGGAAATCAGTTTTGGCATGGCATACTCAGGGCGCTGAGAGGAAAGTGAAATGTGCCCCCAGCCCCCTATTCCTCTTTCAGAACCTGTCCTTTGGAGTCATGTCAAAGCGAGCCTGGGTCTCACATTACTTTCTTCCAGAATAAGCCTTGACCAAACTTGATTTGCTTCAACTCATACATTTAAGATTGAATTTAGCTACAAAGAAAGTTTAAAAATTCTTTGGCATTTAAAACTTAAGAATTTTTATGTTTCATGTGTTTCATTTCTATTTTGTAGATGGAAAGAACAGGTTAGTACAGATTGAAACAATCAGATGCATTGAATGAAACACCATAAATTTACACAATTTTCAAGCTCAAAGGAGTTCAGGGATTGTCTAGTGAGTCTAACATTCTCTTTTACAGAGGACTCTGAGACCAGGGAGGTTAAGTAATTTACCTTAAGACTGTGGGCTCTCTGTTTTCGTTTCGTTTGGTTTGTTTTTTTGTTTGCTTTTGTAAAGGTTTTATTTATTTACTCATGAGAGTCACAGAGAGAGGCAGAGACCTAGGCAGAGAGAGAAGCAGGCTCCCTGTGGGGAGCCTAGTGCAGGACTCCATCCCAGGACCCTGGAATCATGACCACTAAGCCACCCAGGTGCCCCTTTCTGTTTTTGAGTCTCTGAGGTGAAGGTTGTTTGTGTCCCATACTGTGCACCAGCCCAGTGAGTGGTTGAGTTTAGGCTTTTTAAGAACCCAGGCATTATCTTCTTTAGGAGCTGCACCATTTCCTGTATTGAGAGCTTGTGCATAAAACAAGGTATTGGGGACATGGTCTCTGGCACCAAATGAGTGAAAAGAAGCTTTTCGTTTTGTACTTAAAAGGGGCCACCATGCTTCTCAGTGAGGCTTTGAACAGTCATCCAACAGCTGGGGACTCTAGGCGGGTGGTTCTTAATCCTGGCTGCCCATTCTAACCAGCTGGGTTGGGTTAAAAAATCTGAAGTCTCTGACCCCTCAAAACCAAATAAGCTAAATCAGAATGATGGTGGGAGAGATAGTTGTGAGCATCACACCAGGTAATTCTCACGCACACCAGAGTGGTGGGCTTTGCTCCCAAGTCCTAACCTGTAGCTGGTTTTTTGGGACCTTGTTCTCTTCTTGCTCTAAGATGGACTTAGGCTGCCCACGTACATCCTATAGAAGACACAAAATCTCTCCCAGGTCTTGCTACCACATTTCAAGGAGGACTGGTTGATTTTGTTGGAGAGGGAACGTATAGCCCATCAAGGGAAGTGACCACCACCGCTGCTTTGCGAAGGCCAAGTAACTCTATGACATGTAGCTTCCTGCTTGTCTGCACGCTGCCCACCACATTGCACGTCTGGCCTTCCATGAGCAAAAGTTTCACTACTGAAATCAGTGGGTGACCTTTCTCATTTTTCATACACCCGGAAGAAGAGACAGTTTGCTATCGAGTAGGTTTGCTATGGAGCTTAAAACTTCTGCAAGATGGGAGAAGCTGGCAATGGAAGGCTGAGTGGCGAGGATTTCTTAGTGCCTTTGTCTTTTTCCACTGTTTGCTGCTGGTGGAGATGGTTATTTTGTGAATGTTTTCAATGTCTTTGTAACTCACTGAAGAGATGTACTCACAAACTATCCAAACTGTGTGTGGTCAGGCCACTGTTATTTTCTTCCCACTTCTATCCAAAGATGTTGGCATCATTCAAGCAACTAGGAGATTCCAAATTATAATGGTCAAAGTGCCAGCTCCTGCCCGGAGGGCTTAGGACATGAGGCCTGTCATGGCAATGTGCTAGGGAGTGGGATGTGAATCTAACCATCATCTGGAAAAGCCTAGTGGGAGAAAAGACAAGGAACAGAAAACCCTGAGGCAGAAAGGAGAAGCTGTGCAGTCTGCATGCAGCCAGCTAGCTCTCTCCCCTTGTGCCTGTCCTGGGCTCCTCCTGCATGCTTCCTCTCACCCTGGCCCCAAAGCTCTCTGGCCTTGGCAGGAGCTCCAGCATCCCTGGCAGCCAGGGCAGGTGCTCTGGTCCCAGCTACCCAAGGCTGATCTTGCATTTGAATTATCCAAGGGAGGAGAAAAAAAACTCAGTCACTGCCACCCCCCTACCCTCCACCCACCCCTTCAGGGAATCTAGTCCAGGGGTACAATCATCAAATTAAATATTGATGTAATCCCATTTTAGCAAGTGGTTTTATTAGCAAAAACTGTAATTCTGTTGTATGCGTGTATTTGCAAAGCAGTAAAACAACTGAGCATATCAGATACATGTATTTGTGTATTTTGACAGTATTTCGTTGTGAATTTATTTTGTTCAGATTAATCTATAAAATCTTTCTCCCTCTGTACATTCGTGGATGAATAGACTCTTAAGACAAACCATACACTGTCTCAAGCTGAGATTCTGGTCGGTGCTCTGTTCCCGACAAGCCCTGTGGCTTTCAACCAAGTCTCAGCCCCCATTCCTCCCTGAAGAATTATGTTCACACCGCTGGGCCCCCAACACGTGAAGAGTCAAGCTAAGTTGTCGGTGGTCTGGAGGGAGGCGAGAGATTTAATTATACAGGAAAATCTCCCAGCCATCATTATTTGATGATAGCAGAATGGAAACCAGCTGGCAGAAAGGCAAATCATGTGCTGACCAAACCAGAGCAACTGTCTCTGGGAGCTGATTTTTTTTTTTTTTCACTCTGAGGCACCTGAGGAATGAGTCTGAATTTCAGGCTCGAAGGGGAAGGGAAGGGCGTGGGAGGACCCCATAGATGGAGAAAACAAAACTCAAGTGGCAAGAGAGGGAAGAACAAGAGCAGAAGAGGAAGTTCCTCATTGTCTGTCAGTTTTAATTACTTCCTCTAGAGAGACCCAAGGAGAAAAGAAAGAAGGTGCAAGCTCACAGGGGAAGGCAGGACTTTGCAGGTCGGGACGGGCAATGGGGCATGAATGAGACATATGAACAGGCGCCACGAAGGGATGAGCAGAGCCTCATATGGAAATTCTGAGACTATGATTAGTTCACTAGAGGGTCTTCCAGTAAAATGACTGAAAGATGAATGACTGGTAACACTGGCACAAAGATAAGGATGCTAGTGGGGTGTGTGTGTGTGGGGGGGGTGGAGTAGGGTAGGGGGAAGAGCTTGGATCGTGTCCACAACAGATTTGGGTCTCCAGGCCCCATGTCTGCCTTTAATAACTGCGAGACAGAGGTCGAGCTGTTAAAACAGCTCAGCTTCCCCATCTGCACAACGGGGAGATTAAGAATTCCTTTTCTTCCGCAAAGGACCTATCAAGGTTCCTGCCACAGAGTGAGCAATTCAACAAGAGTAGCTCTTGTCACCTTGTTTTGAGTGACAGGAGGATTGTGGAGTGGACTTGAGAGCTGAGCACCCCTGGGTGGAGGGCAGGAATCAGGATGTTCCACGGGGCTCCCTCTGGGATTGGGAGGTAGGGACTTGGGGAGTGGATGTGAAGATAAACCACTCAGGTATCCTGGGTGTGCGTTGGGGGAGCTGACTGGCGAGGTTCCCGGCGCAGCCTGCACGTGGTTTTCAGAGGTCACCAGCAGAGACCGTGCAGTAGCACACCGCCCATCCTGCTGCCTTGTGGACCAGCAGAGAGGGAGCTGTGAGACCAGAGCCCCGAAGGCAGGCCATGAAAAGCCAGCTGTGAAGAAGCAGGTGCAGTGGATGTGGGTCCGGCCCAAACCCCCACTGGCCATCTCCGAGCTCACAAGAACTAGTTGCAAAAACAATAAAGAATAATAAGGGAGGGCAGTGAAAGGAAGAGTCTAGGAGAAAGATCAGAGTAGGACAGAGAACGAATATAGAGGCAAACATGTGGGGAAGGTGAAACCAGCCACTTTTTTCTCCTGTTAAAGGGGGATTTATGGACTAAGAGAGCAAGAGTTGAAGAGAGAGATGTATGAAAACACTCGGCTGTGACTGTCTCTGGAAGAGTCTCCAGGAGGCAGTCTGAATAGCAGTCCCTGGGGGGGAGAGGCAGGTGCCTCCCTTCAACATGTGGTGGTAACAGCTGCCATGAGACCCAAGGACACTGGGTCTGGGTCCTAGTTTCCCATCCGCCATTCAACTGGCTCTATGACCCCCCTGTAGTCGCTTCTCTCTGGGCCCCAGCTCCTGGCTGTGCAACAAAGGAGTTGAATCAGAATCTCAATTCTAAGCTTTTAAACAAATCCCCACCTCCTCTTGGACAATGTGAGGCTCTGGGGCTGCTGTCCTTTCCCCCAAGGTGGACAACTGGTCCTTTTCAATAACTCCCAGCCCCGGCTGAGAACCCCCCCAAGCCAATCATCACCCATCACCCAGGCTCCTTCCGAGGCAGATGTTTGGCTGTTCTCTGAATGGAGGAGGACAACGTGTGTTCCCAGGACAGTGATAAAAGAGAGGGTGGAAAGAAAGGCAGAGGGGCTCAGCACAGGCTCTGATGTGGATGCTGCTCTGGAAGAAATTGTCTAGGGACCAAAAACTCAGGTGGGGATGGGAACAGTCAAGCGCAGGCCTCACAGCCCCTGAGCTGAAGGAATGTCACCTGGGGAGGCTGGGGCAGGAGATGACCCCTTTCATGTGGCTAATTCCATCAGGAGACTCGGAGGTGGCTTTATCCTGCTCTCCAGCTCCAAGGAAGGAAGGTTCTGGAAGGTCTGGCTCCAGGTTGCCCTGGATATCCCAAATCGGTATTGTTGCCAGACTAAATGGTAACCCAGTCTGTGACCAGCCCCCTCTGCCCTTTAATCGGTGGTGATTCTCGCCTCAGCTGCGTCCTATTTTAACCTCCTTTGAAAATCCCTACCGGTTCCCCCCACATCCTACCACACACATGCAGCTCAATAAATTCTTGTGAGATGGGGGTGAAAGCATAAAGAGAGAATACGGCCTAATGGTTTAAAAACAAAATTAAGCAGATGCTGGAGCTGCACTGCCTCAATTCAAATACAAGCTTGCTACTGTGTGTCCTTGGCAAGCTACTTAACCACTCTGTGCCTCATTTCCTCAGCTGTAAAATGTGGTTAATAATCGTCTCAACCTCATGGGAGTGTGACAGTAAGTGAGTTAATAAGCGTAAGGTGCTCAGAAGAGTGCCTGGCACAAAGCACTACGCGCAGTGTATTCTTAGCTGTTGGTATTTTCTAATTTCTCACATTTTCCCCCCTAAATGTGAGAATTTTTCCCCTTTATTATTTCATCTCTCAGTATTTTGAAAACTTTTTAATTTTTTTTAACTTGTTATTTATTTATTTATTTATTTATTTATTTTTGGCAAAAGCGTAAAAGCTAGGAGCGCACAATAAAGCAACTATAGAATTAGTAGTAACAAACCTGAGAAACATTCACTCTCCTTCTGCTCTCTTACTCCTGCTATAATTTAGAAAAGGACCATTGGCCATTATTTTCTAATCGCTCCTACAGATAATTCCAGCACCTGTAATTAATTGACCATCACCCTCCCGCACCCCGAAAAGGAACTTAATGGAAAAGGATTTGGGAAAAGCCCAGGGTGGAGCGGAGGTGGGGTGGGTGGGGAGGGGGGTGGTCTCTCACCTAGGTCTCTGTCTTCCTCCCACCTTCACCTCTGCAGAGAATTTAAAACCACAAACACTGGTCCTTGATCTTTCAAGTTCAGGTTTAAATTTGATGCTAATTTTCAGGTCCAGTTTCTTAATCTATTGAAATATAATGGAGAAGGAATATGGTGAGTTTTTCATTGTTCTGAGCAGAAGGAGAAACCATAGCAAAGAAAACCCATTTTGCAAGAATAAGAAATCTTTATGTAGATTTGGAAGCTATCTAGAGGACAAAAGCTGAAGAGGAGAATGGAATGAACACTTCTATATTCAGAGGGCTTTATTGGGCAAGAGAGTATTCGAGATTGGGAAGGAGATAGGGGAAGGAAAGCAATATATATTGTCTTTAATTGTAATTGTGTTTTATTCTGTATCTGTTAATGAGAAAGTCTCGGGGGAAAGCTTTCCCCATAAGATATCCCACAAGATAATCACAGGATTTAAAATTCAAGCCAATGAGGCAAAAATGTTTTTACCAAGGTTTTTGTGTGCACGAGTGTGTTTTTGTTTTTTTGTTTTTCTAATTTTGTAACATCAAGCGTTTTGGTTTTTTCTTTTTCTTTTTTCTTTTTTTTTTTCCCTATCAAATCACAAATACTTCCTGACTGGGTCCTTTGAACTCTACGATTGCTCTTAACCTTGTGCACCCAGACCCAAAAGTCCTTTAATCAAGGGAAAGTCACCTAACCACACCCCAGAACAGGAAAAATAAAAGACATATTACTGCGTGGGGCACTTTCTTTCAGGCAATGTGCCTGTTGTGATAAATGATTTCATTTATTCATCATGAGCTGGAGACAGTCATAGTACCTTGTTTACAGGAAGTTCTTTCACAAATGGGCTTTGCTAGCTTAACTGAACTTACACCGAATCCTATCACTCAGAACCCCACCTAATAATTATTTTCTTTCGTCCTTACCCGACCAGACGAGGGGGTATAGGGTGGCGGCCCTCTGAAGACAATGTGCTCTTCTTGAGGATTTTTGCCAGTTGAAAAACAAGTGGGAGAAATGGCATAAGCATACCTGGGCAGTGCAGGAAATTTCTTGTGGCTTCTAACTACCCTTAGCTACCTGGAGTATGGAGCTGACCTTGTGCTGTCTGTTTACCCGGCTCCTCACTGGATTGTGAGCCTCTGGGTCACAATCTTAGTCACCTTTTATCTCCTTGCTGCCTCTAATGTTATTTGAACTTACTAAATTACTCTATTATGAATCTGATAAATCCCTTTTCATTCTGCCAAAGAGCTTCAGATGAGGTCGACAAATAGATCTTCTTGTGGAATTAATAGATGATCTTGAATTGTGTGGACTTTGCTGACAAGGAGGCAGAAGTCAGACCAGGCACACCTTGATGATGTGGCAGAGAGGATTAATCACCGAACTGGAGGCAGGGGTGGGTGAGGAGAGAGCATCTGTGGAGTCATCGGGTGATAGAGGCCTCCCCGGCAGGAGGGCTTACCCAGATTCCCTGTTATCCCTGTTTGTGCAATTCCCCCTCTGACTTTGCATGAACCCAGACGGTTGTCTTGGCATCATCCATGCCTGTTACACAACCAAAAAGTGTTTTCTTGCTAGCTTTTGATTTCCTTTAGCAGACAGATTTTTTGCTTGGGTACAGTGATAATCATCACCGAGTGCCAGCTTGGAGAGCCCCGCCGTCCAGATGAAGAAATGGGAACCCTGAGGTAGTCGGTCCCGCCCCAGGTCAGACAGGTGCTGGCCTATGGGTGACGATGGGCTCTGCCCACATCTGCTTGACCAGTCGTCAGCTTGGCCTACTGCACCTCATTGTTTTTTTGGAGAAGTCTTTGCTATTGAACTAAAGATGTGGGATTCCCCAGTCAGAAGGAACCGTTTAATATGAATCCACTTATTCCATCGCTTGGCCCAAAGGGAGAAGGCTGGGTGGGATGCACAGTTCCATGTTGGAGTCTCAGCGTCTTCTTCAACAAAGGATGAATTTAAGGGTGACCGCAGGAGAACAATACTTCCTTTGTTGTGGAAAGCCTCCTCTAATTTTTCTCCTGGTTGTGGTTGCTGCTCAGGCTGTTTGTTCATGCAAGTGTTTATGGCATGCCTTTGCACTTTGTCAGGGGAAACTGGCCTTCCATCCTGCCATCTTGCAACATTACTTCTGACTGTATCTCCTTGATCCTAATAATAGACATTGTGGCAACCACCTGTGCTTAAGGTCATTGCCTCATGGGTTTCACTCTAATGCTAGCCTTCCTGGTGTCCTAGTCACAGATCTGAATGGGCACACCCCTTCCTAAGTACATGCAAATATGTCATTAGAAACAAAACAAAACAGCTTGCTGCTTCATGAAAGGCTCGTGACTGGCACTCCACGGAGTATAATGTTGACAAACCCGTCGTTCACCTTCCCTAACCATGAGTTTTGGTAGATGTCCGCCACCTGAATCACCAGGCAATCTGAAGGAAAGTATTTTCTGTGATGGTATAGCTTATCCGTGAAACGTTCAGTGAGTGTACACTTGCATCACATCAACTGGATTCAGTCACACGGACTGTAATTTGGGCAATCCAGCCTAACAAGTCATTGACACATGTCTCTTTCAGGTTGGGTACCTATTTACACAGCTGATACCTGATTTGTAACACACTATGTTCTTAAATAATAGAAATGAAGATGAGGAAAGTCCAGGGCATTACAGAACCAATGTATCGATGAACAATGAATTGAGGATGCTTGGCTATGCCCTCACTTGCAGTGCCTTCACCTTTTTTTTTTTTTTTTTTAGTTTCATGATCCAAATTGCTGAATCTCTTTTGGGTTAGTTGGTTCATCCATCAAGTGGGACTATCACCATACACGACCTACCTCAAGACAGCCTGCTTGATAATGATCTTTTAAGGTGCCTTAAGATCTCATTCTGATTCATACAGTACAGAATTTCCTTGCAGGTTTGTTTTTGAACCGATTCAAATGAGCGGATCTTTCGCCCACACGGAGATGAAGTGCAACTGAACACACAAGCAGCCCCTACCTTTGTTATCCTTCAGTCTTGCTCCTATTCAGTAACAGATCAGATGGCTTTGGATGGTTGTATACAGGAGTCATCAGATGAGCCCTCATGTCAAAATTGTGATGTTTAAGGTTTTTGTTTTTTGTTTTTTGTTTTTTCCCATGACCTAAATTAGATGGGCTTAACCAATTCAGAGTGATCTTATCATGGTCCAAATTAGTGTGCAGGTTAGTGGAAGTCACAGCCATTCTTTTTGTGCTGGGTTCCAAGGTATGAAGTGGAGATCTTCAAACCATACTGTCCATCCTCCTTGGGTCGGTTTAGAGTTAAATAACTGCCTAATCGTAAGTGGCTTTCAGCCCAGCTGGGTAAGTGGCTTTAAGAGTTTTTTAGAGATGCAACTTTGAAAACAATGACAACCATAAGAAATGACTGTTGGGGATTTATTTTAATGATCATCTGTAAATGATTAGTACATAGTACTTGTCGTTAACAAACTGATTTAGCCTACAGTTTTCCCTGCTCGATGCATTGTATTTCCTGTATGTATTTATCACAGCTTGGCACCATTTCTAAAACATCTGGGTCCTGCCTGATAAAGAGGATTTGAATACAAAAAATTCCCCATAAGGTAAAATAACAACTTTCTCCCCTCTTGATGTTCTTCTCCCCTCCCTTGATAGGTGCCCTGGACTATGGAAGGAGAGACTTAAACTCAGGCCCCTACCCTCCATGCTCCCATGCTAGAACCCCCACCCCTCACAGACTCCTCACAGACTCCTTTTCCTTATCTATAGCCTATTTGTCTGCTGAAGGTCAGTTTTTATCTCACTTCCTCTAGCTCTGAGTTTTTCCAAACTTTTTATCATGATGCAACACACAAACACACCTTGTATGTTATGTTTAACAAATTCTTATAATACCTAGTATGTGTCCCAGGCACTATTCTAAGTACTAAAAATACTAACCCACTAAATCTTCGCAAATAGGTGGTAGAAACTATTATCCCCACTTTGCAGATGAGGACACTGAGGAGAGAAAAGTTTAAGTAAGTTCCCCAAAGTCAATGCAGAACTTGTTATGAACCCAGGCATGGAT
This sequence comes from Vulpes lagopus, assembly GCF_018345385.1. Lineage (NCBI taxonomy): Eukaryota > Metazoa > Chordata > Mammalia > Carnivora > Canidae > Vulpes > Vulpes lagopus. The sequence continues at coordinate 9,776,671 of NC_054824.1, forward strand.
TGTTCTACCCCGTCCTGTCCTGTCCTGTCCTGTCCTGTCCTACCCTACCCTAGTTTTTTTACACAGATGTTGATCAGGATCCACTAAGTTTATTTATTGTCATGAAAAATCTAACCTATCACTCTGTCTCATCGCTAGTCTGGTAGCACAGAATAAATTGTCTAAATTACAAATTTGGCCCAATGCTGTTATTAGTTATCTGTGTGGGAATTGAACAAAGTGACTGTGGCAAATACTGCGTAACTCAGACTTTGGATAAAATAGCGATGTCAATCGTTAAGTGAATACCTTTTCCGGCTTTAGGACCTGATGAGGATGATGGTTATCTTAAGAAGAATGAATATGGTTACTATCAGCCGTTCTGAGGTGGATTTAATATCTAAGGTCTTAGTTTGGGATGTAGGTATGGCTACTTCCTCTTTCTGAGCTAAGGGTGTCTTGGATCTAGACTCAGGCATGAGAAAGTTCAGAGTGGGTCCTGTGATGGAGAGGAGTTCTCCCTGGCTATGTGGTAGTCCTTTTTTTTTTTTTTTTTAGGTATTAAGGAACTATATTTAGGACATAAAGCAGGTTTTACAAATACTACAAAAAAAGCAGCTTGGACGTGAAAACCCTAAGGAGAAAGTAATTACCCGTGAGGAACTAGAACACAAGACACAGAGGATGCACGTTGTGTGATGCTCCCAAATATGCTACTGGAGCACACACCGCAAGGTCACTAAGACTTCAGAGTGTCAATGTCCATCACCTCCCTCATCCCTAACACATGCCAACACTAAAGTTTTTATATCCTGCGGCTGCCCTGTCATCTAGAATGCCCACTTCCCCCTCAAACAAAACATTTTCACAGAACTTTTTAAAATTTGTATTTGTTACAACTTCTTAAAGCAGAATGTGACTTGAGCACTACATTTCCACTCACAAAACTTGCAGAGTTACTTCTTGAACAGCTTTACAACATGCCTAAGGAGGCTTAGAATTTCGCTACTCTAAACGATGCTCTTCTTTGGAAAACAAGCCCTATCCGTGGCTACTCCCATCCAGTTGGTTCAGTTTCACTACTAGTTTCTAGAGCCCTGGTACATGCAGTTGAGAACTACAAGGGACAGAAGATTTAAAAAGTAGATCCTAGAAGGTGAAAGTTGTTTTAACCAGTATTTCTTCTTTTACACATCAAGGTATAGCTCAGAACACCTCAGTGACAAAAACACTTGGTCTTACTACGGAATCCACACTTGAGACCACACGGCTAACATTAGGTTACCTACACCTTACAACAAATGTTACCTTGTCCGGTTAAAATAAGCCAGCATGGGACTAGGAAAGAAAAACTAGCCAAGCTTTAGTTCCTATACGTCACAGTATCACACTCAAACAGAAGGAAATCTCATCTTCCCCTTAAGTAGTTATTGTCATGCCACACAGATTCTTAAAATGTTAACAAAAATATAAAGAAAAACATCTTTGAAAATATATCATCAGAGGGAATGAAGATAAAGTATTGAATACATAAACAAGTAATTCTTGGGGCAGCGCTTAATTGACTTCTTCCATGCGTGATGTGTCGTCATCATGTGGTTGTCCTTTGGAAGTGAAACAAGGAATCAGATGGTTGAAGTTGGAGATGCAGTTGGTTGTGAGCTGATTGTAGATTAAAGTAATATAAGGGAGAGAAGGGGCCTCTCTCCTGAGACCCTAGTGGGGATCTATTCCCCCTAGTGGGAATATATTCCTGTAATGGAGACCACAGATATTCTTTAATACAGTCTTTGGTGAATGTTCCAGCTTGGCAGAGGGCTGTGCTCTACTCAGGCATTCAGGGACCAGGGACCTGGAGGTGATTCATTTGCCATCCCTTAGAGCATCCCTTGGTTCTCAAAGTGCCTGGTTCCATAGAGTTGAAGCTACTTACATAACAAAACTAAGACATTATTTGCTCTTTTCACTCTCACTCTTCCATGAGTATTGAGTTTTCCAAAGCTACCTGATAGGTCATATCACAACAAATTGAACATAGAAGTAGATATGAGAATCTTGCCATCTTCTATTAAGCCAGACTTTAAAGGGATTTGCAAAAAACAAGAAACAATTCCATCTCCTCACTGTTTATTTTTTTAAACATAGTTGTTACTAATATTAACAAAATACTTAAAATATTAATAAAATATATCAACATGTAATGCTTTATTTTTTTTTAAAGATTTTATTTATTTATTCATGAGAGACCCAAAGAGAGAGAGAGAGAGAGAGAGAGAGAGAGAGAGGCAGAGACACAGGCAGAGGGAGAAGCAGTTTCCATGCAAGGAGCCCGATGTGGGACTCAATCCCGGGTCTCCAGGATCACGCCCTGGGCTGGAGGCAGGAGCCAAACCACTGAGCCACCCAGGGATCCCCACTTTATTATTTTCAGTGAATGAGTAAGTGTATACATTTTAAAGTTCTTTTTTAATTTCTTTTTAAAAAATAATTTATTTGAGAGAGAGAGAGTGCACAAGCAGAGGAACAGCAAAGGGAGAGGGAGAAGCAGACTCCCCACTGAGCAGGGAGCCCAACACAGGGCTCCATTCCAGGACCCCAGGATCATGACCTAAGCCGGAGGCAGATCCTTAACTGACTGAGCCACTCAGGCACCCCAGTTTTAATTTCTAATAAAATAAATATCACTAGGTATAACAACTCATATGAACAAAGACTTATGATAATATTGATAATTTTTAAGAATACAAAGTGGTCTTGAGACCAAGAAGTTTCAAAACTGCTGCATTAGAGCATTGATGTTGTCTCTATGGATCAAATCTGGTTCACTGCCAGACTGGATTGGAGATGGCAGGTAGAGAAAGAGAAGGGTTCTTCTTGTACTTGTGTTCTCTCTGCAGCTTCTTGAGCTTTCCATATCATGGGATCTGGGTTCCAACAAAGAAATGTTCTCAGGGTGAGTATTCCAAGAAGATAAGGCCCAGCGTGTGAGCACTTATGAAACCTTATACTCATATGACCAAGCCCAGGGCCAATATGAGAGGGAAATAAACAAAGGCATCAACCCTAGGAGGTATGGTTCATTGGGTATCACCAAAGCAATAGTCTACCTCAAGTGGATTTAGAACAGGAACTATAATTTTATTTTTATAATAAAAGGATGGACCATTCTGAGCCATATGGATTATAAATCATATCTTACATATGCCATATTCCATATTTCCCTCATGAAGAATATATCAGATATATCAAGTCATTCATATGAGATACTACTAAAATAGTAGCAATTAAATGATTAAATTAGTTTTCTTACAAAAAAATAAGATGACCTGAAATTGGGTTTTTCCAAGGAAAGTCATGATCCATCTCCCTGATTAGACAGTAGCAGAGACTTTTCCCTCAACACTCAGTGTTTAGGAGGTTATAGTAAAAACTCCATGAAATTCTGAAGACACATCGAAGGTAAGTTCACCTTCTGAAATTGAAACTGGCAAAAATCAATACCTAAGGGATGTGATCAGCCAAGGGGTTCGGTGTTTGTGAGTGTGTTGCTGATGATTAGGGAATGTCTGCTGAATCCCATCATGGAACCTAGAACGTTTCTAAAATACAACTCACCTAACTAGCTCATTGGATCCATAAAATAAAATTGTAATATATGTGATTATTAAAGTGCAAGTTGCCATTACTTAACAACAACGTGATGACAAGTATGACGGCAGCAAGGATACTTCGTAAAACTGATTCAAAGGGAAATGAAGGGTAAAAAATTGTCACTGCAGTAAAACACTATATCCGTTATTCCCTTTTTTTGCTGAGTAATATTCCATACTATGGATGTAACAGAATTTGTTTTTCCACTTACAACTTATAGCTTTGGATTGTTTCTAGTTTTTTTGGTGATTATGAATAAAGCTGTTATAACATTTGTCTTTGTGTGAACATATGTTTTCATTTTCTGAGGGGTAAATACCCAGGAGTGGGATTATGGTGAGTGTATGTGTAACTTTACAAGAACTAGCATTTGACTTTGTCAGTTTTACAAAGTTTAGTCATTCTAGTAGGTGTGTAATGGTATCTCATTGTGGTTTTAATTGGCATTTCTCTAATTATAAAGAATTTTGAGCATTTTGGGGTGCTTATTTCCCATCCATGTATTTTCTTTTTTTAAAAAAAATTTATTTATTTTATTTATTTATTTATGATAGTCACAGAGAGAGAGAGAGAGAGGGAGAGGCAGAGACACAGGCAGAGGGAGAAGCAGGCTCCATGTACCAGGAGCCCGATGTGGGATTTGATCCCGGGTCTCCAGGATCGCGCCCTGGGCCAAAGGCAGGCGCCAAACCACTGCACCACCCAGGGATCCCCCATCCATATATTTTCTTTGGTGAACTTTCTGTTCAAATCTTTTGCCTATTTTTTTTTCTTTTGCCTATTTTAAAACTGAGTTGTTTTCTTATTACTGAGTTTCGAGAATTCTCTGTAAATTCTGGATGCAAATTCTTTATCAGATACCTGTCACAAACCTCTTCTCTAGTCGTGGCTTTTAACTTTTTTTTTCAAGTGTCTTTTAAGTTTTGATGAAGTCTGTCTGATTACCCTTTTTCTTTTATGGGTCTTGCCTTCTGTGTCTTGAGAAATCTTTGCTTGTCCTGAGGTCAAGAGTTTTCTTGTATTTTTTTTCTAGAAGTTTTTTTTTTTTTATCATTTTAGATTTAACATTTAGGTCTGTGATCCATTATGAATTTTTTTTAAAGATTTTATTTATTCAGGAGAGACACACAGAGAGAGAGGCAGAGACATGGGCAGAGGCAGAAGCAGCTCTGATGCAGGGAGCCTGATGCAAGACTCCATCTCAGGACCCTGGGATTATGACCTGAGTCAAAGGTAGCTCCACCACTGAGCCACCCAGGTGCCCCACTTTTTTTTTTTTCAAGATGTTTTTGCTATTCCAGCTTTTTCTCAGTAATATATTAGTTAAGTTCCTCTTCTGATCCTCAAGATTCTTGCCTTCTAAAATGTGAACCAGGGACACCTGGGTGGGTCAGTCAGTTAAGTGTCTACCTTTGGTTCAGGTGCCTGGCACATTTTAACCTTTCGCTAACTGATAGCTGCTGCTATTATTATTATTTTCATTCTGTAATTTCTGTGACCGCTTTTCTATTATTTTATCTGAAACCTTGTGCCTTGTTTTGTTCTGAAACATGTATTCATCTGCTATAATTCTTTTCTCGTGTGTGTGTGTGTGTGTGTGTGTAGAGGTTCGTTTCCTGTAAAAAAAATTTCAGGATAGCACCTTGTCTAGTTGAGAAATTAAAATATAAATTTGAAAAAGTACATCCTGACACAGAAATATTTCTTGAGTACCTGAATTACTACATTTTCATGGGAAATGATACAGAAAAATAATGAAGATTTTTAAAAGATGCCATTGACATTCTGAGTGGAGGAAGAAACAGCTTACAGATAAGGAGGAACACTCTGGAGTCAGAACCCAGTAAACTTGTGTCTTGACTTGCAACTTCCTAGCTATGAAATCTTGAATACATTCTCTGGTAGTCTCAATTTTCTCCTCCACTCCAGGTCTCATAGGGCTGGTGGCGAAGATAAGTGAGTTGATGGGTGTGAATGTGCTTTGTAAAGTGTAAAATACTAAATCCATGGTTCCCAAACTACATACCAAGGTGCCCTGGAGGCTGCAATGAAGTCATAAGGGTGCTATGGCTTATTTTAAGTTTTCTTAGGAAATATCTGTTGAACATTGCCTGGATCATTATGGTGTGTTGTTTGGCCTTAACTACTTAATCAATAAAGATGTTAGGTATGCATTTTTGTGTGGGGGCCCTGTGAAAAAAGTTACTGAGTCATTAAGTGTCCTATGAATGGGAAAGTTTGGGAACCTCCATGATAAACATCCATTTTCATAAAGCCTGTAGGCTCTTGTGCCTGAGATAAATGTGAGTTATAATTTTTTGTGGTTTTGTTACCTCATAACATTTGATGTGGAATTTTGGTGTAAAAAGCCTTAAAACCCATGTCAGGAAATATTGCCAGAAGTATTGGGACAAACTTGTAGCATCATCAGGTATTTAAATGGCCTAGCAAGCAGCCATTCCCATTCTCTTTACCTTCCGCAACAAACATAGAGTGATGTCATGTGCTAACTGCTGTTGCATATCTTAATTAGTCTCCACCACATCTTGAGAGAAGCATTTTTCACACTCTGTTACAGATGCAGACACAGGTTGAAGAGGTTAAGGGACTGAACCAAAGCCACACAGCGAAGCAACAGATGTTTGACCCCAGTTTCCTTGTGCCCTCATATGGTCTGCTAAGAGAGCCAAAGATTGTAGGGGAGGGAATCCTAAATGAGTGATCCACTCCTGCTTATTTCTAAATTTATCTATATTATTTTTAATGTCTCATTTTGGTCTTTGAGGAAAAATGCTTGGTGAGGTTGGGTTGAGCTTACCTACAATTATTCTTTTTTTTTTTTTTTTTTTTTTTTTTACCTACAATTATTCTTGAATTCTTAATAGCATGACCATGTGTTCCTATGGCCAAGACTTAGCTCTACCAAAATCTGTGCATTGTAGACCAAGATACTATAAAAACCCAGTTTGTGTTAAGTGTAAAATGTTACACAGATTTTTTTTAATATATAAAAAATAGAAAGGGGATAGGATGCTCAAATAAAAAATTTGATCTCCTTTTTTCAAAGAAAAGTAATGATTTCATGATGTGGTAAGTTACCATCATTACCGGAAGACATATGGTTTCATATACACAATTGGTGAACTAAGGATGCTTGTTCAAACGTTTTGACTATGCAGCTTTCCAGTGCTGTAGTGACTGGCTCATAATGAGAGGCAGAACTTGCCAGGACTTGAATCTTTCTACATTTTGTGATATTAGCCAAGGAGCTCCATGGTCTGTCTACACTGGCCTACACCTCTTGCCTCATCACCTGGGTACCCTCTCTGGATGGCCTGCCCTCCAGCAGTACTTAACCACCTGTAGTTATCCCCACCAACACCTGCTCTTAGGTCTCTGGGCTGTCACTCTTTGTTCAGAGCCAGTGCTCTTCAGTAGAGCTTTTTTTAATGATGTCCAATATGGTAAACACTAGACAAATGTAGATACTGAGCACTTGAAATGTGGCCAGTGTGACCAAGAAACTAAAATTTACATTTCACTGATTTTTAATTAATTGAAATTGAAATATGAACAAACATTGAAATTGAAATATGCACAAGTGAATAGTGGCTACAGTGTTGGACAGCACAGTTCAGATAACCTTTCCCTTATTGTCTTCCTCCTCCATTTCTAGATCTTTACTGTCGGGTCACCTTCTACTCATTCCTCAGGATTTAAGAGTTGGTCTCCTGGGAAGTCTTCACAAACCTGGCTGCACCTTCTCCCTCTAAAGCCACATTCAGAGTCCGATGCCTCCATCTTTCCACCCATTGACAATGTCTTTCCTGGATCCTAGTAGCACGATTATAAAGATTTTGTCCTCCAGACTGGGAGCTCTGTGAAGGTTTTGAACTATGTCTTTGAACCTCCTATTATCTAAAAGATTTATGTCTGGTCATTTAATATGAATATGGACTTCTAAACCAATTGTGAAGATAGTTGCAAACCTCATTACAAGTCTTAAAACAGGGGATCCCTGGGTGGCTCAGTGGTTTAGCGTCTACCTTCAGCCCAGGGCATGATCTTAGAGTCCTGGGATGGAGTCCCACGTCGGGCTCCCTGCATGGAGCCTGCTTCTCCCTCTGCCTGTGCTTCTGCCACTTCCTCTCTGTGTGTCTCTCACGAATAAATAAATAAATAATCTTAAAAAAAGTATTAAAAATATTTTTCCAAAACAAATAATGATAATAAGCAATAATAATAAAACTCAACACTTTTGTATTAGATTGGGCACTTCACTGCTGTTCATCTCACTTTATGTAGTTGGGGTGAAGGGAAGGAAATTTTTATGTCTTAGAACTAAGCATAGGGTTCATTAAAATATGGGACACAAATTCAGATACCATACCACAATACTTAGCATTTGGTAGGATGTTCTTACGCTTAAATAATAGATTTGGACTCCTGGCACTCAATTAAAATCATGTATATTTAGTTTATGATTAGCAAGTTTTAAGTTGCCTCCCCCCACCAAATATTATATCTAGACATTTGAAAGTCTGCAAAAACTTTTGTTTAGCATCAAAGCATTTTCACTTAAAAATGTTAACGTTCAAATTAGTCATACAGCAAGTGGATGACAAAGGATACAAGAGCAATGTTGTTCAAGGAATGAACAGTTTCAAGTTAACCAAGTCAAGCAAGATATACTTGAATGAAGTCCACAGTTGATTCCAGACTTCTCAGTGGAGTTCCTGGGACAGAGGCTTACATTGTCGTTGGCACTTTGAGTCATTCAGGTCACACAGGAGAAAAACTGGCCTAGCAGCATGTCGATATGACTCAGCCTCGTGTGGGTTTTAGTCAGGGGAGTGATTCTTTGATTGGAAATTTCAGCAATGGAAAAAGCAGCTTTTAATGGACAGCTGTAACTCGACAATCAATCTCATTGATTTTTTTTTAACTGTCATTTTTTTCTAATTCCCCCAAGTCTGATCTTCTCCTTTAACTTTTAAAACCTTGTGCTGCCTACTGCCGATCGTACATTGAGTAGAAAACCACTTCATTCATTCATTCTTGTAGCAAATATTTACTGAGCATTTACTGTGGGACGGGCACTGTTTCATGCACTGGGACTAAACCAGTGATTAAAATTAAGTCCTTGCCTTAATGATGAAGCTTGCATTCATGCAGAGGCTGAGAGAAGATAAATAAATGAGTAAACACGTAGAGTACGTCTAGTGTTCTTATGTGGTAAGAAGAAAAATAAAGCAAATGCAAAAGGCCTATAGCAAAGGGTGGGCACAGAATATTTAAGAAACAGAAAGGAGACCAGTGTGATCAGAGCAGGACTGAGGGAAGGAAGGGCAAGACAGGAAGCAGAGGAACAGGAAGCAGTTGCAGCGGCCAAGCTGAGGTAGCCAAGTGCACGAGGACACTGGTAGGAAACAGATTTTATGGAGACAGCCAGGACCCGATCACTCTCTCTGAGTGAAATGGAAAGCCCCCCAAAGTTTTGATCAGAAGGTTGTTCTGTCATGTTTTAAACAGTTTCCTCAGGCTACTATAAGAGATGATGTTGGGACAGGATGGCAGCAGAGGAAGCACCTCGGAGGCCATGGCAATGACCCAGAGATTGTGGTAGCTTGGTTAGGGATCTAGTGGTGAGAGGTGAGAAGTGACTAGATTCTGGGTTATTTTGGAAACAAGGCCCTCAGGCTTTGCTGAAGGATTAGATACAAGATGTACTAGAAAGAGTGAAGTCAAGGCTTCAACTCTTCACTGGAAGGCTTTTGCCTGAGCAACTGAAAGGATGACAATAGAGTTGCCATTGGCTGAAATGAGTAAGACTAGAAGAGATGAAAGCTTTTAAATTTTATTTTGGGGAGGATTGGTGAATCAAGTGCTCAGTTGTGATCATTTTAAGTTTGAGGTTTCCGTTAGATGATAAGATGGAAATGTCTAGTTGAAAGATAGACATATGAATCTAGACAGTAGGCCTACGGTCAATGCTGGAAATACAAAAATTGGGAGCCATAAGTTATAGACTGTATGTAAAGCCAGGGACTAGGAGAGATCACTGAGGAATGAATAAGGATGTAAGACCTATGGAGGCTGGTGCTGATTGTGATGAGAGTTTTTCCTGAGGGGGCTGATGAGAGACAAGTAGGAATGGGTTGAAGCATGTGGGAGGGGAGGGAATAGAGTCAGTAAGCATAGAAGGTTGTTTTGAAGAGTTTTCTTGTAAAGGAGAAAAAAGAAATGGGGCAGTTGGCTGTTCCTACATGTGCCAGGATATGGGTATGTGTATGTAGCAATCAAGTCAAGTCTTCACCCTGGCATGTTTCAATACTTATGGCAACAGGAATGATCTTTTAAAGAGAGATTACATTTGAGATTGAGAATATTGTTAATTGTGCTGCATAAAAGAAGAGGATGACTGGGGAAATGTCGTCATGGGTACTGTAATCACTACTTTCCCTTTACTCCTATATTTTTTATTTGAACGAGTATGATAAACCATATTTCGTTCTGCCTTTTATAATGTACCAGCAGCATACATTTAAAAAAATTATTTACTGTGCACAGGAAATGTGCCAGTTTATTTTACTGCACTCTTACAATAATTATATGGGGTATTTATTCTTATTTTCCTTTTACAGAAGAGGAAACTGAGGCCTGAAGAGATTATTGGTTATGCCCAAGATCACACAACTGGGGTTTGTGTTCAGATGGTTTTGACCACAGAATCTGAACTCTCGACCACTATTTGTTTACTTCCTCCTCCATTTGTACTGCATTAAGATGGGACTTGAATTTTTGTCCACTATTTATACATTCCTTGTCCTTCTTATTATGTGAATTAAGTAGTTTCCCATTCTTAGGAAGGAAATAGGCACAGGTACCTCCAAATTCCCATTCCTAATAGCTACCACCTCCCCCAATCCTCCCAAAAAACACATGCACCCTTTCTTGGGGGTACAACCACTGCTACTGCGCATCCTTTGCTATATAATTGAGGATGATCTGCATCAACATTTTTTATTTGAGAGAGGCAGTAAAGCATTCATTTGAGTGTTACTTAGGCACCTACATAACGATATATATAAAACCAAGCTCCTATATCCTGTGAACTTCCAGGACTAAGTGACCTAGCCACACATGCCTAGGGCAGTGTTGTGCTGGAAAAAAAATGTTGAAGTTATACAAGTTATTTTCATTTTCATCTTTCATATTGCTTCTTAAAAAGAAGCATAAAAATAAAAATGTAAGGAAATGGGAATTTTGCTACAAGGGAGACACCTCTAAGTTGACATGGCCAGTAGTGGAAGTGCAGGCACAAAGAGGATGGGTTCTCGAGAACATGAATCTGCCTTAAGCTCAAGAGTAGATGAGTCCAGCCATCAGTCTAAACATTTGTTTATAACTTACTTGTCTGGAAGTGAGTAATGTTTGAGATTAATTTTATGTGACCAGAAATGTTGTGCTCTGGTGAGGTAGACTTGGAGGCCCATGACAGGAATCAATGAACTGGGCAGGTAGACAGGGATATTTCAGCATCATTGCCTGTGGAGATCACAGATGTTGTGGATACAGAGGGCAGGATGCAAGTGGCCTGCAAATCAGCCAATTATGTTGAAGGTAATAGAAAACTGGTGAAGGGAATGCTGATTTAGGGAGAGCTATTTTGTGTTACTAGAACCCATTTATACATAATTGATTAAATGTTTTTCTGCTACTCAGATATAATAGATTAGCTTTCATGTCTAATATCCATGCCTAAATGTCCATGCCTGTCTAACGTCCATGCCTAAATGTCCATGCCTACATGTACCAGTGTATGGGTATGTGTATGTAGCAATTAAGTCAAGTCTTCACCCTGGCATGTTTCAGTGCTTCAGTGCTCTCAAAGAGTCTGGTCTCACAGGCCTGGCTGAGTAGCTCATAAGTCTTTTCCTTCTGGACCAATAATTGGACCCAGGAATTTGCAACTGCAACCTCCAGAATGTTCTTAGTCTCAGCTCGGTAGTTTCAGGGCAATGGTGAGATGTCCCGTCTGAACCAAGTTGTGTGTTTGTGGAGAAAAAAGATCTAGTTTTGGTGGAAAAAGAGAAAATGAGAGAGATGGAGGGAAGGAAGGAGGGGGAAGGAAAGACAAGAGAGCAAGAATGGGAAGGAGGGAGGAAAAAGGAAGTGGGAGGAAAAGAGGGAATAGAGGAGTAGAGAAACCCGGGCCAGCCTGACAAGGCACCAGACTCCTCTGTAGTTAATACGAAATGACAGGGAAAATGAGGTAGCAAAATAATGAAGCCTTTCACCCACAGTCCCTCATAAAATTGGCAAACTTAGAACAGATCCTTCTTGCACTAAAATGAGCAGCTGACTTGGACAGCATGTGACTTTGTAAATGCAGGGCTAACTTGGATGAGTATACTGTGCTGATCCATCAAAATTTGCAGATTTAAAACATACCTGCAAGTTCTTTGGCCCTTCTCCCATTGATAAGTGAGGCTTATGGTCTACCTGCTTAAATCAGGGCATGCTTGGGACAGCAACATTCCATAGAACATGGTAGGGGTGATGTGTGATTTCTGAAGCTTGGATACAAAGTACATCTTGTGTTGGTTCTGTTGGGGTGCTCACTCTGGAAACAGCTGCCATGAAAGAAGTCTCACTATTCTGAGACCACCATGCAGGGGAGGCTACCTGTGGGTTCTTTAGTCAACAACTCCAGCTGAGCTCTCAAGCCAATAGTCAACGTCAACTCCAACCGCAAGAATGAGCTGTCTTGAGTGTCCAGTCTTTAAGCGATGGCAGCCCCAGCCAACATCTGTCTCCATGTAGATGAGAAACTCTAAGCAAGAACTTCTCAGCTGAGCCCGTCTCAAATTTCTCACCCAGAAAACCATGAGCAAGAAGATAGGGGATGGCTATTGACCATGCAACCAACACCCTCTGCCACAGATGGCTTGACTAAAGAAAACTACTCTTTCTTGTTACCGTGAAAGACAGTCCAGTGGGCAAATGTGTTGGAGACATCTTAGCTTGGTTGGTTATAACACTGGCTCAGAAAGTCAAGGACATTTTTTTTTTATAGTTCAGTCTCCATATGGATTAGCTAACACCTCTCATTTCTATGCCACAAGTTGAACTCAGAATTCCCACTTGCCTTTTCACAAGATTCTAGCATGAATCACCATGTGTGGGGGCAGGGTGGGAGAACTGGTAAGAGTGTATGTGGGCCAGTGCAAAGTTGGGAAACTGCCCCTGGGAAAAACTCAGACAAATGCCTCATGACAGTGCTGGGAAAAGTCAGCACAGGGAGGCAGGAGAAAGGAGGGAAAGTCATGATGTAGTGGGAGAGGCGGTCCTTGCTTGATTGTGTGCCAACTACCTTGGTCTTCAGAGAAAGTCGGAATTCTAAATGCCCTCAGACTTAAACAGAAGCCTTCTTTAAAACAGTTGTTTTCTTGGCACCCAATTCTATCAGATTAGAGCTCCAAGCATGTTATTTCATGAACTTTCTCTGATTTATGGAATCAATTATGCCGCCTTTTAACGTACCATCTAAGAGCTCAATGTTAAATGGACTGCTGTCTAGATTTAGTCAACATGAACAATTTATAGTTGAGAGATAAGGGTGTGCTATCTGTTCACTCTTCTAGATCTAGACTCACATGTGCACTCATGTCCAGGAGTCAGGCCAGCATGTAGGAAGACTTTTAGCTGAGATGATGATGGACAAATGACCCAAGAGTGATTGGCTGCCAAAGGCCATCCAAAGGCTATGAAGAAAGTGATTTAATTTGCCAAAGACCTCAGCCTTTTAAAAAGAAACGTCAACATTGGATTTTTATATAAAGTCTGATTTTTCAATATTGGTAATGGATTAAAATTTTTATGAAACACCCTGTGTTCCAAATCCAGCCTGTAACAGCCAGTTTGAATTCTTCCTGGATTCTTTAAGTTTTATTCCTGCCTCAACCTAGCTCACCAGAAAGCAACTTATACCAAGGCTGTGTTAGCTTGCTTGACTCCTCATAGAAATATTCATTGAGCTTTATTTTAATATGATGTCCTTGACTTCTGTCAAAGATCAATATCTATTTTGCTCTGTAATATTTCTTATATAAAGATGTACACTGGAGATTTCTATTAGAAGTCAGTAGGAAAAAGAAGTCAGTCTTTCCAGATAAACTTGTGTGTTTCCTTTCATCGGTTAATTAGAACTGTGTAACTCATTATGTTTCCTCATTTGGCTTGACTTCTAAGAAGCTCCGAGTTAAATATAGCGCTCACACAAACATACTCCATGTTTTGTTACTGTGAACTTTCACTTTTGTCTGATTCTGAAGAGTTTTTAAGTTTCCCTTTGTATATGTATCATATCTACTTTTCACACATCTTCATATTATTCTAAGACATCAAAATCCTTTTGGGAATATGTGTCATATGTGTATATCACATACACATATATAACAGGCCATATTTTATATGACATATATTTGTGAGTCCAGTGCTCCTTTTACTACTTCATGACACTCTTCTACGTTGCTTTTTAAAAAAATAAATGCAGGGCACCTGGGTGGCCTCTGTTGGTTAAGTGACTGATTTGATTTCAGCTCAGCTCATGACCTTAAGGTCTTGGGATTGAGCCCCATTTGGGGCTTGCACACTGGGCATGGAACCTGCTTAAGATTCTCTCTCTATCAAAAAAAATTAAAATAAATAAATAAAAAATAAAAAAGATTCTCTCTTTCCCTCTGCCTCTCCCCCTGATGCTCCTGCGTGCTCCCTCTCTCAATCGATCAATCAATCAATGCAATAAAATGTTAAAGACTGAATACTTTGCCCACTTATATCTGGCTATTTGACTATCTTAAAAATATTCCCTAGTTTATGTCTTAGGTATGCTGTTATTTATTTATTTATTTTTTTTTAGGATTCCCACATCTCAAATACTAAAAATTATAGATAATTTAAAAATACACGTAAATCAAAATAACTTATAGTTTTATCACCAGTGACTATTACCATGAATAAATTTTATTTTCTCTCATATTTTTCTATCTATAAATATTTATTACAGAGAATATATACTATACTTTCTATATTATATATATTTAATATATATTATATAAATGATGTATGAGATTGTATTTTAATATAAATTTGGAATAGGATATTGCTTCTTAATATTACATTAAGCATTTTCCCATGATCCTAAATGTTTTCGAAAAAATACTTTTAAACATTTTTGTAATATTGTTACATGAGTAAATTAATTTAACCCTTCTCTTATAGTTAGACATTTGAGTTATTTCCTACTTTTCAACATTTAAACAGTGCTACTATGAATGTAAATATTTGTGTGCTTCTCATAATGGTCCTTAGGGTAAATTCCTAGAAGTAAGCTTATGGGGGTCAAAGGACATGTTTTAAAAAAAAAAAATACTGGCATAATGATAGTATTAATTGAATCAGTACAAAAATGTCCCTGTCGCCAGACATCCTGTCAAAGACAAGATTATCACATTAAAAAAATACTGCATTCATTTTATAGATTGAAAAATAGGGCCTTAGTATTTTATATAGCATCTCCTTGATTATAGATGATGTTAGGGTTTTTGTTTGCTTTTACTTTTATTGAGTCTTGGCATTTGTAGTTCTACTTTGGCAAATTGTATCTTCACATCTTTTGCCCATTCTTGTATTGCAGTGTTGATTTTTCTCTTGTGCTTTAAAAAAAAAAAATAAAGTGGGCTAGACATTCCGTGACTGTTATACTTCTTTGGACTATTTGAGAAATCTCAAACTTCATACCAAATGTTTCCAGACTAAACTCTACTAGCCCCTTCCTTCCAATTATATACAGATCTGCAGTTTATTGAAAGGGAAATTCTAGTGCTTTCTTATAACTCTCACTGTTGTTTGCCAAAGTTCAGTTCCACAGATTGGTAGGCACTGAGATGAGATCTTGACTTTTTTTTCACCCCAAGACAATAAGAACTTTGGTTTCCCCATGAAGCAGAGCTGAATGCTGCTGCATGCAAGAATTCCCATTTGCCATCAATTCAGTTTTCCATGTGGGGTTTTCCTGTTGGGGCTTTCTTGATTCTTACTCATTCTTTTCTTTCCTGGCCACCCTACCCCCTTTCTTCTCTCCTTCTTCTAATAATTTAGAGTTCTCTTTCCAGAAATATCAGCCAGGCGGGTACAGTTTTACAGTGCTTCCTACTCCAGTGACGTAAAACACCCACAGAAATTTTCTGCTAATCCTGAGTAAAACAAACAACAATATGTCAGAAATGTTCTTGAGGCCAGATCATGCAAGTCAAAATGCACACCCACCAGTAGCAAGACCGTCATTGTGGTGTGCACGTTCTGGAGGGGCAGTGAGACAGCTATTGCTTCAACCTCATATATGCCCTTATTTAAGAAATCAAAGATACTTATTTTGGTTTGGGGGCTGGAATTTATGCCTCAAAATAGTTACAGTTTTTTTTTCAGAATTTAGCATTGCCAAAGAAGCAATTTGTAAGCTGGAAGAGGGAAACAGGGCACGGTTTCCTTTCAACTTCATTATGTGCACATTAGGTTTTGTTATTGTGTTTACATAAGGCATTTCTTTTGAAACACTGTATATTTGGTAGAAATAGGAAAAGTAAACATATTTAGGTCCCATCACTGTCTCTGTTTAGCTTTGGGAGAGACATGAAGGGGCACAGAGATTGTCATAGTTTTTGCTGGGCTGGCCTTCATGCAAGGAGTATGGGGAAGAGCTCTGGACAGCAGGCTCCAACAGGCAAATCCCTGTGGCCTTTCTGGCCATATGAAGGTCTTGTGGAGGATTCTGTTTTAATGATTCAGTGCCCTGAAAGCCATCCAAGTGCAAACAAGTGAGATGAATAGAATCCACACCCTCCCTCTGATTCTATGAATGTTGCTGTGCACAACCCATTGTAGTCCCATCTTACACCTCCCTCCACCTCCCAGAGCTGAGGGGCTCCCAGTAGCTTTATCTCAGCCACCGACTTGACCCAAGGTGTGCTTTTTGAGAATCCAAGACAGGGGAAGGAACAAACCACTACGGTTATAGAAAGGAACAGTTCGGAGTTCCTTGAAATAACCCCAGACTATAGGCTACTGGGCATCACGGGTGAATCATCACTGACGGTGGGCCTAGAAGTGGAAGGTGAGGATGGGGCTCTGGATAGCATGTTCAGGAAGTCTTCCCTGAGCTGCTCATGTTCAGGTTCATTATTTCTATTGGGCATCAGTTGATCTGAACTCCTGGTTGAAAGTGACTGAACCAAAACTCAAAACACTCAAGATAATACACTCAAATGAGTTTAAAGGATTGAAAATAATTTATTGGTTAATGTAACTGAACTGAACAATCCAGAGGCAGGGCTTGTTTCTAACATGACTGGAATCAGAAGCTTAAACATGATTTATTTCTAGCTCCATCTCTTTGAAAGTCATTCTCCCAGGGTACGTATAGTGGGCCGGAGCTGTTTAAGATCTCAGCCTCGACAGGAAGAGTGTGTTGTTCACTGAGAAAGATGAAGGAACTGGGGTTAAGGGAAGATGGGCCTGTTTGGATCAGCTGTCTGACCTTTAACCACATGGAGAAGCTGACATACTAGATTACCTGTCCATTCCTAAGTAGGGGAATAGGGTCGCCCCAGGAATGAGAAGGTTCTCTTGTCAGGAAGAGAAGACTCTGATGAGAGAAGAACCAAGGCCATCACAATCCATTTCATCATGGTGTGGTAGCCAAGGCACTAGGCTTACAGCCACGGCTGTCCTACTTTGCCACCATCATTTTGGCATCTTGGGCAAGACCGTTCTCCAAGCCTCAGATCCCTTAGCTGTTTAATGGAGACAAGACCACTTCAGTGAGACCACTGTGTGAAAGATACAGAGACGATACGTATGTAAGGGATTATTGCTATTATCTCTTTCTGGTCCCTGAAGCTGGCCATTGCAGATCATCTGTTTGACTCGTGTCTAGGACACAATTTAATTTGTAAAGTTCTAAAAGGGAAGGTCGTTGCTTAATGTTCAGACTAACCAGCTGACTCCAACCTACCCAGGTGTTCAGACAGTGCATCTGTCTTGCACCTGCTTCACCCAAGTGATGCAAAGAAGAGCATGTTGGTTTCAGCTTCCTAATCATGATCATCAGGACAGTGAGAGGCCCCTGTCTGATGCAGCTTCACTCTGAAGTGTTGAGTTTCTATTTGAGGACTCTTTTAGAAACTGTCTTGGACTCCTGAAAACCAAAGCATTTGAAATATTCATCTTTTTTTATCCCTAAAAATGGAATAGCCGGACTGGCACCTCTCCTAAAGCCCCAGCCACACCTGCTGTTTATCCTGCACTCACGCAGTGATGACTCTCCCCTAGAGTTCATGGCATTTCCTTTGACACATCAAAGTGAAACTCCTAGAAGACAGAAACAACAGGTCTATTGTTAGATGAAGAGTAAATACCCCATTTCAAGGCAAAAGCGAAAACACCAGGTTGAATTTTTTTTGAAGTCCTAATACCTTGAGTGTTTAGATTTGGGGGATAGGGACAAGTGAATGGATATTGGTGAAAGTGCAAGCTGTCATTCTTGTAAAGCCATCCCCTTGGAAAAGGACAATATTATAGAAGTATCTCAAAGAAAAAACAGGCCCACTGAATTCACGAGAGGTTTTCCCCAAGCAATAGCTTGTCTCCCTATCCAGCTGGTCACCAGACTCCCCATACTCTGGATTTTATACTCAAGAGTATCCTCTCCTTTTTCTTCCCCTCTGCCTTAACTCTGGTACCTTCATCTCTTTCCTGGGTGGTCTCTCCTAACTCACCTTTTTTTTTTTTTTAAGATTTTATTTATGTATTCATGAAAGACACAGAGATAGAGGCAGAGACACAGGTGGAGGGAGAAGCAGTCTCCCTGCAAGGAGCCTGTTGTGGGACTTGATCCCAGGACTCCAGGATCACACCCTGAGCTAAAGGCAGATGCTCAACCACTAAGCCACCCAGGTGTCCATAACTCATTTTATTTTATTTTTTTTTTTGGGAGAGAGAGAGAGAGGGCATACACACATGGGGGATGGGGTGTGGTGGGAAGGGGCAGAAGGAGAGAGAGAATCTCAGGTAGAGTCCCCGCTGAGCACAGAGCCCCATGTAAGGCTTGATCTCAGAACCCTGAGACCATGACCTGAACTGAAATCAAGAGTCGGGTACTTAATTGGCTGAGCCACCCAGGAGCCCCTCTCCTAACTCATTAATAATGGCTTCTCCTTTCCAATCTGTCTTCTCTCCAAACTTCTCCCTCTCAGCTTCAATCCACCTGAGGCCTTTTGGTGTGATATATTTTGGGGCCAATACATTAACTCTTTGTGGCTTAGTTTTCCTAGTAGCTAGCTCAAAGGGTCATGTGAGGATTCTGTGAGTTAATAGAGGTAAAGTGCTTAAAATAGAGGTCAGGCACATAGGGATTCTAAGTAAGTGCTGGCTGTATAAGTATCAGCTACTGTTACCCGATTCTTGTGTCTTTAGCTTAAAGCCCTTCACCATCTTCTGCTCAGGGAAGAAGTAGCTCTTGCGCCTGGTCCACATCTCCTCCTTGCTGTGGCTCCACGTTCCTTTGCCCCCTTCTCCCTCCTGCACTCAGCTCTCTGTGCTCCAGCCACACTGGGGCACTAGGCACGTTTCATCCATGTGGTTTCTTCTACTCTCCCTCCCTGACGACTTGAGGGACTCTTCATTCTTCAGGGCTGCGCACCAGGGAAACCACCTTCAGGCTTCTCCAGGGATGACTTCACGATGTCTTTTTTGGTGATTTCTTCTATTGCAGCGCTTCTTCTGCCACGCTGAAAAATAACAGAAATAACTACTGCTTTTTGGCGATCTAGACTGTGCCAGGGACTTGATATACTCCATTTCATTTCATTTTTACAACAAGGGGCGCCTGGGTGGTTCAGTGGTTATGTATCTGCATTCAGCCCAGGGCGTGATCCCAGGTCCTGGGATCGAGTCCCACGTCGGGCTCCCCGCAGGGAAGGCTCTCTCAGCCTACGTCTCTGCCTCTCTCTCTCTTGAATAAATTAATAAAATCTTGAAAAAATAATAATTTTTACAACAAAAACATTATCCCTGGTTTACAGATAAGGAAACTAAAGTTCACAGAGCTCAAGTTGCTTATTCAAGGCAGCAGTGGTGCCAGGATTGACACTCTGGTTTGGTTCTGGAACCCACAGTCATTTAACTTCATGCCATGCTCTTTGCAGCATGGTTACTTTCCTGTCCTCTCTCCTCGTCTGAACCTCTGAGCTGCCTCAGCGCCACGAATGACATCCTCGAGCACTCCCTCACTGTTCATGGAGGAATCTGTGCCCAGTAGATGTCCCTAAGCACAAGGCGCCCTTGACCCAGAGAGTCTTCCATATCCTCTTCCACTGCCAAACGGGCACCATCGCTTTCATTTGCCTTCTTGCATTTCTGATCACTATGTGGATTTCTCTTCTATGTCAACAACTCTTACACCTGCCTTCTGATTCTCTAAAAGTAATGGTCTTCCAGTTCCTGATGGAGAATAGAGGAGTCACCACTAGTTGCATATATTGGAGCCCTGAGTGCATTCTGACTGAAGTGGCTCCTTGGGTGCCACTGTGCACCTCTGGCTGGTGTCCTTGCCTCCTGCTCCCTGAGGAGAAGGGAATTGACAGCAGACTTCTAGGACAGCACCACGGATGCACAGTGTGTAGCCCAGGATCTGGTACACCGTAGGTATTCAATAAATAACGGTTGAGTAAATGAGTGATTGGAAGATGCCGCGATAACCTCTCAATAGTATATATTAGGTAGAAATTGAAGACAAGGAATGGGCCTTCAGAAAGGTAAAGAAATGGCTGATTTTCCATTTTGAACCTAATGAGAAACTCGTTAGTGGTGACATGGTGGGGAGGGGAGGGCACAGAGGAGCTGGATAATGGTTGTTCCATGGATTGAGGCCCCTCCTGGCGCCATCATCTACCTACATGCTGAGCAAGACAGTGGCCATTCCCCTCTCCAGCCACACTTGAGCTGGAGGGCCTCCCCCTCAGAAAACCTTTTTTCTCAATTACTCATATACTCTTCGGCCCTTTGAAATTTAATAACTTGTCTGATTTGTATCAATTCTAAAATTAAGAGACCGTATCTTCCTCTAGGAAATGAGATAATAAATGCAAAATCCTTTAGCACAGAATGTGGAATGTATAGAATGCTCGCTACGTTTGTTTTGTTTTTTCCGTTCCCTCCTTTACTCAAAACATGTTGTGGATACCAGTTATGTGTGATCCCTGAGAACACTTGTTGCGAAAAATCGATTCTTCTTGGCAGCTAGTCAGTCTTCTAAGAAGTAAAGTAGAACAAAAAGGAGGAGGAAGTCAGGTGCCATTTTAAAAGAACCACACACTAGCTATAAATAAAATCAAATCTGTGTGACAGCCAAATGTGTCATCAAGGACGATAATGTGTTTTTGTCCCAAGAGCCTGTATGGAAACCTTGACATCTTCCAATTTTACAGAGGAAAGGAAGCCTCCTGGGATTAATTTCTCTGAGGTCTTCAGACGTTTGATCTTTTCTGGAGGAGGAGCTCTATTGCAGATGAAGATTTGC